>NC_072853.1:37275129-38475129 GCF_028858705.1 Grus americana
TAAACAGACGAATTGCAAGATCCTTAATGGATTTTCTCCCCCTGTTTAAGGTAACATCTTGAATTTATTGTTTTACTCAATATATACATTACTCTATCCTGAAAACAGATCAGCCCAGGAAAGAATATTAAGAAGGCAAGGCAGTACAGTGTTCTAAATCTTTTCAGTGTTATTGCAGTACCTACTCACAACCAAGCTGAAACCGCAGTACTTTTTGCATGCATATATGGACAGAGTTGATAACTTCTACTTGTTATAATGATTGCAGTTTGGCAAACCAAGCTAGATAATCTTTAAATGTGAAATGCACAAAAAATGCCTAAGCGGTGAGAGTCAGTCAAAGATTTCTGAGCTGGTCTTACAGGTAACAAGCAAGTTATTTGGAAATGTAATTACTCTTGGCACGTTGTACCAGTAAACGCATCAGGATCTGCTAAGCTGCTTTAGACGTTATAGGACTTCATTGCCATATTATTGCCATATTTTTACTGGTGAAGACCTGGTGACCTGGCAATCAACAACAAAAAGCTAGACAGAAAGCAGGTATCATTTTCTGGCAGACTTTAACCATGTAACCAGCAATAAATGGATCCCATATGGTCATCATCTGCAGAAAATATGCCATTTACTTTACTTGGCTGCATTTTGATGCCTTATGTTAGGTAGAGAGATATGAGGAACCTTGACAGCCTGACAGGAACCTCATGAGGTTCAAGAACAGTATAAGCATAGCCAGCAGATGATTTTCCCCTCTGTTCAGCACTTCAGAGACTGCATTTGGAGTATCGTGTCTAGTTCTGAGCTCCTGATGCAAGACTGAAGTTCAGTGGAAGGCCATCAGATAGGCACCTGCAGAATACAGCATATAGGAAGAGTCTTAAAAAGAGAAGGCTAAGGTTTTGAAAGTCTTCAGTGACCTAATAAGAAGTTGTAGAAAAAACAGAGCCAGACTCTCCTTCTATGTACACAGTGATAGGACCAAAGGCCACAGGCACAAGATGCAGCAATGCAAATCCTGATTTGGTATCAGGGAAAGAAAATTTAAACCATGAGAGTACCCCATGATCAGAACAGGGTTCCCAAGATGCTCAGAGAGATTGTGGAATCTCCAGCCTTAGAGATATTCAAGACTGAACCAGACATAACTGTCAGCAAACTGGAACAAGCTGGCCCTGTTTTGATCTGAGGGTTTGGTCAGATGACCTAAGAGGTGTCTTCCATCCAGCCTTATATATGCTAGGACTCTGTGACACTCTACTGGCTTCAGTCTGCCTCCTGTAATTATGTAATAACTAAACTATATGCTTACAAGATTGCGTGGTGGGAATAGTTTAATCAAAGAGGAACAGAAGGAAGCTGCAAAAGACCAGAAGTGGTTTAGTGAGCTGCACTGGTGATGCTGGTGCTAGAAAAGGCTACTGCTAAATAGTTGCCGGCTGCAGGAGCTACCGACTATTTCACAAGCTTGTTCTAAAGCTCCGTTTGAAATATATGTAAGGTAGCACTGAAAATCAGTGAACCAAAACCTAAAGCCCAATGTTTCATATCACCTGACAGATGCTCACTGAGTTTAGACATCAATGATCAAGTTCACTGCTGCACTTCTGTTGTATCAAAGGAAGCTTACTACTGCACAGCAACTGTTTTCAGAGAATTCCCCTCTGCTTCATGTGCATAAATTGCCCATGAGCTGTTTACAATTTTGAGGATTTTTTCTTCATTATTCAAAATTATTCATTCCAAAATTTCAGCAAACAAGCAGTGGTCTGTAGTTTGTGAATGAGCTGTTTGTTGCCAGTATGCAGCATGGACTTCGTCCAAAGCCTATTGAAGTTGATGGAAAATCTCCCACTGACTTAAAATAGGCTTTGGATTGGCCATTTGAGTGGTAGTATTCATTTTGATTGGAATTATAGGTCACATGGCATTTTTCTCCAATATTCAGTGTTTCTGCCAACTTGCTGGACAATAAGAGCATTTGTCTGAATTTTGACACAAAGAAAATACAGAACATCCATTAATACAGCCAGAATGAATTTCTTAAAAAACCCTCAACTATTCATGGAAAAGAAAATGGTACTATCTGCCCAGACATAGTTCTTTTGGATTCACATGAAGGAGAGTTTCATGTGATTAGGGGATTAATGTTTACAGAAAAGTATACGCATAGTATTTTTGTCCTGAATACTTGTGTATGTGTGTGTTCCATTCCTTGTTGCTTAAAAAATATTTATGGACTGACATTGTGAATTAACATGGGTAGAGCTTATTTTTATAAGGATGAAAAAATTGGAGGATTTTTCCTTCTATTTTGGTCAATAAACAGAAGTCTTTCAGACTCTATAGGTAAAAAGATTTAGTATGTCTCTTCTGATTACTAGACCTGAATATGCTATGCAAATAAACTAGGTGGCTGGTAAACCTAAGACACCCCAAATATAGGCTTCAATTATGCAAATACTATGATGTGCTTCATTTCCCTTTTAGCTCCTCACATTAAAAAACTGCTGCTTACATACTCAGCTAAGTAAATCACACAATAGATATGACTTTTTCTCTGTTTCCTGATGACTGAACACACAGCATAAGTCCAACTGCACAACATCAGGTACGTTTACAAAAAAAGAAAAAGAAATAAAGACCTCACATCAACTAAAATATTGAATGTTTTGTTTACACTGAAAAGCAATGCTTAAATAGCTTACTATAAAACGTGCTACATAAGTTGCAGTAGCTTGTCTGAGAAGACCTTACTTTCTTGAAGGGAGCTTCAGAAAAATTCAGGGATTCGGAATGCTTGGAAACTGGACTTCCTTATGAAGAATTTAGGCCCAGATTCACAAAAGGCAGACACCTGAAATTGGTGGTAGGGTTTCCTAAAGTATTGTACTGAAATCCATCAATAACGTCTGCTGTGTTTAGATAGGAACAGCCTCATGTTCACAAGCCCCAGTCCTCATGGGTACTTCAACCACCCTGATATCTGTTGGAGGGACAACACAGCAGGGAGGTTCCTGGAATGCGCTGATGATAACTTGCTTCTCCAAGTGATAGAGGAGCCAACGTGGAGACGTGTCATGCTGGACCTTGTTCTCACCAACAAGGAGGGGCTGGTGGGGAATGTGAAGCTCAAGGGCAGCCTTGGCTGCAGTGACCATGAAAAGGTGGAGTTCAAGATCCTTAGGGAAGTGAGGAGGGGGCACGGCAAGCTCACTACCCTGGACTTCAGGAGAGCTGACTTTGACCTCTTCAGGGTTCTACATAGGACAAAGCTGTGGAAGGAAGAGGGGCCCAAGAAAGCTGGTTACTGTTCAAGGATCACCTCCTCCAAGCTCAGGACCAATGCATCCCAAGAAAGAGGAAGTCAGGCAAAAACTCCCAGAGGCCCCCATGGATGAACAAGGAGCTCCTGGACAAACTCAAACACAAAAAGGAAGCCTACAGAGGGTGGAAGCAAGGGTAGGTAGCCTGGGAGGAATATAGAGAAATCATCCGAGTAGCCAGGGATCAGGTCAGGAAAGCAAAAGCCCTGATAGAATTTAATCTGGCCAGGGACATCAAGGGCAAGAAGAAAAGCTTCTATAGGTGCATCAGTGAGAAAAGGAGGATGAGGGAAAATGTGGGCCCTCTCCTGAAGGAAACAGGATACTTGGTTATCCAGGATAGGGAGAAGGCTGAGGTACTCAACAACTTTTTTGCCTTGGTCTTCACCAGCAAGGGCTCTAGCTGCACCACTCGAGTCACAGAAGGCAAAGGCAGGGACTGGGAGAATGAAGAACTGCCCACTATAGGAAAAGATCAGGTTCAAGACCATCTAAGGAACCTGAAGGTGCACAGGTCCATGGGACCTGATGAGATGCATCTGTGCATCCTGAGGGAACTGGCAGATGAAATGGCCAAGCCACTCTCCATCATATCTGAGAAGTCGTGGCAGTCCGGTGAAGTTCCCACTGACTGGAAAAGGGGAAACACAACCCTCATTTTTAAAAAGGGAAAAAAAAGAAGACCTAGGGAACTATAAACTGGTCAGTCTTACTTCTGTGCCCAGCAAGATCATGGAGCAAATCCTCCTGGAAACTATGCTCAGGTACACGGAAAATAAGGAGGTGATTGGTGACAGCCAACATGGCTTCACTAAGGGAAAATCAAATTTGGTGGCCTTGTATGATGGGGGTTATAGCATTGGTGGATAAGGGAAGAGCAACTGATGTCATCTACCTGGACTTGTGCAAAGTATTTGACGCTGTCCCACATGACATCCTTGTGTCTAAATTAGAGAGACATAGATTTGATGGATGGACCACTTGGAGGATAAAGAATTGGCCGGATGGTTGCACTCAAAGAGTTGCAGTCAACAGCTTGATGTCCAAGTGGAGACCAGTGACGAGTGGCGTTCCTCAGGGGCTGGTGCTGGGACTGGCACTGTTTAACATCTTTGTCGGTGACATGGACAATGGGATCAAGTGCACCCTCAGCAAGTTTGCCAACAACACCAAGCTGTGTGGTGCAGTCAACACGTTGGAGGGAAGGGATGTCATCCAGAGGGACCTTGATAGGCCTGAGAGGTGGGCCTGTGCGAACCACATGAAGTTCAACAAGGCCAAGTGCAAGGTCCTGCACATGTGCTGGGGCAATCCTTAGCACAACTACAGGCTGGATGGAGAATGCATTGAGAGCAGCCCTGAGGAGAAGAACTTGGGGGTGTTGGTTGATGAAAGGCTCAACATGAGCCAGCGATGTGTGCTAGCAGCTCAGAAAGCCAACCATGTCCTGGGCTGCATCAAAAACAGCGTGACCAGCAGCAGGTCAAGGGAGGTGATTCTCCCCCTCTACTCTGCTCTTGTGAGACCGTACCTGGAGTACTGCATCCAGCTCTGGGGTCCCCAGCATAAGAAGGACATGGAACTGTTGGTGCGAGTCTAGAGGAGGGCCAGAAAGTTGATCAGAGGGCTGGAGCACCTCTGCTATGAAGATATGCTGAGAGAGTTTGGGTTGTTCAGCCTGGAGAATAGAAGGCGCCTGGGAGACCCTATAGTCGCCTTCCAGAACCTAAAAGGAGCCTACAGGAAAGCTGGAGAGGGCCTGTTTACAAGGACAGGTAGTGACAGGACAAGGAGTAATGGCCTTAAGCTGGAGGAGGGTAGATTTAGATTAGATATTAGGAAGAAATTCTTTACTGTGAGGGTAGTGAGACACTGGAACAGATTGCCCAGAGAAGCTGTGGGTGCCGCCTCCCTGGAAGTGTTCAAGGCCAGGTTGGATGAGGCTTTGGGCAACCTGGTCTAGTGGAAGGTGTCCCTGCCCATGGCAGGGGAGTTCGAATTTGACGATCTTTGAGGTCCCTTCTAACCCAAACCAGTCTATGGTTCTATGATTCTATGATTCTATCATAAAAGCTGCAGGCAGTAGAGGTTTTGACATAAAGATTCTTAAATGCCTCAGCTTTTGCTTCACTGCCTGCTTCAGCAATTTTCATCCTGGTGGGCAGAGTAGCTGGGTTTCTTTCTCCAATGAAATCGTGATTTGGTGTTGTTCGTCCTGATTACCTACTGCAAAAGATCCTCTGGAGCTTATGTCTATATAATTAAGAGCTGCCCACAAGGGTTTATTCCTACCTCTTTCACATGAATGCTAGCAGCAAGCCAGTTCTGCGAAATAATCCGGCTAAAAACTTAAACAGAGATTTTAAGTTTTGGTTGGTCAGTTCCCAGAACCAACTCACGTGAGGATCAGTTCAGGCATGGAAGAAGGGACAGAATGCATCTCCCAGTGGGACTGGGAGTGGGACGCAGAGGAGGGTGAGGCCACAGCATTACCAGATCAAAGCAGTTTGTGCTGCTAAGGAAGTGCAGGTGAAAATAGAGAGTTGGGTTTTCATTGCATGATTATCAAGACAAGACTGATGTGTATAAAAAAACCCCATAAAAGTAAAAACAGTCAGAGGAGGAGACAGTGGCTCCAGTGGAAGAGTGGCTTCCACGGCTCAAAGGGGTTCAGACCTACAGGTGCCATTCAAGAGAGTACATTTGGCTGGAAACTGCCATGGTGTGTGTGTGAAGGGAGAGTCATTTTCTCTTTGTGTGCTGAGAAGAAAAGGAAAAAAAGGACCATAGTGTTCTTGTCACAGTGAAACTCACCTGTGAAAGAGAAGGTCTCAGTTCTGCCTCTGCCAGTAAGCTAACCCTCACCAGGGAGTGTTCCTGGGCACCAGTGTCAGTGTCCACACTGTTGCACTGTCACAGCACATCATGGGATGGTTTTGGCACCGGCCAATTTGCTCTCCTCCAAACAGATCCTGGACATAATTTGGGAGTTAATGTGTGCCAGGAACAATTCTCACAAGGCAGTTTGGATGTGGCTACCCTGTTTTGGAGGGTAAGAGTGTTTAGTAGCATGAATATGGGCCATTCTTGTGCCATTTGGCCTCGGTGCCAGCAAATGGTTCCAGGCACATCTAATTTCCTAGAATAGACACTGCCTGGGGCTGTTATTTCTTTTCCATTAAATGTTTGTGCATTTATTCAATGGTTGTTTATTGCAAAATAAACATTAAGAAATCCCTGAAGTGGGGATCAGAACTAAAGTTTTCTTGCTATCAGTCAAGTGCCAAATCAAAAATCCAAATTTTCTCTCTTTCCAGACCTTGTGACTCTTATGTTTCTTTTTGTATAGTGACAGATATAGAAAATAACCCCCAACTGAGGAGGTAAAATATTTTATAGGGAAATCTGGGTTTGAATTTGAGTTACCTGTCTGTAACTGGTTTCCAGTGAACAGTCTAGCAAACTGTAACCAGGTTAAAATCTGCTAGTTCAGTAACTGACCTTTCTTCAAACAGACAGGCTTGGAAAGGAACTTGGGAGCTGAGCAAGTGTCCTCCTTCAGCATGCCTCTGAGTGCTTCCACCTCCCACCTGGAAACTAGAGTTGGCAGGACCAAAGACTGGAGGCCAGAAACCAGGTGGAGCCAGGTGAGAACGGAAAGTCCCACCATACTTTCAGGACAGCTCTTTGGCTTCAACTATTTTTATGCCCACCCTAAAACTGTCCCCTGAGAGGAGATTCACAGAGAAGGATTCCAGTTGTCAGTGTGGTTGCCATCTGCCTAAACTTTAGATGTGTGCTGCACTGCACCAGTATTCCTCTACAGAACTGACCTTGAGTTTCGGGAGTGACTTCATCCCAGTTAGCTATTTTGTCAGCTCCATGAATCTCCCAGCATGATCAGACAAATACACAATATATTCTATCCTTCCTAAATTAATAAAATAATATACATTTCTCAGGTTTTTAGAGTACATTTTCATGCTTTACTGATATTTGTTAAAACCAAGGTCCTTTCAGGTATTTATTTATATAGCATCTCACCTACCAGATGTTCTCTGTTGAGTCACTAGGGACACATTCATCTTCATGTGCTTCTAAACTTCTCTTATGATTCATGCTGCATTTCAATCCAACCTAATTTTTTTTCTGAAATATAAACATTCCCTTAGGTGCCCCAATTCATGTAATTTCAATATAACCATATAAACTGCAATAAACTGTGTGCTGCACATTTATAGAATAAATAGCCCATTTAAAAAGTGATCTGCCAAAACAATTTAAATTCTTTTTTAAAAGGATTTTCTACAAAAGCAAACATTTTCCAAGTTTGATAATTGGTCAATTTTTCATTAGTATTTTTCAAGCTAGGAATCTTTCAACCTGCAGATGTCTTTTTCAAAAGAGAAAAGTGAGAAAGAAATTAAGAAATTAAGAAATTGAAGGAAGGAAGGAAGGATGATTTAATAGTCTGCTGGATCCTCAAGTCCTCAAGAACTTAATTATTTTAAAGACACTTTTTTCATTAGTAGAGCACAGTTTATCTTTTAAGTAACTGCACTGTATTTTCTTTCCACAACCATAATAGGTGTTGTAGACCCAAAAAACCCAATTTAAAGCTTTATCTGCTTCTAGCTATATAAAACCAATTTTCATGTATTTCCTTTCATCTCAACTTGATCTCTAAATACACACAAAAATTATAAATGTGGTTTCATAGCACAAGTGATACAGAAAGATGGGAGATTTTACAGTGGACTAGTGCCAGTATTGGAGAAGTATGTCCTTCTTAAATAACTCATTATTTCATACAACAAAAAAGGTATGTATCTTTATTGCTTGTTCTTTGCATCTGAGATTTTTGGCCAAACAGGCTGGTTTTCTGGTTCATGAAAGTCAGCGCATAATTTGAAAACACAAGGAAGCAGCTACACGCAATATTTTTGTCTCTCTGTGTCTCCACTTTCTCTGTAGCTCCTCCACTTTAGTGGCCTTTCTAAGACAATAATGCACTTACAGAGGCTACCTCTCCCTGTTCCAGGTAGGAGGCAGGTGCACTCTTCAGGAGGTTCCTGGCACAATTAAGTGCTAAACTCACAGTGCACCCAGTCTTTCAGATGAATGGAATCTGCTCCTGTTGCCACCTGGCAAGATGAACTACTTGTCCCTGGTCATGCTCTGAGCAGGAGATGGCAGCAGAGGCAGCTTGAAGGAACCGGGGTGGAAGGAGAAGATAGGAGTTGAAAAGGGCTACCCGGTTACCCAAATATTTCACAGTGACTTGGTGAAGTGCAGTTACTTAGCTGTGTTATCTTCTGATTACATAGGACTATCAAAAAGATATGGCACATTCATTTGCCTTTTTGTGAATAGGCAACACACGAAAATCCATCCCAAGCAAATCCTAGAAAGCGAGAAAAGCAAGGTCTCTCCCTAGAGAAAGCAGTAAATCATATCAGTTGACAGTAACAGAAGTGAAACTGTAGCGGCTGTAGTGCTCATGATTCTCACACATTTGTATGCAGCCATTCTTGTGTCCTTGCAAGACAACCTGCAGATGGAAGTTTTATTTTGGAATTCAGTAAGTGGGATTTATCTGGCTGATAGAAAGCAAAAGTAAGACTCAACCAACTGTAACAAGACAAGGGACTCTAAGGCTGAATAAAGCAGTGGAGGAGTGATCAGTACATGGAATAACAGCAAATAGCACCTCTGCACTGTTTCTACTGAGCCTTGTCTGAGGGGGAGATGCAGAATTTCAACTACATTTTTCATAGATATTGCAAAATAAATTAAGTGAGAAAACTTAGTATACCGATTCACATTCTATTTAGACCTCCTAATTAAACACTTTCTAAATTAATGCTAGGGTAAGACATTTGACTGTTGGACAAGCCCTGATAAGTGATCTGGCACTAAAGCACTTCATTCAGGTGTCTGAAGTCAGGTTGTTCATTCCCTTAAAGCTTCATTAAGGTCACGTAGAACCTATGAATAATACCAAATTAAATGCCCTAAGTCTTAAGACACATTTAATTTAAAACACTTCCGACATGGGCATAACAATTTAATTGTTATGGTCTCTGAGCAGGGGGTCATGTAGTATAAAAGAGCGAACCAATGCCACTGCAATTGGTAACACTCTTGACAGAAGAAATGTGCTGGTGAGTGCATCTGACAAGATGACCTCACATAAACAATTTCTGGTGCAGATTTGTTTGTCAACCACACTTACCTTTAATAACCTCTTATTGCCCATGTGGTCTACAGAAATAATCTAATTGGTGTGAGCTATTAATTTAACAGCATGCCAGCCTCCAGCTCGTTGGAACCATTGCTACCTGTCATCAAGAAGAAGTACAACTCTGAAAACACCTTACAGGTCAACAGACTTTTAACAACCCACACTTACTCCAGTTATTTGTTGCTTGCATGTCATCACATTAACTTTGTGCTTAACCTCTCACCCTCTTCAAGCAGATCTGCACTGGGAGGACTTGTCAGTTAGACAATACTCTAATGGGAAACTTTGCATTTTTCAAAAATGAAGAATACAAGGGCAATTGAGAAGAATTAAACCACCTAAGTTGGTAGGAATGAATGAAGATGGAGGGATTGAGGAACTAGATATAGAAAAGTCGCATTGAAAATTTAGTGTCTCAACCCAGACCATTTCACCAAGGATGCCCTAACACAGAGTAAGGCTGTTTCAGAGAGTTTAAGGAATTACTGTATTAATAAATAAATAAATAAATAAAAAGACACCCTCCCCCCCCTCCCCCCAAATTACTAAAGTTTCTAATAACTGTCTGAAAACATAATTTCTCTGGTAAAATAAGAAAGAATTGTTTTAATTACAGGGGTTTTTTTCATTTATTTTACTTAAAGTGGCTGTTTGGACTATGTGAAACTTAGAAAAACTTAGGGATAGTTATTGGTTTATTTACTTTTAATGGCACTAATGGTGATTATAAACATGTACATTTTTTAATGCAGCACTAACTCCTGAACAGAAAGTTCACAAGTGAAAGGCAGAAATACTGACATTTTTACATCTATCTGTTAGTGTCTGAGTACCTCAGACATCAGTAACATCTGGTAACTGCAGCCTCAGGGGTTAATGCAATAAACAGGCAAGAAAAATGGACTATGTCATTCTCTGAAACTCTTACATCACACTTGACTCACAGCCAAAGGATTTTAGTGCTTGCCATTATTATTTTATTGACACATCAAATCACTTCAATTTATAGTTGCACAACCCTGTATATTCACATTCACGTTTTTAATACACAGTGGAATTCTTCTGACTGACAATCTGTGAAGTGAATAAGAATGCTGCTAACAGCATACCTACTGCCCCATCCATACTGCTAGCAAGTAAAATGGGAAAAGGACTCATGCCTTCATTTTCTTCGGAAGACACAGAAAAATCCCCTGACTTTTATACTCAAATAGTGTCTTTTCATTTAGGAGAAGTGTGGCACAATATACACATTCAGTAGAAAATCAGTCCTTTCTAAGAGTAGCTTTCCACTCTGAAGTATGCTATTTTGCAGTCGAGACATTATTTGTTAGGTAAGAAATAACAAAGAATTTAATATAGCCATAAGCTGGTTGGAGGAGATAAATGCAGTGTGATACAGTTTGGTTTTACTAGTTATAAGAAAGGGTAAACATCAAATGATGCCAACTTCTCCTCCCAACCAGCTGCCAATGCAAACTAGTACCTCCATTCTTAAAAATTAAAATCCTGGATCATTTTTTCCAGCAATTTAATCAGTTATGATCTCAAAGATAATCAATAAATAAGGTGGTTTTTTCACAATCCTAATTTAAAAAAAAAAATCAGGATTTAATATTTTTACTAGATCAGATGTAACATTTTCATGAGATCAACTTGCATTGGATTCCAATGCTCTTCTCAGGCTGGATTACTGCAATTTCTTAGGGGGTTGTGGGTAATGTGAGGAAGGAGACAATATCCATCATTTTCACAAACTTCCTCTTAGTTTAAGTAAGTGTTGCTGTTCAGGTGACAGAAGAGGTGCTATGTTACCTGACATTAAGTGCTAGACTCAGTGAGAAGCCTTGGAGTTTTGCAATAAGCACATGACTTTAAAGCTAAGAGATAAGAGTAATTTTTTCTATATTCATTATCCCTTTCCTTCTTTCTTTTCCTTTTTATATGGGGCTTATAATTCAGATCTTTGAAAGCCATCATTTGCTTAAGAAAGTTACAACATGGGATATGAAATGTCACAATCTTCCCTAAGTTTTAAAGAAGGAAACACTTCTTCAGTGGAATAGTTTCCATTTACACTTGACAAAGTATTGCTTCTGTCCTAGAATCACTTCTTGTTAACATGAACTCTAAGATGAAGGTTTCTGAAAAAGTGAATTACTGCTGAAGCCCCAGCCATGTAACTGCAGAAGTGCTTCTTGTGCTTGGGTTGGGGAGGGGATATGGTGTTCCAAGGAGTCTGGACTGCAAGAGAGAAAAGGTATTTGAAGTACAACCTGTAAAGAATTAAACAGGTACAGTAAGAAAATAAGAGGAACCTGGATCAAAACAGAGTGCTCCAGGTCAAATCAACCAAGCACAATAATTTTCTCAAGAATGAACCAGTGTACACCTCTGCCCCAAAACATCTAATTTAAAAATTCCACAATAAAAATTGGACATGTGGGGCAAACATAAAATACTTATGTACTCATTTCCTAATAAAAAAAATCTGGTCCTTATCACCAGGAAGAGAAATAAGCAAGCTGTGGTTTCTATTATGCATTTTCCACACAGTTTTTCTCAAACTCACCTACACGCTGGGAAGCTGCAGACACATGTGGAGATGTACGTTTCTCTCATAGCAGTCCCACAACAAATCAATGTTATCCCAAAATGTTCTGATATGACTTTAGATGAAATAGCTTAGGACAAAGCTCTGGATTGCAATGAAGGGCCTCCAGGAGAAAAGACAAAAAGAAGAGATAAAAGTTCAGAATTTCTCACCATACAATAGGAACATAGGAACAATCAGGTTGGAAGGGACCTCAAGAGGTCTTCAGTTCAACTTCCTGCTCACAGCAGGGTTGACACTGAATTCAGACCAGGTTGCTCTAGCTGGGACTAGAAAACCTCCATGGACAGAAACACCATGGCCTCCCCAGGCATCATTTTTCAATGGCTCTTCATCCTCATAGTGAAAAATTATTTCTGTATATCCAGCTGGAATCTCCGTCATTTTGATTTATGAGCATTGCCTCTCATTTTCCCACCTTGTATCACTGTGAAGGGCCAGGCTCTATCTTTTTGATGACATCCTTGCAGGACCCAAAGCTGTCTCTTCTCCAGGCCGAAGAAGCCCGAGTCCCTCTTCACATGGCACATGATGCAGCCTCCTGGGAGCACTTTTTGCTGAACCTATTGCAGTGTTTTGGTATCTTTCCTGTAACCAGGGGACCCAAAACTGGACCCAGTGTGCAAGATGCCATCTCGCAAGTGCTGGATAAAGCAGAATAATCACTTCCTTTCAGGCTACACTCCTGGTTAATATTGCCCAATGTGCCTTAACCACATACAAGACACAGTCCTGGCTCATGCTTAACCTACCGATCCATGTCCATCAGGATCCTAGGTCCTCTTAAGCAGAGCTGCTACCCAGTCAGTCCCCAGACCCAGCCTGATTCAGGGGTTAGTCAAGTGCAGGGCTCTGCATTTGTCCTTGTTGAAACACTGAAGCCTGTGTTTTGCAAAGGGATATGGAGTGGTTCAGTTTTCCAGCTTGATTTAAAGTGCCCCTAAGGAACTCTAATTTCAGAAAATGGAAACTGGACACTCCCAGTCCTTCTGAATCATGGATATAAATGAAGTATTCCAATGACTTGACCTGGACAACAGCTAGAAAAAAATCAAAAGCCTAACCAGATATCTACAGGAGAAGAGTTATTAAATCATTGTTGCAATTTTCATTAGACTTTCTTCTCTTTGTCTTTTTGTTAGGGTGCCTGGCCCAAGAGGATTATCATCCAATTGACTAGCTTTCTTTGGGGGACTGCATCATTCATTTTTATTCTCAAAAGTTGTTATTACAGGTATCTACTCTTTCCTTTGCTTCTATTTCCCTGAGTGAAACCTTTGCAAGGTTTCCATCAGAGTCTGCCTTACAGCCAGCATCCCTTCGTTGAGGGATAAGATGACAATGGGACCCCACTAAGCAGAATGGTGAGATGCACGCCCTGGCCCACATGCCATGAGAGGATCTCCACCATTTCTGGAGCCACCATCAACAACCATTGATAAGCCTTTGAGAACAGTGGACTGAAAACAATTCATGCTGAATCCTTTCTTCATCTGGGAAACCATGCAAGTGGGGTATCCCTCTAACTTCCTTATCCCATATCCTTTTCTAGTCCCATTCTGATGAAGCACTTTCCAGACACCTCTCCTCACACTCCAAATCCTGTTTCTTTATAACCATATCTAGTTACCATTCATCAGCACTAATTCCACAAAAAGCCTGATTTCTACTCACACCAGCTGGTGCAAACTTATTATATAGCAATTATTAATGGGCTCACCCCCAGTTTCATTGTCCTGGTGTTAAAAACAAATTCTACAAGCACATATACATTACCCAGTGATTTTGATCTTTGTTAGAGGAAAAACAGATTGTTGGAAAGAGAGGCTGGCACAAGCCAACTAACATACCATTTTGGGTACTTTGTTTTGACAGATCTCCCTATGGGCACTTAACAGGAAGTAAAGGCGTTCAAATCTATGCTTCTGGTGAGTCAGAATTTCACCCAAATTGAAAAATGAAAAAATCATATTATGAGCCAAAATCAGGCCCCTTTGATGGAACTGTTGGTCATAGATACATTAGATATACCTAACTGTACCAACATGCTATTTAGATGACAGCAGTGTTGCAAGTCAACTTCCTTGAATTTTAGTTGCTCTGCTTGCTGCAGAGATCAGTCAAACCAAAAGTATCAGCCTGGATTAAAATTTTCTGCTTTTCTGGAAAATACCATCAAATTCCACATCAACACAGCAGGTGTGAGTAAAGTGTAATAAGTGTGCAATAAGATATAAAACTACTTGAAACTCAAGAATTTTGCTAAGCTAGAATCGAGGTACAAATTTTCAATCCATATCAAAACAGCATCGAGACGTCTGTGCCTATGATACTAGCTTACCCCTTCAAAGGGATGATATCGTATAAGCAAATGCTCTTCTATTTAAATGTACTCTCAAACTATAAATCGTGGTACTTATGATGAAACCTTCTCTCCCCTGCCTCTACCTGTTTGCCTCTCTATCCATGTGCCAAATTAGCCTTGGTACTGCACCACAAATGATGCATATGTGCATGTGTAGAGGTAGAAACGTTCTACTAAAAAGGAGGAGGGGAGCAAATACTATACCTGGAATTGGAAGGGAACATGTCACCGTGTAACTGGGGAAGATAGCCACCCCTAACGAGCTGAACCCAAGCTTTCTCAGCATTCAAACACTGAAAATTAGTTTAAACCATCTTTACTTCTATTGTACTGCAACCATAGGCCCCAGACAGGACCCAGCATCATTTTGCTACCTGCTGTTACCGCTGCCCCAGCAGAGATACGCCCTGCTCCTGATACCGTACAACATCATTTCAATGAAGATGTGACAAATAAATGTAATGAAAGTAGGGAAAGTGGGGAAGATAGAGAAGAGTAATGGTAACAAGACTGTGTTAAGACATAAATCAACCTGCCAGTCTTTGTCATTCCAAAGCACCTGCAAATAAAGTCAGCGGTGCTCAAATGCCACATTACCTAGCCACAAACAATTGCTTTCTTTCTGGAAGGTATCAGATGACAAGTTAGAGGAGTGATCTGTACAGAGAAAGAAAATTGGCAGATACAGTGAGACTTGTGGGGGAAAAAAAAAAGAAAATAAAGGTTGAAGGCTGTGTTTAAAATATAAGATGTGATTCATTCAGGTAATTAGGAAGGGGAAAGTTGTGAAAACAAGACAGTTACAATTTTGAATCGTCTGTACACGGGGACAACTGATGACAAGGTTTTGAAGGAGCTGAAACGGCTAGGCAAATTGCATAACATGAAAACAACCTATGTGAGCGTAGATGAAAGAAGAGGGAGCTGCTATAACTGTGAAAAGAAACCTTAAGGTCCTGGCCAGGATAGTTAACAATGCAGACAACACAAGGAAGGTCGACTTTGGAGCACTGTGGGTTTCTGCTTAGAAATGTGCATGAAGAAGAGATAACTCCAATTAACTCCTCAGAGTGACAACGCAAGATAGAAAAATTGCCAATACCTACAGCATCAACAGAGACATCCGCCTTGGCTGTTCTTAAGGTGAAATTAAGATGCAAGCTACAAGCTTGTAAATGAAGGTAACTTGGGTATTTAAAAGCAATACAAAACCGGTGACTTGAGCCAGCTCAAGTTTTAGGCTTCATGTTTCTCTTCCCTCGCATTTATTACCCCCTGTCAGCTTTGCTGAGGAAGATCAACCATGATTAATATTTCCCAGTAGAAGAAATTTATAAGCCTCCAACTGTAAAAGTATAGGGTGAATTCAATACCTAGATTTTATAGCTTTCCATATAATTGTTTTATTGTTGAAATATAACCAACATTTTCAGTTAGCTGGCAGTTCACTCATCACTTAATTCTTAGTTTCCTTTCCTCCCAGAGAATGAAACACTGTGGAAAATATATACTCTGTTTTATGCTGCTGATAGGATTCCTTATTTTGCATCTGTCTACACAGGACACAGGTAAAGATGGGTAGAAAGAAAAATTCTGCCTGTAAACTAACAGTGACCCAAAATGTCACCAAAGGATATGTTTTGGTCAGGTCAGTTACTAATTTACATTAGTAAATTTAGACAAACTGCATGACAGATTGCTTGACACAGTCAAGCTGCCTTTGAGTGTTTCTGCTTTATATTCCTGAGTAGAGCTGTGGTACGTCTCCAGCTGAGCACTGGCACTGCCCGCGCTCTGCAGATAGCAATTCTCCATTTGTCACCAGTTTGAACACTGCTTTAAATGTGTCGTGGGCAGTTGTCTGGTCATCTCTTTAAATGGGTTGAAACAGGTCTGTGCTCTAGCTTATTTTGACTGCTTATTATTACTGCAGGGGTAGCAGGGGATGTTTGTATTCTCAGCATCTGGCCTTGTGAGTTCAATAAGGAAATGCAGACTTCTCTTCGTGTTCAGGTGAGAGGAGTAATCAATACCAATCAGCAGAAGGACCAGCAGCAAGATTACCCAGGCTCGCTTGCTGGCAGGAACAGCACCAGATGCAACCCTGATACAGACCGAAGCGGGGGGGAGGGCAGGAAAGGTTATTTTTTAGGACTATGAGTAATTCCACTGCCTCTGCGTTAAGAATTGCACCTAACGCAGTGGTTTGAAGTTCTGATTTGTGCATTGTGCCTGATATTGTGCATTAATAGCAAGAAAAGCAATGAAGTTGGCTTATTAAACGGAAATTCAGTAATGGGAACATTTTCACGTGGTCTGTTAGACTTTCCAATACATCTGTGCCTGGTCTAGGGGACTTTGATAGATTTAAAAATCCAGGGGCTTCTGAGACAAATATTGAGTTAGCAAGCAAGAAATTAGCATTCATGTGATAAGAAAGCGTTCTCACATAGTGTCTTTTGCATCTAAAGGTATCAGGGTGCTTAACAGGGCTTCAGAGAAGGATAGTGAGTACTATTACTTTGTGGAGGCAGGGTACTGAGGCAAAATCTAAATAGCTCAAGACAGGCCACACAGCAGGAAGGGGACACAGGCTATGCAGAACACAGAGGCTCAGATCTCAACTTTTTTGCTTTGCCTCTTAAGTGAACCAGTCCAAAGAGTTGTTTGTTAGTGGTAAAATAAATCCTCTGGTCTCTAAACATCCTCACTCCCCCTCAGACGGTCTGCGTATTCAGTCAGTGTAAATTGTCTGCGCTAAATTTGGAGGTGTTCCACATCCCACCTGGCTACAAATCTTTCCACTGACTGAAGCTAGAATTGAAAAAAAATGACATATATCTCTGCACATGACCAGTCAGAATAAAGTTGTTCGTAGCAGAAGAGAAGCTATTTAAGCTGCTACCACTCTATCATTCTAGAAGATACATCAGTCACTTGAGGTAGATTTCCTGCTCCATTTTCAAAGTAAAAGCAGAAGCCATAGCCAGTCATTTCCACAGCTTTTGCCCATGATCAGGGTAACAGCAATGAACAGGATTTGGCCATGCCAAAATGGATAGAGTTACATCATGAAGTAATTCCTCAAGGGGCTTTTTAACGGGAGTTAATTTTTAAGTGCTATCAAAAAGGGTCCTAGAAATTTTGGGTTAAATTTAATGAAAAGAAGACATATATCCCTGCCCCAAACAATTTGGTGGTATTTTTGTAAAGGTACCAGCTCCTGCACTTGAGTTAACATCTCCTCATTGCCTGTTGGGTAAGTTGTCTGTGAATGGCTTTTTGATTTGTGGCACTATTCTGCAGAAGATCAGTCCCTCGGTTGCTTTGCTGATCTCCTGCTCTTGTTCATCTTACTTCTTTCTGGTTTGGTGAATGTCAATTTGTAACATTTTGAGGGCCATGCCTAACCAAGCAGAGCTTGTGAGTGCCACGCAGTCCTTGATGTCCCCACTGGCATGAAACATGATGTGAACAGCTGCAAGGCGACTTTTCACTTACCCTCTGCCTTCTCCCCAAAAGCTTTCAAAATTTGTGTTATGTATGAAATATGATTTAAACAGCTTCAGTGACGTATTTCAGAGTCTGAATACAGATTACTTTCTTTTGACACATATCAAAGTAAAAGTGAGATACTTGGGCTATTATAAAACCTTTCATCAGTACTCTATAACAGTAAAATAGACGGCTGTATACCATACATGACACAATATTATTTAAGAAAATAAATACATTTCATCTCTTACTACCTTTCAAAATATTTGTATCTTGGTTTTGTATGATATTTTAAATTCAAATGGTGTTAGTTTCATTTGTATTTCTTCCATTTTGGCCTTCAGTTTAGGGACACCATTTGAAAAAAAATCAAATGTATGGGGTAGTACTTTCATTTTGTTATGATCAAGAGTAATTCAGTCTGATTATATCTGATTCATCTCCCACTAAAGGATGTAAATCCTTCACTGGCACAGCATTTGCCTTCGTGACTATTTTTAGTCCTGAGATCACCTACTGGCATTATAGGAGCAACTTAAAAAAGGTTAAAAAGGTCATGTGCTTGCATACTTAATTCAGTAACATTAAACTTGATAAAGTGCTGCACTGTGACTGCGTAAACAATAAAGATACATATTTTCCTCAATATACAATGGACCCACATGTGAATAATGGAGGCACTTATGCTGTCCGGAGCGTGAATAATGAGGGCACTTATCCCATCCGCGGAGCACGGCTTCGCTGCTGCGCGCCCATCTGGGAATTCTGCGCCTTGAATCGGTGCATACATCATGGGTCTGCCCTCGGCACCGAGCCAGCCCCTAATCATGCAGGCACTTTGCATTGTTATCCGACAACATCACACTCTGTCAGCCAGGCCAGGGATATGACGTACCGGTGCTTGAACAGCGGTGGGATGGCTCAGTGCTGAGCAAGCCAAGATGGTTGTGGGGAAGGATGGGGGGAAGGCGTTTGAAATGCACAAACATATTCTCTGCTTTTGATTTCCCATAGTTTATTTCTCTCATGAGTTTTTGGCTCTGGAAACATAAAATATGAAAGACAATGGCTTGAAATCACTTTCTGTTATGCCCAGACTGAATAAAACAGTCAGGTTTACTTGATTGCTTTGCTCACTAGTTGTTTCGTGCATCCAGCCCTGCAAAAGTTTTGTGACTCTAGCACAGTATGCATGTGATAAATGGTCACATATTTTGCTCTGCTCTACACAGATCACCATGGATATTGCATAGCCATTTTAAAGCTTGCCAGAGCCTTCCAGCTACAGTAAGTCAGCTGGAGTTCTCCAGTGCCCACAGAAGTTTGCATTTGTTGTTGTGATACAGAATAAAGTGCCCTGCTTATCATTTCCAACTTGTCTTTTTTTCTGGTTCTCACCACAGTTCCACTATGAAGTCAAAAATAGATATTGAAACAAAATACAAAACTACGACCTGCTGAGTTCCCAGGATTTTTAGGTTTTTGGTTCTCTACAAAGTCCACTTTCAGCTGATGACCAAGAGGTAGGGCTGATATGAGAGTTTTGCAGCCTGTGTTTCAGAGCTCACTTTTAAAATAAAAATAAATAAAAAATTAACCAAATTGCTATTATTATTATTGTTGTTGTTGTTGTTGTTGTTGTTGTTAAGAAGTCCTAGCAGAATTAATTTTTTAAAGTTCTGATGATTCTAGGGAGAAAGTTATGGGCTTGATTCCTGGTCGCACTTGCCTCAGATCTCCACTATCAAAAGAGTTACTATGAACTTACACAACAAAAAGGGAGTAGCACAAGGAATTTCCGACTCCACAGTAAACCATTTTTATAATAAAACAACTGTGTGAACAATTTCAAATACAGAAGGAGGTCAGAAAATATTTGGCTTTTTACCAGTTCAATTTGTGCATGCAAAACTGATGATATTTCAACTTTTTACAGTCAAACTTTTTGCCACTGTTAACATTTTTGTGTGCCCACTAGACGGTAAAGCAACCTCATCAGATACAGAAGAAGATCAGCTCCAAGGAAAATTCTAATACACACCCACCCATCTCCTATTCTAATAGCTCTTTTCCTGATCTTTGTGATAGACTGAAACTGAGCAATGAGATTAACCAGTGAAACAGAGTAGATGCAGACCTTCACTTGCCTCCCTATTGAACAATTATGATTTCATTGTAGGTTGAAAAATCACATTTCGTATCTGTTAAAAACATTACCCTATACAAAAAAGTAGTACCTTATTCTCGCATATATATATTATATTAAGTGTTAATCAAGTACTTTTAGAAGTCTATATGAAGCTGTAGAATTTGTCTCCAAAATGGAAAACTGAAACAAGTAGAGTAGGTCTCCAAGATAGACGTGTAACCTGCTGGAATAACCTGCACATTAAGTACCTCTGTTCTCACCACTAGGAACAGAAGAGTCAAGATGGTTATCTTGGAAAAGACAGGTCAGTTTTAAACTGCTTAAGTTAGAGTCGAAGTGTTGATTCCATCCTTGGAGTGAAAATGCACAGTGAAAGTGCCTACTGATTTCAATCCTGCTGAGACTTCATCCCACCTACTGTTTAAGTGCAAGAAAAGGTAAAAGCTAAGCAAGAATAAGAAGAGAAAATTATTTGTAATAGGATTTATGTGCTGCAGCCTTTTGGCCCCTTATGGTGCAGTGGAGAGGTGTCAGGATAGCCATCACAACCATTTTTATTATTCCTTCAGTTGGCTGCAAGTCATCAATCAGGTTTGTAGGGACATATTTTCAAAGGCTGGTTTGTTGGATCCACCTGCCAACCCTCACCCGGGCTTATTCAGATTGTGGTTTTATACAAACGGAGTTGCACAATTCCCCATCTGTGCATCCTAATAACAAAATGCTTTTCCTTCTCTTATCTGGCAAAGGCTCCCTCTTCATCCTGTTTCTTTGAATGCTGAGTCTGCAAAGGGATCTAAGCCCAGAAGCCGCTGACCATGTCTTGGAAGCCTTCACTAAGATCCAGTGCCTGAATATGTGGCAGGAATTTTACTGGTGCTTACTTAAGCAAATAAGGTATTTTGCATCTCATTCAGGCAGAGCTAAGTATATAGCTGTCCAAATACATGCACAGTAACATTGGAAATAAGTGTGGATGTGCATTTAATATTTATAGGTTTTGGGTGCTAAAATGAAAACCCCACTGAAAAAAACATTATTGTAAGGGATACATTTTTTCATCCTATACGCACAACATTCACTTCAGAAAGCTAAATTATTATTGTTGCTTTTCCCTGCCATACGTTGCGGCTGAAACGAGTCACAGCTATAAGTACTTTGAGACTACAGTAATATTTGGATTGTGTTACTCAAGTAATAATATGTCAATGACTACAAACTAGGTTTTAAAGCATGATGGAGAAGAATGCACTTATGCATCCACTGTTTTGCAAGTCAAGGACACATGCAAAAAGTCCTGCATCTGGGATGGAATAACAGCATGCAACAGTAAAGACTTGGCACTGATAAGAGAGAAAGCTTTGCAGACAAGGAGCTAGGGGTCTTGAACAAGATCCAGCTGCATACCTCTGTATACTCTTGCTAGCATGCTCTTGCTAGCAGGTCAAGAGGAGTGTTTGTTCTCCTGTATTCAGCAAAAAAAAGGAACTGACAGAACAGGGGGTTTTCAGTCTGAAGAGGAGAAGGCTAGAGGTAGGAATATTGTTTGTCACCTTCAACTGCCTGCCAAGTGGCTACAGAGAAGATGGAGCCAGAGACACGGTGATATTACAAGAGGCAACAGACACAAGCTGCAGCAAGGGAAAAACAGCAGGTTGTCGTAAGAAAGGCTGCCGAAGCTCCAGCCTTGGATATTTTCGAAACTTTGCTGGATAAGCCCTGAGCAACCTTGTCTAACTATGACCTCCAGAGGTCCCAAAATTATTCTGTTTTCACCCCTCCCCTTGCCCCTCCTCCTCCCTCCCCCCCAAAAAAACCAAAACAAACCACCACGAAAAACAAACAGGAACTTTAGTTCATCAGCTTTATACTCTCAGCTTGCAGAGCAAAATATGTCAATTCAGGTACATTATAGCACTTGAAAAACATTCCTATCACAACCCTTCCATGAAGTACAGAGATGCTAATGTTTCCACGGCACAAAAGAAAAGGTAAAACAGAAGGTAGGTGACATGGCAACACTGCCACTTACAGAAGTTGATTGGAAACGTACAATGAAAGAGGATTATTCTGAAAAACTTAGTCATCAAAATATCAAGCAAACTTTTGATGAAAAATTAGTTCTATTAGGTGCTTTGTCTAAATTCTTGCCATCTCACCTCCTGGGCTCCCAATGTTTCCCTATGTGCAACAGGAGCACTCCTTATGCCACAGGTGTCCCAGCGGATGGGCAGATCTGGGAACCCTGCTCCAAGCCCTGCAGAGGACCATTGCTGAATGTCCTCCTAGGCCACCTTGCACCCAAGAATGCTGTGGGAAACAGGGCTAAGCCAACAGCCCAAATTCCGCATTGTTTCAGCTTTAAAGAGCAAAATGTTCCCACTGGAAATAGGAAAAACATCCCTATGCATTCTGCCTAAATAGTCATTCCTACTGAATTCTTCAGTAAAAGAAATTCCGACTTTGTACCAGCTGTCTTTGCCTTCAGATGTGAGTTTACATGGATTTACTGTGTGTGTAGTTCCAGGCTTTGAGCATCTCAGCAGCCAGTTGTGGGTGAGAAGGCTGTGAATTACACTGCGCATTAATACAGACTGATATTTCTCAAACTTATTACTTGTGAAATTTTCTTTTTTTGTGCAAAACCTTTTAAATTTTGTGGGAAACCATTTAAGTGACACAATAAGCATCATGAATGGTTTACACAGTTCGGCAGTTGCCAGGAAGGACCAGGGAAAGAAAAGAAAGTTAAGATTAGCCTTAACTTTTCTAGGATTCAAAGCTGCAAACATATTGGGCGCTAAGACAAGTGTCTTTACTTGGGATCTGAAGTGAAACTCGACATGCCTTCAGTTCGTTTAACCTTACTTGTCAATACCATTGCTTTCACATTAAATTTCTCTGTTATTGAAAGATTACTTTTCAGAGTGAGGACATCCACAAGTAAATGAAAAATGTCTCCCTTTGCTTTGTGAAATCATTCCCTTGTCTTCATGGATTACAGCCAAGGACTGTTTGTGATAGAGATGATTAATGCAGAAATCAAGTTGAATGTGAAAAGCCCTGGGAACAATTACTTTATCTTTCAGCTTTTACTTTCAGTTGCATCAGAAAAGGCATACACATATTTCCTTCCATGGGAACCAAAGTCCATAAATTGTTATAGTAAATTCCTTACTGCTGGGAGGCTTAGATGGACAACCTCACATAGTATCATCTAGTTCATTACTCAGAGCTTTCAGCTGACTGTGATTATAATGCCTCAAAAAAGCCCAACTATGGTCTTTTTCTCTCTTTGAGTATCATTCAATTTAAAACGGATGACCACCATTTTGGTAAGAATTTCTGTTTCACTTACTAGAACAGTGCTTTTACTCCCCATTGTATGCCTTTGGAGAAATCTCTATTACCTTGGTCTTGCAGCTTCTTACACCGAAAGCAATAACTGTCGTAGTAATTTATTACTAATGATGATAAAAGCTTTATTCTCCTCGTGACAGGTAAAAAAAGTTGCACTTGTTCATGACTTTGTCTGTGTTTCTTTAGCTTCATGGTTCCAAGGAGAATGGGTCTTTGGAATCTCAATCTTTAGGTCAAAGCACAGTTTGTAGGTCTGCTAAACCAAATAATAATTAGAAAATCATTCCTCTGCTGTCTATCACTCCTGGCTACAAAAAGCTTCTGGAAACAGACTGGAAGAACCATGTATCAGGAATTAAAGAGTCTGATTTCCTTTTTCTGATCCCACGCTAAAATCAAAATTTTTAACTTTAAGCCAAGCACAATTTATTTATTTATTTTTTTTTTTTGCAAAGGACATTCATTAATTCTGTTAGCAAATCAGCAATTTCTTTCTAACTGCCCAATTCACTGCATTTTATGCTATTTACAGACATGATATTGCCTGCTATTTGAATAGACAGTCTTTTGAGAATGGAGTGGTGAATCTGAACTTCTGAAATCTAATTGCTACTGGGGTAATTTAAGGTAACCCTTCAAACTTCTACTCCTCCTTCTTACCACAAAGATTCCACTTGAAGCTGTGTTAATCTTTGACTTCCCCTTTGGGAGAAAAGTAATACTTGTTTCTTATATTAGGTCATAATAACAATATTAAAATGAATGGTTCAACATGCTTTATTAGGAAACTCAGAATAAGATTTAATGTATTATTTACAGATCTGGCTAATTGAATAGGTTTGCACAGAGAAATTAATCTGGTACTTAACTGCATTAAAAGCTAAACCACACAAAATCAGATGCAAACACACAGAGCTCAGTTTCCATTGCATATTTGCATACAAGCAATGCATGTCATTACGTAGAAAGGCTGAGGTTCATCCACAGTTTTAAACTTACGCTACTTCAGTGTTCCTGACTGCAGGTTTGTCAGCACCGCAGAAGACGTCTAAGAAATGAGATTTACGCCTGCCTGGCTCTTGAGCCTGGTACCCCAGTCAGTTATAAAGACTGCAGTGCTCATGCTTCTTCAGGAATAAATGGGTAAGAAAGCAATTGCAGTAGAGTTGGAAGAAAAAAGTAAACTGTGTCTTTCCTAAGGATACCACTAAATGTGAATAATTGCAGCTCTAACACTTAATTAGTCATAATGAAGCCCATCTACCATTGAGAAAATATTGACACACTGTCTTTCATGCCTTTGCCATTATAGAAGGGCAAGGACTTGTTAAGATGAATTTTCTCAAAGCCTTACAGAAGCATTTTTAGACATATCTGCAGATTCCCTCTCATTGCTACCTTTTTGACACATACTTTACTATGCTAAAACTCCATTACGTATTGGATTTATATGATGATGACTATCTGAGTTCTTTCACTCTGTTTCCTAAACATTAATTAATGCACTACTAGAAGCTAGTGAAAAGAGTCGACTGCTAGCTAACAGAAGATAGTTTATGTGAAACAACTTGCTTTGAATTCTTCCTGGATATTATCCTTCCAGAAACTATGATGTTGATGGAACATCCTGAGTGAAAAAGGGAAGATAATTTACAAATAATACTTTTTTCAAACACACTTTAAAACCTCATTTTCCATTTGACTCATGTTTGCAACTTGCCTCTTCAGATGTTTGGTTTGCACAAATATTTTAGCAAACCAGTTCACTGGGAGGAATGCTTCATTAAGATAGCTTTCAAGAAAGTTTTAAAAATTATAGAAGGAACCAAGTGAAATGGGAAACACTGTTTCATTACAGTCTCAATTAAAAGAATTTAGTGTTTACTCTTTTCAGTGAGAAGGAAATATTCTATGCTGCAAGGTCAGTACAATCAAGCTGAATCCTCAACTTTCAACTGAGTTTCTTGATAAGCAAGGTACACAGCAGATGAGTATCTATTTGCAACAATTTGGAGCCACAAATGAAAAAATCAAGAAAACTTTGTTCTGTTCAAGAATGAAATCTGAACAGGAAGGGAACAAATTCTGAGTTTCAGAGTTTCAAGTGACCCTTTTGCTGGTGATAAACACACCACAGTTTTAAAAGTTATCATCAGAGAATGTCAAATTTTCTGGAGACAATTATTTCTCTGCATAATCACAGTTTTAGTATCTGATACAAGGTCAGGACTGTTCCATTAGAAATCTGTGCCAAACTAATGTGCTGATTTTGCATATTAAGCAGCATTAAAAACAGCTGATGTTATAGTGCAGAAGTTAGTTCTCTGTGTGTAAAATCCACACTAAATTAATACTAAATTATTTTCAATGAGCAGATGTCTGATATTCATTCTCTTGATTAACTTTTACTGTACCTGGACACAATATAGTGCCAATAAAGTTATTGAAATTAAATTAACTTCATCTTTTCATGGTACATTATCCCTCTGATGACTCTAGATCATGGTTTGATTTAATGCTCCTGGTGATCAGAGAGACTAAAAGTTAAATCACACCATATGTGATCAGAGTTGAAGAAGATTTTAGGAGGGGCCTTTGTTAACAAAAGAAAAGCTTTGTAATTTCAATCCATCCTAAAAATAAAAAAAGAAATTCTAGAGAAAGACACCTTTTCCATTGTACCTGGGGAAGGCACCCAAATACTCACATTTGCTTTGTGGATTACTGATTTTTCAGCAAAAATCTCACTTTTATTTCTATGTGCTTCCATACTTCCAATGGAGTCACTTTCAAGAAAAAAAAATGCAGGTGGCTGAGGCAAAATACAAGTGAAAAATTTGCTATAGTTTTGCATCTCACCTATGAAAATCTGTCACTACGGAGGAAAGGTAGAAAAGAATAGAAGAGGCTCCAAGTTCTTAGTCCTTTAGCTTCTGGCAAACTGTAGCTTTATTTTTGGTGTTTTGTTTTTTTTTTTTAAACTGATTTCATTAAGTGAATAATTCTCCCATTCTACCCCACAAAAAATTATTTATGTCATTGCAACCTAAGAGAGGGAATCAAAACCCAGCAATTCTTCCTCTATGTCATCTAAAATTCTTCCTTCTGGCAACAATTTTATTTTTAAAAAAGGCTACAATAATTAATTGTTGTAACTTTTAATGTGATTTAGCATGTGGTAGAGCTCTTTCTGCCTTCAGAATCTTATATGATTTCTTACTCTTATAAAAGACCAATACTCTAAAATACAGGACAAACCGTTATTTCTAACTTTTTTGGAGTCATATTTGAGGGAAGAAGACACACAATAGGTGGTCAATATGAGATAATTCAAATTGAAGACTTTTGAAAAACTTAAAATTCACTTAAATGCTTAATTACAGATTTAGGGACAACATTTTTAGCCTTCCCTGCCTGAAAGAGCATGTATTTACTCATGCAAATTAAATGTTTGTTTTCAAATAGATATGTGGTAGGTAGGAGGATGCATTAAGCTCGCACTACAGGACAATTTAATTTGTAAAAATTGTATAATATTAGATGGAGCATGATCCAGCAGGGAGGTGATGTCTATTGATTATATACGGGTTTTGACTCTCTAAAGATTTAAAGAGTTACAGATTTTTAACTTTTCCTTTCTTGCATGACAGGACACTATAAGCTCACATAGGCTACTTCTGTATTTAAGAAGTTTTAGATTAAATATTTAACTAAGTACTAGTTACTGAGCAGTAAGAAACACATAAAAAACCTGCAGATTTTAATGTGTGCCAAATGTGGCATATGGTATGCAATTAAATAAAATAGTTGCTTAACATTTACAGTGTTAAAGACACTTAAAATTTTATTACTCCACAGATTTTTTTTTCCTTGAGAGGGGTGGGTAATTCCGTCAAATCCAGCTTTCAATTAACCAGCTACTTTGCTAGAAATCCTCTCGTTCTCTTTGAACTGGAAAAAAATCGGACGATGCCTATATTTATGAACTAATCTTCCAGCTATTGAAATTATGGGAGAAACAGAGAAACAAGGGACAAGTATAATTCAATTAAAAGACACTGGATGGAGAAGGTGAAATTTTAGCCTCGCTGGCCATGGCTACGCTAGTTTGTGCTGCTGATTGCCAGAAGAGTCCTTGGCATGACTTTGGCCTGGGCCAATTAGTCCTCTCCCACAATTTCTGTGTGGGGCTCAGGAAGTGGCATGGAGCTAGTCCCAGTAGGCAACTTGAAAGCAGCAGGGCAGAGAAGAGTCCCAAGCATTTTTTATTTACTGGCACAGTGCTGTGATTTAAGCCGGCAGGCAGCTAAAACAACCACATAGACATTTGCTCACTACCCTTCTACAGTGGGATGGGGGAGAGAATCAAAAAGGAAAAAAAGGTAAAACTCATGAGTCGAGATAAAGACAGTTTAATAGGACAGAAAAGGAAGACAATAATTATAATAATCATAACAATGTAATGATAATGATGATGATAATAATAATAATAATAAAAGAATACACAAAACAAGTGATGCACAGCACAATTGCTCACCAGCCACTGATCAATGTCCAGCTAGTTCCTGAGACATGGCCCTCCCAAGCCAGTTCCCCCCAACTTATAAACTGAGCATGGCATCATACGGTATGGAATATCCCTTAGGCCAGTTGGGATCAGCTCTCCTGGCTGTGCCCCCTTCCAGCTTCTTGTGCACCTCCTGCGGAAGGCTCATGCCTCCTCACTGGCAGGGTCTGGGAAGCTGAAAAGTCCTTGACTTAATTGTAAACACTGCTTAGCAACAACTAAAACATCAGTGTGTCATCAACATTATTCTCATTCTAAATCCAAAATACAGCACTATACCAGCTGCTAGGAAGAAAATTAACTCTATCCAAGCCAATACTAGGACGAAAATTAACTCTATTGCAGCCAATACTAGGACATATGAAGCTATTGAATTCAGTGATTAAATTCCCACTAAGTTCAGGGTAGCCAGGATTTTATCAGAATTTTGTGTTTCTAAGGAGCAAATCTACATGATAGAGCTCATTAGTCTTCATAAATTAACACTTCTTTGTGGCTGGTCTGTGTAAAATACAGTATTCATTGTATCTACTTCCTTACAGGCCACAGAAAGACATTCTAAATGGCTGCTTTATTTACTGTCTTAGAACTCCTGAAACTCTGGTTAAAAAAAAATTAAAAATCGCTGTTTTAAGCCCTAAAAGACCACGGTGAATTATTGTTGTTCGGTTTTATGTTTGGTTTTTTTTTAAAGGAAGTGTTGTACCTTAGAATAGAATTATTCTTAACGACATGTCAGGAATCATATTTTGAAATGTTTGTCAGCTTTTAAAAATGTGCTGTTGAATCTTATTAAGCTGTCAAAAGTATGACTAATATGTTAAGAAGTAACATGATCTTGCTGTAAATCAGTATTTCAGAGTAACAGATCTCAGAGCCAGAAGAGGGATGAAAGGCAATTGTTGGTAAACTTTTTGCTCTGACATTTTGTCCTCTCTGCCTCCACAGTGCACTGCATCTCCCTGCTCTAAGAGGCATTTAAATGCTTTTCAGGTGATGTAATCTGACCTAGGAATCTGGACACAGAAGCAAGTGGAGATAGGAAGAATGGAGAAAGTACTTCCAAGGTAGCACTTTTGGATTTCCAGCAATTTCAACCAAGAGTCAACATTTTCTACAGGAAGCGGTGTAATTCACAAAGAGTCATTCAATCAAAAAACAATGTGTTCTTAATAGTTTTGACTGAAGACTTGCAGTAAACCCAGACATTAAGTTAAATGGCATCGGGAAGGAGGAACCTGTATCAAGATTAAAGCTTTCACCATCAAACATCCAGAGGTACTCGTTGCTGGAAGGGACATAGGAGTGCATTCTTTGACTACAGACAGAATCATGGTTGAATTTTTATTTAAATTAGGAAAAGAACTCTCAGGTTTAGTTTCTTTAGGAGTGAAATCGCTTGTCAGCTATATTAAGGTAGAATCCAGGGTTATACTTATGTATGTTGTTTTTATTGATCAAATGACCTATCTTCCATTTGCTCATGCATTCCCAATGTGAAAGAACAACTGACATCTGGAACAGTTTTCAAACTATTTGATGTAATGTTTTTCAAAAGAAAACTGGCTGAATAAAATAATTATTCAATCAATTGAAATTGGAGTTTATTAGTAACAGCTGACTCTTGTATTTCTGGCTTAGCTGGAAGCAGTTCTGTGATCCCTGCTACCTAATAATATTCAATGGATGCTATAAACACAAAACATACTTTATTTGTAAACAGCGTGCCCTTTGCTAGTTTGAATATGTAAATAGTTTTGCTACTAACAGGTCTTCTAAAGGTTAGCCTACTCACTGACTTGTTTTACTTCCCTGTATCCCTTCAGGAAGTTTTACAGGGAGTAAGTGCAGCTGGCAGTTGTGGCAGCACCTAGGCTGAGTGGGTCATGGCATGGACCACAGCTTGGCTGGGACAAGGGTGGTGGTCACAGCAGAGTCCTTCTAGCCGGAGCCTCTGGGTTTTCTTTCTCTGGAATCCCTGGGTTGTGCTGGTGCACAACAGGGTCTCACTGAGGACTCGGGAGCCTGGAGGCCCCCTCATCCAGCCATTTATATGTAAACACTGCTATTCCCTTAACTTACAGGGCTGCTGTTAAACAGAGGCACGAAAGACTTGAGTTGTTCAGATGCTACAGGGAAAGGAGCCAGGTAAAAATCAAAAGGGAAGAAGTACATGTTAGGCAGGAAACTGTACTATTTTGAAGGAATTTTCGTCATTTACTACTCCTACTGTCCAAAGCACTTTCTGCCATTTATTTCAAAAAATAGAAAAATAATAATCCCAAGCTACTTCATGTGAAGAGTCTTCAAATTATTACTTGAGATTTCCTCACATGGACATCCCAAAGGTACATGGAAATTATAGACAGTACCAGTTCCTTCCTCTAGCCAACCTATTCATCACATACTAAGCCAAGCACATCAGGGTAATTTGGGGTCTTGGCTACATAAGGGAAAATGAAGCTGGATGTTTCATATGAATGAGTCAGTTTTTCCCCCAATTGACTATGTGACTGTCTCAGAAAGCCCCGATCGTGGTCAGTTAACTCTGCAAAGTATCTTGCGTGCTTGAATGACTATTTACCTTTCAAACACTGGGCCAATATCATGAAACCAGATGGAAATTCTTTGAAAATTGAGTACAGGATGGAGTTACTCCAAAGCCAGTGCCCAATGAGATAGGAGTTCAGGAAAAAGAGAACCAATTGAATTACATTTTTCCAAATTTGGTATGCCTCACAAAATTAATTTAATATTTCATCTTTCACCATATACATATTCTTTCTATTTTCTAACTTTTATTAATTAGAAGCAAACAACTAACTTGTCAGTCCACTAGTAAGAAACCCAACATTTTACGTTGCCTATTACTTTTTACATGAAGTTAGTTCTTCAAGCTTGCTCCATTATCAAAACACAAGATACAATGTTCTGCTTAGAAAAAATAAATATCAATATATGATAATCATAGTATCTCCTTTCCTTAATTTATACTCTGTAATGTTTTCTGTTTTCTGATCAACCTGTATTTCTCAAAACTTTTTAATGAGGGAATGTTTAACTAGTATAAGTTACTAAACAAGCACTTCACTAACATTATATAATTACATACACATATTTATTCTTTCTTTTGATACTGCCTACAACATTTTTATGGTATTAAGATCTGTACAAAAGTAGGTAAATCTCTCTTCTGGTTTTCGTTTAGGCTGTTGTGTTCATTTCTGTGTTTCTAATATAAACCAAAGATAGCTGAATATGACATATGTGTTTTTTGATGTCTGTATATAAAATCTAGTGCTATATGAAATCACTAGATTAGTAGCTATTCTAGTAGATGCATTATCAGGCAAAAGAAACTTGCCTGTTACTAACAGGTAAGTCTGCCTCCATGGTCTATCATCAGAACACATAAGCAAATGCTTGCTTTTATGCACTGAATCAACAAAACAAGGAGCAAGCCTAAAATAAAGCTCATGGCAGTACTATGATCCTTCTACCTGAATAAGTTTGAAACGTGAACTTCAGATATGTGCAATAAGGTTTATGGACCATATATGGAGATTGCCTTCATATATATTGGTATGGTTCTCACCTTATGGCTGTATGTAGGAAAGGTAAGAGGCACAATGACCAGCTGTGCTAAGAAAAGTGGATGAATAGAAAAAACACATGTTACTAAGCAATATATTAAATCAATACTACCATTCCGTAAGGCAATTCAGAGCTGAACTCTAACTATAGGTATTCCAAACTGACTTTTACAGGAGCTAATAGAGGTCTTTAGCCTATCTAGTCTGCAGCTGGTCTTTGTGAATACATTCCTCCTTATCCATTAAAGTAATACATTTCCCAGATCATCTTGCAACTTTATCAGCATCATTGGTTCTAGCCGCTGTAGTGCATTTGTGGCCATCTCCAATGGACTTCACTTTGCTTCTGAAGTAGATATATAACATGTACTGATGATGTGTGTCTGAAGCCTGCAACTTTCTTGTGACTTTTGGCAACAGTACTAGTGTTCAAACGTTATAAATCTGTGTGCTAGACTTTACAGAACAGAACATAACATTCAAAAATGATCACAGTAACGTAGGCCAATTTCAACTATGGTTTTGATTAAAAGTTTGATAGAAACCTCAGAAAAATGACAACATGCTTCCATAGATAAGCTCTGCAACATTTATATTCCACTTCACTGCACTGGGTTGATTCAGAGCGTATTTGCTTTTCCTGGCCACAGTTTAAGTGCTCAATAAAGTTACATTCTATTATTAAGTGCTGACTCTTTTTCCCTAGATTAATGGCTTTTGGTTGTCCAGAGAGATGAAGTCTTTTGAAGAGGATGAAATATACTGAACTGAGTAACATCACAGATACTGGGCTTTTGCCCTTTTATGGTATAAAAAATGCCAAAAAAAGAAAGAGCTTTCCAGATCAGTGGCCTAAGATTATTTCATTCTTTGTGCAATTTCTTATGAGCCTTCAGGAAAAATCAGAGCATTTTTCCTAATGAAGATTGTTAAATGTGCCTTTCATAAATGCCCATGAAGTAGACTTGACACTGTAACTTGACCCAATAATGAAAATGAAAGGCTAGCTTCGAGTGTTCTGCAATGACAAAGAGCTGAACAAATTCAATTTTCCTTACCCTATCATTTAGCAAATTTTGTGATTTCTAAATGATTAAATAATTTTACATACTCATTCTGTGCTGTTTAACCAATCACATATTATCAACAAACTCTGAATCAAGCATACAAGACCTAGCTATTTATCTGCATCTCCACTGTCGCAGGATTCTGAGCAGTACCTTGCATATTAAATAGCTTGAGAGCAGACTACTTAAATGCCCAATTTCTATTCGCTATCAGTACGTGACTATCTTAGTGTCACCTGAATGTATTAGAAATGATAGAGTAGCAACATTATACCTGAGGCTTCATCACTGTATGCTCCTTGCACATTTATTTATCATTTAGCTATCTAAATAGTGATAGAGACAATACTCCCATTGCACATTTCAGCCAGACAATGGCCATTATGCTTTTCTTTCTTTCTTTAACGTGAGGAATTGCACATAAATATAAACCAGACACTGCTGCAAGAATACTGGCAGAACAGCAAATATGACTCCATATTTGGAGAAACTCTCAACAAGGAAAAATACATGTTGGCAATATTGTTTGATCTACATTTTAAGTGAGGGCTTGAGGATACATACTCAGTGTAAACATCACTATCGTGCAGGAATGTTCTCAAAAAGAAATCTGTAGGTCATGTCCTATTCTGTCTCTCAATATTCTGGTCAAATACTGGACATCTCTGAAAGACAGAGTATGTGCATAACAAATACCTCCCAAAAGGCTAAAAGAAATAAGGATAAATATTTCAGGTACACACACCTACAAAATGAAGGTATTAGCAAGAAAATATCAGCCACTCTTGCACAAAATACACCATGGGGAAGCCTTCAACACCCACCTACTAGTCAGAGGACCAAACAGTCACAGGTTGATACTAAAGAGGAATATGAGGACATCCTATCTACAGAGAAACACATACCGTGTCATTGCCATAGCGGCTCGTTTTCAGCAGAAAGGGCATTTGCGACCAGCTATATATACTGTACAGTATGGCAGGTGCTTGGTAAGCATCTCACAGTCCAAACTATTGAAAGAATGACCTCTTCTCCTTCCACGTGGCCCTTCTACCTCATTCGTACATGTAACCCAGTCCTACCTCAAGTAAAGACATGTCAGGAAAGATCCTTGGCTGGCACAGTGGTTACCTTGTGCCAGCCAAGGATCTTTCCTGACATGTCTTTCCAGAAAAAGAAAACTGTCACGGTCCCATTTCACCTGTGCCTGCTGGGTCTTGAATTGCAGCAGTAGGGCAATGGGAAGACTAACTGCAATCACCCACTCACTTTTACTGCCCTTATAGAATTCAGCACTAAGTTCACTCATTTGCAGAACACGATCCTTTCCACTCTCTTCTGACTTTTCAACTGGAGGCACAGTTCCGCAGAAATGGACAGTTTGGGTATGCTGAGGGAGTTTGCAGCTCAGAGCTGGCAAAGGGGCAAGCACCTAGTTCATTTGCAGTAAAGTGGGGGGCTGTGCTACCAAGGTAGGATAAAAGGGTGCTATCACCAGTAACCAGCAGTTGTAAGATTAAGCCATCATGTAAAAAAGTCCCCAGATGGGTAGGAGCAGCATTAGTGGATATTGCAAATTGAATTTCCAAGTCAGAAGGACCCTGCAGGCTGTGCAATGGGGTGACTGTGAGAGGCTCCACAGGCTGCAGAGCATACAGATTCCAAATCAAACATCTGCACTTGTATGCATACCCCAGCACTGCTTCAATGCTGGGACATACTATACAGCAATGACATTCCTTCAGAGTGGGAGGAGGATCTCATTGACAGAAATCCGTAGCAAAAGCCAGCAACGTTTCTTTGTCTCCTTGCTTTGTTGTCATGTCCTGAGAGTCAGGCTGAAAGCATGAAGAACTGAAAGCTGCTTTATCTAGGGGGAAGAGACACTGCACAAGAAGAGGCAGTGTTTCTCCACACTCTTTTGTCAATACGGTTGCTTGTTTTAACTGTCCTTTCTTCTTCATCCTTGGCTTTACCACCGCAGACTGAAGGAAGGAGGTGTTCACAGCTCAGCCCTCGGACCCTTGCCAGGCTGTTTCACTGGATAATTTCTTCTGGTTTGCATCCTCCCACTACATGTGTTTATGCTGTTTGGGGGCCAGCAAATTTGATCCTCAACAGTCATTGCTTTTGCCAGGTTACCTTTCCCCTGGGGGTTTGGCTCCATCGAATACAGGCCTGCTGAAGTGTACTCTATCCCTACAAAAGGGATCAGTGTTTCTTCTGCAAATCGAAGCTAGAACCGTTCATATCAGCTCTAATTCCTGTCAGCATGGCCTCTCTCCCAGAAGCTGCATGCAATATGTCCATGGTCCGTCTTTGCCCAGACACTTCCATGCAGAGCAGATCCCACAATGATATGTATATGGTCCCTGCTTTATCATTCTGCAGGGAAAAATACACCAGTCCAGAAAGAAGATATTCACATGATCCTGATCAAAAAAATATGCATATTTTTGGAGCCATCAGAAAGAAACATTTGATATCCTGGGATTTCTGAAAGCTCTCCTCTGAGCAGCATGGGGTGATCTTGGAGAGAACCTTTGCAGAGCCCAGGCACAATGATGTGAGTCTCAGCCATGGTAAATACTTTGGCTCAAATTCCCCATGGCCTAATATGTCATATTTCCATGTGAATGACATGAGACTTGGGCTCATGTTTCTAATCCCCTAATCAAATCTCATTCTGTTTGTCTGGATCATATCATAACATTTCGGTCTACAACAAACACACTTCTCAGTAACAGTAAACTTACTTCAGACACATTTGTGCGGCCCCAGACTGGCCGAAGAATTGCTCTACAGTTACAGCAAATGGGGTTGTACCTGCGTTTGCTCCCGTGGAAAGGTTTAACAAGGTGGATTGAAAATATTATTGGAGAATGTGGGCTGTAATGATTTTTACCTGGTGGGGAGTTATTCATCTGAATGTTGTTTCATCATTTCAAATGTTACTTGTGGGAAGGGAATGTCACAGCTCGCCAAGAGCTACATTATGTCAGCTGCCATGCTCTATAAACAGATTACACACACCTTATATAAACAAACTGTGGTTAACTAATTATCCTGAACAAAAATACACACAGAGAGAAGAAAATTCATTTCAAAATGATTAATTATATAAATTTTAGTTTCACTTCAGCAACATATTTCCAATATCCCCATGTGTAGCTGCAGCTTAATAAAACTCCCTATAAGATTACCACCATTTAGTTGGTTTCACAAGTTCAGATTGTTGTACAGAATCGTGCCATGTTGTGAATTCAGTACTAACCACATTGTAAACTATGACCTAACTTGGCAGAGAGGATGTATATATTGTAAATAGATATTATGACAGGTGTATCAGCTAGTGCCAACAATCAACTTTTTAAAAAATATATAGTATCAAATGGTTATGGCCATAAATGAGCTGGAAAAATTGTAAATGGCTTATTAAAATATTCAGGAAAAATGTTTTATTCAGAGGGTCATTTCTCATTACCCATATCATCAAGTACCAAATTAGAAGTAAAATGCTAAGTCAGGCCAATGCATTTTACTGCTTTTTTCCAGAAATTATATGTAGTACATGGTATTAGATTCTTGTGGGAGGGGGAAAAAAAAAAAAAAAAAAAAAGGCTTAAGAGCACTATAATGACTTTTTGTCAAATAGGAGACTTCAATAAAAACCAGCACATCTCTGTCTTGTGTATGTCTTCTATGAAAATTTTAGTTTTTCAAAATCTGTTTTGACAGCATGAAGGCTGAAGCAAATATCACGCTACTTAACAAAAGTAAGATGGTAAAATTTTCTCTAAAACCAGGTTCAAAGTGTGATTGAATGGACAGCAAAATACTTCCAAGTTTGGAAGGACCAAGATGCTCAAAGGAAGAGATTAACCAGCAAAGTTAATGATTTTAAATACATACTTCCCAATGCACTAAATACAGCAAACAACTTAACTGATGTTGATATAGCCTAGGAATGGGTCCCATATGTGGTTCCTGACTATGTGTATACTGGGTAGTATATTTATTCCAGTGGTAAATAAAATCTTAATTCAGCAACCCAGTGGTTTACCGATAGGGCATGTGTGGATATCCAGCTTTTAAGAAAAACATTCTTAGTGGTATTCATAGCCACATTACAAAACCCCACAGACAGAAAGTCCCTCATGAATTTCCATTGGAATTCCAGCCTAATATGGAACTCATGGGATACAATAAGGATTTGATTTTGTGACGTCTAAGGCAAAGCACTGGTTATGAACTGCTAGAAGTTTCACAAATAAGTACAGAACTGACATCTTCAGCATATTCCCCAATATATTAGCAGTATATGCTGGTCAGATACTCCACAAATCTAGTGGGGTGTCATATGTTAAAGCTAATTGTAGCAAGATAAATGTCAGCATAGCACACTAAGATCTTATTGTATTCCAGTTATAGTTACTAACCAATGCTCCATTCCTACTTCTGCCTTAACTGTCATGAAAGCATTAAGCAGGAGAACTGAAGCACTAAATATAAGTATGAGGTAGTGGAGATATTCTCAGTTCTAAGAGGTTGCTTCGTATTGTTATACAAAAATTATTTACAAGTATGTAAGAAAACATAGAGGAATGAGAACAGAACACTTCCTTTAACCTCAAAAGTCATACTTAATTTAGCAAACCTCTCGAAAAAGGAGAGAAACTTGTAAAAGAAAATACATTACAAAAAAATTTAAGGTTGCAACAGCTAAAAGAATTCAATAATAAGACTGCCTACATAGGTGCAAACTAGGATCCTTCTGCAAGTACATTCGAGAGACTGTGAAATTAAAGAAAAGGGCTTCTGTTCAATTCAGTGGACAGACTAGACCATTACCCAGGACTAATTTGAATATAAGTACCTATTGCTTGCAAGACCTATGCTTGCTGTTGAAGTTGATAAAAACACAAGGCAAGGTTTAGTAAAGTTTTGGGAAAGAAAGATTGTTCTCATGGTAAGTTACATTTGTGCCCTATGAACAACTAGATTCAAGCTGTCCCAAAGGTCCTAGGTGTTGCTCAACAAGGTGTGTTGTTCACATTCATCACAGCTGTTCACTTGGTGCAAGTTTCTCAACACTTTGTGTTCAAGTTCTGAGCCTGGAACTGGCTATCCAAAATGAATGGTCTACTTAAAAAAAAAATGAAACAAAACAAAACAAAACCCCAACAACAAACCCTTAGTATTTTAAAGTTTGGATTCATACTCTCTAAAAAATGTTCATAAAATTAATCCTTTATCTCACAGAAATGAGATAAAATAGATTTATTTAAGTGCTTTAAAAAGAAAATCCTAAGTGATGGGTCTTACAGAAAACTCCATGAAATGACTAGCGTGGTTTTCATAGCAAGGTAGTACACAGCAAGGCTAGGACAAACACAAAGAGGAGAAAAGACTAAGGAGTTGCTCATTAAATGAGTACTCTCTGCACTGAATGAGGCAGGGGAAGGGATCTTACAGGACAGAAGTACACGATCACAGAAGTTACAGATAATAAAAATCAAATGACTGGAGGATTAAATTAATTTTGGAAAACAAACAAACACCCTTAGTTCTGGTATTTACTAGCTTACAACTGCATGAGTTTGCACCCAAAGGCAGTCTCATGTATGTGATTTACTTGCTGGGGGTAGGGGAAGCTGTTAAATTTACAAAAAATAATAAAAAACCTCAAATAAATAAAAAATCTTTCCTGTCAATTCTTAAAAAGCATATTGTAGAATTCCCCAATCAACACCATAACTGTGTGAGCTGCAGCTGGTAAGCATAGTGGGTTGTCAGTTGTTATGTACACCAGACAGAGGGGACAAGACCTGAAGTTTGGTCAATAACTGGCTGGGATGTCTGTTGTCAGCAGAGGAACAGGGAGAGTAGGGAACCCCAGGGAGTTCCCAGCAACTGGGCAAGTCCCCTAGATGTGACAGGCCTTTTTTCCCTGCTGTTCACAAACCTAACCCAGCTTTCCATACTTGTTCCATATTCTCCACAGGGATTTGTCTTTTATTCCTACTTTAGCTAACGAGATGTTCATTCTCCCACCTCATCCACGACTTTCAATGGCTACTCAAGTGGTTTCCCAACAGAGAAGACTTCCAGAGGCACAAATACACAATGAAATGGAGGCTTCAGATCTTACGATTTTGCCCACAGCAGTTTATACATTAAAGTGAGTTTTGGGTCCAACTCCAGATGTATTGGAAATCCCAGTTTCTCCTTTCCTTTCCTCCTGGTTGTGGACCCCGCAATAACTCCAGGCAGCAATCTGCTGTCTTGGTGTAGAGAATCAAAAGAGCGGACTATGAGAAGTGAGAAAATACACACAGGTGCTACAAGCTTGGGAGACAGATGAAAAAGGGTGAATATGCAGTTAAATTTTATAGAGAATGGATTTGGGGCTTCAGTAGAGGAACAGGAGAGGCTGGTGGTGGGTTTGTGGTTCAAGATGTGTGACAGAAGGGTGGAGGACATAAGGATGATGATAGAGCAGTGGACTGGTTGTATAGCAAGTTATCTGTAAACTTTACTTGGAGTCTTGCCCATGTTTAGATGACTAAGTGTCTTCATGTTAATACATACTTCAACACAAAGACAAACACTAACCGATAGCTACAACTTACCAGTAGATATACTTACTATGCAATGTACAGATTGTCATCAGTTGGCAGATGACAACAAGCAAGGCAGGCAGACAGAGAATAGTTTGCCCTGCTTCTCTGTGAAGAGAGAAAGGCAGAGAGGCGAAGCTCTGCTACGGGAGGATTTCAACTCAGGCACGCCTGACTCCCAAACATACTCCTTCTCACCCCACTGTGCTTCTGCTTTTTATTTGGCTTATTTTATGTACTGGGGGGGTTCCAACTAAACCGTTTCATGAGGCTCTGATCATGCATTATCAAGCCAAGCCAATCTGCCAGCTGCACCATGTAGCGTGTCACTCCTTTCTGGAAGAATGGAAAGAAAAACCTTGAAATGGATTTCTATGAAAGTTAGATACTACTTTGTGTTGTGTCAGCATGCTGTATGTTGGTCTTATCCTGCAACTATTTCTCACCTAGCTACTCATATACAGACAGCAGTAGTATTTAAGTGTTTTGAAGTTTATTCGTTTGTGGTTTTTAAGTACTGAGTAGACCAATTTAACCAATTAATATGACCTCCTGCATAAGAGGCCATCCTAAATCCCACATGTAGTCATGTGTTCACATTTCGAAATGCTTTGCCTTACTAAAGCATGCTTCCCTTCTCCAGCTGTTAGGTTTCTACTGTAGACATACAGTGTGACTCGTAATGTTATCCTGGAGTTGTTTAAGGGTTAAACTACAACTTTTTCTTCTCCATAAAAACAAGGAAATCTCTAAGCAACTGACAAAAATCTTCTTAGGAATTGTTATATTCAGCAGCAACAGCTGAAAGCATTTAGTTTATGAGCCAGTATTCATCTTCAAAGACTTCATTCTGCCCAGAAAAGAAAGAACAAGAGATCAATTAAGATCTCATCCAGCGTGCTAGCAACAGTGGGAAACATACCTCACACAAGTCATATAATCTTGGAATACATCCTAAGCAAACCAAAGTCTGATTTTCACTTTCTTACCTTTCATAGACTGTACAGATGCTGCTTCAGACCGAGATGACCAGTTTTGGGAAATGTGAACAAAAAGAAGTTTTGGGAGCTCAGTTCTGAAAAAGGAAATTATATGCAAGGTACTAGGTTTGTCATTATTTAGCGTACATTAACCAGGTGATAGATGACCGGTCTTTTTATTTAGTGTGATGTCATTCCCATGTAAAATTTGTAGCGTATGGAGCAGGAAAACTGCATGTGGTACATTTCCCTATTTAATCCTCAAAGCAACTCCATCAAACTGTCATTTTTATATTAAACATGGAATTAATTATAAGATTATGAGATTTCATAGCAAGAGTTATAAAACTACTGTTTATTCATCTGAAAATGCTTAATTAGGTTTATTTATAAGAGGTTTTCATATTTTGTTTAGAATATTCCATTATGTTCCATGAAGAAACACAGCTCCCTTATACATGGGCCTAAGCATAAGTCTGGGAGCTGTGCTTGAATTTTCCTGAAGATGAAAGTTTCTCAGATCTCAAGCCAGCTTGGCTCTCTACAAAGGTACAGATGAAGACTCTTACAGTGGTGAGAATTTCCTCTAACTTCTAAAAAGAGAGCTGGTGTAAGCTCCTCACTAATTTTAATGGTAGTCAGGAGCTGGTTTTCAACAGGGAGAATAATGGGAACAGCCTTTCATCCCACTGGTTTTCTACGTCAAATTCAGAACATTTGCAAAGGTGGGTTGTATTTTTGGGAGGTCCATTTTATGGCCACTGTAAATTCTCTGTTCCAAGGTCTTGAGACCAAAAGGACTGATGTAAGAAAACGTATAACTTGTAACAGCAGTCCTTATAAATCTTAGCTGCACACAAAAGAGCAAAGAAAATAAAGAGACAGTGAACAGACTTTAAGACCAGAGGAATAAAAGAAAGTTTATTTAGAGGAGACTCACTACCAGACTGGTTTGACTTGAATGACATTTGTAATCTGTAAAGAGGTTGTGTTATGTGAGGTGAATACAGAGTAATATTCCTCAAGGGGGAGAGAATGCTTTGTAGGACTTTCTTGTGGCTCTAAAAGTACCACTTACTGTGGAGAAGGACTTAGAGCACAAAATTACCATTCCAAAAGTGCTTACAATGAGTGAAAGTAAACAGCCCAGTAAAGCAGAATTCATATAATGTGCATATAAGGTGAATTATGCTTGTTTGCAGAATATTTTATTATTTTATTTTTTAAAGTAGTAAATAAGTGAACCTTTTCTCTACCTGGTTCACTGTGCAAGTACACAAATGCTTTTGCTTGAACAAGATGAGGAAAAAAAGAGGGCAAAAGTGGCTGGACAAGACTTCTTTTTCAACCCTAGTATACTCAGTGGGTTCCATCAGCTCAACGTATTGCTCCAGCTACCACGATAATCTCATTTTGAATCCAGACTTTGATTTTTCTTTTATGGCAACGATTCAGACACAACACAGTTAATAAGCAGCATAAATGTCTCCATACCATTTTCAGTTATGTTATTCAATAGATTTTAGGAGAGACATACCTACAGATCTATACTTGAAAGAATTTTTTTAATATTCTTTGCAGTTCTCACACTGCAAGCCAGATCCTTTGCAGTAATTCAGTTCAGACAAACTGGAAAGCAGCATCTCACAATATCCTCTTACGGAATAAAGTTATGAGCTCATTTTGAAGGAAAAAAAATATATAATTGTGCAAAGGATTGGTTTGAACTACATTAGTTAACAGAAAGTTAACTCCAGAGCCACTGATTTTGCAAGTGCACTTAGAGCTAAGTTTGGTCTTAGAAATCAGGAAAGTGGTTAACTGTTTCCAGCTGCACTTAGAAAATAAGGTCACCTTCAAAAGAAACTTTCACTATGAAACTTTTGAAAGAAGTGACACCCATAATTCTCATTTTAGCAATTCTTCTGTAAGAGACCACCATTGCATCCTTTTTCTGTGTGTAAGTGCATACAAAATGGTATTTCTGCTTTGTTATGAACATGTTTACACAAAGTCATGAAGGTTTTGGGGAATTACGGATGTGAAAGTCCCACTCAGTGCAGGTGGTTTACAGTCATGCCTTTTCTTTATAGTATCATGATTCATCTCATTTAAGACACAGAAATGAAGACAAAAACCACAGGCACTGGTGTGCTACATTTCAGTATCCTGTGTATAATCACTACAGGAAGAATGCCTGTGTAGTTTACAAAACCTTCCTCTTTTTTATCCATTCTAAACTTCCTGAGTGTAATTTTATTAAGTACGAGCAGCTCCCAAAGAATTCTTTCCCTGACCCTATACAACCTGTTTTCTTCCCAAAAAAGCAGATTGATAAGAAACCCTACTTGCACATACAGCTTCAAAAGTCACCAGGCATTTCAGTGTGCAGGATGGATTGATGCTGTTGGCAGGATACATTTCATTCTTACTGTAAATCATAGACAAAGGCAACAGCACCTTGAAATGGACCAACCGTTTATATTTTTGGCAGCTATTTGTATGATATTTCACTAGTACATGGTGGGGACAGACTCATATTACTGACTTGAACAATTTGGTATGTAGATAATGAGAAACGGTGGTTGGATCATGTAATACAGTAGTACCGAGAATAAGTATTATAATATGTCAGCAGCTTCTTATTGAATTAAAACTTGATTTTCTAGGTACCAAGTACAGTGCAGTACTACTACTTTACACATTGTCTAAGAGCTTTTCATCTCAAAAGTTCTAAAAATCCAAAATGTGAGATGCAGAATATTCTTACCTCTGGGGTGAAACCGAGCAGCTGTTGAACATCACATACAACAGCACAGTTTTGGACAGCAGTTGCTAATGTGGGAAAACATACCCAGATGTTGACTCCTTGTCATTTTAGGATCACATATTGCTTAGATATTCATGCTCAGAAGACTGAACTCTTTCATGCCTTTGAAAATTCTCTTTTCTCCTCATATTCAAATATGAGAGGAAACCATTATTTTTTTCCACATATAAAAGCAAGATGTATATATGGCTTTACTGACATTTCTCAAAGCCCCTGGTCTCAAGGCTTTGCTTTCTTGGACTTCAGTACTGTGGTGACACATGCATCTCAAAAGGCATTGGGAAAGGGAAAGAGGAAAGGACTTATTGCCTTTACTTCCAGACAAGTCTCATGGAAACTCAGAAAGGGTCCTCACAAGGGTCACATAGACATCCTTAAGGACTCACAGCTAATTTTGACAGCCACATTAAACGTTGTCTCAAGACCAGAAACTGATTTTCCAGGCTAAAGCAATTTCAAATCCCCAGACTGTTAACTGACTTAAGTCAGTTTTATTTTTATGGTCTTTTATGCACAAAGCTATTTTAAGTCACGTAGCCACATTTACGTACGGAAGGAAGTCCAACATGCCTGCCCAGGACTAACGTTTTCCAATAGGTGCCACAAGTGAGGGATTCAGAGCAACAAAATGCTCCCAAGCACTCTGCCTAACTCAGGAGTCCAAAACCTGCTGGTTTATATAAATAAAAATGTATACATATATATATATATATGTAAAATATGTTTTATATGCTGACTCAGCTACCATGTGCACAGCTAGCAACAAGGTCACGAGAGCACTGTGCTTAAGAAGTGTCACTCTAGTAGACTAGGCAGTAGCTGACTTGGTCCTTATCAACAACCAGTTCATTCAGACTGCATGAAGGTGATCTTCAGCTTATGCTGAAGCACTATGCTTGGATTTAAGATTTTCTTCAGGGAACTGATTCAGAGCTCAGTGCCAGCCTATATAGCTAGCCAGTGACTGGTTTGTTGAATGTAGGCAAGTCTGTCCATGGGCACACAGTTAATTTAGTGCCTGACTGACCAGGTAAACACAGCTTGGATATGCCCTCAGTTTCCAGCTGGAACCACATCGAATAAATATGACCACAGTGTAAGCTTAAAAGAAATAATTTTTCTCTCCGTCACAAAGTCGTGCAAGTACTAAGTGTTACTTAACTTTGAGGGGAGGGGATTTATTTCAATGTCTAATTTAGACATTCATTTTTGACACATACTTTTGATATTGTGCCACACTTCTCCAAAGCCCAAACACTAAACGTTGTTTTACATTTACCAGTTCCAGCTACTCTCTTGTCCATTGGTTGTGTTAGCAAGGCAACAACACATCAATTGATAATGAGTTACTAGCACAGTCCCAGAACAGATGTTACAAGGAGATCACCCATCAGGTGTGGCTTTGGGAGTTTCCAGTCAGAGCACATAACAGAAGACTGATCCCATGAGCCTGAGAAACAGATGATTATTAATGGGACTTATGTGACGAAGTTTTTGGCTCAGTCCTGTAGAGTTCAAGAACTGAAACAAACCTGGAAGAAGTTCACCACAAGGACTGCCAGGAGGACAGCTGCTTAGGGAAAAAGAAAAAAGCAGTGACCCACACTTCATAGTGGAAATGGGTGGAGTTCAGTCAATAGACAAAATGCAGACACAAAATGAACTGAAAACCCTGCTGCTAAGTAACTGTGAAGTTTCAATACAAAGGTGATTCTGAAGCTCTAAACAAGGCAAAATGTCTTAGACTAAAACTGGCTGCAGGAACAAAGGGAATATGATGTCCCTAATGACATCCCCTAAAAATATTTTTTTTTGTTTATGGTAGTGGTTTAAATCAGAGCCTTGGTGATGATATTTTAACCAAAGTTAATTAATACAGTTAACTACAGATGCAGACCATATGGAAACCAAGGTAACCAAAGCTTTCAGTGCAAAGGGGCAGGTCTAACCTGTCCTACTCAGGCAGACGGAAATATGTTCAGCAAGACAAGAAGTGACAAAAATTTTTTGAAGAAAAACTTCTTTGAAGTCCATCAATGATTTATATTCAACATAAAAACATTTAAAAACAGCAGCAAAAGCAAAGGACTAACTAAACAAAAGTAAAAATAGTCAACAATACCAGAGCAAAACCTTCAGGTAGCCTGGGAGAGAATGTGATGATCCAAAGAGTCTTATCTCTGTTCTCCTTGCTAGACTAGCAGAAAGATTGAAAGGAGGGTAACAGGGTTAGAAGGAGGATATCAAATCTTTTTGCTTCATCACCTGTCCAGAAAAGAGCAAAGAAAATGGTTAGAGATTAGAAAACATAAAGACAGAAAAATAGTTTACTGGTAAAGAGGGGAAAGATCATAGCATTCTTCAATTACATGAAAAGCTCTTGTCAAGAAGAAGAAAATCATCTGTTCTACTTGCTCATAGTGGAAAGAACAAGTAGTGACAGCATCAAAGGTTAAAACATTAAGAGCAAGCTTTGGAATAGATTTCCTGGGAAGGTCATAGAATTTCCAGCACTGGGAAAGGTTAGACAAACATCTTTGAGGAAAGAAGATAGGTATAGCTGATCTTAGTTTAGGGACTTCATGACCTCTTGAGGTCTTTTCGAGGACTATTTTCTATGATTTGACAACTTAAGCAGTGATGACAAACTTTATAGACTTTTCTTTGAACTCTTCAGATGTCATTAAGATTATCCAGACCCTTATTCTAACAATTACTCATTATATAGATAACAAAGGCAAAGTTTGCAGGAAGAGATTACATCCTTTATTTTTCCAACTACGTCAGTCTAAAAAGATAATTTTTGAGGCAGTGTGCCTTTCTGAGAATAGCAGGCAGGAAAGCAACACATTCCCATGGTTTAAAAGGACTGAGTTGCTAATTAGAGAAGAGCAGGTGTACTTTGCACTAGCTTTTAATATGAGGTCATAATGTTACATAATTCTTATGGAAACAGTAAAAGTTAACATGCTGAAGCATTGTATTTAATACCAGAAAGAAATTCCAGTCTAGTTAGCATCTTCATTGTTCCAGTTAAAAATATACATTTACCTCCACAGTTGCTATATTTCAGTTTGAGAAGGAAGACGTAAGGCTTCAAGGGATGAAGTTCACTCATGTGAGCTGAATTATGATTTTTTTCCCCTATCATTAAAGGGAAATAAGATAATGGTCAAATGGCAGTAATGGTGAGAATTCAAGTATCATCCTTAACTTATGGTCAAGGACTCTAGTGAAATGAAGAGATAAGCACCAGCCCAGTCTGATCACATGGCTGCTGATCATCCTTCTGTAGGACGGCCTCTTGTATGTGCACCTGGTTGTGACAACTGCTCATTACGTGTGCATCCTTCAGGAAGAAAACAGCAAGGTCTGGGTGGCAAGAACCATTCTTCCTTCCTATTCAAGCCCCCACTACATAGACTGGGAAGGTTTGTTCGTGAAACCATCTTTGGCCTTCTCTGGAAAAAGAAGGTCATTACAGGAGCATGCTATGCAGAAAGATTACTTGTAGGTAATATTTAGCACTGATTATAAATAACTGTTCTGCTTATGAGAAGTATAACCACTTCAGTCATAAGACAGACAACAATGCTGTTGCACAGTACTATACCTCCCACTTCACTCAAAATAAAGCTAGATGCCATCAACATAAGCTGATGCAGGTAGCCTTCTTTACAAATCTTATATTTCCTTCACATTGTTCCCTATTAAAAAAATCAGACCTGCTCTTCAGCCTAGTTCTGTAGTTTCTATTTACCTCTACGACGATCAATGAAAAAAAATCAGGAAACCTTGCCAGAAACTGTATTCTACAAACTTTACACATCTATTGAGGTTGAATTTCCTTTATTCCTCCTAGAATAAGTTTTCCAGAGATTTTCTTCCTTTCAGGAAAAATTCAATTCTATTCTATCCTATCCTATCCTATTTCCATGCCTTTAGCCTCATTTTGGAAAAGTTTCTATCTTTCAGTTTTGTATGGCCTTTATCAGCCATGGTATGCAGATACCAGATAACTTCAGAAATATGACATCAGGCAATATCTACACTACTAGACACTAATTGCATGACATCATTGCAGTCCAGTCTATTCGATCAAAATTTAACTAGCCTTAGCCTTTTTCCACCATTGCAAATCCCATGAAAGAGCTGATATTGCCATTGAAATCCCTTTTATATGCAAATCAACTAGTCTGTCTAAGATACAAACAAATATAATTTGAGTTGTTAGCTACAGCCTAGAGACTCTGCTTGCAACATTTGGACAAACAGAAGCAGAGGCTTCTCCCTAGTGATCTTCTCTTTTACATAGATCAAAGACTTTCTAGCCTTTTATGGGAGCCAGTTTAGGAATTAAAAGATGACTTGGCCTTATTCAAACATCCGACTTTTCCATAATACTTGGAATGGAATTAGAAAGCCCTAACAAAGCCTGTGGTTTAGAATTTGCACTTCTCCTTTAAGCTTAGAATCAAATCATATTTTCAATGTTAACTATGTTAAAAAAAACCAGCCTCTCTGCTAGCTAATAAAAAATTGCAGACATCTTAGCTGTACAAAATCCCTAGTGTGTTTATCTGTTTGAAGGAACTAGGCCCTCACTTCCAGATGGATCAAGTTCAGCACTTACTAAAATCAAACCAAGCCAGTTTATAGAACAGAAATGACGTCCTTAGTTATTATCCAAGGGGTTTTTTTATCTATTTCTTGTAAATATGTGAGGTCAGCTGTACCTCTGTAAGAAAATAAACATAGGAAAAAAATTCAAAGTGATTGCGCCTATAAAAAAACTTCCAGCTAAGCAGGCAAATCATTTTTGGAAGGAAAGCTGCAGGACTTCTCAAAAGGTCTTCCTGTGTAAAATGCCTGTGCATTAATGTGCTACAGCAGCAACTGGGTCTTTACGAATGTCTCAAAGACAGCAGTGGGCTTTGACACCCAAACAAACCTCTTGCAGTATACCACGACTTCAACTTGTCATCCTGAGCACTTGTACTGCTACAGGCAGAAGCGGGAAGTGTAGAACAAGCCCTACACCAACACGAAGAAGGATAAGTTAGGAAGAGAATAATGCTGCAGGACACAACTTGTCTCCACCTCTGAACTCAGACTGACTGTAGAAGGATGATAACGCAAGGTGGTTGGTGTAATGCCAACCTGTGCACGATCCCAAATCAGAAATGAGCTTTCCAGTTTCTGAAAGCAAAACACTCTTCTGAGCCTCTTGCACTAAATTCATTTTTGGTTGTACTATTTAAAGCAACATCTGCTTACCAGGCATGATTGACTGAAGGAAAAAAACAAACAAGTTTTTTAAACAAAATAAGAGGTAATTATTGAGATAAGGTGCCACTACATGGCAGTATGTCACTATTGGAAAAAAAATACTCAAGCCGTTCTGTCCTGAAGTTATATAATAGTTTTTTGGGGTTTTTTTCCCTTTAGCTTCATATTAAAAGCATCCTATTAATTTAAAGCTCTTCAGGGAAAAGGGATAAGACTGAAGGTTATCTCTGGCTAATTTGTGTATTGATCATGCACAGTAAATAAGATTTGCATTTCTGTAGTGTCTACATAATAGGGAGAAAGGCTTGATAAAATTTTAACAGATGGGAAATATATTAATATTGCAACAGCACCAATCCTAATGATTTCTGGTCATTTCCAATTATTGCATGATTTTGAGATGCAATTTCAATAACAAATGTCTATCAATATCTATACCTAGCCAAATATTCCTGTACATTTGTTACCTTATTTCTTTCATATTTCATCAAGTATCAGTAAGTCCATTATATTTTTTGCCAGAAGGTTGTTCTAAAATATCCTTATTTATTACATACCATATCTCTGCCTACTACATAAACTTACAAAAGCTCTGAGAGAAGAGAGGAAGATAACAAAAGAGCAGAAGACCAATAATCTTTTAATCTTCTGTGGACTCTTTGTAATGTCAGTTACCAAGAGATCTCTTTTCTCAAGCAATTGGCATGTGACTTGTTCCAAAGATAGATCAGCAGAGCACCATGCACAGTAGAGGGGAAAAAAAACCTGGCATCAATCTCCCAAGAAGGTATTCCCAACCAAGCCAAAAGCCTGGTTTATAAAGCCCACAGGGATGATCATCCATTTAGCCATCTGCAGACCAAACCACAGAATGTCCTTTCTTCCTAAAAAGCAAAATTCATGTAAAGTCAGATGTGCAGGGAAAACAAAATCTTCTGTTCCCAAAAGCTTATGCAAACAAAAAGGATTTCTGGGCTCCACATCCCATGGTTTTTTTGTTCTGCTGCATTTTTTATCTGCTGGAAAAAAATGAACACAGGGCTGTATTACCAACTGGTAGTTCACAGAATTTCTTCAGAGTGCAGTGGAGTAGGGTACCATTCTGTTGTTTGCCACGTTTCAAATGAGCAATTCAGGAAGGAAAACAAGTAGTGTAAATGATACATAAACTGCTTTGGCTTCATCCACTCAAAAAATCTATGGTTGATATATGCACATAGTGTAAAACTTCATAAATCCAAGACTGTCTGAGACAAAACAGGCAGGTGAATTACTACAAAAACAAGCAGAGTGACAGCCACAGGCTTTGTTGCTGTTTTGTACTCCAAAAATGTCTTCTGCAGACTAGGCTCCCCAAACCTAGGGGTCCTGGACAGCAACTCCCTCAACAGCCTTCCTCTCTTGGGAAATGAAAAAGGACAAACTCACCCCTGAGTTCAGCTGAGGCCATAAAACAGAAGGCCTATCCATAGAAAAACAGAACTAGAAAGGATCTCAGAAAGTTATGTAGGAAATTCCTGATTCCTGTGCAGGGCCCATTATGCCATGCCAATCAAGGCAAAATCCAGAATGCATCGTCTTCTGTGGGGAATGGTATTTCAGGAAGCAAAGGGGATAGTCACAACAAGCAGCATCAGTGGTGTTTGCTATCAATGACTGGTGCTTCATGGGTGGAAACATGCTGCCATGGCAGCAAGGTCTCAACACTAACTAGGATCCTGCCCTAATTAAGCGATGGAACAATAACGAGCTCATCTGGCTTAACAAGGCCCGACACAAGGGGGGGTGGGGGTCCAGGTGTGTATTCTCCCCCTCTGCTCTGCTCTTGTGAGACCCTACCTGGAGTACCGCATCCAGCTCTGGGGGCCTCAGTACAAGAAAGACATGGAACTGTTGGAGCGAGTCAGGAGGAGGGCCATGAAGCTGATCAGAGGGCTGGAGCACCTCTCCTATGAGGACAGGCTGAGAGAGTTGGGATTGTTCAGCCTGGAGAAAAGAAGGCTCCAGGGAGATCTAATTGCGGCTTACCAATCAGGTACCTGAAGGGGCCTACAGGAAAGATGTTGAGAGACTGTTTATGAGGGAGTGTAGTGACAGGACAAGGGGTAATGGATTTAAGGTGAAGGAGGGTAGATTTAGATTAGATATTAGGAAGAAATTCTTTATTGTGAGAGTGGTGAGGCACTGGAACAGGTTGCCCAGAGAGGTTGTGGAGGCCCCATCCCTGGAAGTGTTCAAGGCCAGGTTGGATGAGGCTTTGGGCAACCTGGTCTAGTGGAGGGTGTCCCTGCCCATGGCAGGGGGGTTGGAACTAGATGATCTTTGAGGTCCCTTCCAACCCAAACCATTCTATGATAACACAACAGGCAGGAATTAAGCTGAAGTAAAGGAAAATGCCCAGTTAAGTCCATTTCTATAATGTAGAATAACATAATTTAATCTGCTGAAGCAAAGGAGGCCAAATCACTTTCCAGCACTTGCTCTCCCATAAAAACGTCTCACTTATTTTGCTGCTAATGACTACCAGCTCCTTCTCTCTTCTCTCTAAATGCTCTTTTTGCAATGGGCCTTCCTGTGATTTAGATATATTAGAATTGCAAGCATGAATAAGTACCTCACTTTTCTATCATGCTGTGTAAGTACAACACATTTAAACTAACAAATGTTCATTCTTCAATTTTTTAAATAGTTTTATTACTGATAATGGGAATTTCTGTACTTATTCATTACATTTGCCAAGGCCCTTCTTTAGGAATTGATTTTGAGTTTATATTACAGTGTGCTCTGGATTAATAATAACATGTAATTCTAAGCCACTTTTGTCTTGCCTTACTGGATTAATTTAATGTCTTTTTAAAGATGCAGCTCTATGTGACATCATTACACTGCCAGATTTATAACAGCCAATGAAGTCACCATTATAGCTTCTCATAATTTTCCTCTTTCACCAATGGCCTAATATGCCATTAGTCCTACTTCTCTATTATGAATCTAGCTTCTGGACAGGTAACCTTTACCTAGAATACAATATTTAACTCACAATAATGGTAAGAATTACTTTACAGTGACATTTTGATTAATAAACTATAAATCAGTATTACCAAATTTCAATATATTTCAGATGCAGTAGATATGAGAAACAGTATAAAAAATATAAGGGTTCATATTGAAAATGTTGCTAATGTTTCTGAAAGAACATTCCATATTTTTAATCCTCGTTCAAAACCTCGTTATTTGTCTCATTTGTACCTATTTGTAGCACTGAAATTTCTTTGTCTAAGAACACACATATGGAATTACATGCAGTGTTATATAAAAAATACATATTACATATTGTTTTCTGTTCCTTCCACCCTTGTTAATGAGTGATCCAACATGTTTGTGCTCCTCGTGGTAAGTATAACATCACTAGCATGTACAGTAGGTGCGAAATTAATAACTCTGTAAAAACATTAATTTTGGCAGTTAAAACATTTTCAGCTATAAGCTGTACCTTGGGCAGGCTGTACCTTTATGTCTGCATGCTTGCTCTTGGCTCAATCATGTTTTCTCCTTTGGTATCTCTCAGTTTCAGGGTCTGTTGGATGACAAGGAGGGCCACATGCCTCTTCTTTCTACCCCAGTGCAGTGTTTGAGGCTCAATTTATTCTCATTTCTTAACATTTAGACTTTCCTCTGTGTGTGTGTTTGTGCGCGCGCGCGCATTGAATGGTGCCACAGTTTTGATTAATGACAAAAGGTTCACATCACGAAAAGATAGTAGATCAATAGCTGGCCATGACCATCACACAGGACTAGGTTTTCTCTAAAAATAAGATTCTTTATTGCAACAAAAACTGACAACCCATATATCTGTCTACACAGATAATTTGCATAGATATACCTCAATTGGTTACGAAATTAATTTCAGATCAACAGTCATAACTCTGGTGCCCTGGGCTAGTATGGCTGCAGGAAATAGATTTATGTTATCGTAGTTGTATAACATTTTTGTAAATGAGGCAAAATAGCTTATTGACAACCTAATCATATGAACAGTATTCCTGTTCCAGGCTTCAGATATGTTTAAGAAATAAACACTCGTGTGTGGTCTTTCTTCCCCTTCCCTCCTCAGCAACAATTCTATTTCTCCAGGGACAGAAAAAGGAAAATGCTGGAAACATGATGGCCTAGAGAAATAGCAAGTCAGAGAAATAGCAGAAAGAAGGAGGAAAAACATGACAGACAAATCAAACTGAGTACTAATCTTCAGACAAGTTTCCCTGGATTTTACAACATCAACTATACTATTATGCATATTTTTCATTTATCAAACCTCCATTCTGACAATTCAACTATAATCTCGATACATTTAACTCTTTCAAGTTGGTTGCAGATATCAAATGAGAAATAATGATGCAGAGGTTGTTCTTTTCATAGAATCCAAAGTATTTATGAGCATAATTTTCCTACAGGATCATCACTTAACTCTTCTGTTTGCCACAGCTCCTCCCAATAAATTTTTAACTGTTAATGTGAAGAAGAAATAACAGGTTTGATTTTTACATTTGAGCATTTCAATTCAGAATTAAAGCTACAAAATTCCACTTTATGTACATTTGTCTCCTTACTTACTCCTTTACCTTAAAAAAAAAAAAAAAGGATAGAAGGGGGGATGAAAAACAATTTTTAAAGACCCAACCGTTCCTAAAATAAAAGTTGAGTATCAGTCACTGGTTTAACTATATTTTGCATGAAAGGATCAAATGTCCCTATCCCTGACAACTAAAGATAATGAAAAAATACAAACATGAGCTTTGTCCTTTGTTGCAGGGTCAGGAGATACAATCACTCACTTAAACTATTAAATGTAATGCATACAGGCATAGGGAGATGAAAAGTGCCAGTTTAAATTAGCTTGACCTGCAGTGTTGACTCCTGGACAGATGGCATAATATACCCTGACTTCATTGCTGAGGCATTAGAAGTACACAGCAAGAGCCCATTGTGATATTAAGAAAAAGCTCAGAAGCAAACTCAGACTGAGAACCAAAAACCTGCTGGCCCCCTGTGAGGCTCTTGGCTTCCTTTTGCCAAACCTATTACAATATAGAATTAAGACTTCCCAGTTTTAGCTAAAGCAATGCAGTGCTCAGGCAATGAACCCTCATTTTCTACTTTGCTGTCTACAGGGCAGTCTTTAGGATGAGATTCAGAGTCCTAAAGACCAGGCTGACAAAGGGCAAACCAGTCAAAGTCAAAGGAAAAGCTAACTGTACCCGAACCTCACTGTTTGACAAAGCTGGCAATCCTTTAAAGGAGGAGTGTACAGGTATAAAAATTAGGTAGATCTGTAAATCCGCATATAGTATTTCTCATGAGACAACAAGAGTCATCCAAAGCAGTCTTTCTCCTCATAAAACTTTCTACTGTTAGCAGAAACTGTAGGATCTCCCGCACACATACCAACCCACACATTTTTTTTTAGTAGATTTTAAATTAGAAGAGAAACAAAGTGCTTATCCAACTTCCCTTTTGCATTCATTCTCAAAATTGGGAGGGGTGTCTCTGAAGTGAATAGATAATTCACTAACATCCTGAGAAACAGAAGCAGGGGTATAGAGTGCGGAGCACTAACAAAATAGCCGGGTATATAAAAACAAAGAGCTAAAGGCTAATGGCATGTCAGCGATTGAAAGGCAGTTAGGAAAGAAAAGCAATTAGCCATTTTTACAATGCATGAAAGTTGGCATCGTGAAAATGGTTGGCTCCAAATATCAATGATTTACATCCATCTGTTTCTTCACCACCACAGGTTTGCAGCTACGCAGTTTGGGAATCCAGATTTTATGGGCTCTAAGTGGAGAGGACGCATCACAATACAAGTGCCCAGCATTCATCAAACAGGGTCACCCGCAGCTCTAAAGGTCATCTGGGTTCTGTTTTGTTATCTGGTCCCTTTATAAAACTAGGGAAAATAATATCCCTGAAATCTCCTCTTGCTTCCCTCTTCTGCAAAGGCAGAAAGCATAACAAAGGGTAAAGAAAGTTAAGAAAAGAGATGATGACATTGGATGAGTCTTGCATGGAAAGGAGTTGTGGGATGCTCTGTATGCCATGTTTGCATTACTTCGAATAGTCCTGCCCCAGTTTCTCATTCTCTGTAGTCATTTTTATGTGCTGAGATAATCCTACAGGAAGCCAGATAGTGATTTATTCCATAAAATGTATCCGATTGAAATTGTTCCTGCCAGTGACCACACTTTCCATTTTGTTTTGGGGCCATAGCATAATCTTCTTCTTTTCCCTCACCCTCCAAAATCTTTGTTATTTTAAAGACCATAAACTTGGGGAAGCTCTCATTTTAAAGGAAGAAAAGAATTAAAAAACAGGGAAACATTTTGTCACCTACAAATCAGCTTAACATGAAACTACAATGATTTAACCTCAAAGCCTGGCAGCAATCTGTGGCTTTCAATATGGACTTCACTACATTTTGCAGCTTCTCCAGGCATTTGCCTTTTAAAATTGTGTTCAACCTTTGTTACTTTGCTTGCAGAAAGTCTGCGCACCAAGAAATCAAGTATAAAGTGTGCTTTCTTTTCAGCACAGAACATCTCTTAAAGTGTGAATGATTTCTCCAAAATTTTAAGTGCATAAAAAGAGAATGATTTGTGTTCCCAGGTCTGGTTTTTTTCTACATGGTTAGTCTAATAAAATATGTTTAATCCTACAGATACTGTCTTGCCTAAAATTAGGCATCTGAGTAAGTAGTTTGGATTTAGCCTTCACCTAGCTAAGGCATTCTGGCACCTGCTTTATTAACTTAAAGCACCCTCTTAAATTTAAACATCTTTAAGCACCAGCACCAAAAGTGTCAGTCAGTTTCCATCGATCTCTGAAGAAAAAGAAAAAACAACACGCATTTATCTCCCTCCCTAAATTTAATCATGCATATTAACAATGTTGGCTTTTATGACTAAAGTCAAAATACTTTCTCGGTGTATTATTTTAAAGGATTTGTGACACAGTGGAGCTTTCTGAGCAATCACAACACCGTGCATATATACCCCGCTTCTTACTTATACCCTGATAGCGCCTAGGCGGTGGATAACGGCTCCACTGTTGCAGTTACTGTACAGACAAAACTTTTGCAGTAACCTTTGCCAAATGTACAGTTTGGGCTAACACCGAGCTGCAGCTAAAGGTCTAATCAGAGAGCACTCAAAGCAAGTGAGGGAATATTAAAAGCTCCCTTGCAGTTCAGAGCAAAGAGAGGCCTCTAAGTAGGGCAGATCTCCATTCCTGGCTGTCAGAAGGCTGAGTTGTAACATGAGCTGGGCTCCATTTGCTTTTCCATTTATATAAAAACCTTTTTGTTTCTTTTGTTATAAACTTAGACCTCCAGAATAAAGCCTGGAGGAAGGGGGGAGGGGGAGGAACACTTGCTGCCTGAAAGATGTAGTTTGTTGTTCGACCACCTTATGCAGCATACAGTTCCCAGCTATCTGCAGAGCTTGCAGCAGCCCCTGTAATCTCTTAAAAAATAAAATACTTGTCCACGTCCAGAGAATCCATCTCAGTCTCTGCCCCCAAGGACTCCACATTGCAGAGGAAAGACTAAAACACACCGGGAAGGAAGAGCAAGCAAAACTGTTTCCTTCTACAATGCTGATAGAGTAAGTCAGTATTTAGGAGACATTTTAAGATGGGAAGACCTTGGCAAATCCAGACTTCAAAAGCAGCTCATGGCAGAGAGGAAGAAATCGATAGGATAGGAACAGTGTAAGCATATTAAGAAAGCTCTGCATTTGGCACTACTGACAGCAAAGGGAGCAAACCTTGGACAGAAGAAGATAAAGATGGGAGAGGCTATAGGAAGGTGTCTCCAGGGACAGCTATATCTGTCAAGCACACTAAGGGGAAGTGGCTTGGTAATAAACAAGAATAATGTATTGATCATGCAAGAACAGCATATATTGCCACCTTGCTACACTGCAAAGAGATTAGAACAAGAGTAACAATCAGTAGGACATTACAAGAGTTAATGTGGAAGATGATGAGTGAAAGCACAAATATAAGTGTTCCAGTTTTCTGCAAGAGAAGACATTTACCTCTTAGTCACACAGGGAGGAAGCAACACAAGCTGTGTGGATGCATTGCTGAAGGGAACCAGAAAGAAATTGAAAAACTTTACTCAGCTGAGACTTATGAGTAGTAATAAACAACAGCAACTGTGCTCTTCATAAAATCAGTTTTCATCATTGCTTTTATGAAGAACTCTTATCACTTCTCCCATTTTACAGAAGAAGGAAAAATGATGTATAGCTAAGTGACACAAGTCACCCAAAGCCGCCGAGGGTGGCAGTACAGGGGCAAGGTGCTTGGAAAACCCCACAGCATTTCACCCGTGAAGCTGCATTCCCACTGAAGGCACGGCTAAAGGGAACACAGAGGGAAAACTCTTTTGCAATGAGCAGTGTAGGATGCAGGGGGAGAGAAAATGAACCTCCAGGTGAGACCTTCCTCTACTCCTCTCCATTGAGCAGGTTGAGTGCTATATACAGAGACTAAAAAAAAAAATAATTCTCCCTCCAAAGTAAGTTAAAGTATTCTTTAGCTATTCAGTGACGCCTGTTGGTTTAGCTCAGGCCTGCAAAGACAACAAAACCTGAAAAGAGAGGGAGTTGCAGTAGATAACCAATTACTAAATCACTGTTAAGGGCTGTACCTGGTTTACTATGTTAAATTTAAATTGAAAGAAGGAAAGATGGATCTCAAAAAAGAGCAATTCCAGTTCGGAAAGCAGTGATATGACTACCTCTCTGTGTTTTGTATATATAACTTAAGCCACTAAAGGTATTATGCAAAGTTTCCAAAAGATAAATAGCCAACAAATTTCAGAGATCTGCAGAGTTCTATGAGCTTTTATTTTTGAGAACCTGCCCTCACACATGTCCTCTCATTTAAAATTTACACAGGAGAGTTCCTCATCACGAACACGTCAGTCATTATCAATCTTGTAGATTTTTAAGGCTATATATTTAAGGGGAAGGAGGAAGAAGCAAGTGATCTGGCCAATAGCTAACATACTTCACAGCACTGAAGGTGGTAGTTATTCCAGGATTAAATATACACACACCTCTGCCATATAAAATGGCAAGTAGTTTATTACTGCCCATGCCAATGAAAAACCTACTCAGAAAGACAGAAAAGTAGTGTAAACACATATACGTACATTGAGGAAGCTAGTGAAAATATAAAGGTGAACACAAAGGAAGAGCCTTTTTGCTCAGAACCTGAAAACTGTGTGACATCTCCTACCACACTCTGCAAGCCCCCAGTCCCTAAGGAAAATATAAGGGCTGTATGCTCATAAGGTCGAGAAGAACTGAATATCACCTATCACTTGGCATGGTCTGCCATGCCTTGCTCCATTTGAACCTCTCTGCTTCCCCCACCACTGGAGCAGAAATATCTAGGGCTGGGGGGCTGCAATGGTCTGAGGTGAAAGGAAAACAATGGCAGAAACTGTTTTCTTTTTCTTCCCTCCTATGAATCCCACAGGGGCCCAGAAACCACATTTTATATCAGATTTTGAGGGCTGAGTTCTCAGCCAGTGTTCTGTAAAACATGCTTTTTCATGTTATAAAACCAGAAAAAGCTAACAGCTTTAACATTTTAAATTTTATTCTGTTAAAACAGGCTTATTCCTATTTTGCCCTCAGTTCCTTTTTTTTTTTTTTAATTGTTCCAAAGCCTATAGAGGCAAGTTTGGCATATGGCCAAGTTTCAGTATGAAATTTTATAGCTGAGATAATATAAACCTCCATAAAATGAAGTAGCAAAATGCTGCCAATTAGCTTTAACAATAACTGGAAAGGGGAATATTGCTTCTGAAATAAGCCCCTTTTCTCTAGTTGTTATTAACAAGTGCTGAAAGAGATTACTTTTTTAATAGGTGTTATTTATCTTCTGCTTCTCCTTGCTATTGATTTATAAACTTATAAATAACATATAAAAGATATCTAAGTGAAGTATTTAATAGCACAGACATAGACAGAGTAAAATCTCAGAGACCACTGTCATACTGCTTTTCAGTAGCACAATTCCATTCATTTAATTGACCTGTTCCTGATTTTTAAGCCACAGAAGTAGAGCAGAATCTGATCCACAGAGCAATAGGATCTTTCTCTGTAAAATTTGGTTTTAAATGTTAAATAGTCAGTGCCGCAATGATCAAAAGATGCCACAACAGTAGCAGCATCTCTGTTATTCTGAAATTTTCTTGCTTGTAAACTTCAGACAAAACCTCTTTTTGTTTGTTGATGTGGGCATTTTAACAGGAAACAGGAGTTCAGCCACTAAAAAGCACTTTTTTTCCGACACAAATTTCACCATTGTACTGTGATTGACAGCCATCCCAATGTCTATAAACAACCTACAAGCCTCCCAAATTGACCATTCAGTTCCTGCGTCCAACATTTAAACACTGAGCGGTTTTTTGCGCTCAATAAAATTCCTTTTCATTTCACCCTGGGTTGCCATGTCTCTTCAAACAGAGACAGAAAAGCAATGCTCTGTGTCAGACAGATTTTAATTTTCAGTCCTCATCCATTCGTACAATGTAGACACAAGCAAACAAACCCTACCCAAAGCCTAGCAACCCACAGTTTAAACAGTCAATGCGTATGAGCTACGGGATGAAGGCCTGGACCTGTTCACACATGAATAAAGAAGATTAAGATTTTCTTTCAAAGACATGAAGCCTTTTTGACAGCCTGTGTCAACAGCGCTGTCTGCCTCTCAATGTGAAACAGTCTTCTATCACAGGTTCCCACAGGGAGGTCTTGCTTATTAGCATGCTTTACACTTCCATTCCTTGTCAGTATTTAATTTAAGAATAAGGGTGCAAAGTTTTGCAAACTCTTACTTACCCTCAATGAAAGGATAACTTACTGGAGACACTGAAAGGAAATACCAGCTAACATGAACACCTACAGGGTACATTTTTAAAAGAGGATAACCTAGAAGGAAAAAAAAAAAAAGCAGTGGATAGAGTTGTGTTCTCTATTTGCCACTGCGGGAATATGCCAGTAAATTTGTAATCAGAGTATCTTTTTTAGCGGGTTACTTTTGTAGAATTCCCATCAGCCTACTTTTTAATTGTAACAAACGTACTGCTGTGCAAGGTAATAGTTCAACTAAAATTTCGGACATAAAACCAAAAAAAATCCCCGTCCAAACAGCAACAATAGTGACTGGGTTCATATAGAAACACAAGACTGGAAGGGACCTCCAAAGGCATCAAACTGACTCCACTATCACAGGCAATATGACATATAATCCTTCTCAGAAAATGACAAGCACTCTTCTAAAACAACACTGCACAACAAAAAGCCAAACCCATGGTTTTCATTGAGGAGAAAGATTAGTCTTGGCTGAAACATTTAGATTCCATTTTTGTGAATGAATGACAGCACCAAGTCACCGTTACGTACTGATGGTATCGTATTGTTTAAAATCAAGATATTCCAAAACTCCAATCTTGCAAACACACTTAGGGAGCTGTTTAGATAAAGAAGTGAGTGGTCCCAGCGAAGGCAATTGCATCAAGCAGATGTAGAGCACATGCAGCTTTCAACATTACGGTTTAAATTTCTGGAGCTAAAAGTAATAGGAAAAAACATACCTCCTTCAATATTGGTATAACTTTTGTTTTCAGGAACAAACGAAAATGTTGAGTGCTGTATTAGGTCACTGACTGGGTAAGACCACAGATTTGTTATCAATTTGATCATCTAGGTTAACATCTAGAACGTATTTTGAAATTATCACATGAGAAGGTTAAAATGTTCTGGGCAAAAAGACTATTTCAACAAGGAACCGATTATGTCTCAGTGAAGTAAGTGGGAAAAGATCCAAATTTATCTCAATACTGGACTTAAAACAACACGATTAAATGCAAATGGTCCTGAAAGCCAAGTCATAATCCATATCATGGGAAGCAAGATCTCAGGCAGGAAAATTGTAAAGATTTTTTTCCAAAATTTTTAAGATTTTTCTTAAGGTTCGAAATACTTTGCGTCTGTATTTTTTAGGGTTTTTTTTTTTAAATCATGCAGCTGAAATAAAAGGAAATTAATGTTTCATGGCTTTAATGTAAAATTCAATGTGAGATACAGAAAAGAGCTGAATGACCTTGCAACTAGAAATAAACAGCTGAGACAAGGAAGGATAACTAGGATTACATGGATCAACATTTAATGCATCAAAAATCTTCCTTTAAAGCTATGTACTGTACACAGTAATGATTCATAGTCTTTCACAAGTATCTGCTTAGCAGATGCTTTTTAACAGTATTCCTGATTTCTTCCCTGCTGTCTGAAAATCATAATTGAGTGTGTGAAAGCTAATACAATTGCACCAAAGATACACTTCCTTTTATCCTGGTTTAGTACATCCCAAAGATATATTCTAGGGTTTTAATTAGTTATTTTTAAAGCAATGCGCTTTGAGTTCTACAATTTGATTCTAGTCAACATTTATTTCTGTCAAGTAAGTATGTGACTTAGTGCACTGCAGTTATAATTCATAACATATTTAGTTATGTTCTCAAAGCTACATATTTGTTTAACAGAAATAAATGTCATTTCAAGTTTTAATTTGCTAAAGTTAAATTTGTCTAGACATCTAGAGAGAAATTACATAGGTCAAAACACAAAGATAAATAAGCAAAGAAGATGTACAAATACAGTATGTGTGCAAGAGTCTGGATTTTATTCTTTCCAATGTCAGTTATTTATAGGTATTAATTTTGAGAAGGAACACTAGGTTCTAGCAACAGTTAGTGGCAGGCCTATAAATAAAGCATCGTTTCCATTATAAAATCAAAAAACCCCAACAAATAAAATTGTTGATTTTTATTTTCTCATCAGTTCTTTAACATTATAACGTAAGAAATGAAAGCATACGTCCATGCCTTTGCATCTTTTTCTGCTTATTTTTTTTTCTCACAAATTAATTTATTCACTGTCTCTCAGGGTCTCAGGATGCAGTCTTTTGTTTTGCTTTGTTTTATTTGAGACAGATGCATTACTTGGAATCAAACACGCTTTTTAGGTTTAGATGTACAGTGCATACTATTTGCAAGAAACACTCTCAAAGCAGCTTGGAGACCCCTGCATAATTTCACTCACAGGCAGGGGCTCATCAGAGCCATCACATTTGTTTAAAAAAAAAAAAAAAGTGCTAAAAAAACCCCTTGAATTCTTGTCAGGTTTTGGAAAAAGGAAAATTTAGTGATTTCCTGACATTTTTTGTGTAATTTTCATCACCGAACAAGCTGCATAACAAAGTTCATCAGCAGAGAAATTTCACAAAGCCTTGTGAAGTCCCCTTGCAACATGGCTGCCATCTCCCCTTATTCTTTCCCAGTTGACCCCAGCGGGCTGCGATTTTGCAAATGGTATTTCTAACCCTTTGTTCTTAATGGGATTCTCTTGTCTCCATCTCCTAACCAGTTAGGAGGTCATCCTTCTCCCTGGGGGCACTTGGCTTTACTGTCACCGAGCACAATGGGAGATAGCCAACCTTCAAGCAATTCTCATCAAGTTTCTCTGAAGCACAAGATTTGAGGGAACGGTGGTGGTGTTATTTCATAACTTTCAGTTACAGCTGACAGGACTAATATGACCACGTAGATAAAATACTTCTCAGAAGTCCTCACGCATTCTAGATCCACTTGATAGAGCAGGCAAGAAGAGGAAGAAACTTGTTTTAAGTGTGTGCCTGCGTGACAGAAGGGAAAATTTAGGACAATGATGTTTGTCAGGGGATGGGGAGTTGAGACAGACGGGGCAGAGGCTGGCAGATGGGAGGGGGAGGAAGTACGGGTGTTGCTTAACCCTGAGCAGCAACTCCCACTCATTTTATCTGAGGTGTCTTTGGGTGATACTAGTATAATATATAGGCAGAACTGGTGGCCGCCAAAGGCAAGAGTTAGCAAAATTTGTGTTCTGGCAGTTTGTCATCAGAGAGAAATCCAAGCCCTGGCCAGGTATCAGGAGTGTGCGCCTGTGCTCCAGCTCTCAAACTCAGAGGCAGCGCCCTCTCACAGGAGTGCCCTTACCAGCACTTTACACAGACATGCCAGGCTGCCCCACAGACACTGAAACTCCGCAATCATAATCCAACTGTTACTGTATGGCACATGCAGGACAAAATTAGGGTGAATTGGACGTTCTAATTTTATCTTCCTGTAAGTCAATGTTTGCAAAGTGAATGGCTCACATAGCTCACAAGGTTTCTTCTTTTTACTTTAATCCACATGTGGTACACCCATGCATGCCCAGGAAAAGAAATTAAAAAGGACATATTCTGATTAAGTTTTTGGGTTTTCTTAATGATTTATCAAAATGGTCAAGTGTTTAAACTGAAAACCAAAATCACTTATTTTGAGATGCTCTTGCAGTACCTCACATCTTTTTTCATACACTGAATCCCCTGCGCAAGCCACCACTTCCACTGGAGTTCCTGCCTTGGTACACAGGCTATGAGATTGTAACGCCCTTTGGCAGCTTCTAAGGAAATTTTGGATTAAGCACTGAAATGTTTCTGTACCCCCAAATGTCATCTTACAGCAATCATTGCGTTTCAAAGCTGGCATGACATCAAGGTGATCAGGATTCATGCCCCTCAGAGCTAGTGCTCCCTGACACCCACAGTTCATAAACAATATTTCACTGTTCACTCTCAGTGAATATTTTCAAAGGTAGTTTTACAAGAAACCATATTCCAAACATAATTGAAACTACCCTACGGTTCTAGGATGTGTCCCTGTATCAATGATGAATTGCATGGCACCTCCACAGCACCCAGCTACAGGAACACGATGCGATATGTGAGGCTGCTGTGTTCAATTTATTATCACATCACAATCCTCAAACCTTACTTGGTGGCATTGGGAGCGTGGCCCTTCTTCATGTCTCATTCAGGCTTGCCCAGAGTGTGAATGTGGCCCAAATGGTTAGATCGTCTAGCTGGTATCTCAGGTAAGCAAGTGGACAAGGATCAATCAGGTTGAAATTAAGAAAGAGAAGTTCTCCACCCTCATTAGCGCGAGGCTGGTTGACCATACTCACAAGGTACAGTAAATTTCTTCTGAAGATGCCAGTGCAGTAATGAACAGCCTTCTCAGGGTGGTACCTAACAAATGACGACACCTGTAGAACAACAATTTTGTAGAATGAATTTATATGTTGGACCAAATCCAGTGTTGGGCCTTAATCCATAATATTTCACAATTCTATGGCAGGATATGCTCTGCGATCAAGCAGATTCCCAGTTGTTCCGGTACTTGTTACCCTCACCACAATGGCAAACAAGGCAAAAACAGTTGCCTAATGTTTTCACAATTTATAGGGTGTTCAGCATTCATTCAGTTTATCCATCTTGTTCCTAATCCTAAAATACCCAGCTTTAAAACAGGGTATTTTGAAGATTTTTACAACTTTATAACATCTGCACCAAATATTGTGGGAATGCTTTAACCCAAGTTCCAAAATTATACATGATTTAATAAGAGGGTTGTTTATGTTGGTTAAACAACAGTCAGCTATTGAAAACAGATTCATGGAGGATAAACAGCTCTAGAATGTGAATTGTTTAGGTTTATTGCATTGTCCTTAAGTATATCTAAATATAAATTATTAAATTAGTTTACTAAGCTAGTTTAGCCTTACAAATCTATGTTTGGGAACTCTGTATAGCATTTGATGGCACAGTGCTAAGCCACCTACTAGCATTTTCAAATTAACCTGTTTGAAGAGTAACTAATAAACAGGAACAGCACCAACAGGAAATGTTAAACGGTTATTAATGTGTTTATCTGAGAAGTTTTCCTGTCTGTAAATACAATTATTTTTGCATTGCCACTGATGACGATTGACTGTGATGAGTTTAAAGCTTTCATAACTATGGCTCCACTTAACACAAGTGATCATATGTTTATCCTAAATTTTGCAGTAAAGCCTAGATTTGGTCAGTTTAGTACCAGAAAAGTTACTTACGGTCCCAAAAGTACAGTGTGATCTCTCTTTGTGAAACAATTTATTTTCATGGCTCCTGCTCCATGTAAACTGTTTTCTTTGCAATTTCAATGTAGTTTTAAAAAGCTGTAGTAAAATGCAGTTCCTGCTCCAGCATGCCAACAATCTAAACTATCAGAAATATATTGGATACAACATGCAAACAGAAGATGGGACTAGTTAATATCGAGGTATCAACAATTAATTACCTTTTTACACACTGTTCTTTCCATGCACTTTCCTGCAAGCAGTTCATTTATAGACTAGCGAGCAGATAGAACATCTTTACAAAGAATTGCCAGCAAACAAAAAAGAATGAGTAGAAAAGAGTGGGGGGAAAAAAGAGGAAAGAAAATGCTGTACAGCCATTAGCAAGGCATCTCTCACGTAGAGAATAGGTAAGAGAGCAGATGTCGTGCATTTGCTAAAGTATATTTCCACCTGTTCTCTATTCCCCATGCTCACATCCTCACACACAGCTCTGCATTCCTTCACCAGGACAAAGGAGAGCTTAGCTGTGTTAACATCAGGGTTGGGAATTTCCCTCCAGTGTTCATTTTTCTGTGAGACAACATATTCCTTTCTCTTTCAGCAACACTTCGCTCACTAATGGGAGGATGTGACAAAACTTGGGTGAGAAGGCATCCAAGGTTTATAGCCCGTAGAGCCAACTCTTCCCACCGCTCTCTGCCAGCCTCCTAGCAGACGTTGTTCTGCAGATAGTGCCAGGGTCCAACTGCTGCTCCTGTTAGAAAAAGCCATTCAGCTCATCTGCTGGGGACAGGAGCTTTGCTATGACTACGTCTGCAGCCAGCTCATTTACTCTAACTAGAACAATCCAAACTCTCCCCCTGGGTTAAAGGACCCAGGACCGTAGGAGACGCAGATGACTTACTGGATAATTGAGACCTGAGCATGGCTAGACAGGAATTGCAGCCACCTGGTTTGCACACAGACGCAGCTTTTCTCCTGCCAGGGAGGCAGGCTCCATGCAGGCTTCTGAGAAAACACCATTTCATGAAGTGCCAAACACCCAGCAGTGGCACACTTCCTTCTTTGTTCTCTGCAATACAAAGCCAACGGTCTGATTTCTGCCTTCCCAGAGGCGAGGCTAATTGTCTCTCGGTGAATCCATACAGCAGCAACAAAACAATGTATTGAGAATAGATATCAGACAAGGTAAGAGCAAAAGGAGGCACGCTAATTCTTCCTCTGCAGCCATCAGTAGGCATGGAGATTTGAGCAGTTCTCTCCCAGAACAACACTGAAGCTTATGTGGCATGGCCAGAACAAGCCATATAAGTGGTGAACCAAGCCTGACCCATGCCCGTTAGGGTCATGAAAATAGAATAATTACAAGAAATCAGATCCAGGATTAATATCACGAAAATCTTTGGCACTACCACTTATCACAGCTCCTTCAGCACCATGCACAAGTTCTTGTTTAATACCGACTCACAGAAAAGTGCATCTTATATTCAAGTGATAACACGAACCCCTCTCCACAGTTCTGAGGTTTGTTCTTTCCCGGTTCCAACAAGACCTTGTCATAAATTATCAAGTAGGATGGGATCACAGCGTGACTGAAGATAGTCATGAGAAATCTGACATTGGTGGGTTTAGTAGAACAGCAATGGAACGCAGCTGAAGAATACAGTAACACAAATCATAAAGCCTTATTGTCAGTGCTGGAAAAATCAACTTTTATGTGACTGGCCCCACCTTTAACAAAACATTAACTTTTTCCACAAGTGAAATATTGGGTGATTTGGTTGTTGGGAGTGGGCTGAGGTCTGATATGCCTGGTTAGTCTTTGGTGGGTAATTCATTTGGATCCTGAACACCTAAACCAGATGTTTGTATTTAATAGGTCAGTGAGTCTCATAAGCAAGTCATTATTTAATAGTAGAATTGGGTATTTCAACATCTCTCTCTCCTTTTCCACTACCAAGCAGACATAGTGTCACTCATACATACTTTTATCACTTGTGTGCAGCATACTGTAGGCATTTAATAGCTTTAAGAGTTCTACGTAGAAGACTGATGTAATTTTTTTGCAGTTTATGAGAGCTCTAACTGTAGGTTTATAGGATACAAAGGTTTAAGTATTCTATATCTGGGGCAGATTTGGAGGTGAAGCAAAAAAAGAAAGTCATGTTTGGAATATAATATAAGTGTGACACAAATACCACAACAGTCATCTGTTAAGTCCTCCTCCTGACTAATTTCAGTTATGGTTGTATTTATTAAATTGCATTCACAGCTAGACACTCTACTGAGCCTTTCTTTAATGTGAATATGGAGTGACTTTATTGAGATAAGTCTAAGTCCCAGGTAATTTTTTTTTTTTTTGAATGTTCATTTTCTTCGCTGAATTATTTTGGATTTACTCCAGTGTCATAGGGTAGGGTTTGGCCCATCATAATCTGCTTCAAAGTTTCCAGTGTTTTCAAACATTGGGTTGTAAGTGAACCTGTGATATCCATAATTTATTAATAAATCTACTTACCAGCTGAATTCAGATCTGTATACAAATACGTAGAAAACAGTCAGGAAGTATAAATTTGAAGCTTATCAAATCTATCTTGCCCCTTTTTCTCCATTCTAGAAGCTGTTAAATGAAGAAGAGTTTCCAAACTGGCAGGGCAGAATTTGACCCCAAAACTGCCATAAAGACAAAATAATTGCTATTCTTAATACCAAATTTATTTATTTCTAAATGTTATATGGTAAAATTAAATTTTGAATGGTATCTTTATTCAGAAATGTATCTCTGCATAATCCAGAATTTTAGAATAGGATAATCTCCTGCTAAAATAACATTTATAGACAGGTTTTAAAATAAAGGAATTGTCCATTAATATGAAAGTATAGATCCTTTTAGATATATAATTTAATTAAAATTAGATATTTAAATCCAGTAATGTAACTGTAGTAGATAAACATTGTCACATAGTATCAATAAATAGTTACATTTTGAAAAAATATTAAAGTAAATCTGGAATAATTTGTTGGAATCTTCAAGTTCACCAAGTGTTAAACACGAGTGGTAACAATGCCTAATTGCCCAATTTTTGTCCCCCAGTAAGACTGTATTTTGAGTTGCTCAGAACTTTGCCATATTTCAGTTGCTCATGCTGAATCATGTCCTGCTTGCTTCAGGCTGAGTTCTTCTAGAGAGTGTCATCTTAAATGGTTCACCCATTTCCAGGAATGGTGATAAGATTAAAATGGTGCTGTCCATGTAAAAATGCTTCCAGCTGCCTGATGAAGGAAATCTAGTATCCTTGCCCCCGGGAGCAGGGACGTGAATCTACTCAGTAGGTTTCTCCTTACAAAAGTCTGTGGCAATTAAAAAGTTGGTGGAGACAGCTCTGGAAAGCACATTCCTACATCTTCAGCACAGGCAGCTGGAGCCTGGCGGCTAATTTCTCCAAGGATTCTCTGGGCCTTGAGCGTGCCTTGTCCCCACACAGCTCCTGTGTGCTGGTGAAGGGGCAGAGCTGACAATGCTCCTGGTTCTAGCCCGTCTCTTGCACCATATTACGTTTTTCTTAAAATGGCAACTTCTGAAATCCTGCTGAGCTTGAGAGAATCTCAGCTGCCAATATTTTTTAAAGGTTTCCAGCACTCACTATTACAATGAAAAGCCTGAAAGCGTGGTGTGAGTACATGCTGAAGTCTCAAAAAAGATTTGAAACCAAACAACAAAAAAGTCTAATAAAAAGAACAACAGAAGTCTTCTTTTTTTTTTGAAACACAGTCATATGACTGTGAAGGCAGTTTCATGATTTGTTGTGGTCTGCCTCCTGATTTTTTAAATGCTTGTGGCTGAGAATACTGGAAATATGCGTGCGCTTCCTTGGGGGAAGCGCTGCAAGGGCCGGGGTAGTCTTGTTGTGCAGTTTCTCCAGAACTGAAGGCAGAAAAGCAGTTTCTATCCAGCGGGTATGCCATTCACGCTGGTGTCCTGGCAGTAAAGGAAGAAACAACCTGATCCAAGGGGAAAGAGAGACGAGGAACCAAAAGACATGTGTTGGGAGAGGTCAGAACCAGAAGCTGGGAGACTGGGCCAAAGTAGAAGGGAGCAGGAGAGGGCTGGGAAGCAGAAATGGACATGTCTACAGCTGGTGGTGAAATTACTCCCTTCAGAAAAGCAGCAGTCCTGAATCCCTCTGCAGTGCAATGAAACCCACTGCTGTGAAAATCACCACTAAAATGTGTGGCTGCACGCTAGGTAACAGCTTACCTCTGCAGCCATGGACAAGTCGGATGTCTGAGATCATTGCTGAGTTCTGAACTTTCCAATCTTCTTCTTGGCCCTGAAGTTGTGGACAGGCATTCCTTCTCCTGCTCCTTCTCTGTTTGCCGTGTTAAAAACCCATACAAAATAGAACCCAGAGAAACAAAGAATCCCTCCCAAAAGTGAAAAATGTCAGAATTAAGGTTATTACAAATCAACTCTTTGTACACGTTCATTGTGGCCATCTCTAATGACACTATTGCCCATTTCTTCCGCAGCCTCCTTTGTGTGATTATGGAACAGACAACAGCTGCTACATGGCTGGCTATTCTATAGGTTTTCTAATATCAATGTATTACATACAGGATAAGTATTTATTCCTGTTCTTGCACTTCAGTCCTAATGTTAGTACTATCATAATGCTTCACAGATAAATATGATTTTCCTGAAGAAGTTCTCTTTCCATTTCTTACAGCTGGTGCTGGGATAGGCAGTAGGCAGCTGTGAGAAAGTTAATTAAAAGCATTTGATCATCATCATATGAAGAACTCTGTCACAGAAATGGAGATAAGAGCCAGTTCAATACTGGAGTGTTTTCAGCTTCTTGTAGCACTAATATTGTCCTTTCTTTTCTTGAAAGCCTCTGTTTTATTCACTGACACCTTTTGGCTTCTGTAAAAATATATCAAGTTTTTTCACAAGCAGACTCATGCAATAAATCAGGTGACCAAAGCTCTGTAGATGCAGGGCTAGCTCCTGCTCTTGGGATTTCTTTTTGAAGGTTATGTTGGCACCATGACTTCTGGCTCTGAGCCCAGCCATGCAGAGAGACGTGTGCCTCCCACCTACCCCTCTCAGGAGGATGTCATCGAGGTGACCCCGCAAGGTCCAAGCATCTGGCCATATGGAAGAACAGCTATTGACTGGATGGAAATAGTCCACCAGAGCTGGACTAACAGATCTTGCCCTCATAAATACACTATGTTCTGTGCACTTAATAGGTATTGCAATTATCATGTAATTAAAGAACACCATAACATCTAGAAGTAGGTTGAATTAAGGCAGCCTTAACCCCAGCAATTTTTAACTTCTGAGTGCTTGACTTGCAATCTTAGCATTCCTGTAGTGTAGCTTTCTGGATATAACAGTCTTTACATATCTGACAATATGTTTCATGCTTCATTTGCCAGCAATGTTATGAGCTTTGAGTCGACGTATCAGGAGTACGTCTCTGTTTTCAGTGGCAAAAGGCCAACTTTTAATTTCACTTATTTGCCACTGGCTAAACTGTGTCATTTTCTAAACATTTCTTAATTTTTAAAATAAACGTCTAACTAGTACTGCAATATACTAAAACATACCGTTAAAATGACTGTAAGGGAGAATAGAAATATGTAGATAAAGCATAATGTATGGGAGAACTAGAGGTTTCTACTCCATTTTTATTTTGACAGTGAAAATTTTTGTGTATATTCCTCTGTGTTTCAATTTAAATGTTATTTTGGGTTTGGCCCTACTTGGCTTTGAGCAGGATTCTGTTTACTTGGCTTTATGGTTTTGTATTCATGACATACAATGTTACAGAATAAAACAGCACAGCACAGTACAAGGTAGTTTGGGTGTTCCTAGAAATATAGGTAACATGGGTTAAAAATATTTGGCTCTGCTTAATAAAATATTTGGGTAAGGGCAGCTTATAATGTTAAGAAGTCAGATGATTTTACTTTTTCTCCAGAACAGTGGATTAAAAAGACTACAGCACTATTTTTCAGCAATGGCTATCATCTACATGCCTTATGTATGCTACGGATGTAGAGCATCTTCCAGTATCTAAAGGAGGCCCACAGGAAAGCTGGAGAGGGACTGTTTACAAGGGTGTGTAGTGACAGGACAAGGGGGAATGGCTTTAAACTGAGGGAGGGTAGATTTAGATGAGATATAAGGAAAAAATTCTTAACTATGCCAGTGGTGAGACACTGGAGCAGGTTGCCCAGAGAAGTTGTGGAGGCCCCATCCCTGGAAGTGTTCAAGGCCAGGTTGGATGGGGCTTTGGGCAACGTGGTCTAGTGGAGGGTGTCCCTGCCCATGGCAGGGGAGTTGGAACTATATGATTTTTGAGGTCCTTTCCAACCCAAACTGTTCCATGATTCTATAACCTCTGCATTTTTTGGAGAAAAGCTCCCCTAATATATTACGATTTTTTCATTAATTCTCTGCAATATTGAGAGTTTATTGACACCAATGTGCATGTGCTGACAATGGTACAGTCTTTGGTTGATAGATCTCATTACAGTAAAGTTATCCTATCTAGAGGAACTGGGGACAGTTGTGATGAGAACAATAATAAGAATTAAATGTGATCTGTAATCAGGCTGTAAATGTAAAGCAGATTGTAACTGTAATCTGTAAACAGAATTTATTTGGAATAGTGAGGAAAATACTATTGCTAAACATGCACCAGATTCACACTGAGGGTTTTAGTATTCACCTGAATGTTACACCTTCAAGGAATGGACTTTTTCTTATTTTTGACTGAAGGGCTGGTTTATTGCTGACTTTGATTACTCAGGTATTGCCATCATCACCTGAGCAGTCACTCCCAATAAAAAAATGGTCTGTTTGACCTTCTCCAAGCTGTCTTTTAAATTATTTTTAAGACTTTGAGATTAATTCCTAATTAAGTATTCAATTACTTTTAAAATCATAGAATCATAGAATCTTTAAGGCTGGAAAAGACCTCTAAGATCATCAAGTCCAAGCGTCAACCCAATACCACCATGCCTACTAAACCATGTCCTGAAGTGCCACATCTACATGGTTTTTGAACACCTCCAGGGATGGTGACTCCACCACCTCTCTGGGCAGCCTGTTCCAATGCCTGATCACTGTTTTGGTGAAGAAATTTTTCCTAATATCCGATCTAAACATCCCCTGATGCAACTTGAGACCATTTTCTCTTGTCCTTTCACTAGTTATTTGGGAGAAGAGACCAACACCCACCTCACTACAACCTCCTTTCAGGCAGTTGTAGAGAGCAATAAGATGTCCCCTCAGCCTCCTCTTCTCCAGGCTAAACAACCCCAGTTCCCTCAGCCGCTCCTCATAAGAATTGTGCTCCAGTTCCTTTATCAGCCTCATTGCCCTTTTTTGGACATGCGCAAGCAGCTAAAATCTTAAGTCTTCACAAATATTGAATATCTTTAAGGAAGATCCATTTCTGCTGTAAATAAAAAAAAGGCACCACCACCCTACAGTTAAGGAATGTAGAGCCATTGAAAATAATTGGAGCAATCATCTTTTGTTTTCAGCATGGTAGGTGGCTTAAAGCTATTGAGCATTAAGGCATCAATAAAAGTGTCCAAGACAGCAAAAAATCATAATAAGTGATGTCAGCAATTCTTCATGACCTTCCAATTTTATAGCCTTTTATTTGAAATACATTAATAAAAGAATCCATAAATCAAGTTCTGGAATGTAATTAACATGCTCCTATATTGAAAAGTCCATTCTGTATTTCCATTGAAATTTTCATTTCATCTGTTTAAATATCCATTGCATTAATTCAGACAGACCTAATGTTTCCATGCCATGGAGAGAGACAATTTACTTTATTGTGCCTCATTATGGGAGAGAGACAATTTACTTTAAATATCCATTACAAGTATTTTTAGATTCTATTTAAAGCCCCAAGGAAATGTATATGATATGCACTTGAACACCAAATTAATTCATTAAGATAAGCACAATTTTGTTAGTGTTAAATCAATTTCTAGTAAAAGGCTGAGTTTTTGCGTTGGTAATTTATGGAAAGATTTGACTGTTATAGCTCCCAGCAAATCCTTACTAGTGTGCCTGTAATCTTACTATGCTGAAAGTATTATAGATAGTAAAAAAAGATGTTTAGGTATCATTTTTAGAGAATGTACTGTACCTTAGGGCATTGTGGAATCTTCATCCTCAAGAATATCGTTTTTCACTTTAGGGAACTTCCAAAACAGTACACGAAGTGGGCTCTCTCTTGCCTTTTGCTAGTGCTCTCTTGTCATGGTATAATGTGAACTTTCCACTCAGAGGAAAAAGGTGTAACAGAGAGATGAACCAGGGAAAAGATTCCATTAAAAAGGTGGTGGTTTTTTTTAGGAACCATATCACAATTCATTCCATTAACTTGGACAATCCCAATTCTGTACCAGTTCACACTGAATATGGAGTGAACACTCTCTGAAAAAGGTACCAGATAAGATCTTAAAAATCTTAAATTTTGCCGGCCATGTTCTCAATGGCTACAAAGCAGTGTCACACCATTTGCTTGCAGTTCCACTGCAGTATAAACCAATTTAAAGTCTGAATTATCATGGTCCGGGCTTCATCCTTGCCATAGCAGTGTGAGCTGCCACAGGTAGCTGACTTGGTGAAAACAACTTCTCTGCAAACATTTGATGGGGGAGTTCCCTGAACTACTCCTTTGTGCAGGCATTTGGGCAGGTCGGTGGTAGCTTAAGACACTGACTGAGCAGGGCAGATAGATGCAATGGATCTTTTCATTGAAAATTACATTTGATAACAGAAAACCATAACTCCAGCTTCAAGATTCCCTGATAGAATTTTTAAAATCCTAACAAATCCCCCAAAAAACATATCGCAGACTTTACTGCATGGATGTGCAGCAAACGTGGGTTACATGAGGCTGCAGTTACAGTCTGCTTTGTAGTAGGATCATGAGGAACATGGTATGTGTCTGTATCTACCCTAGCAAGTTGTGTGGTCCAACATGAGCAGATCTGGAGAGCGAAACGGCCGGTGCCAAGGACCTGACTTCTAACTATCTGTGTTCAGGGAGACAGGAGGGCTGGTTCAGATGATCTGTGTTCTGTCCGTGTGGAACAAATGCCAGTGAGCAGTGAGGTGCATTAGTGCAGCTCCTGGAGCTAAAACGCCCGTAAAGATACCCCCATATAACTGTACGAATGCCTGCTGTGATGGAGCAGATGACCCTTTTGGTAAAGATAGAGTCCATCAAGGAAACTGGTGAAAGTTGTATGTGTGGAGTAAGTTATAGTGTATCTTAATTATTACTCTTTCACTTTTAGATACAAGGCAAAGTTCAGCTTTGATACCTGTAATTGCTTTTGTTAATGGTGTTTTTTCTTCATGGCCAGACATTATATGAAGCCTTGTATATCCTCTGGTTTATTTCAGGCATTTTGCCTGAGTAAAGGCTTTAGGATCAGGCTTATAGATTCTAAATTCTTAAGATCCTTTGGGAGACATAAATCATGACTGCATATAAGTTGGCTGATTTAAGCGAAAGAAAATACATGTAAGAATGTGTACTTGTTAGAAAAATATGTTTAAAGATATATTGAAAAATCAAGTCCTGTTGCACTGATGTCATCTACAAAGGTGGGGCACAGCCTGTGAGGTACTTCAATGTTTTGTGGGTTCCTATAAAATTTGGCCAAGGAGCGAAGGCATTTCAGTTTAACAAGCTAATAAATAGTTCTGAATAACCCACCTTGTGTCTCATAACATTTGGAATTAAAACATAAAGTAAAGCCAAGGAGGATAGAGAATATAGAAACGCAAGGCTGCCCTCTGCCTCTTACACTGGAAGGAATGTAGGTGATAGAGATGGAAATGGTTGCTTTTTGAAGGATGTGATCCATCAGCTTTTCTGTTCTCTACCCTCTGCCTCAGTAAATGAGGTAGTATATTGTATTACATAAAATTAAAAAGATATTCTGACACAAATTGAAGATTTATTAAACCAAAAAAGCACTGTACACAACATTTTTCAGGGAAGTACAAGATCTCCAGAGGTATGCCAAGACGTTCAAACATCACAAGAGGAAATCATACTCTGTCTTGAGATCTAGCCTAGAATTGATAGAGTTGATTTGCATTTAACATTTTGGATGGGGCTGGCACTTTTCTAGGATTTTTTTAATGTTCTTTTGGGACTGCAAGAAAGTCTCCTTGGTGTCAGCATTAGAGTCCCCAACAGCCAGATAACCCGTCAATGCTGTTGTGATCCAACCAGAGGTTTCTAAAGTAGGAGAGGAAGTGAAAGAGGAGGAAAAAGGCCACATTGTTGTAGGATGAAAACATTTTAGTGGACAGACTCTTCGTTTTACTTCTGGCAGTCAGTATTAAGTTCAATTAAGTGATTTAACCATAGAACGAAGATAAGTGAAAGGAGCATTATCTCCAAAATTGTTATTGTTGGTGTAAGTTACACCTTTATGATTGATAATCCAGTGTTCAAGCAGACAAGTTTTGGCTTTTAACCTGTATTTGAGAGGTAATGTTTATTTGTGGCTGGTGTGTAAGGTAGGAGGAATAAGAGATGTAGATGACGAGGATAACATAATTCATTGGTAGCCCTAATTATACTGCAATTGTTTTGATATTTAATGACTTGTTTTAGCTACTTTTGATGGGAACCCTTAGGCTTTTGCATGTGGAATACTAGAAATACATTAAAAAGAGTAAATTTTAAATATTAATTTTATACATAAAGTATCATGCCATCTGCTTTTTGGCTTCAAAAGACACAAGACTGAATACACACATAGAATTTCAACCCGTTCTTGCTGTAGTTCATATAAGAGCACATGAGCACTATGTGGCCACTGTTGGGCCATTATGCAGGTTGAACCTACAAATCTTTAGGTGTCTGCCATCTTTAGTAATACCTGAGTGCCCCAATTTAAGGTAGGGAATTAAACATGTAGCAAATAAGAATTACATGGGTAACATTTGGAAAATAATTACAATAAGTATGTTGATGGAAATCATCCAAGAAAAGCATTGGCAAAATGAGCTCTGAAGTACATTTCATCTGTGTTTACATTTTTAACACTAAAATACAAAGTTTATATTGTTCCCCTTTAGTCCACCTGGGAAATGAGGGATATTTCTCTTCTATGTTTCCAAAAAAACCAAAAATAAGATTGGAAATAAATGTTAAACTGCTAGCTTAAGGGCATATTTTCATCTTGTTTGGAGCAATAGTTTTTAATAGCATTAATGAGAGGCATACATACTGGGAGAATAAATCCATCTGGGCTTTTGTGTCAGAGGTAGGTGAGGTGAGCTGTGCGTATGTCTTTGTCTAGGCAGAATTGATCCAAGCACGCTTTGTATCTGATATGCACAAGGACCTCAGTCACAGTCTTTGCCTTCACTTTGCCAGTTAGGCCCTGCATAAATAATTAAGAATTTCTGTTACTTAACTATACAGTACTTCAGAAATACGTAATATCCATTTATTAACCTTTGCAGATTTATTTTCACAGTGGAAAACATGGAAAAAAAGTACTTGCCAAAGCCGGCTTATGTTAATATATTACAAACACAAAGCTCAGAAGGGTATAAGATCTAAGATGAAGGCGTTATTATTTGTATTTATTTCTCTATTAGAGAAGCACATACAACTTTCAAATGAGGATAAGGGCCTTATTGTAGTAAGTTCTGCTCATAGTCCCAGACTTTCCCCTGGAGAGACCTCTAGGCCTTCCTTGTGTCCCAGCTGCTCACTAGTACCTTCCAGTGACTCAGGCTACGCAAGCACCACCCAGTCAGCTTCCCTTCTTCTGTCCAAATAAATATCAATAAAGTCAGGGGAACAATGGGCAACTTCAGCTAGTGAAATAGGGTAAGGCAGCTCCTTAGCCAGAATAAACTGAGATTGACCATAAACATGACTTGAAGGTCGGTTCAGCTGATGAGTTTAGAAGAACAATCGATTTTTTGACTGATGTCTTGCTTAGTAAAGCGTACTGCAGCAGAGCAACGAGGGTTTAAACAGAATAGATAGATGTCTGACTGGAGTTTTCCTATGAATGCATAAATGCATGTAAATGACAGCAGATGATGGCTCCTGAGGCTGGCAAGGCTGGCTTAGCCAAGACAGACATGGGATAACCTCGCAGAGGGTAAGTGGTGCAGGTAGGCAGCTGTGTCCACCACAGGGGTCAGTAGCCTTATCAGCACAAAGTGGAAGGAGAGGAGATTGACAAACTGGAAAGAGAATCCCAGAGGTGGCGTTTTGAGATTATGGTAGCTGAAGTTACGACTTTCCGTACCAATTAACCACCTGAAACAGATTAAACAGACTTTCTTCTGTGACCTAAGCAGGTATAATTTACACCTACAGCAGGTAAAACAACCAAGATACATCCAGACGTAGCTTTTAATTACACGTGCTACTAAAGACACTGTGAACTCGACTTCAGCTGCACTGTTAGCAAGCACAGACCAAGAGGCAACAGCATAGATGACATCATTCAAATAAATTAGAAAGAAAATAAACAGAAGTAACTTCATTTTGTGAATTAGCAGTGGTATTAGCTCTTACAGCAAGTGCACCCTGGTTCTGTTAACACACAGTTAACATTCAGGTAAAATAATTAAAGCTCAGTAACCAATAGTCCACCCTTCAGTATTTTACTACTAACATTAAGACAAAATTAGCAAAACAATTACAGCAGAGTTTTTACGAAAGGGACACAATTTTACTCCACAAGAGTAATCATCTTCTAACTAACACTTAACTTCTGAATACTATTAAAAAAACCTCTCAAAAATCTCCCCCACTTTAATTCTGTAGACCTTGCCATGGCAGATCACACACACACTGAAGTGCAAAACATTCTGAAAAGGGCCTGGAAAGTTCACTCGTAAATCCTAGAATCAAATACAATCTCAATGGCTTAAGGCTGTCAGCACATGCAAACCTCCTCCAGTGTCAGCAGTGGGAAAACTGTATTACAAGTAAATTAAACATACGATTTGCAAACTGATAGCAGCTGATTAGACTCTTAGCCCTCAAGCTATGTTTCAGCTTTCAGAGTTTCAGTTCTGCATGTATTCAAGGTACCAATTTGTCACTTAAAGAATCTGCTCCTGACCTTCATAGCTCAATGTTCTGGAGAGAAACATCAGTCCATGTGCTCCTCTGCTTCCAAAATCTCCCAGTACAAACCTGAGGCTTCACCCTTTCATTTTACAGGGCGTCTGGGACATGAAGTGACAGGACTGCCACCTCTGCACAGGGAAAGGGAAAGAGGGTCTCATGACTCCTCCAGAAAACAGGACTTCTACTAAGATAAAGGAAATTTTTTCTTTCTTATTTTTAGACAGAAATATCCACTGCCAAAGGCTTGTTCGTAGCAGAGGTTCCTGTAAAGGTGGGTCCACACCACTGGTAGAAACCAGCATGCAGATTCCTGTCTTTAATCTAGCTTTCTGGATACTCTGTAAAAAGTTTTGGCAAACCTTAGTAATAATAACCCTGAGGATCCTGGGCTCCCCACATGGCCTATAACGACGTTTCTAGTTGGCTTGTGAGCTTACCCTGAAAACATCTGGAATTTTTGAGACTTCACTGTACCAACAGCCTCACTAAACAGTAAATCTAGCCCTCCAAGAGCTGTGTTGAACTCTTTTCATTTCTTTTCCTACTCAAAGACCATTTCTAAAGGACATCCAAAAGACCATTTAAAAAAAAATTTGTTCTTCTTTTTGCTCCAGCATGCCTCATATTTTGCTCCGTCATGTTGTGTGCTTACCTTGTGAAGTAGTTAGCATGTTCCCTTAAGGCTGTTGTGTCTGCTTCTTCTCAAACTTTTAAAAGTTTTCCTTATTATTCCAACTAATCTGGAATGTTTGGTCAACACTAGAAAGTCATCTTGGAGGATGTGGTGTACTGTAAGGGGTTTTTTAAAAAAATTAAGATTATATCAGTGCTGATGATAAATATCAGCATGAGGGACATACATGAAATTAACCCTCTCTACTTTCGTCATCCTCTGGGACAATAAGAGGACAGCAAGGTCATATCCCTCAAATAATTCACCACTTTTTGACACTTTCTGAAGTGATCTATTACTCAGTAAATTGATTTTCTTCCACTATCGATTTTGAGCAACAGACATTTTGCAGAATCTTTCCCATATTTCAGAAAAGGAGCTTCATTTCATCTTTGCACCGTGAGCATGTCATAAGAACCTCTGTGACAGCAAAACCAGATAGACTCACGCTATGTGAGATAAATGCTATGTTTAAAAGCCCTTTGAAACAGATTTCTGTCATAAACAAACTGCTCCCACTAGGCTAAATTTTACATGCACATATATAATGTTACAGAAAGGAAAAGGAAAAACCCCACAAGCTCTCTTACTGCCTGATAGGTACACTTTTTATTTACTCTGTATACAGTTTTTAGGAAAGTCATCAGGAATGATAATGTGTTTTTAAGTTGCCAATTGCTAATATGATTTCGTGCTTAAAAGCGAACCACAATCTCCCTTATAAATTAAAAGCATCACAGATAATTTATCTAACACACTTGCCAAGCTTTTCTTTCTGTCAGTTTAGATATAGTATTAAAAAAATCAACTTGAAATAATAGAATGGTTTATAAAATGCAGCTACTGTCTGTTCTACATTTTTATTTTTAAGTAAACTTGTGCCAAAAGGAAAGCTCACAGAGAGCCAGAAAGTCTGTATGAAATCATTTACTAGCCCCCAAAAATGCACTGAAGAGAAATTAAGTTCTGAACTTTCGACAATCTCTAATAGGGCTCCCTACAAGAAGTAGTTTATTATTCATGGGCCAACACTAAAAATGTGATTAATTTCAATTTGTAAAATATGCTTTGATCATAATTATTACATATCTGAATGAATCATCAAAAAAACCAAATACCCTTGAGACAGGATTGCAAGTAGACTGTTCTACAGTAAGGTGTAAGTGGGGTGAAGTGGTTGCAGAGGAGAGAGAGACAGTAGGTAACTTGCAAACAGGATGGCGTGACTTTGCATGCACTAACATTGATTGCAATAAATCTTTTCTACTTCAAATCAGACATTCCAGCGCTCTATCACTGATCAAATTCAGATCTCAAAAGGCTGCAGCCAGAAAGCCTGGTTTCAATCCACCATTGGAATGGGGGCATGGGTGAAGGGAGGGAAAAATGAGCTAAACTGAAGATGATGAGATCAGCTTTTAAAGTGCAACATAGCGTATTTTAATTGTGGTTTAAAATATATTAATGTATAAATTCAGGATGTCGACTGTCACGTTCAGAGAGACAACATGAGGTTATTCCAATCCTGGTTAGTGAAAGTGAAACTCTAGCTCAGTAACATAATGGAAAAATAGGGGTTTGGAATAAAATTATATTTAAAAAGAAAGAGGTGATTGATTCAAATTATATTCTGAGAAAACTCAGAAAATACCAAACAAATCCAGTCTTCAGACCGTTCCTCTCAGAGTCCAAAAAAAGCAGAGGCTACAAAACTGCAGCGAAGCGGCAGCAAATTTCAATTGCTTCAGCGCTGGCATGTTGGCAGAGTAGAGATGCAGAGTGCAGGTGGGCATGTCTTTGTCCGCAGGGCGCTCAGAGGGAGTGTGGAATTACAGTCCTGTCTTGGAACTAGTGCGACGGTAGCGACTGTCCAAGATACATAATCAATTTTAATAAGACATAAACTATGTAAACATTATTACATTAACCATTATATACCTGAGTTTAATGGTCCGGTGCTTCAAAGGAGATCACAAGGGCTAGATTATAAAACTAAAGTGAATTAAGGTGGTTCAAAATAACACACCTTTAATGATTTCGGTGTTAATGGAGTTGGGGCTAGCATTCAGATCCTAAATTAGGTGGGAACTCAAAGAGTTGACAAAGGTTCCTACCCCTGTGATAGCCTCCATTAACCAATTCAAAGGAAATGGACTTGGAAAAAGCAAAATCATCTCCAAAAACCTCTTTGAGCCCAAGAAAACTTTGCTCTGAGACCAACATTATTATGACCAGCAGACTCCGACAAGCATGCAATAACTACTACCCTCTTAAAACCAAAATTGTAAAACCATTAAAAAGCGATGAAATGTTGTTTAACTCATTTTGTTTGGAGATGTTTAAGTACTTGTGAATGTAACTAATGACAGTTTTATATAGTGACAGATTAAGGCCAAGTCCCATTTAGTAGCTGCAAATGCTCCATAGTAACAGCATCCTAAATAACCGTTGTCAGAGCACCGGGTTTACTGTTATTTACTCTCCTCCTCTGAGTTTAGACATTGTTGTGAGGTACAAGCAAACTTCGCAACTGCTTTCTGGTCTCCTGGCTCCTGAATCTGGAAGAGGGGTGCTCTCCCAGCCAGCACGTTGCAAAATAACGGGCAGCAACAGGGCTGAGGAGAGCAAGAGCTGGAGTCTTCCATTTTTTAGAAAAAAAAGAGGTTGTTTCCATAACAACAGGCACTAAGAAGTGAGGAGGAAGGAGGGGAAAGAAGGGAAATGAGGAGGAAAAAGGGAATTTCTAAGGTTTGGTCTTTGCAGCCAAAAGGATGTTTGCGTTGATGGCCAGGGCAGGTATTTTGCAAGATTCTGACATTTTGCTCAACTCGGGTCTCATTTGGTTTCAGTTTGTGAGTGAGCCTTTATCACTCACAAATGTCTTCGTCAGGAGAGATTTTCAAGACTGTAAGAGAAACTGTAAGAAAACATTTAGAAAGCATGGCAAAGAGGGCAAGGTATAGGATAGGGAAGGAAAAACAAAACTCAGAATAAACCTAAGCAGAAGTATACTGCTCCCTACTTACAAAACTATATAAAAAGAACAATTTACAAAGACATAGATCTAAGTCACTGCCATAAATGCAATGTTTGAAGGGTGCCGTACCACTGTGATGGGTACAGCTTTGAGACCCAAGCAGAAAAGAGCCCGGTTCCAGCATTATTTAGGAAAAATATGGTGTCCGGTACACATTAAATCCTGCAAATAATACAGCAGTGCATCATAACTGGCACATATTTCTGAGGATGTCGAGTGCAAAGAAGTTTAAAATACAACAGCTGAATGCCATTTCTACCTGAACATAGCTCAGTTTTTTAGTAAAATTGCTCTTAAATGTATATGTCTTCAATATCAAATTAAAGACATCTTTTATAAGTTTATACTCATAGTGTCACTACCAGCTATAACAATTTTTTCACAGGGCTACAATGACTACAGCCCTTTCCAGCACATTACTAAATCAAAGGACATTGCTCTAAATGTAGCAAATGAGATTTGAGATGTCTAATTGTTATAAAAGGGTAATTTTATTAGCTCTGTTATACCCAATATGTAATACAGTTACAGCAAAGCAATTGTCTCCATTAAGATGCCCTTTCTGACTGATGTGATTTGTGATAGGCTTCCCATACATGCAGTGCTATATACAATAAGTAATTAATAAAAGTCATTTAAATTGCTGCACAGTGTGGACTCCCCCCCGTACCTGAACAGATGTCTTAGATGTACATAACAAATAAGAGAGAATCAACGGTCACACAAATGGCAATTACTTCTATCCCAGAAATCATAAAATCATTCTGAGGAACAAATATTTTGGGGTTTGGAACAGTCCAGCCTGCACTCCATAATGAAGCAAATGACACAAGTCCACTTTCCTCCCAACTATATAGGCTGAATATTGGTACTAACACAAATCCGAGAAGCAGAGCATAAATATTTCCAGAAAATTTACTTAGTCCAAATGTGCTTCTTAATGATGATTATTTCTTCCTGTTTAGGAAAGCACTGTCTATTTTTTACATAGGAGGATAAATTAAAATAGCTCCACTGCCTCCCCTTTTTTGGAGTACCCAGTCTTAGCAATGAATATTAAACAGAAGACATGGTGGGATATTTCTTTGGTATTTCTTTGTCATGGAGGGGGTGGAAAGAAGGAAAATATCTTCTGCAGCTATTGGGTCTACAATACCAGGCTTGCAGCAACCACATGTTCACATGTAGGTGACCTGGCTATATAAAGAAATTAATCATTATTCAACAATCCAATGCAATATTTTTTATTCCTTTTGCTATAGCCAATCACATTTTATAGCAAAATAAACGCCTCTCCCTGAAACTGATTTAAAGGGGAGATCAGGGCATTGAACCCAGGCAAAGCTCCATCCAAGTAACCGGACCACGTGTGACCGACCCTTGTGTGATAACCAGAAGGATGTTTTCACCATAGTTCCACATTCACAGCACAACTGGCAGCTTCTGAGCCTGCTCACCAAACAGAGGTCTGCTTGTCTGTAAGGCCTGTAGCCTGTGGTTAAAGTATCATATGGAAAGAGACGTTTAACCTGTGCTGCTTCTAAAGCTCTGCCATAGGTTTAGTGGCTGACTTAGGAGTCAATCATGTACCTTACTGATTATATAATACACACTGTACATCAAATGGACCGAATACCAGCAGGACCTCCAGGCACCAAATGGGTCATAGGAAGGAAGGAAGCAAGCGAGCAAGCAAGCAAGCAAGCTTGTTCAGCTCTTTGAGAGAGCATTAGAGTCCCTCCAGAAGCTACTTTCAAGCTGCATATCCTGATGGTTAGAGACAGCCCCTTGCAATGCCAATCAGGGAGTGCAGAGCCAGCCTTAAAACTCACCCCTCTATTGCACTTGTCCTAGCTGTCTAACCACTTCTGGTAGCTTACTGCATCATTGCTAGATATGCTGGATTTTACTACGTGGCATCTAACTGTCCCTGTGCCATCTCTGGAGACTGCAGGCAGCACACTCCATGCGCTGGATACCATTCCAGAAGCAGGCTTCCAAAAGCTGGCATTTCATCCACTAATTATAAGGGTCTTCAAAACAGTATTGGATTTGTTCCCAGGTAAGATTGCGCATGCACAGGTACAGAGCAATGGTATGTGATGCAAGGCACAGGCTGTGCAATATTGCATTGGGCTAAATAAGAGCTCTGTAGTCTTTACCAGAAGAGCTAAATTGCATTTCCAAAGAAAAATTCACAAATATTTATATCCTTATTAGAGTGATTGTTTTTTACAGTGGATTAAATGAGTCAGTGTGACATTCCCTGAATTAATGTAAGATCTAGAAATCTAAATGGCTGAATACGTCACCAAGTCACTATCAGTAGGGTAGTCTCTATTGATTGGGACAATAGTGTGATCTAGAAATGTCTTTTAGAAATGTCTACACTAATAATTCCTAAAGTTTGCATTGCCTTGGCATTATCAGAGCTGGTTTTCTTGCTCAGCGAAAACACATGGCAGGAGGGCAAAGGTGCAGAATAAAACAGAAAGATGACCATTCACTCATTGTTAAAGCCTGTTGTTAAGGGCATTGTCCAAATGCCTCTCAAACACTGACAGGCTTGGGGCATCGACCACCTCCCTAGGAAGCCTGTGCCAGGGTTTGACCACCCTCTCGGTAAAGAAACGCTTCCTAATGTCCAGTCTGAACCTCCCTTGGCACAGCTTTGAACCATTCCCACACGTCCTATCACTGGATGCCAGGGAGAAGAGCCCAGCACCTCCCTCTCCACTTCCCCTCCTCAGGAAGCTACAGAGAGCAATGAGGTCACCCCTCAGCCTCCTTTTCTCCAAACTAGACAAGCTCAAAGTCCTTAGCTGCTCCTCACACGACATGCCTTCCAGCCCTTTCACCAGCTTTGTTGCCCTCCAACTAAAATAGTCTGGTCTGGTCTGGTCTGTCTGTCCTGTCCTGTCCTGTCCTATTTTGTCCACCAGGACTAGTTACTGATTTTTCAATTTTTTCAAAACAAATTTTAGAGACTTTATCAACTTTTTCATGGAGGCACTTAGAAGTGGAGAAGGGCCAGGAACTTCCAGGGAATATTGCATCATTGGAAAATATTAATTATAGAATCTTCCTGCAGGAACATGCATAGCCTTTTCAAAAAGGTTGGAAACAAATGTGAGTGGCCATGAACCCATTCAAGCATGTGTCCTCACAACTAAAGCAATCACTCTTCTTACCTAGCTCTTTTCCCTGGTAGGACAGTACCACATTTCATAAAAGTTCAGTATTCACAAGCCTAGAGAAAAACAATTGAAAAAACCTGGTTCTGTAGCCTGCTGCCTACAACACTTAAGGTATTGGAAAATCACGTTCAAAACCTTGTTCTGATCAAGAAGAGCAAAACCACGCAGCTTTCTGTGAGAAGTATCTTAAACACCAGAGTGAGCAAGAGAGGGAAACTAACCATTTCTCTCACTTTTTGAAAGACTTTGATTTGAGCTCAGTGAGGACTAGGACACTTTTTGAATTTGCAGCCTTTTAAAAGACAGGACAGTTGTTTTTCTGCTGCGGACCTTGCTGGATTTAGCACCTATCTGTGCTAAAATGTGTCTTTTAATTTTCTGAAAAAGATTCATAACATTTAGTGTTCGTTGTTAACTTTGAGCTGTTAAAATTCAAGATTTGTGTGCACACTCAATAAAGTGAGGTCCGTGTGATTAACTCAGTATGTTTTGGATATGAAAATTAGATTCTATTAGTGCTGAGATAATGTACATATGTTAGTGACATTCCATTAAAGGTATCATTGCTTCAGTGTCCATGTGTAGTCAGAAACTCACCTAGCAGTTTTTATTCCCTTTTAACTGAAAAGACAGGAAAAAAAAAAAAAAAACAAACAAAATGGTAGATAAGAATGATTGGTTTTCCCTAAACTGTGGGGTTGTGGGGAAAAGTACATGAAAAATCTTGTTGCATAAGATTTGATCCCACATCCAGATCTCTCATTGCTCTCAGTGGAAGTAGGAATACTTACTGTAGTGATTTAAAAGATGAAAGACAAAACTTGATTTTAGCATAGCTGAAATATGGGCAATAATTTTGCTGTGATGACTACAATTTCACTTGGCAAATGCTAGTATTCATGTCAAAATTGAGAAATAGCAGTTTCAATGCTGGTTTGTGTTTCTAATGTTCTAGTTTTGATAAAATGCCTGTGTTCTGTATGGAAAAGTGGCTGAACTATTAAACTTTATTATTTCATAATACAGTGTAAGTATGACTTAAGGTGTTTGAAGAGGTTCTTTAACCAATGTTCACATCAGACTTGAGACAACCTTCTTTTGATTAGCTGTCAAGTTAGGATAGATATAGTTTTGATGTTTTTATAAACAAAGGTCATTAAAAGTCTACCATGATCTCTGTGGGATTTTATTGTTAATGGGTAGGAAAAGAAGTAGTGCTGTAATCCAGCCAGGTTCCATAGGGAATTCAATAACATGGTATTCAAAAATATTCCATACAGTGATTTATAATACAGCTATTTTCTATAGCTTCTAGATGAACAATAAAAGAGAGGCCACAAACTCTAACAATTATGTTGGCACAGCTTAAGAATAACCTTTATATCTACTCTATTATTCACTATTTAGACATTGTTAATTAATAAAAGCTTAAATCACTAAATAGTTTAACATGAACAATGTGAAGCATGGTATAGTCTATATAGCCTACATAGTCTCTTCTTTAAAAATCAAACAGGAATGCACAAATGCCTTGCTGTGAAGCTGGTTGCCAGGGTTAGTGTTTTATGTTTAGACTGTGAATAGGAAAGTATATTTGAAAACAGATCTCGTTAGGTCACAAATACTTTCAAATTTTGACATTTGAATGGACTGATTTGTCACTGCTACGATGCTGATTTAATGTAATCAGAAGTATACAGCAAACTGATTGCAAGGGTCATCCTTTGGTTAGGTTAGAAAAATACAGTTTAGTTTAGTTTGGGGTTATCCTGTTTTATGCCCCAAAGACCTTGGTAATCAAAAGGAGGAAGCCCTTAAAATGAGGCAGGCTAAACCCAGGAACTATTCTGCATTCTTTAAATCTCATGGCATTCATTTAGTGGTTATTCTCTTGGAATAAGATAGCACCAGCTGAGCCAACAACACATATGGTATCAGCTGATTTGACCTGTCAAAAATTTTGAAATGTATAAAAAAAAAAGATTAAAATCTAATTCCTAATGGAATTTAATTCAGCATTTTAACATTCATATTCAACTGAAGTAAGGTATGAAGAAGGTATGAAGCTTTTTGAAGTATTATTACTCTGAGCATGGAAAATGTTAATTTAAATTTAGATGTTTTAAATGTTTTTAAAAATTCACATTGAAGCATTCATTTTTATATGCTTTTTAGCAATGCATAAATCCAAAAGAGATTTTTTTCAATTGGTGAGAAAGATGCCAATGGATGAAACTACTATGAATTGCAACAGTACATCCAGTTGGGCTTCAACCTTAATTATTATTGAAGCCATACCACATTCCGTATTTCATTTGATTCTACTTTTATTATCAGCCGTCCAAAGCCAAAGATTTTCTAATACAAACATAAATAGATGGGAGATAATATGAAGGATACCTATCAGATCTACTAAAAACAGATTTCAACAGGACCTGACTTTGATTAAAATCAGAGCAGATTAGCTGGGTGCTGTACTCTTGAGGAACAAAAAGGCCATGTCATAGAATAGGTCATCTCATTAAATGCATTTACATTCTCAGTTAGTGAGAAAAAGCATGTGAAATTTAATCAAGAGCCATTCTTCAAACATGCCTATGACAAGAAATTACTATTGCTATTGTGTTATCTAAGACAACCTTTATTCACTGTTGAATTCTACCCATTTACAGTGTTGAAAATCAGTCAGCATATGCACATGAAAACAGACATCCATCAGGGGTAAATGAGGTTAATACTGGGACCCTCATAAAAAGTAATCTTATCAGATCATGACCTATTTTCTCTGGATGTTCTTGATTAATATCCAGCTTGATAGAAGATAACTGTTTAACAGCACGTTCATGTACAAGTGCTACTGGTAACCAAAGTCAAACCAGCCTGGGGAGGTTCCCAAGACGAGTAATGATTCTTATCTTCATGTCACAATTTGTTATCCCTTCAGTTTGCTCCTTTGCTGTGGAAGAAGCATTACTATTAAGCCCAACATCTGAGCATTCTGGCGTGTAGCTTGGATATGTATCCTTCAATACCCACACTGCACTAGCATGGGTACTTCTGGAATTGCACCATGAATCAGATCGGTGTGGAAAAAAAACACAACAGTTTTTGTTTGCTGGGTTTTTCCTCCATCTGGGAAAAAATTTTTTCCATTCCAATCCAGATCACATTGCAACCACCACAAAACTGCCTTGCCAACAAAACTGGTAGGGCAGCACACACCAGCAATGGCAAACCTATCATGAGGGGATGAGGGGCAGCAACACTTCAACCAGTATTGCTGTAAGAACTTTTCAATCTCAAACTAATGTGACTGTCAAGAGAAGTCACATTTGATTCTTGCAATAGCAGGAGAGTCCTACAGAAAGCTTGTGGCTGAAACTGTGTTCAGCTCAAATTTTATTTATATGACGGGGTCTTTATTCCATGTGCAGGGAAGCTACACTAACTGCAGTCAGTTCTGGGAACAGACTACAAAGACTGTAATCCTTTCCTTAATTTCCAGGTCTGTTCTTCCCAAGCACACAGTCAACAGTGCCACATAAGGTCCTCGGGCATTGGGCTGAGCTCCCACGGGCACCAGTGGAAGTCCTGTAAACCAGAACTGCTCAGCAGGGTCATCTGTCAGAGTTGTGAAGCAGCACATTTGAAAGGCAAGAATGTCAATACAAGTGGAGAATGAGCAAAAGGGTCAATCTGAGGATTTTATGTGAAGCAAGACACCTCTTAGATGTGCAATGTATCCAACTATTTTCAAGAATCATTCTGGGAAATGAGTTTACAACTCCTGAAGGACTTCAAAACATTTTCCACAAGGGACACAGTACACTTACTTAGTACTTTTACATATGAGAAAAGTGTGTTCTCAGTGTATCTGTTGACAGCATGGCACAGCCCATTTATCACACCAACTTCTGAATTCTCTTTGACTTCAATCTGGCTAAAGGGATGAGCAAGGAAAGTATCTCCTTGGACAGGGACATTAATTGACGCTTGGCAACCAAGGAATAGTAGATGAAAAAAAATCAAACACTTGCATGTAGAATTACAGACCACAGGAATGGAAGAAGATCCACACCTAAAGGCACGGCAATGGATGGTATCATAATGCTTTATGGAGAAAAGAAATAACTCAAGCAAGTGACTTCTTTTTGTCTTATGGTGTAATTTTTGCATCGTTTCCACCATAGACAGTCAGTATATTAGGAATTAATTTTGGCAACAGTTATTTCCTATTCTACCATCACAACTGGTAAAGTATGGATGAGCCCATTTCATTTAGCAGAAGCCATCCCTCTACCAAGTCACTTGGAAAAGTTCTTATTTCCAACCTCCTCTGGTAATAGCAAACTGGTGGCTGAAGGCAATCAGGGACTCCTTCCCATCAGGGAAACACAAACAGAAACAGCTGCTTTGCCTGCCTGTTAGTTGTAAAGAAGATAGTGCCATGTCAAAATTTATCAAAAATAGATGGCATTAGCTTAAAAAAAAAGACCTGGAGATATTCCAGAGACCCTTTTAGCTAATCTTTCAATGCACTGAGTGGTTGTACAGCTAAAAGTGAGCTAAGTTATTCAGATAATTGGCAACTAGGTAAAGTAACTTCTCCCTTTCTGTATAAAGAGTCAAACAGTTTGGGGAAGTTTATAAATGTTCAGCAAAACATGCATTATATCTGAATTCAGTTGCTCAACTTAAAGTTTTGTTGGGTTTTTTTAGGTAAAGAAGATCCAGATTTCTTATTCTGCTAAAAAGAGACACCAGCATGCTGTTGGTATCATTCTAATTACCACAATTATTAAATTTAAGGGATTATATGCAATAAACAAATTGGCAATAATGGTATCAGTAGTTTCTTCTCCCTTCTGTTAGGTGGTATTGTGATCCACTCTCTTGGCATCTAAGAGAAGCCTTTCCCTTATTCCCAGACCACTAATGAAATCTGAAAGCAAAAGGTGTGAAATCCCACTGCTGGAAAATCAATATCAAAGCTCTTAAAGTTTTAGTGGCATTGGTCTACAGCATATAGTTTGAAGTTTCTCATCACTTCAGTCTAAGAACTGTATTTCTCTAATCAGTCAAGTTCCCTTTTTACTCTACTTTCATCAAAGGCAGTAAAAAGTGGCCCTACCTGATTGTATAGGATAGATGATTGCAAAGAACCAGAAATAAAAAACAAGTTCCTTTATTTGTTCATTTTCATCGCAGTATTGTCTGTTTCTGCAGCCAGTAAACAGTGGTTTTCAACATAGAGGAAGTCAGTATATGTTACATTTATATAGGCATACTTGGCATGCTTGGGTAGAACTTAAGATTCTTTTTCCAAAAATAAATTATTGCTTGTCTGAAAAAGTACGCTTCAGACTTTAAACATTACACATTTACAACTGAATTTACTTGAAGTCTAAGGATATTGACAAGTCCATGACAGGACTGACGCACTTCTCATGAAAGTGCTCCATCCTTATAAATTTACTAAATTTTTACAATTAGATAGTGTTAGGGCAAATAATTGTGTTTTGATGTGGCTGAAATGAATACACAGACAATGGGTGTGTCTAAAGAAAGCACTTCACTGTGTTAGAGAAAACAAACAAACAAACAAACAAACTAAAAAAACCCAAACAAGCAAGAAGAAACACCACAAAGCAGATTAATTCATGGAAGTTAGACACATAAATGTTCTGGAGAGATAAGGAGCAGAAGACCAGGGAGGTGCTCCACCTACTGCCAAGCAGTCACAAGTGACTTCCTGTAGGACCCTCTGTGACATCCTGTAGGGCCATTCAGTAAGTTTTTATAAGACCCATCATGAAGAATGCAAACCCAAATGCCAGCCCCTTGTGCATACATTAATAGGATTAATAGGTAGCTTGGTGTGCAGGACCTGCAAATAACTGAATGTCTGAAAAGGCTAGAGTGAGTCTCACTGAGACCTAAGCAGTGTCCAGTCAATCTTTGTTAGCATTCTTGAGGCAGAAGGAGTTGAACATAATAATTTTCTTCTACCAGGTTAGTTTATTTTCCTTCTTCTTGACTAGAAAAATTATCGCTCTTGTCCTTCCCAGAACTTATTTTTTCTCCAACTCTATCATCACAGCAATTCATTCTCACCACAGATACAGTAAATGTGTTTTGAGCTTTCTCTCTCTCTCTTATCGCTTAATTCCATTTTCCATTATAGAAGCAATTATGGGATCAGAAAGCACTTGACAGAACTCCTAGTAAAGTCAATAGAAGTTCATAATTGATTGCAAAAGGAGCTGGGACCAGATGAGAGGTTGCACTCGTAGAGAATGCGTACTGACCATTTTGTCCACATGTGGTTTTACTGTTTATTTATATGCACTGCCTGTTTATACTGGATCAGCATTTCTCCCTGCCACCCCTCACCCCCGACCCTCCCACCCCATCTCCATATGCCTATAGTGCAATCATGAGATCTGTATCTTGGATCCAAGATGGGACTGAGGTTTATGGAAACATGAAGCTGCAAATGCAAATAGCAGTAGATCCAGGAACCGATCTGGCTGAAGGCAATTGACAAAAGCCAGTGGTTTGTTTTCAGGTCATCACATAGCCAGTGAAACATTTGCCCTGGCACAAGGGAAGGGGTAGTTTCACAACAGTAGCCGGTGTAATCCCAGTATCAACAGAACAGACCCTGATGGCCTGAGGATGCACGTACTGGCCATTAGGTAGCCAAACTGCGGAGCCAGATGCTATCCACCCTCAGTGAAACGCTCGTGTCTAGCTCACAAAGCTTTAGGTATTCAATAAATCATCCTGAGTCAGTCAACTGAAAGGCAGAGCTCTACACACACCTTTGGCAAAAATAGTTACCAAATGGGGACAAATATGTTGAGCAGCATGCCGCTACGTAAAAATGTCTGGCATGTCTAGTGGCACTGTCACTAGATGGAGCAAAGAACTTCCCTTTTCAACTACCCACACAGAACCAGTGTATAAATAATGTGTGTACAGTGAAGTACCAAACTGAGCTCCATTCTCTTGTACTACAATGCCCTCTTATAGTCTTGCATGTCAGCAAAATAACTGACCTCAATGAATTCCAATAATGAGTATTTCCATGAATAATAATAAAAAATGTTTTCTCTCCAAATTCTAGGTTAAGTGTGCCTACCTTCAGTTTTGTTCCAATATGCAGTGCAGCAATTAGAACTGTAAAAATAAAGAGAAATTGCTAGGAGGAAAATTTTCATTGTAAAAGATCTGGGATGTTCTCATCTGAAGATGCGAGCTATAGCATCAAGGATTCCCAATAATAACACTTCCTCCTCATTTCTTGCATAAATTAAAGCTATCTATTAATATAAATTAAAATAAGACTGTGGGTTATATTACATAAACTTGTTCCGTGACACCTTTTTGTCATCATGTATTTCAAACACACAGTTTGAAAACAAGCCGGCACATTTGATAATTCAATAGTGTCAAAATAATGCAATAAAGTTCAAAAGCCCACAGCCTGCTTATAAAGGATTCAGAGAGATCTAATTATCACTACTTTGTGCTATCAATCAATATGCCACAATGCAGCATCCTCTGTCTTAGTCAAATTGCCTGGAAATAAGGTTCACTGCTTTGTGTGCTACTGACATAGGTCCTGAACAATGTAGGTGGTGAAAATTGCCATATGGTCAATATTAAATGAAAGTTGTGCTGCTATAAATCAAAGAATGGTGCTGGCTGTCATCAATGGAAATACACAATCACTTTCCAGAAGGACCAAAGGCCACTACTGGTTTTGGTTTTGCACTGGGCTACAGCTCAAAAACTAATTTCCCGACCCTCACACAAAAAATATATTAAATTGCACAGTGGTAGATTGAACACTGTATCTATCTACTTATTCTACCTGTTTCCACAGTCCTGCATGTTAGCTTTAACTAAATCTCATTCCTCTGAAATATGCCAGCATGACAGTCACAGAAAGTTACTCTATAGAGCAGAAGACTTCATAACAACATGTAAAGAAAGGGAATATTTTATTAAATCAACAATTTCAACTTCAAGGCAATACAAGCAATAAGAAAGTCTCAATTTCCAAATATTTCACCATAGAAACCTTAAATCTTATCAAAAAAGGAGGTTTTAGAATGCAAAAATTGAAAGTGTGTAATAAATTTAGAATTCTGTATAATATATTGGTGAGCGTTCTGCCTGTCTGTGACATAAATATTCCTTCCCACTGCCAGTGATAAAATTATTTCCTCATTCTGTAAAGTTACAGGATCTCTCACCATATGAATAACTGTTCCCTCCCTCACGAAAGAGAAAATTGGCAGATTTGAAAGCTCTGCAGGTCAAAACTGGATTGCAGTAAATATTGTCAGCAAGTCAGTTTGTGGGGCTGGGGGAGGCACTTTCTGCAATGTTTCAGCACATCAGCATCAAATAGATGGTTTTCAGAAAGCATTCTAAAATGCCCTCTCACAGACCTGTCCAGAGCTAGAAAATCACTTGGCAGCAGTATAAGCGACACTAAATTGCATCATTGTAAGAATAAAAACAACACCTTTTACTTGTGGATTTAAGTCTGTTCTCAAACCTGAGACAGGATCATTCATCTTGGGACAGCAGCAGGGCACCCTCCCGGGACACAAGTGTCAGATACCCATAGAAGACTCAAAGTGCTGTCAACAGGGCAAGGGAAGTATGAGATGGCAGAGGATTTGGGGTGCATCAAAGGATGTCAACAAGAATCTCTCTGTTTCCCAAACTGATCTAGCAATCTTACTCAGGGGGCTTCTGTTCACAGTGATGCAGTAGCCTAGCAGTAGGGGCATGGGCCTTTCAGAAACATATGACCAAGCACTTGAGAAAGTCTGGATGTTCACTGTGAGCAACACGGACACCTCCCATCATGGTACACAGAGACGCCCACCCAGTTCCACTTGTTCAAAATGACAGCAACAGAGAGATGTACAGAAATATCCATACACACATACAGCCCATACAGCAAGCAGTGCAGAAACACCCATGTACAAACTCCTTTCACTTCCTAATGCACACAAACATCTCTCTACCTGTGAAGACACAGCTGAGGCTCTTCCCATACTCCACCAAGGAGAGCTACAATGGCAACAGAGCAGCCCAGCCTACATGCAAAAGGAAGAGCTCCATGTGGCAAGCCACATACTGAAGACAGTCCAGGAAGAGGACGAAAAAAGGTGCAGCACAAATGCCATTACAGAAACTTTAAAGCAGAGGAAGTTGAAGAGCTTGGAGCACAGGAAGGAAGGAAGGAAGGAAGGAAGGAAGGAAGGAAGGAAGGAAGGAAGGAAGGGAAAAACACAACCTTGTGGAGCTCAGGACAAATTTCACTGTCCTTTAGTTTTGTACACTTGGCAAATGTCTGCAGTTGTCTCTACCTAAAGGCACTCTGAACCTGTGAAAAACTATTAAATGCTTGCAGGTTGTCATAATGTTAGCTCCCACTCAGCTACATATTCTGTGTGGATAAATGCCATGCCACTCATCCAACTAATTAAAAAAACCCACAACAACCAAAAAACAAACAACAAAAAAATTATACAAACAAGAAAAGCCCAGAAAATTCCTCTTATCTGGTAGCATGTGATTTCCTACTGAGAAATATGAACTAATACAAACTAATATATAAGCCAAGACTACTCATTTTTCATTGAATAATGGAGAAGAACAGTCTAAAAATTCATACCAGCCTGTGAGAGTGTTAAATGTTAGTTTGCTATAGAGAAAACTAAATCTGAAAGTTAAGCGAACTATGATCAAACTTCTCCAATAGTGAAAAAGCACAAAGACCATAAAAAACCCACTACAGTATTCATATGACATCATAGGGTATGAAATTAAAATGTAGGCCAATTGTTGGCATGCTAAATGGAGAAATGAGGGAATTTTTTTTATTGGCAGATCTTATGAATGTGTTTCATATAGAAAAATTCAGCTTGTACAAAGAGTTTAACATCAACAAAGTATTAAAATTCAAAAATCTATGGAGTCCAACATGCTAAAAGACAAAGTTTGTTTCTTGTGTGGCTCATTCCTTCAATCCTAAGATAAAGACATACATAGACTGGCAGGCAGGCAGACAGACACACAGACAGACATGTCAAGATAAAACTTAGAGTTACAAGCATAATGTGAATCCTACCAAGCAGGCAAAATTTTCCTAAAAAGTCCCACATTTCCTTGAAATGCTTTTGGTAAAATTGAAGAAATACAACACCATAAATAAAATTCAATAAACTAATGACTTTATCATATTGTGTCAAAAAAGAAATTTGAAAAGGTCAAGCCATTTATATTTAAATAGTGGTTTGTTCATAAAACCCTCACAATTTAATTCTTGAAATCCCCAAACATTTTAATGGAAATCAGTTTTCTCTGACGCAAAAGCAAAGCTGTGTTTTGCGTCTCCAACATGTATTAAAAAATAAAAACAATTTAGACCATGCGATTACACAGACATTATTCACATGGCTCCATTCCAGTATCCACACTTCAGAACTTATGTAGTGGCCTTGTCTGGCATTCCCTTGCTGTTCAAAAGAGAAGTGACTCTGTGTTTTGGCAATGAACATGGTAAAATCAGCAATTAGACTCCCCAGGACAGGAAAGGTATGGAAGGAGAAGTATTAGGACTCTACTATGTTAATTTTGTTTAGACAATCTCTGACCTATGATAAGATCAGTTGTCTGCCTGTGGCGCTTTCAGGAGTAGAAGGCATGGCAATCCATCGAGCTTGAGCAACAACATGAACTTACAGCATCATATCAGTACTGTCTGATGCAGGTAATTATTTTGACATCTGGTGGGATTGATCCGTATTTTCCCAAAAAATCCTTCAGTATGAACAAATAGGGAAAATAATAACATATTATTATATGCGGAGTGCACCCTCAGCAAGTTTACCAATGACACCAAGCTGTGTGATGCAGTTTGCATGCTGGAGGAAAGAGATGCCATTCAGACCTTGACAGGCTGGAGAGGTGGGCCCGTGCGAACCGCATGAAGTTCAACAAGGCCAAGTGCAAGGTCCTGCATGTGGGTCGGGGCAATCCCAAGCACAGCTACAGGCTGGGAGGAGAATGGATTGAGAACAGCCATGAGGAGAAGGACTTGGGGGTGTTGGTGGACAAGAAGCTCAACATGAGCCAGCAGTGTGTGCTTGCACTCCATAAAGCCAACCATATCCTGGGCTGCATCAAAAGAAGCATGGCCAGCAGGTCAAGGGAGGTGATCCTGCCCCTCTACTCTGCTCTCGTGAGACCCCACCTGTAGTACTCTGGGGCCCACAACATAAGAAGGACATGGAGCTGTTGGAGCGAGTCAGGAGGAGGGCCATGAAGATGATCAGAGGGCTGGAGCACCGCTCCTATAAAGGCAGGCTGAGAGACTTGGGGTTGTTCAGCCTGGAGAAGAGAAGGCTCCAGAGACACCTTAGAGCAGCCTTCCAGAACCTAAAAGGGGCCTACAAGAAAGCTGGAGAGGGACTGTTTACAAGGGCATGGAGTGATAGGACAAGGGGTAATGGTTTTAAAATAAAGAGCGTAGATTTAGATTGGATATAAGGAAGAAATTCTCTACTGTGAGGGTGGTGAAACACTGGAACAGGTTGCCCAGAGAAGTTGTGGATGCCCCATCCCTGGAAGTGTTCAAGGCCAGGTTGGATGGGGCTTTGGGCAACCTGGTCTAGTGGAGGGTGTCCCTGCCCATGGCAGGGGGGTTGGAACTAGATGATCTTTGAGGTCCCTTCCAACCCAAACCATTCTATGATTCTATGATATTACTGCACTGCATTAATGGTATGATAGTTCAAATCTTAAGACAAATTAAATAGCTTAAACATTCTTATAAACTGTCTGTCATAGCTTCATTCAGACCAAAATGTAAAATTGGAAAGAAGGATCTCAGCTTCCTCTGGGAAAGAAATACCCTAGGGAGTGGAGGGGAGTATTTCCTCACTTGCCAAGGCACCAATGAAACATAAATCCATGCAGGCTTGTTCCTTGTGCTGAAAAAAACCCAAACAGCTGTGTTCCACTTCAGTAAGCAATATATTAAAAGAGTTGGGGGGTGAGGGTGGGCAGAGGGATGACCTAAAGATGTCCCATGCCCCTAAGCACCTTTTGTAAATTGAGCCAACTTAAGTTTCAAGTCTATGTCTGTTATCACCCTAACTCTCCCCAAAATCCCATGGTAGTGGTAAATTACAGTTACTAGGAGGAAAAACTAGCATTGCTTCCTAGAAACACTCAGAAATGCTATATTTGGATTAGAGTAACCATCTCAATTAAGTACTTCAAACAGTATTTAGTATGGAGGCAGCGGGAAGGAGGACAACAGATATCCCTAATGGAAAAATTGTAGCCCTGTAATTAATCTATGTCAAAGTTCTCCTGTTCCCAAAAGAAATAGTTTAGAAAGAATGATTAAAACTTTCAGATGATATTTAATAAATGTCCAAGAATAAAACTGGATGACTTCCAAGCTCATAAAACATAAGGACTGCAAGAGCTGGAACTTCACTGTACAGTGCAGAATCTGCTGGAAAGGGCAGCAAGGATGTGAATGATCCTTCAGTGTGCCAAGAGGATGGAGCTGCTGGGGAGGCTGCTCTCTGCTAGGACAAGTTTGCCCACCAAAGAAAAGGATAACCCAGTTTAAAAAGACATCAGGGCAATTTGGATAAGATGCTTTTCACAGATCAGAAAGGAGCTGGCTTTCTGAACACAGAATTTATTAATGCTATCAATAATGGAAGATCATTCTAATGGATGTAGCAAAAACTATGTCACGGAAGTGAATACCATATACACAAAGGTTAATAGTAATATTTCCTCTGTATCAGTAAATACAGGATAAAACTTCTGTCTCTATTATAATAGACCAATGTATAGCATTTTATAACTAGATTAAGTATAGAGCTGAAAAGTATCATGGGTCAGGTAAGCAGTTTAGCCAAAAGCATATTACCACATGACCATCAGAGGTTGAAGTCAAGCAAAAATCCATGTCAGTATCCCACATTTTCTGTAGAGTTTATTCCTTAGGTGATCTCTCCTTGTATCTCTTTGAAGAGATAAGGACCACTTTGAATGACACTTTTCAAGGTTTTCAGATTTCTGAATCACTAGTGAAAAATTAATATTAAAAGTATTAGGAAGGGTTGTTGAAGTATACCTTATCTACTTGAATGTAGTTCCAGTGTAATGGAGCAGAAAAGGAGATACTGTATATTTTTTACATCGAGTTAGATCATGCCCCAAATAAAACATTCAGACCACAGACATTTCATGTGGACACAAGAATAAAAATTTCCACATTCCCGAATTCATTCTCTTATACTTTTAAAATCTGCATGGTACAGCATTTACTCTTCTTAAATGAGTTAACTTTCTTCTGAGATGCCTGAAAGCTGAAAAATCAGTGTTCAGCATTTGAACATGGCATTATTCTCTACAAACATTTAGCACAGAGAACAAGTGACAGAAGATAACATTTAATTTGTCACACTGTGAATTAATTGCTTTTAAAGGGAAATGGTGAGCATACATCTCTTATCTGGAGTTTTGACTATGTTTTTACCTGAAGATCTTCAGCTCTTTACCTGAAGATCTTCAGCTCTGTCTTTTAAATAGCTGACTGTCTTTGCATAGAGCAGACACAGAATTATGGATGAGGTTGATGCTACAGTCTCTCCCAGAAGGCCTATGCATCACAGCACCCCAGGCAAGCCCATCAGATGTTTTCAACACATCCTCACAGGAAAATATTTTAAATTCTGTAAGATCTGTGTCCAGATGAAAAGTCAATAACAGATAATGTGTTCTGGACACAGAAATGTAGCATCACCTGGGGGAAAAGGAAGTATAAGTTCCTTTGGAATCTCAGCTAAAGGGCCCCACACTTTATTAAACCTGGGGTTGTGAGTGTGTAGGTGTTGGATTACACACATCAATAGGAAGAGAATGATTTCTGGAGGCACTTAGGGAGAGATTTTGAATTACGGTACTTATCAGGCCCCAGGGAGCATTTTGGCAAGTTTTTGAAATGCACTCATGAATTCCTCATGTGCTTTTTGGAGACAGCTACAATGACTGAGGCATGGAGGTTCGAATGACCCTTTGCTGTTTCATCACATGTGATTTCCAGTGCAAAAGCAGGGCTTCTCAGAGCAGCAACACATGCACCCTGCAGAGCACAAGTCTTTGCTGTCAGTGGCTGACACATCTCATGGCCTGTAACAATGGTTCTTCAGTAATTGTCTGTAACTCTGGGGTGAAATCCTGGCCACGTTTAAACCATTGCAAAAATTCAAAAGGTTTTACAGGACCAATATTTCATTCTGTTGCTCAGGGTGGCATCTGAATTCAATGTTATCAGAGCTGAAACAAGATGCAAACAATTAACATGTGAAGAATATATTCAAGGGGAAAAGGTCTTGTTCTGAGAAACCACTTTCAAGCAAAAGTACAAGCACTTGGGTACATGATTTTCTAAAGATAAGGAGAGGGATGCTCCATCTCCAGATATTCTCAGAACAGCTTAGATAAACATCTGTCAGAAATGGTTTAGCTGCAGTCATGCTGCCTCAGGGTTAGCAACTAAATGATATCTGGAGGCCCTTCCCAGCCCCATTTCCTATTACACTCCCTCTGTAGGCAAACACATGTGTACATTTCTGGGAGAGGAGGTCCCTGATGAGACTCAGCAGCTCAGCATTCAAGTAAATCACAAGAGGAACTATTTTTCTGCTCTCCCGTAGTGTCTCTTTAGAGCTGTGCTGTAGCTGGTTTTGGTGGGCAAAAAGAAGGTTCCTTCTGTCTCATGATTTAGAACAATATTCTGCCACTAAGCTCTCAAGAGAAGGTCCATGCATCTACAGAAGACATTGGTTCAGTGGTTCTACCTAATTGTTTCAGAACCGGAAGCATTCTCCAGGATTGGCTGATAAATAATTACATGAAAAATAATGTGAAGCTCAAATATAATACAGATACTATTCATACAATAAAGATACACTACTTGGAGCGTGTATCAAATTCAACAGCAGAACATCTTCTGGAATAGCAGCCAGGATAAAAATCAGTAAAGCTCTCCCATCTTCCAACAACAGAGATATGTATGGAGCTTCAGAGATGAAATTCCAGTTCTTGATAAAGCCAAATTTATACATTTGTACTATATTTTGTAAGTGAAAACACCACTAGACTTCTTTTCTGATTGAACTGAACTTAAGGTCCAGTGCAGTGTTTTCACCTGTCAGTGCACCCTGATAGGTTTACAGTTATCATAGAGGAAACTTCTACTGACAGTACATATTAAAATTTGTTGCATGTTCTCTTACGCAGACAATCCATAGAAAAGAGTATCTGACTGTACTATCCAAAGGGAAAAAAAAAAAAAAAAGCTATCAGACTAGATTCTATTTGGCTATGCTTTAGTTTTATATAACATATCAGGAAAGAAAACTGCAACCTAAGTCAGAATTCTATTCTTATAAGGATGTGTCTTCTTTTAACCAACAACTTGATAATTAAAAGTAATTAAAACTATTTTGACTAATATTTCAGCAATATGCTACTAAGTAAGCTAAAGCTGTCAAACCAGTGGTCTGTTTAAACTTTACTGGATTAACCCCGAGCTTCTGCACTTTCAGCTAAAATTGTAAATGGCAAAAACATCTACAAAACCAGGTACCTGCGTTGCCTAACTAGCAGCTGCCCAATCCAAACAAAGTAGAAGCCAGGGCCAAAAATGAAGAGGCACCAAACTTGCACAAGCACAGGAAGAGCTATTTGCCTCCAAACACGGGTTTTTGCACATCTTTTTTTGTTGGGAGGCTGCCTGGAACTAACCATAGAGAGGTGCTAAAAGCATGGTAACTTCACGGTTAACGTACTCGCTGCAGAGAAGCCCAGGTTGCTGTAATCTATCTCAGGGGAGCTTTTCTGTATTTTACATTAATAGTTCATTGGATTAAATCTAAAGTGTGTCCACATATAGCCAGGGCAATGAAACAATAGTGTCACATGCATGTGTGTGAGTTGGCTTTCATTTAGTTCATATATCTCTATGAGTTTAGTTGTTGCAATATAGAATTTCCCCTACACTTAGCTAGTTACCTCTGTAAGTGAAATGTAGACATACCTGAAGCAATACTCCAGGGAGCAGGAAACAAGTCTCCTTCCCTCTTTTGTAATTACTGACTCAGGAGAAAGAGACTTACACTGTGAATAAGGCCATATTTTTAGGAAGCATATTCCCACAGGACAGGAAGCTTTTGTTAATAGTATACGTGCGTACTACAGCTGGTTGTTATGTAAGTGTGTTTAAATTATTGCTTCAGTTTTCAAGATAAGGATTTGCTCAGAGAAATCTTCCACTGGATAATATTTCAAAAGAAACTGTTTCAATTTAATAACTTCTGCAAATATTTCTCCCTCAGCCACACCTACATATCCTAGAGCTAGCCACTGGGGTAGCAAAAAGTCACTTTCAAATCTGCCAAATGATGACGTTACTTGATAAGAGCAGTACAGAAGGGAACCTATTAGTCCTATTGTGTTATTGGAATGAATAGAGATACACTAAGGTTGCTTTAAAAAATTATTCAGATAAAGTATCAAGGGTGTGAAGGTCTTAAGAGGAAGCAGCAGAACCTCATATGACCATAAAAGCCATTTTATTATAAGCTGGCATTTGAAAGAAAGACAGCTGCTTATTAGACAAGCTACGTGCATTTTTATATACCGAGATACATTTGTACTTTTTTCATTAACAAGAATTGTTAATTGTCAAGAATACTATGTCCCTACATCATTGCATTAGTGAATGCTTCTAAAAACTAAGATGTAAACATACGGCTAGGAAAAATCTATCTGTTCATCATGGCTCTTTTTCCATCAAAAAGCAGTAATTGAATAGCATCAGCAATGACTCATGAAGTATCTTTCTGAAAAGCACTAAATCTACTCTGCTCCATGCAGCTAGAGAGAAGAACATTTCTATGTAGCTTATATTAAACTTTTTGTGATGACTTTGAAGTGCCTGGTGCAGAGTCGAAAACAAAACAAAAAAATCCCCACCTTTATACTCCTGCCAAATTAACTAGAGCAGCATCAACAAGAAGAGCTTGCACAGCTGACTCTCAATTCAATTAGGCACCATGGAGGCAGAGTTTATTCCATAAGCAATTGACAAATGGAAACTGCTTCCTGAAGCCAAAAAGGTCAAACAGAAAATGAGGAAGGCTTCTCGCAGCTCAAAGGTGAAAACAAGTTTTTCTGCAAGGCCTTCCCAGCTGCTGTTTGTACGCCCCACTCCCCTAAGCCCAGCTGCTTGTTGCCTATTAAGCGCATCCCAGCTCCTCCTTGGAGTTCTCCTGACTTGTTACGCTTCATTGCCAGCTTGTTCGCAGTCAGGGTACCAGGTGGCTGCTTCTCCTCTGCAATGCCAGCAGTGGTTGCTGGGCTGAGTGCTAGTATCAGCCAAGACTGCTTCCCATACGCTTTAGAGGGAGTAGTGCCAACCACAAGTGTTAAAAAATCATGAGATCATGTCAAAATCATGAGAACTCAACTAAACAAACAAAATCCCCATGGTATTTTCTGTATGCTTTACTGTGAAAATAAAGTAATATTTTCCATGGTTTTATCCTCTACCCTTCAGCTTAGAAAGCATCCCAGAAAAATACTATTGTTCTGGCCAGTCCCAAGAACAGCCAGATCTCAAGAGCCCAAGACTTCACAGCTTTTACAACTGGAACCACTCAAGAGTCAAGCCATCCTACTGCACTGCGAGACACTTGCATGCATTTCACACTTGCTAAATTATTAATCACTCTAATGAGCCCTGATGGTACCTGCTATATCTGCAACTGAAAAGTTTTTGCCCTCTGAAGACCAGAAGCAGGATTTATATTCTGCCTTTCCGCATAAAGCTTGTCTCGTGTTTCTTCATACGTAATCCAAATATAAATCCAGACATGTCCCTGACCAAATGTCTCTGCACTACTACCTGGCCAAACTGTCTTCAAGTTCTTAGACATGCAAGAACTTCTAGAATTAAGATGCTGCCAAATTCTAATTTCTTTCTCAACTTGTAGGCAATCTTAGTTCCTCTGAAGTCAATGAGATTTCTCCCAGGGATTAAATATGGTCATAATTTCACCCAATGATGCCATGAAGCAGAAAGAATGGAGCTTAACAGATGTTCAGTGAAGTAACTGGAAGAAGAAAAAAAGGCAAACCTAGTTTACATTTTTCAGTAGTGTCAAGGTAAAATATGAAATGCAGGCCAATAAGGAAGAATAAAATCCATGAAAGGAGGATATTAGTTTCACAAGAATGCTTTACTGAGCATAACTGACTAAATATAGCGTATCAGTGATAATATGCTCTCCCATATGCAAATCAGTCTTCAAGTATATTGCAAATACACACAGCATAACAGATTTTCTTTATGGATGACAAATTAATGAAGCCCCTTCCTGAAATGAACTTCAAGGGACTATCCCCATGGGGTTCCAGTATGCTAAACATTTTACATGTAGGAATCCTACTCTATAATGATACATACAGCAAGCACTTGTGCATCACAATGCTACCTTCCATTCTACTTGCTCATGACTCGGACAGACTTTTTGAGTATTTCGCACTGTATGTTTGTGAGACAGCAAAAAAAGTTCACACTATGAAACATTCATGACAGACAATTCATTTTTATTTCTTAAACAAATAGATGGTTTGTTATACTGTATTTTTTAATAGTCGCAAGCAATTTCATTATATCATTATGTCTAAGATACAGGAACCAAGCGTACATAATTGAAGACACAGGAAACTGAAAACACACGACAGAATTAACAGGTAAATGAAATCAGTAAATGCAACTGCCACATCCCTTCATTTGATGCCTGTGCAAAAGCATCTTCTAAAGTTCCAAGCACACAGCACACACCAGTTGGCTTATTTTAAACAGCAAATTTGTTTCAGTAATCCATATGGGTAACTAATGCTTTATCATATATAAGAAATTCCTTTAGGTGCTTTATTTTTTTGCATGCATGCTCCATTCCTTACTGATATGTCCCCTGTTTAACAGAGTCTTGATTTGTTTAAAAGATCAAAGTAGATAAACTCAATACAAAGCTATGCGGCAGGGGCAACACCTGTTTCTGCTACCCACACGCATCTCTTTCACTCACTCCCCCTTCTGACCTCTCTCTGCAGGTGACTATGAGCAAACAGCTAGCTCTCTGTGAGACCTGAATGGGACATACACATTGGCAGATGTGGGCGAATACTTTAGTGTTTATTAATCTAAAAAAGAGTAAAGATTACAAAAATATAAGGAGTAGAAAACCTTAGGCAAGTTAAAATACATAAAATCTCTAGGTAAAGTTTATTTTGGTCAGGCAGAGTTTATACTTTATCAAATGTCAATCCAAAATAACAGGGGTATAAACTAAACAAAAACATTATAGTAACTTTATACTAAAAGGCGACAGTTACCCTTCTTTCCTAAGGCCACTGTACCACAGTAAATACTCTGATTCAGTGCATTACAGCATCCACATATCAGAGCGGTTCCACTTATGTACTGCTGATACTAGAAAAATAACTTTATTTAAAATTATTATGTATAAACTAAAGCAAATTCTCAGGTGTAGCTTTGATCACCATAATTTTGTTTTAATTAAATTGTTCTTCAACAATCCCACTGATTTCACAAACCTGTGAAATCAAACAGAAAAACACAGAAATTAGGGCTAAAATTTAATGTGCACAAAAATAGGATAAAAGGAAAAATTAATCCTTCATTGTGTTTGCATTTTGTAAAATTTTTCCATAATGCTGAATCCACAGTTAAATAAGCAACATTGAGCAGTATTTTGATGAATCCCAGTTCTTTTTTATTTCTAAAATATTCAGAAGCAAATCACGGCTTCTTTAGTTAGAGTATTTGTTCCAATTATTCAGTGGTTTGGAGGGGGTTTCTGCTGCTTCTTTTTCAATAGTGGTAATAGGTTGCGAAAAATTACCAGTGTTGCAAAAAGCATCAAACATAATAGGCAACTGTGATGAATCAGATAAGCTGAGATAGCTTTGTTTTCATTTCTGATTGTGTTCAGGTTGAAAACCTTCCCCAAAGCAAAATGAAAATTTAGCTTTTACAAATATTTACATATGCATATTGCAATACTGTTTTGCAAATGTTGCTGACTGTAACCAGCCTGCCCCTCCCAGCCCCCTCAAATGTTTGTAAAAGATGTAAAGCTGCAACTGGACCTATTATGTGGATCCAGTTAGAGAATCGGGGTTACAAAAGGGAAAGGAACACCCCAACCACATTTAATTACACAGCTGAATGCATAAAGGTTTGTATGTTACCTCAGAAGCCTTCACTTTGCCATTTTTAACCACTGAAGGAAATCAGGCACAGCAGCTTCACATTTATTCACTCCTTTTGAATATATAAATACACAACCCCTCTTTGGGAGATTAAAGAATCTTGGTAGGAACAAACTATTCCCATTATCTCCAGCTAATCAATTAAGTACAATTGGAACAAGAGCTTTAACTTTCACTTTGCTAGGTCATAAGCCTGGATTTTATATCTGATACTGTACTGATATTCAACAGAGTAAGGTACATACCATGAAAAGCTCTGCATTTAAAAAAAAAAAAAAAAAAAGCAAGCAAGCCTGGGAAATCTTAGCAACAGTTCTTACCCTTTATTATATGTATTTTTTTGTCATTTATGCCTGATGTTTAACAACTGTTTTCCTTGGAGGCACTTCATTTAGCAGAGATTCAAGTGTTTTCACAATTTGATCTTTAAGTAACAAATTTGTCTTGGGGAGGGGAGAAAAGCAAATATAGGTAAGCCTGTTTCATTTGCAAATTCTTGTCATGACTGTTACCCACAAAAACACCAGGGACTGTGGTCATCTTAGCTGCAGAAGGAAATGGGACAGCAGCCAGAAAATGTATTCTGTGCTACCCCATAACCATTATGGAATTCTTGACTGATGAGAAATGATATTAACAAGATCAAATCAACTTCCACCCGACATGAGACAGAGATTCATCAAGGTGGAGATACAAGAGATGAAGGACACCCTGAAGGGGTGATGGGATTCGGTGTACCTCTCTCAAGTCCCCCAGTAAGACAGATATCTAGCTGTCCTCTGAAGTCCCTTTGTTTCTCTCCTTACTTCAGAGAACAAATAGCTTGGACTAGAGTCCCTCACTTCTCTATAGCTGAAGGTAGGTGAGACGAGTCATACCCCGACAGGCTGATTTCTCCAATATAAAAGGGAATGGCAATGATTTAAAAGTGGTTAATACAAGCAGGAAAACAACACTGACTTACTTGGGGAAAATAACTGAAAACCTACAGCCATGTTAAAGTTAGTGAAGTCTCACCAGAAAGAAATACAGATAGATACTAGAATTGGGGCCCAGATTCATGACATTTTAGAAACATTAACCGGTGACTTCTCTTAGCTTTGCTGTCAGTTATTACATTTTATCATCTCGCTTCACAGATCAGGGAAATAAGACACAGAGGAAACAGGCGTTGCCCAGATCCTGCTGTAACACTCCCACTGGCACTATGCATTGCCAAACAAGATTTAACCAAAATGAAGAGGAGTCACACATCAAGGACCAACCCTCCTCTCTCCCAGTCTCCACATTCATGGACTTGCTCTCTGACAGGGTCAAGTACAGTCACAATAATTATGTCACAAAATCTTAACCTTTTCCATTACAGAGCTTTTCCTACTTGAATTTGAAATCCTTCCTTCATGATAAAAGAGGAATTTCTACAGTTTTGGCTTAGAATAAATCTCGGCCTTGTAAAACTCATTTACAGCAATAGGATAATAATGAGTGTTAATTTTTTTAGAGCTTGGAGAACACTGGGCCAAAGAAAGAAAACAGATTCCTTTCACAGATCCTTCATCTCCTGGTCATTTTTGCACCCTGGGATTACAGTCAAGAATTCGAATTTTTTTTCTAGTTTCTGCAGCAATCTGGCCCCTCTGCTGAATCCATCAGTTGGCTGTGGAGCCAAAAGCCTTTCAAGGCCTTATTTGATGCAAAGGGATGTAGTCCCTGCTTGCTGTTCCCTGCGTCTTGCACTTCATGGGGTCATTTGCATTCAAACAAATTGAGTGAAAAGTAGGTGTAAACCTTAACTAATGTGCTTTAGTAGTACTTCAGCGCAACTTCGTGCTCTTTCCTCACTGCTGTAAATGACTACACAAGGTACGGGTGAAAGACGACTGGGTTTGATAGCTCTTGAAAAAAGTTGGGACAATTAAATGGAATAAAAAGCATACATAGGTTTGCAGCAAGATCTTCTTGGCCTGTAGTGAAAGCACTCGACCAGCATGGCAAATGAAGGAATCAAGAAAGGCATAAACGAACGAGCCCATCAGCATCAGTTGGTCCCTATGCTCTGTCCTATTAAGGACACATGAAATGGCCAGTGCCTTCCAACTGGAAAGTGTGGACAGCAGTCCCCCACTCAAACAGCTCATCGTATGCCCCTCTAAGGCCAGATGCATTTCCGTAGGATGACTTTGCACCTCAGCATTTTCACAGGGTTATAGTCACCTGTCTTTACTAAAACCCTAAGGGTATTGTTTCATGCACATTTTTTGGCTGAAAGGCCAGCTGAAGCAGTTTCAGCTCACCACTGTCAGACTTGGATATTCTCCACAGCTCCTCCTGATTCACACAGCACAAACGTTGGGCAGCCACAGGGCTGAAAAACAGCACAAGACTGCATTATCCGAGTAAAAATATTCATTTTACTCAGAGATTTTTCAATGAGATCAGTTCTCAGTTCACTGCGTGCCTTCACAAAGAGCTACGTTTAAGTTACTTTTACTCAACACTAAAAGTGTTTTGGAAGAGCAAAGTCTAACAGGGGATGGATCAATCTGATATAATCGAAACCAAATCAAGTGATTTAAAGTTCCTTCATCAACATGCAACAGATTAGGCTGCATTCCCATTAAAAAGTTACATTTCTTTGCTATAATGGCTAGCCGTGTTAGCTGGCTGTCAGTGATTACTCAGTAAAAAGCTTTATTTTATTCTCTGAAATTCTTTAATATTAGAGAAGAGCTTTACTTTCCTAAAAGTTTATTATTTTTTTATCATGTCCTTTTACACAGATCTTTTAACAGCACAATATTAAACAACCTGTGTTTCAAGACATACACTATACTTTGTGATAATCAAAAAATCAAAGTTCTTGTATCAATATATAGCCTGCTATATCAATATACAGCTAGTGGAGTATTTATATTGTGACATATGTAAATCAATATATGTTTATATTCTTATTTTGGAACAAAATTCTAATAAAGCTTAGTAGTTTTTTAGTGATGAGCATAGATGATTATCTGTTGAACTTAGCTGTATATCTATCCAGAGTGGTTTATACAAGGCATAGAAGTCTGTGGAATTCAAAAATTAAGGACAGCCAGTATTTTTTTTCCTGAAAGCTTAGAACCCCACTTGCAAATGTTTTTTGAATTAAAAAAAGTAAAATATTTTAAAAGCAAACTATTTATATCATTGCTATAATATATACTGCCATTTAATACCAGACATTCACATAGATAAAATTAGCATGAACATACTTTGTGCTTTGAAATCTACAGACTTCCATGACTGTCTAGAGCAAAGTAAAGTTTAACAGTATTTTATTAATATCTTTGTTATGGTCAATATTAATCCAAACAGTCATATCTTATATTTCCCAGGTGTATACTTTTGGATCACTAAGGACAGCCATTATTTTATTCAGAGGCACCCTGGCTTCTCAAGTAAGGTATTTTTATATTCCAAGGACTAAATTATGACAATAAAAACAACTGGGGGGATCTTTGCAGTTTAATATCAGTAGAATAAACCCTAGCATAAAAATCACAAAAATGTGTTTACATGTACACACAGTCAGGCACATTTTCAAGGGTTTGTAAGAAAACAGGTAGCATAAGTGTAGAATCATGATCATTGTATCACGCACACCTTCATCAAGGCCTAACATGTCATGTCCAGGAAAGCAAATGAAATTGCACATCCAGACTGCTCTTTATAAGTATATTGATAGACACTATGACAAAAAAATCCTGCTGTGATCATCTAATTTGACCTCCCATATACATGTATACAGCCCACAGAATCTCCCACTGGATTATCTATTGCCTGTCATTGAAAAAGGCCTATCAACTCATGCTAATGACTCCAATTTCATTGCCTCCCTTAGCTTTTGCTTACAATGCTTAAGACTCCTGGTTGCTAGGACAAGGCATTTGATTGCCTTCGTCACAGTCTGATGAGTTGAATCTTTTTTATTTAACTATCTACCTTCAGATATCAAGTCATCTCCAAGATTCCTAATTGAATGCCTTTAGGTGAGGCAAACTCCTAACAGGGTTTCCCAAATCCTGGGTTGTTTTCAATTATCATCTGAAATCTCTCAAGTAATTCCAACCTTTCTTAATGGCAAGAAACCAAAACCACAGTTTTTTACTGATATGTGGAATAATTACTTTGCTATTTAACTTTTTAGGCATTCAAGGAATGGTCTATCCATCTCTGAGACAGCATTATGCTGAGAGCTCACACTGAGATGATCTTCTATGATCATCCTAAATCCATTAGGTCACTGCTTTCCAGGACAAAGCCTCATTATTCTGCAGCAGAGACAGATATGTTTCTCTGGTGCCAGATATATTTCATTTGGTTCAAATATATTTCATCTGGTTATAATAAAGTGCATTTTACTGGAATGTGGCCATTATACCAGGGGATTCATATCATTTAATAAATTCAACTTGTCCTTCCCACCAATTATCCAAACGTATCAGACCCTAATGAGCCCCATTCATCTACATCTTCCCATTAGAAACTCTAGTTTTTGATTCCTCAGTGAGCCAGCTTTTAATTTACCTAATGTGTGCCCTGATAATTCTCTATGCCATTTTTTAAATTACAGTGTCATTTTTTATTACATTAAATGTCTTTGGGAATCCAAGTTTACCATAATAATGCAAGCTGCAGAAAAACAAATCCTTGGGTTTGGAAGCTGTACTGAGAACAGCTTTCTGCACTGAAACAAATTTTGAGAATTTTTTTCCTCACTGCAATGGAAAATTCCCTCCTTCTCCCAAATACTTTGTTCAATGTGAACTTTTCCATGACGAAACCAAATATTAGTAGAAACAAAGTGATATGAGCTAAAGCCTTAATGGTATAAGGACATAATGGCAGCTTTGGATCTAAGCACATCCATTCAAAAAATAGGAATCTTGTGTCTAGTTCCAACTTTCTCTAGCTGTATTTGAACTCTCCCCTCACTATCCAACAGTCTTCTAACGTCTGGTAGAAATAATGTCAATCTCTACTTTTGTTTCACTCTCTATAAATAATTTAACCCAAATGGGCAAGTTTCCATGCTAGAAAATTGTTTTATCTCATTTTCAGACTTAAAAAGCCATTAAATGAAATGTGCAGCTTCAGCTATGGGTGTTACAAGACATCTAGTCAAGACCATCCAACAGGCCTGGAGAAATTCTGTTTACAGGAACACAATCCATACTGCTATCCCATTTCTGAAGTGGACATGGAACTGTCTCAAGCTAAAATACCTAGCTAGCCACTGGTAGAGAGAATGAATATTAAATGAAGGAAAGATACCAATAGGTTTCTCCAGAAGATTCATGAATCTGGAATTAAAGTCTCCCAGAAGTTCAACCCAGATTCACTTTTAGGACAAAAAAAGCGTAGATTTATAGTGAATTTGCTGTTCACTGGGGAAAATTTCCAACTACAAATATTATGTTCTTATTAACCAGACATACAATTGATACGTTTGAGCAATGCCTCACAACTACCTTACTCCTCAGAAAAAAGCAAACCTAGCCTTGCCCTAAACTCATACCCACTGAAAGAGGTGTTTCCAGTACTGCTATATTCCATCAGAGCAGAACACAAACACAAATAGCTGAATTTGATTGACAGAAATGGAATGTGTTTGTGCTAATGTCGTAAAGGTTGCAATCAACAGTTGCTGCTCTAAGCCTGATTCTGTCACTCTTACTCATACTGAGTAGTACCTGGCTCTAGCAAAAGGAAACTTTCACAGCAAAACCATATTCCAGCAGTAAACTCCTCCTCATTAACTCTGATCAAGAAACTTTCCAAATCTTAGGAACACTTATTTTCATAATTAAGAAAAACTGTTTAGCCATGTGAATTTGCTCAGCATGAGGAATTTTACCCATGGATAAATATTGTACAGTTTGGAATTTTACTGGAACACAATCTGAATTTCTTGAGTCTACAAAAAACTATCTTTCATTCTTTGGGTTGTTTTCCTAGGTGGACATTTGTGCACAATAGGAAAAAGAAGGTTTTCTTCAATACCTGTTGAAGTCATCAGTGGACTGTCTTTTGACTGCAGAGTTTCAAGACCAGTACAAGAATGAATGGGGTGGAAATCCACTTTTTCCCAACAATCAGCTTTGATTTATCAGCAGTAGACCTTCCACTTCAAACTTAGAAAAGAGTTTGCAGATGTATTAGTGGCAAAACATTTAAGTTTCTTGCCACAGGTCAGTAGGTGAGAGTTCAAGCCTTGTCACAGACCAGCTGAGCTAGAAATGAGCATCTAGTGCTCCTGTTGGCAAGCTGAAGTTAAAGTGATAGTAGCCACACCACTTAGTGTGCCATTGACTACAGTAACTGACATGCCCTAAGTGGATTATTATTATTATTATATTATTATATGTATATATACATATGCATATATTTAATATGGATTAACTGAGTAGCAAGCTCGCTAAGAGTCTATGTTATTCACCTATCATGTACATTTGCCAAATGGACTGACTGCAGGTAGGGATCCTCGGTGTCCAAAGCTGTGACACCTGGGGAAACCTGCTGTGTGGGTTAATTCTTGAGTTAGGCACCCAAAAAAGCAGACTCAGGCTTTTGGGAAGTAAGTCCATGCCAGGACTACAGATAGTAGGTTAAATTACATCAAAAGGCTGTCTTTTGTCTTCTCAAGGTTCTTGGAAGCTTGCGATACATTAGAAATTTCCAACCAGCAGTATTTGCAGGACCTGTTCTCAACAGAAAATTCAAGCTGACTCTTGTTAGTCCCCTGAAAGGCTTAATTTCTTCCCATAAAAGCTGGTTAAGAAATGCTCTGGTGGTTGTAGATGCAGCCCTTCTGTTTCCTTGCATCAGTACCCCACAAAGAAGAAAATTATTTTTGCCAGCTCAGAAAACTCTCACCAAACTGAAGTACTGTGGAAGTGGTAAGTATTTTCTCCAGATCCCTCCTTTTTTCCAAGAATGATCTCTATGCATCGTCTGAAAACTCTCTGCAGAGAATCAGCACAGAAGCAAACTACTGCTGGTAATAATGGAGAACTGTCTTCAGGAATGACAGCTGAGGCAGAAGACACAAGGCCCTGTCTACAGGTGTTTTAGTGACACTAAAATCACAAAAGAACCACAAACACTTCATTTTGGATCCTATTGCCTTGGCCATTTTCACCCCTTTTTGCTCAGCATGTACAGAGTATCAAAGGAGACCACACGTAGCAAGCAGAAGAGATTTAGTTACTAAATGACAGTAGTTCTTAAAAAAGCATGGGTTGGTTCCTAGTTAATAACAAAATTTACATTACAAGAGCAAATAATTATACATCTATCTCTTTCTCTGACATATGGCCACTTAATTAAGCACATAAAGAGGAAGGAGAGGATATGCTAAAAAAATCATTTCTTAAAAATGTTTTTCTTTCCTTAACAAATCTTTTAAACTGTAATCATTTATACTCTTTTATATGAATAACTATTTGATTTCAGATTTTGTCATAATTGGTATGAAGCTTTAAAAATTACTGACTTGCAGCTATCTTTGGATCTTGCTGATAAGGATAATTTTTTAAAATGCTGTCAGACACCCTGAAGGATTTAGAAAGTAAAGTCTGATTTACAAGAACTGAGAGCCTAGATCTCATTTCCATAAGACAAGATGTGCGCTGTCATATCTGTTTTGCAAATGATGTTCGTTGGGAGATGTTGAGATGCCAAAGTGACCCAATTCTGTTCAGCTAGCTTTGGCTTTGAAAATAGCCTGTTTAAACTCCTATACCTGACTACATTTGGAACTTTTACCTCCACATTTTTTCATTCTTTTTCTTATAGAACAGTAATCAGAAGGTATTCATTTAAAAGAACTCAAGGTGACTCACAGAGCTTCTCTTTTTGCATTGTTAGTTTTCCCACTACCAAAAACTAGCTTTACACCTGGCTGCTATTATCTCAAAGTAGTCAAAGAATGTGGTAAATATTATCCACATATAATTTATTAAAAGCTGAGTCAAAGAACAGGTGTTGCTATTGTAAAGATTAATTTTGCAGCTCTTCTGCTCAGACTCATAAATTATGAACTCCTGGGCCCCCTCAACACTAAATCACACACATAACATCCACACAGATTTATTAACTTCAGGGTGAAAAATGAAGTAATTTTGCCAGCTGCTCTGCCTACAAGCACTGGCATCAGCAAGTATGCCAAGCCCCTCACTGACTCTCCACTTTACAACTGGGAATTGGCAGCTTCTCTGTCAGCAGTGGCATTTCTCCACTGTCTGCTTGCCAACGACACTAGCGTATTAGCTCAGATGGGGATGATAACACTATTATTGTTATTTTTTAATAACATTTATCATTATTAGATTTCAGATGCAGAAAGTATTGCTTTGATCAAACTTTTTTGTTCTACTACTTTAGTTATATTAGTAGAAAGACCGGCATGCTATAAAGAGTGCAGCAGTTAACTACTACACAGGCTTACAGACAGTCTCAAAAGAGTATATTACGGCTGCAAATCCCTCTTTGCTACAGAAACTACAGCTTACAGCTACCTTCTTTCCCTTCTCCATCCTTGGTGCCATCAGATCCAGGAGAAACACTTATTAGTTAGGCAACTATCATCTCTACTGATCTAGTGGTAGGACCTACACTTTTATCTGTCATTTACCAATCTGTCATACTGGGCAGTGACAATGATCTACCAGGATTCTTAGAATCTGGATCTCGGATGCTCAGAAGTCCCCACACCCATGCGATTCGTGGTACGGCAGCTATAAAGGAACCATGTTGTGCACATGAATTGTCCTGAAGCATCAATCTCCCTGACCACATAGTTAGCGCCAGTCTGTGTGTGCGTAGTCAGACCTACCAACATTGGTGGGATTGTACATTCATTACAGAAAACACAGAGGAAAATTCACGTGCACAGATAAGGTAGGTACCAGGCTCTCCCTTTGGCCACCTAAGGTGAGCTTCAGCCCAAAGATAAGTGAAAGGTTCAGGTGCAAGTCAAACAGGACTTACTGGCTTTGGACTAAAATCAGCTGGACGCACAGAACTTCATTTTAACACTGTACCAGATTTATAAAACTGGTACGTGATCTTCAGTGTCTCATTATGTAAAATGAAATTTCATAGTCAAACCGCAGGCTCTGCATGGATTTGCAGAAACTGGTATATGAATAGAAAACTCTTAATTTTTTTAAGTAGCATAATTTAAAAATATATTCTGGCATGATTATTATTAGTCATTAATCCCTTACACAGCTGTTCCATTCTGTGACGAAATTGGCTTTTTTTTTTTTACTATTTTAACTCTGCATGTTAGTTTTAGTAGAATGGATTAAGCTTTCTAAACATGCTGATTAAATCATCTGTTCTTTCCATGTATATCACCTTACATATTTTAGGAAATAGTCTGTATATTCACCCTTGCAGATCACAAAACTACTGTGAATTAAAAAAGAAAATGCAAAACATTTAATATTTTCAGTAAGATTATTTACAGGTACCTTGTAGGCAGATACAACGCTACAGTTTGAATGTATTGCAATTTAAAGCATGTTACTTGTTGTTACTTGTTCTGTCATTTATGTTATGATCCTGCTGACCTTTGCTTTCATGATTAGACTACTGCTTCAAAGACTGTAGGATATTAAGGATTACTTGCATGATTAAGAACTTTTTTTTTTTTAAAAAGAGGAATTAAAAGGAATACAGGCAAAATAGAGATAAGGGAGTCACAGACCTGAGGAGGAAGGCTCTACTTTTCAGAGCTATCGGGTTTTCTTGTGGGTTTTCTGCCAGTCAATACAGATTTACTGAAGAGACCATCTATTTCAACTTCATGCTACTTCTCTGGAACAGCTACTTTAACATATCAGTACAAATTGTTTCACTTAGCGGAATAAACTGTGGTCTGCAAACATTTTGTCAATGTTCAGTGACTGTAGGAAAGCTTATGTAAATCAGTCCTATAAAGTTCAGCCCTCAAACAAATGAGTAATTGGTACTTACGAGAAAGCTCCTGCGAGCAGGCATGACATCTTCACAGGATTTGATGACATGAGAAAGAGAAGTTAAAAGTTTTGAGGGTTTTTGACATATCATCTGGTCCTAACAAATATACTTACATTTGTCTTGGTCAGCTTCTACTCCTTCACTTTCTGTGTCACTCGGCAATATCCAAGGTTGGTGAGCAAGCTGAAGCTGTTGTAAGAATTCATCCTGCCACAAACAGATCTATTTTAGATAAAATGACAGAGAATGGTTCTATATAAATGCAGACTGTAGCAAACACTCTAACCTAAATTAACTAGCGAGGAGGAAGCCTTTAATAAAAAAAAAAACACCAAACAAACTTGCTGAGAAATAAAACCAGAACGTAGAGGACATGCAGGCTGCCTAGAAAATTTTTTATTGAATTCTTATTTACCTATCTATTCTGGGGGGAAAAAAAAAAAGGTCTCTTAAACTACCTATCTGCTATAGGCACATATATGTACATACCCATCTCATAAAAGCAATGACACAGAACAAAAGCTTAATGAAGATATTCCATATGTCCCTGCAGTTTTTGGACTATGCCTAGACATGTCATGCACAATTTGCTTAAGTAAAGCTTTGATTTGTCAGAATTTTCACTGTCTCCAATCTAGTAAGAACAAGGGCCTGAAACTTGATTTAGAATCTATGGTTTTATTGGAGGACAAAGCCTGTGAAGGAAGAATGCTATGGAAACTTTTGTCTCCAAAATACCATAAAACTCTAACCATCAAAATACAAATGTTTTACATAGTTAGAAATCCATACACAGCTGAATACATGCTTTTCAAAATGTTTTACAATTGCCTCCTTTTTATATAATATATATATATAAAAATATTTTTCCATACACACACATATATCTATGTGAGCACGTACACACAGACATATAAAATACTTTGACAGGTTCCTTTGCAATATTCAAGGTGAGAGATGAGACTGGAATGCATAGTTTTATTTTCAAAAACAGTTCAAACATGCAAGTCTAGTCTCCAAAAGAGAACTTAAACATTGTCCAGATATCATAAAATTACTGGCCAGATTCTTACAAGCACCTGAAAAAAAAGGGGGGTAATAGCCCTGTCTCCTTTTACACCAGCTGAAAACCAGAATCTACAAATTCAAAGTTAAATTGCGTTGCACAGCGCTAGGGCATAATTTTTATTGTTAGGCTGTTATTGTTTAAAAACATAAACCGGGTTTGTTTTACTCAGTTCTTGGAAACCTAAGGCTGTTCAATCAAGAGCTAACTTACTGGGAGTAAACTATTAATTCTGTTAGTAATCTGTTAAAATCCCACAAAGACTGCTGCAATGGCCCAACACTAAGCTCAGGCAGGAGCTCCAGGCCTTACGCATGTATTGCCATTTCAAATGGACAACAATGCTGACCACAGCACTGACTGGAGAGGGACTATTTACAAAGGCATGTAGTGACAGGACAAGGGGGAATGGGTTTAAGCTGAAGGAGGGTAGATTTAGATGAGTTATTAGGAAGAAATTCTTCCCTGTGAGGGTGGTGAGGTACTGGAACAGGTTGCCCAGAGAAGTTGTGGAGGCCCCATCCCCGGAAGTGTTCAAGGCCAGGTTGGATGGGGCTTTGGGCAACGTGGTCTAGTGGAGGGTGTCCCTGCCCATGGCAGGGGGGTTGGAACTAGATGATCTTTGAGGTGTCTTCCAACCCAAACTGTTCTATGGTTCTACAATTCACGGAACAAGATTCTCGCAGTAGGAGCAAGTGGCTCTCCCACTGATCAGTATACTTTTTAACCTTCCAAAAACACAGAGCAAAGAACTGAGCCAGGCAGCAGAACAGAATGGAAGTATCTAACCAAAAAGAGGCCTCTTGACATTGAGTTGTGCTCTGTACTCCAATAACTAGTAGGTGAATTTGTGTTAATCAATGCTATATTTAAATAAACAGAAATATCCCGCTGTTGACAATGGCAGACCAATAAAGATTATTGAATACCACTTTAAACTATCTGGATAAATAAAGTGATTGTAAAATTCCAAGTGTTCAGAAAATGAAATGGCAAACAAGGGATTCAGTAGTATTTTCATCTCAACAGCTATTGATAATCATCACAGAATTGTGTCACTTTAACAGAATCCATCCTAAAGAGACAAGCAGGATTCAACATTCCTTTGTTAATTTATACAAAACACCAAAGGATAAGGTAAATGCACAAAAGTATCTCTGCCAAAGGATTTGGAACCCTGATTTATTAGTTTTATAGAGATAGTAAAACTATTTCTCTAGGTAGCATTTCTTTGCTATAATTCAATTCAGCCTTGAATAGAGTTGATAATAAAACACACCTGTTAGAACTTTGTAATATTATGTATGCCAAGAGGCAGAAACTCGTCCACAAAATCTCAGATCATTATAAGTCTTGAGCATTAAAAAAACCTAAAACATTCTTAACAGCTGATACGTTAAGTACTTACCAAATTATTTCAGACTTGTGCTATAACAAAATTAAACCACCCTGAGCTACAGAGTGAACTACTAAAACTTAAGGAGAACTCTGAATTGGATTTATCATTAAAATTTTTGTATTTTAGACTTATTATGTTACTCTGAAACACATTACAAACTAGGAAGCATACATAAGGCATTGAAAGATATGTTAAAATTCCTCATAAACAAGTGACAGCACACACAGTGTAAACCCATGCAGATTCTGAATTCTTCAATTCAAGCTCCTCATGCTAAATCATGCTCCTGGTACCCGGTAACTGCATCCTTTTCAACTGACTTATTCTCATCAAATATGTATCAACTTTGTACTGGTTAATTCCATTAACACCACCTAAAAGTAAGGAAGCAGACTGTTTGCAAAATCTTGTCATAGTATCTTCTATAGGATTGGCAATATAATCACAGTGTATTCGCATGTAGTGGAAATTCCCATTTCACACTGTACGTCTAAAGAATAAAGGCAATTTCCTTTCTTTTATTTTACTGCTTTTATACAGGAAGAGGATACAAAACGTGCAATGAAAGTTGCAAAACTGTTTACAGTATCAGCCTCAAGTTTTATACGTTTGTGATCTGTAAAAGTTCAAAGACAGACACAATTTTATCGTTCTTCTCCTACCTCAGGCCACCTTTGACTTTTTAAAATTTGCCTCCATGGTCAGAGAGAATCTGTAACAGAAATTTCATCTGTAATGAAATGCCATGGCCACAAATAGGGGGACACCTCTAACATGGAAAAAGTGTCACTGAGCAGAGATACTTCCTGGGTATGTTCTGTCTAAACCCGTTTCTCCAAGTGATCAGGAACTTCAGTGGGTAAAGATAACTTAAAAGAGCTCCCAAAGCTTCCAGTGTAACACTCCAAACATGGAGTGCTCTACTGGGACCGGCAGATTGGCCAGACCTCCATCAGCTACTTTCTGACATCCAAGGGCCTTTACAGCTTGACACAGGAAGGTCTTAAGTATGAATGTGTCATATTAGCAATTTTATCCTTGGAAGCAGAGCTAGTCCCAAGATGAGTTTCCATTAAGTTAAAGGTCACTTGTGGATGTCAGGAAAGGATAAATAGAGTTTGAGCTGGGTCACTAGCAGCCAACATACTATTGTACCCAGTGAACAAAGAGAAAGAAAAGAATTTGTCACTTCTAGAAGCAATTATAACAGAGGATAAGATCCTGCATAGAAATGCTGAGATTTAACACTAGCTTTACAGTGGGCTTGCTGGATGAAACTGGACATGTTATTCTAACTGTAAAACAGGGTAATAATATTGCTCATTTCTTAAAGTTCTTGAGACATATATATACACATATATTAGAAGTATAACAGGACACATTGTAAGAGCTATGAGCAGAGTTTGGGATTTGGCAAACAGAAGTAACAAGTCACAGCAAATGAAATGGGACTCAAGGTTATTATGACTATAACTACAAAAAGGCTGTGAAAGGAAGCATTTTTAATTGCCTGCCTTGTTACAGGAAAGATCAGAAGTGATGGACAGATTGGATGTCCCTTGGTGGAGATGCAGTGCTCATTACATGGCACTTTCAGGAGTCTATACAATAATTTTCGTTGGTATCACATGACTATGTATCAGTTAAGAACAGGACTGCTTAAAAAGAAAGAAAAAGAAGAGTGTTTAGTGGGAAACAATGAAACCCTTCATTTCCTCTGAACATTTCTAGTTAAAAAATGAATTTCAATTCTCGTTTTCTGGTATGTGAGAAAATTCCAACACACAAACACACCCACCCCTCAAAATAGGAGACGAAAGGGGGTTTGTTTGTCAAAAAAGAAATTTGTTACAATTATATATTTTTTTCCATGGAAAACTTCTGGTTTGAAAATATAGCAACTGTCAGTGAAGATATTTTCATCAGAATTGTAGCCACCATCAGTCCTCATGGCTTTAAGTCGGATATCCAATTCTAGGTGAAGTAGCTCAAGTAATAGGATTAGTGCACTGCCATTCAAACACTAAAATGAGGATTTTTTTTTTCCACCATCAATTTAAGTAAGATTTCCTCCTCAGATTCTTTAGTTTTAGAGTTATCTGTGCCTCATTTCCTTTCTTTCACAATAAATAATGGAGGCCATATGTATAATTGCAAGATTATGCTAAGTATCAAATCCCTAATTTTCTTACAAGCATCTCTAAGCAATATTATTATAAACAACATTTATTTTTTTTTTTAAAAGTCATTGGACTGATAATACATTGTGTCAAGTGTCATACCCAATAGATTTTTAAAACAAATGATACCTCTCAAAAACAATTATCTAAAGGTATGAATTTTTTTTTCAGTTTTGGAAAAAAGCTATCCAGGCTTTGACAAATGGATTACAAAGAGATTGGTAATAAATGGTGTGAACCAACTTCCTCCACCATTAGAAAAATAGCAATCTAGACATATAGGTCCTTCTCAAGTCAGTACAGAAGGACTGGCATTTCCTGAGAAAAGATTCACCTTTGTAAGGCATGTATCTGAGATAGACAGCAGGGCTATTCTTTCACAGGTCCTTTTATTTCCACTGCCTGCACACTAAAGTTATCTTTAAGGCAGCTAAGGTTAGCAGAGGAGAACCCCACTCAAAATTTACAAGGTACTTAAACTTTTTGTTTTGTTTTAAACAAAGACTAATCCTGTAAAAGGCATTGATATGGGACAGGAAGTTCTTATGCTCTGAATCAGTCTCGCTAATGTGCACATAGTACTAGGCAGTGATTCAACGATGTTGGACTTTTTCTTATTGCAGTTCAGGTTTGTGTTTCGGAAAATTTGTCCATTCAGCGATGCCTAACTAATCATTCCAATATGTCCAAAAAATGAAAGAAAAAGCAGACCAAGGAAATATTATGCACTGCCAGTGCAGTAGGAAAAAAATACCCTGGAATCTTAAAGATAAGATAAAGTTGTGTTTAGTATTCCAGAGGTACACACCTCTTAGAAACTATAAAGCTAATAAAACTGCTATGCATCATGCCAGCAAAATCCTACAGAGCTCATGGAAAATTTGGGGGGCACGAGTGTTTCAGTATGATTTCTGTAATAATCCTGACATTCTCTAATCAGTACGTCTCAAAGCTAAGCAGTATTTCCTTGCTAATTTTCTCATCATTACATTTCAAGCTCTTTTCAGAGTAGTAAGTTATATTAGGTATGCTGATGTTACTGCAACATAAAACACAATCTAGTCTTCACGTTATAGTAGCTCTTAAACATAGCAAAAACATTAAATTGAAAATCTTACTTCTGATAAACTGCTTCTCTGAGTAGTGACAGTTCCAACAATGTCTCCACTCATTTGCACAGAGAGCCCTGAAGCAGCGCTGAGGGTCCTCCCCATTTGGCTCTTAGATGTCAAAGATCTGCTTCTTTGCATACTAATGATGCCTTCCCTATTTCCTTGGTTGCTAGGGGTAAGAGGCCGTGACAGCAAGCTATTTGGGGTCACAGGTCTGCTCCCTGGAGTTGATGGAGTTGGTGGCCTGTTGGTTTGTGTACCAGGCGTTGGAGGCCTACTGTTTGCAACACTGGAGACCTGCGTTCTGCTGTTAGTGGGCAGCGGTGGTGATTTGTTTCCTTGGAGCTGAATGTTCTTCCCCATCTGAGTTGGCACCTGTGGCCTCAGATTTTGGCCCTGTGTAGCTTGAAGATTGCCTTGATGGTCAGATGTAACTAAACTATGGTGTTGGATACTAGGGCTCCTTGAGAGCCTTGCTTCTTCCCATAGTGCTAGGTCCTTCTCAATATCTGTGCACACACATAAACAAACAAACAAAAAAATAAAAGAAAATAAAGGGAAAAAATAAAATTAACTTTCTGTTTCTCTCTGGTTTAAAATTAATTTTCTCCAATTTAAGCGACAACTTGAAGCTGTGCAGAGAAAATCTATCCACCCTTAAAATACCAGGCATCAGAATTAACAGTTCAAATGTTTGACAAGCATTTCCTCAAAGTTTATTTACATTTCATTTACTGCAAACACAGCTATCCCACAGAAACGAAATATTTCCACTTCATTGACTGCCAATACAACCTATAAAAATCCCTCTCATTTCTTCAAAGTTATCTCTCTGTAGCTTTTGCACAGTTTCTCATTAGTATCAAACCAAGATAGAGCAGTGAGCTAAACTTGCCATCCTCAGGCAATCCAAAACTGGTTCAAAGTGAGACTTTCCTTCTCGCCTTGCTGTCCATTGCTCAACCAAAACTCTGGGGGAAATAACCCCTGAACTCTGGCACATCTGGATCTGTGATCCTGTTTGAATCTGAATCTTGTGCTCTGGCCTGCCATCAGTGCCACAGCAGGTGATGGCGGTCACCAACATCTAGAATCCAAGGAGAAGAAGTGGCCACCATCTGGTGGTCCAGTGCCTACCCCTCACACAGCCATAAGGAATAAGATCCTGTTTAAAACCAGAACAGATCAGGGGTAGTGATGAAAAGTGTCTTCTGAATTCATTTAAATCATATTAATGCTTCTAATGAATTAAATCAGATACTTCCAACAAAGTTAGCTGAAGGTAGCTGGAATTTAGGTTAGCATTGCTAACATACTGAAAGTCCTTGCAAGTAAACATGTCAAGCTTAAGGAAGAGTTTACTCAAGTTTACTTTATCTCACACAATTGTTATGAATTTTCACTCTCACTGGCATGTACTCTACTGTAACTTGGTTTTGATAGGGACAGTCAGTTAGCTTTAGAAAAGCAATGCCATTTCCCATTAAACTGTATAAGTCACAGTCCCAGAAGCTGTAAATCAGCAAGGCTCTACTGATTTAAACACCTATTAAGCGAACTTATATAAAATAAGCATTTCATCTTTATTTTTAGAACAATAATTTCAGGTTCTAAAAGTCTGAAAAGAAACAGATTCTACACTGCATATTGGAAAATCAGATGGTTTTTCACTTGTGTTTACCTGTAGATATAAAAGAAATGCCGTATGTAAAGTAAAGATGTGCTGCCTTTAACATTAACTTATTTTATAATAACACCTTGAAAACAGGAAGAGAAGCTATGTTAATTTCATGTTAATAGTCTAACACAAGATATTCCACACATTTCAAATGCTAGTACTACAAAAGCTGGTAAAATTGAAATAGTTGTGAAAGCCTCAGAAAAAAGTGTCTTTCAACTCCTTAAAGATTAAATGCTATGCTGTTAGCAAATTTGAAAACATATTGTTTCTAGCACACAGTTAAGAATATTTCTAATTGCTACCTTGCTGACCTCTTAAAATTAATTATTTCCATTTTGAAATACTTCTGTCTTGTAGTCCTGTTCCATTATGCTGTTTTAAAAAATCAATACACATCACTCTGGAACTTGTAAGGTGCCTAGAAAAAATTTAGGGGCCATTAAATGACAATGTGAGCTACCCAGTTTAAACCGAATAAGAAATATGTCGTTTTAACGATCCAGCTTAGCCTATGTCTTTGCAAAATTGCAGATTTCTAGCTTCCCCATGATGATTCAGTATGCTAAGAAATTATCTGAATATTGAATGATTTAATAAGAGTTAAATAAACATTTTATTCTGGCTCATGTTTCCTTAATTCCATATAGTAATCAAGCCTGCAGATACATCGATTATTCTAATCATTTCTCCACATATAATTAACATGTTTCCATAGTGTAATTATTCAGTTTTATTTAGCACAGATCTTCTTTTTAATTTTGCTTCAATATCAAATTTTCAACCAGAAAGGAAAAAAAAAATCATCACACATCTCCAGCTTTACAGTATTATCTCATCCATAGTAAATACGAGAATTGAATTACGACTTAGAATTTTTTAAATCCCTTGCCAATATCATTTAAAGGAAAATAAAATGCAGGCAACAGAGCAACACAAAGGCATTTTACTTTCATATAAGAAATACCAGACTAAGGATATGATTCATAATGCATTTACAAATTGTTTATACGTTTAACAGTTCTTCTGGTGACAAAATGTATTCCAGAGGTATCGAAAGACCACAGAATCAGTGTAACAAACCAAATTGGCAAGATACTGGAATTAACTACCAAAAAAAATAGATTCTCCACTTGCGTGTGATATAAAGCAGCCACAGTAACATAAGAGACTGGATCTTAGACAAAAGTATTACTAAGCCATATGTAGAGAAGGAAGAGAAAACTGATTGCTTCAATATTTGATTTTGTAAAAATGCTGCTTTAAAATATCAAGGTACTGAGGCAGTTGCTGGCAGTTGGTGCTAGTCCCTAATTTAGGCATGGGCACCAAACTGTGCCTTATGTTAGGAGTGAGTTTTATCCAGCACGTAGTCTGTAAGAGAAAGCCAGGCTCCTTAGGAAGGTGTATCTAGGACAGGGAATCACATTTCATCATTACGCAGGTAATCCAAGTGAGAATTTAGGCATCTAAATGACTGCCTAGTATTGGGTAGAATTAATAGGTTCCAGTGCGCTTGGTAAGAGAACTGAAACAAGGAGACTTGCTGATAACAGAGACACTTGAACTTTTGCAAATGCATGAGATAAATAGGGCTAAGCAAAACCACAGTGTTATTATCTGAGATGCTCTGAGCTGATTCTTCATGGAAATTATGTTACGCTTGTCTGTGAGGGGAATAATTGTCTCAAGCAGCTCTGGTGTTATAATAGGACATGAATTATTAGGAATTCAAGAGTCCAATGTCTAATAATTGGGCTGTTTTCTTCTGAATTTCTCAGGCAGACAAAAATTACTGAATGGTAGAATGACTGAACCTCATGTTACAGCATTACTGAAATAACAGGCCCAAAGCCAAATGACAACAGCATTGATGTGAGAGAGAAGGTCACACAAGAGCAGACTCAATCTCGGAGACTAAGTGAATGTAGCTAGTTAGCTTACGGTCAATTAAGTATTTAAAATTCCATATTCTGTTGACTATGGTAGTTACTACTCTCAGCTTTATCAAGGGAGATCTAAAGTAACTGCAAGTTTCAGAGCATACTGCATAGAAGAACAGCTTGTACAACCATGGAAGTGCGACCAGTTAGGACATAAATCAAAGTAGGGCGATCTTCGCCAGAGCCCTCCCGAGTGACAATTGCAGCAACACAAGCAAGGCAAGTGCTACCTCAGTGGCAGAGGCCCCTGGGGTACTCAGGTCACCGCTATGTCACAGAAACCCGATGACCACAGCTCGGCTTGCTGATCTCCTGGTTCCCACTAGATGTTCCTGGCAGTTTCAGCTTGGAGAGAGGGTTCATGGATTTTCAGTCTAGTTTGGCAGTGGCTACATCTCTAATAGCTACAGTGACTTGAACCTGACAAGAAAAATTGAACAGTATCTCTGTTGTCAGAAACAAAAAACATCTAAATTTTTTTCATTTGTAGATGTCATAATTTTTAGTTCTTGTTCCATTCCAAGTAAAAAATCTTTTTTCTAAAGTGCTTCCCTCATTGTGCTCATAGCTTTGTCTTCTGCCTTGACTACAGCTGCAACAGCCCCCAGTCAAAAGTACAGCAGCTGTACCTCTCTCGAAAGAGGATACAGCTCCCAAGCCTTTCACACCAATACTATTGGTGGGATAAATGTCCAAAGTCTTTTAGAAAATCACACTGAAAGTGGCAAGTCAAGAAGGATCAGATAAATTTCATTTCTCCCTCCTCCTTATATACACAGTCTTTATGTTCCAGTTCTGCATTGCTTTCAGTAGGGTTGGCCCACGAAGCGCAGCTTTCACCATATGACAAATAGCATGCATAAAATAGGACTACCATGCTATAGGTCTATGTCATACCTTATAACTAAAGCGGAAGATAAGAAAATACTGATTACAAAGAACATCAAACTGTAAACTATATCCTAGGATACCCCTCATTAATTTTTATAGAGCTCCAAAACATATTTTCACTGGAAAAAAAAAAGGGGGGGTTGTTTGACCTTTTAGAAAAGGTTATTCCATCAGAGATGTTGCAGATGTTCCACAGCATGCAAGTTAACAGACTTCTACTTAGTCAGAAGTCCCAGGAACAAGGTGGGCTTCTCCAGCAAAGCAATCTATTCTCAAGCTAAAGGTCCACTGCAGCTTTTTGTAAAGACTGCTTAAATGTAGGTGAAGCATCAGTACCTCCTTATTGCATAAGTCTTGGTGAAATATGAAAACAACAAAAAAAGGTGCGTTATTAAGTTGTCAGACTGCAGTATGTTTAACAGTTCAATTACTGCTTAATTACTGCATTTACTGTCATTACATCCACAAACACAACAATAATTGTGCTGTTTCTCTTCAATGCAGAAAAAGGGAAGTTCAAAGTTTTTATCTGTTTTCATCAGCATGTGAGATGATAGAACATTTTTCCCTTCATTTAATATATTGGCAGAGCTAGCCGGGTGAGTACTGCTGGGTGTTTTATGATCCCTTGCTACTGTACATACCAGCTAGGTGTTTCTCCATGGTCTGAAGTTCTTTAGCTGCTAAGGAGTCCTTTAAGAGTTTCTGCCTTGGGGAACCTCCAGGTCTGACACCCATGGCATCCAGGCTCCAAACCGTCTGAGACTTACACAGATAAAAAGAAAAGGGAATATTTTTTAATGTAGTTTCACATTTATACGTGAAACAACAAAAAAGCAGTATCCTCATTTAGAACAGTGAATCTGGTGCTTTTAATGTAGAATATATAATATTTTACGTAAAGTATTACAAAACATCAGTGCTTACCTTAAATAACATAAATAGCAGGCATTATTTAAAATCTACAGTTCTAAAGTAATTCAAATATATACCTTCACACAAGCTCTTGTTCCTTGCTGAGACATCACAACAGGACAAATTCTTCAATGATTTACATTCTGTGCAGTTCCAGTTACTTAGTGGGGGTTGCACTTACTTTAAATTACCGTAGGATTTGGCACCGTATCTCTGCAAAGCAGCACTTCTGGGAATATCACAGAATTTCCTAATCAGAATTGCCAGTGCTGTTTTGTCACTGCAAGAAGTATTCCTTTCAGGAACAGCAACTAAATCATCAGGGCACTATAGCAGTTTGGAAGGGATGCTGGCAAACAGATCACCTCCCCAGTCACCTCACTATTGAACGCTGTGGTATTCAAAGTTATCTGCATTTTCTGGAACCCACTCAATATAGTTACACGAAATTATTTTAAAATATACTATGAGGTAAACTTGGTAAGATTTTTTTAATGCTTATTTGAAATACACAAAAAAATATATGACTGAGTGTGCAAGACTTGGTCATAAAAACAACAAAAACATTAATTACAGTATTCTTAACAGCCTACCTGAAATACATTTTACATTATTGCCTCACCAAAATGTTTCATCTGTAGTCTAGGAGGTTCTGTTGATTTCCCAGGTTTCCTAAAGAAACATGGCTTACGCAATGGTCTCACTGTCATTCACCTCTTACTAATTTTTCAATCTTTCGCTCAATGTCAAACAAATTTAGAGAGGGGCCACGGTTTTGAAGATGTTAAGCTGAATGTAATTTCAGGGAGAAGAATGATTGAGCAGAGGAGGGAGATCCAAACTGGTGACGCTGTTCACGGAAGGCACACAGGGCTCCGCACTCTGCCGGGCTGTAACCCTGTCGCCAGTAGACGCCTGGCTCCCTGCAGATAGCTGCAGCACGCGATGGTACTTTTCTGGCTGGACTCTCATGTCATAGGGAAAGGTGTACAGCACAGTTCAAAGGATGAACTGTAGGAAAATACAGGTTTGATATCATCTCTATTCACAAATAACTTGCTTTAACCATAAACACTAAATAAAACACTGTAGCTGCCTTCCATTTTAGAAAAGTAAGCAAAATTCTACAGAAGTAAAATGTTATATGAAATATATTTTATATCACGTTTAATCTGTTCCAAATAAACACGGCTTTGTATGCAACCGATCATTGTGAACCATGTATCTTTAGAAATATGTTAACACAGATTCATATTTATAAAGCAACAGCTGTATTGTAATGCTGCACACTTGTATGTAAAAAAACCTAGGTATATTTACCAGCATATAAAATAGTTTGAAGCTGCAGGTAATTCTGTTGTTATTAACTCACATTTTTAGAACACTAACGACATTTTTCCCATTTGCTGATTGTTTTTTACACTAGTACTGCTCTGGTTAAAGTTACCTGCGTTTAACCCCAGGTAAATACACAGGAACATCTGAATTAAACAGTAAGATGCTCAGAAGTGGAACTGATCCTGCAAGTACATTTATTTCAGACATATCATGAGACCCGATTCACCTGTTCCCTCAAGAGATTTTGAGCATTTGTCACTTCAGTCCTCATTGTGAATCCTCCATCCAAATCATAATCTGGCTTGCTGAGTTCACTACATAATATTAATCTGTATTAAACTGCTCACATCTCTAGATGTTTATTTCTAATAGATGTTAGTTATCCAGTATCTATCTCTAGATGGAAGAATATTTTTTTCTGTGAACAATTCCTCTGAAATAAACAAAACTAAGAGATGGGAAGGGGGGAATAGAGTCTGTAACAAAACTCTAATTTTTTAATTTTCAATCTGTTTTTAGATATACTCTTGTCTCCAGATTTTTATGGTGGAATAAGGTCATTTTGATGTACAATTTATAGTGTATATTTTCATAAGGCAGAAAAACCAGCAGGACCTCAATAATGACTGTGGGGGGAAAAAATGCCCAACGTCATAAGGATGAATTCTTTTTGAATATACAAATTCATGCACAAATACAACTCTGATGAAATATGGAATAAAAACTAGTCAATGGTCTATGGTAATACTTGAAGACCAAACTGGTCTCCTAATATTCTTAATCTGACTATTGAAGTTTATCATAAGCAAATTATTATGGGTTTTCAATAACTCCTTAACCTCCTAAAAACCTAGACTTCTAAACGTTAGCCTGGTGAGAGGGTTTGATTCTCCATGTCCTATTTTCTGGAAATGAAATGGAGTTATCTTTCTCTTCTACAAACCTCTACTGTTTCTTCCTATATTCTGCCTTTTCCTCTACCGTACTTCTTTCCTTTATGCACAGCAATCATGTAAGACACATACAACTAAGATGACTGTCTGAGCAAAGGCAGCTCGTGACTGCCTCTAGTAGAATCTAAGATAAATGGAGAAAAATGATTCTTTAATGGTACTCATCATGATAGTGCTCTAGACGTTTTTAAATACATGAGTAATGTTTAAATTAAATCACTTGCAATTAGGAGACTCCAAATCACAAAGATCATCAAACATCAGCAATACCTTTCTATGTTTCAATACAGGTTTTAAAATCTTATATAAGTTCATGTAAGACATATAGATATGCCTGTGTATAAGCAGATACAGGCACACAAAGGCAGGTACACACATGCATACATTCAGCGTCTACTATTACATATTGCTGTACGTTCAAACTCCCTTTCAGATACACAGTTCCAACACCTTGTGAAATTAATGAGGTAACTTTAGACTATTTTTTTCTGCAAGATTTGCAACTCTTCCTGTGTATTTTTCTGTTCTATGTAATATCGTAAGCTTATGGCATTTTGTCAGGCAATAGCTTCACAAAAGACCAGAACAGTATTGCAATACTAGTTATGGAAGATGAGATATTTAATATTAGCAATTTAATTTCATGATAAATTATGTGCTTATAATAGTGCCTTCCAATTAAACACTCACTTGATAGAAAATTATAATGATCTGGGAAAAAAAAGGTACAAGAGTTTTTTAAGTCATTAAAACTGTAGTGTAACCATTTTTTGTTCCTCCTCTGAAGCTAGATATTTCAGGACTATAACCAACAACACTTCTGGAGGCAGGCTCAGGTAATGGTTTTTTTCTATATATCTAAATAATATTGAAAATAAAAAAATATTTTTTAACATTTTGAGACTTTGAGTTCATCTAAGTGAACAATGTATAAACGCAGACAGAGGTCCTCAGTGTCTCCAGCACGTAGTTTATGCAACAGCCTTACTCCTGGAAGATAAACACAAGCTGAAAGTAGGGGATGTTATCAGGGAGGCTTTGGAAGCATGTCAGTTCAAATGCAAGGATAAATGAATTTGTACAGCTCTAGCAGGATTCACTGGTGCCCCTTTTCTCCACTGGATGAATGGCAGCAGTTCAGATATGTCACTTAAGAAGAGATTCAGGCTTGCAAGCCATTTATTTAAACCTTATTCCACTTCACCAAAACCCATCCTTTGTCTACTGGCCAGGAATTGCAGAGATAAAACACTAATGTCAGTTAATTTGGGACTTTAATGATAACGACAGTAGACTGAAAGTAGTTGAAAAATATAACATATATGTATGAAGTACGTGCATAGAAGTCCTTCCAATTCCTTCAGTATCTTCCAAACTACAATTGCCCTTGATCGTTCATTAAGCTTTATAAATATTAGCACAAAATTTAAAAATGGCCTATTTACATTAACAAGATTAACAAGATCTAAATATGAGGATGTTCTTGAAAGACATCCTTGTCTTTCTAACTTGTAGAAACAGCTCTGGGCCCTGTTCATCACCTTCAAACTTTGAAGGTGAGGTAATGTCTCTTTGCGCCAGAAATATCTTCAAACAAAGCCCTCAGGATACATTTGTCAACTTCTAAGGTCAACTATGTGTCCATTTCTTAAGTGGCTTTCATTATGTACCATCGTCATTTCTTCACATACAATGCATTCATTAATGCTTTCTTAGCTCAAATATTTTAAATAGACACATTTGACAGACATTGCTCCAAATTAAAAAAAAAAAAAAAAATCCCCTTTATTAAACAATTTGTTTGCAAGTGTCCCTTCCACTCTGACCAAGCAGCTGGCAAGGACAGCTGTTATTCATGCAGTGGAACTTTTTGCGTAGTATTTTGTTTGAAGATTCTTTATGTAACCTGCATTTTCTGGAAGAGTTCACCAAAGGTTTAATCTTTCAGCTTCCGTAGTCTGTTCAAGGACATAAGGTGAGCTAGTCAACATGTTTTCTTGGTACTGCAAAAATAATAAACCTTCTCAGAGCTCTGTTGCAATATTGGCAGCCACCTCTAATCCCCACCTTCCACATTAGGGCCTGTTCTACTTGAAGTGCCATGTAATTGAAATTACAAGCTTTTTGCTTCCCATGGCAGTCAGCCAGCACATTTTACGCTAAACCTTACACCAAAAAAATGATAGTTTGAGTTAACTTACACATAATCTTTCTGTTTACAGGCAAGAGGAAAGAAAGAAATATATGGGCACCTGGGAATCACATTTGTTTCAGTTCCTGAAATGTAACCAGAATAATTTTTTTTCTAAGCTTCGGTCCTGTTTTATTTACTGTAATTTGGACTATTTTTGAATTTTTCATGCCCAAGAAACCAAAATTTTAGACAGATAAAAACAAGGTGCTTGATATTTTATTTCACAGTTATTTTTTTCAAGTTCAGAAAATTCTTTCAATTTCAAATTACATTTTAGAGGATTAAATATTTTCAAATAAGAGTATTTTCACTCCAGGAGACACCTGTCCTTCTGTCTGCCCCCTGAAAGGTCTCCTTGGAAGCTCTAACCACACGCTGCATGCAACGCCTGCCAGTGGGCTGATGAACTGACCTTGTGAGGGACGGGGGCATTTCTGGATGCAGTCCTTACACCTTGGGGTCCAGGCAGGGAGACAGGGCAGCCCCAACACACATCACAGGTGTCGGGCAAGCACACGGGTTGGGGGGTCAAGGTTTGCAATATGTAACATGCTATCAGCAAAAAGAATACCAGTAGGTAAGAAGTGAAAAAAAAAAAAAAAAGTACTTCAGGTGCTCTCCAAAGTAAAAGAGAATTTTAAAAGTAAAAAATAATTATTTTGCAGCTGTATGTACAAAATTCTATGTCTATTTTACGGAATTTGTTTTAGATAGGAGAGGTCTTAACCAAAGAAGCTCCAGGTATGTAATTCAAACTAACTGCTTAACTACTTGCAGGAAATATCACTTATTGCCCAAAAACCTCGATATTATGTTCTTCTACTATCTTGTATTGCTAATTTAGCTTATAGTAATTTAACTTACACATTTGCAGGGGGTTTTTTGAGTAGCTGTGGAAGAGTTGCACTAATATCTGTTATTATTATTTTTACAGAAGATTTAAAATTTAAAGTTAAAATTTGGAATTTTAACTTTATGTGCCTGAATTTCCACACACTTACAAAAGTCAAGCTGGATTTGAAAATTTTTGTGTCAGAACACACTAATTCTGTGTGTATAATATACATATGACCTTTATAATTCATACTACATCACAGGCACACTGCTCTTGTTCCTGATGTGACAGTGGAACCTTATTTTAATGACTAACCTGCTAAATGCTAAACAGTGACCCCAATCCAGCAAATAATTTATAGAATTAGTTCAATACTGAAATTTGGGTGATTTAGAGCTGTTGATTATACTCAAACTTGTACAAGTAATTAAGTTACTTTGCAGCATTATTCCTGGGAAAATAGTGGGAAAAGCTAAGAAAACTTCTAACAATTACAACTTAAATCACGTATCACTGGAATATAGCTGTATTCAACATATATTGATAGCAAGAATTAAAAGCTTAATTTTTCCTTGTGCATGAACCCTCAAGTAATTTCAGAAATTGAATTACCATTAAGGAATTTCTGTATTTATCACAGAAAATCCATCTGTGTATTCCTTCTAGAAAAGCAACTGAAAAGTTCCAAAGCAGTAGAGAAAACAGGAGAAAATTTATTTAAAACAAAAGACCTTTATAAAACAATTCATTAGAGTATTTTCCCCACCGTAATAAAGAGCAAAAACCCAAGGCAGAAATTTCATGCAGAAATGCTTTTTGCAGTTGGACCACTTTTTTTACCACAGTTTCTGTTACACTTGGATTGGTTTGCCTTACATGGATAATTTGCAAAGAAAAATATACCTTTTTATGTGCACATGCAAGGCAAGATGAGTGAATGCAAAGCTTCACATAAAAAACCCAATAAGCATGAGTCCTGTTAGATCCAGGTGGTAAAAGCAGCAACTCAGAGGGAAGGCAAAGGCTACTCAATGTGAATTGCCCAGTGCATGTGCCCTCTTTCTTTCTGTTAGTCACAACCCTGATACCTTACTTTTCCATTTCTGTCAGAATTCCAGCCCACCTAATTTTTTCCTAGCGTCGCTTCAGTGTCTTCTTAAAGATTGCTAGCCAAATATTTATAAAACTCATTTACAGAAACATAGAGTAAATTAGGACTCTTGAGTTCACCACACTGCAAAAATCTCTAGAAAAATCTTTGCATTTTGCCTAGCACTTTTTGTTACATTAAATATTTGTCAGAAAATGAGCCCTGCGGTAAACTAGGATCTCTAAGGACATTTTGAATGCTTGCTTCCACTTTGACTCCTTGCAAAACACTTGGGAAGAGTGCTGATTCCTGTAAATACTTTAAACTGCTTTTTGCTAGCTTTACTCGTTTATTCATTCAGTACGCCTTGTTTGGAATTGTGCAGCACTGAAAATCTAAGTTCTCGATTTTTCAAATATCAAATCTCTTTGTGAAAAATAAAGCATAGCAAGATTCTATTAAAAAAGTTTAAAGGAAAGAGGTCGAATTACATAAACGTCCAGATTCTTCAGAAACAGAACAGTAATCATATACAATATTCAAGAAAATCATAACGTAACCATAGTACATGAACCATGTTATAAACATAGATGTTGCCTATGTCTTCTAAGTACTGGCATCCAGATTGCTTTAGTCTCCACATCAAAGATCTTACATGTAGACTTATACAAGGGACATGAAAAAAGAACCTACACAGCTCTTTTCTAAAGATCTTTATCCATAATTCTTGCTGCTTTATCCCACGATTTTTCTCAGAACACTTCTCTTCTGAAGGCCAAGGCACTTTTAAAGAAAATTTGTCAAATATAGATGAGTAGAGAGAAATTTATGATGATCCATTTAACGAGCAACAGACTCAAATTACCCTATTGGAATGCAGTGCCAGTATTAAGCATGGCACACCTTGGACCAGATCAGGAATTTTTACATGTAATATGCACATTTGAGTGAATGCCATGAACCAATTTGTCCAATTTATGAGAAATGTCTAATCAACACCATATTTATTCTACTTTTTCCCTCATCTTGTATCTCATATCTCATATAATATCTGAAAATCATTTCAAGTCATGAGAATGTATTTTGGTATCAATTCTGAAGCAATTTTAAAGGTATATTTGTTACTGTTTTGAAGGATTTGTGGGACTCCATAGTAAGAATGCATTTATCTTCACAGCCTTCCTATGAGGAACCTCAGTTTTACATCTATATTTTATATGTCAAGATTGTCAAAGAATTAGTGTCACTGGAATTCACTAAGGAACCATGGAACTAGATCTCTATTCCTTCAGAGCCCTAAAAGGCAACAACAGTTGGATCATTTTTTTCTTTTTGAGGACATACACTTGCAGACAAACATACAGTGTTGGATAGCTGAATCTTATTCTGAATATCAAACCATTTTTAATAGATAAAAGTACACAATCAGCTAGCTATGCACTATTTAAGCAAGAGCTCTAAGATACAAACCACAAAAAAACCCCAAAGGCAGATGAACTAATAGTTACTGGTTTATGGCTCCTTAGTAACTTGGGCAAAGGAATTTTCCAAGAGCTCAGGAAAGCAAAGCTAGCTGCCTTTGCCCTGGGGAGAGGTTGGGCAGAGCAATAGCTGCAGCCGCTCTTGCCTTCTCTCTGCAGCCCTGGCAGTAACAATAGCCAGTGTGGCTTTCAGGGATTCAGCCCAGGCAACTTTGCTGCCTCTGGCAGTCTACTACCCCAGGCAACCTTACTTAAGCCTAGAACTAGCAGAGCATTAAATGATACACGTACATATTGTTTGTCCATTTGTAAGCATGCACACACAGAGCAAATACGTGAAAATTTCTTTAGAAAGATTTTGCTAATAAACATAATGATCTTTTGTTTTCCTTGTATCTTTGTTTTTCTGTGTAATTCAATTTATTTGTTGCTCTTTCCCTACGCTACATGTCTGCAGAACTGATAAATTAAAGCTGGTAGCTGCAGGTCCAAATCAATAAGAAAAACATGGGTTCAGAAACTGCTGCAAAATTTATTATACCTCTCTGTTCACTGGCGTGAAGCAGAAAGGAGGCTTGAGAAAGAATCTCATAACAATGGCCATTAAGGTTCTGCTCCTTATTCCTTGCCCAATATCTGCAAATGCTTTGTGAGGTTCTTGCACTCTGAGTTCTCAAAGAGCTTTAGGAACTGATCTGGAACCCCATATCTGCCAACTGCTTTCATAACTCTGGTTGGAAATACTGTATGTTCAGTATTATTTAGCTTTATTAGTAGTGCTTAATCAGCTGCCTGAAAAACTGCAGGATCAGTCTGCACTGTCGTTTTTCTTTTTTTTTTTTCCTTAGCTAACAAATACTGAGCCATTCTTTCCACTTACTCTATTTACACTGAAGTGCGCTATAAACTACTATTGCTATGGTTGAACAGGAATTAATGTGTCCTCTTACAGGCATCTAAAATTTTGCAAAAATAAAGAACTACTGTCAAGTTATTTGCCTTAGGAAAAAACCAATCCTTTCTTTAACCTGTATTCAAATTTCTGATGCAATACAACTAGCACCAAAATTCTGATTAAATAATTTAAAAAAAAAAAAGTTATTGCCTGTTATATTTTCTGCAAACTGAAAATCTGCAAAGATTTTCTTGAATTTCAAAATAAAAGAACTGATGAAAATATTACCAAGCATAATATTACATTCTTTAAAAAGATATATAAATTAGCCATACATTTTAAATAGACACCTCTTGTTTATTAGTTTCCAAGCAAATGTTACCAAAAAGCTACATTATAGTTGAGATATTATAATATCATACATATTTCATAATGAAACTTAGAGTTTGAATTATTTTGTTAATTTTGTAAAATTTAATATCATCTGGTAAAATGGGTATTTGACTATCATTTAAGAACATACAGACATAATATAAAATGACTGCACTTTCGATGGGAGCTATACATTTAAGTCCAACAACATATGGGTTTGTATGAGATGATAATCTTTTATTTCAAAATATCACCTCTTCTAGAATGAAAAAATTAAAAGAGAACTAAAAATTCAGAGACGTTAGGTAAACTAAGTTTTCAACTCTCTAGGCAAGCACAACTTTTATCTTTATGCAAAATCTAATTTTTATCAAACTATTTTTTAAAAAATACAGGATTATCCGTAAGGGAAGATACTTACAGATCCTGCCACTTGAGAGGCACTCTGAAATTCATCAGTATCTTCTGTAAGTGTTTCAACCCCAGGTACTTGAGCTGTTCCAAAGACGCAGAAGAGAAGTAAATCACTCTAATTGAGTAAGCATTAGTCACTTTGAAAATAAAATGCCTATAAATTAACTGCTGGGAAGGTAAATGTGGCTTCTGTAAATGCACTGCTTTTCAGTTGCACTTCAATGGATTTTAATTTACGTCTGATTTTAATTTATACGCTTAATGCAATGTGGAACAGTGTGTCTAACATGATTAGAGTGATAAGTAAGCTTCCTTCAGCTGCCAAGGTGTCTTATAGTTTATTATTTTTATTATTAAAACTAAATACTGTTTGTTCTTTACGCAAGTGAGTAGGGGATCTTCAGCTTTAATAAAAATCAATAAAATTCTATTTAATTAATTCTGTTAAACTAATTAAACTATAGTTAAAATCCTTGAAGTACAAAGTGCTGGTCACTTTGGGTAATGTTTAAAAGCTATATTTTTTGCCCATACTGCCACATTTGTAAAACAACACGACTCTGTGAGAAGTCTAGAATGCCTCTTTGACACATACGTTACGACTTAAAACAGAATTTATGTACCTATACCAGAGCAAGCAATTTCCAAGCAGCGTGCTCAGCAGTTTCACTCTTTGCCTGACAGTCTGCTAGGCACTTAGATACTGTTCATAAGCAGCCTAAGAAAACCAGATGCCCTGATCTTCCCTAGGTTCTGCTGTTGTTCAGACACTTGGCGGGGAGGTTCTTATGTTTCCGGAGTGCCCTGATTTGTTAAACATCTCAGACTATACTTACTATAAAGACAGAACTATATTGAATTATGGCAACAATGGTTACCACATTAATTTCAAACACAAAAGAAAGCGGAGGAAGAAGAGGTGATGATGATGCAAAGTTGTGGTCAGAGAACTGTTCAGGAATTGGGAGATGATGCCACATTTTTGTCACTGCCATATCTAGTTCTCAACCCTAATTCCCACATATTTGCATTCTTATTAATTTTTTACCCTGGTCATGCAGTTCCATCTGGAATAGCACCAGATGTGTTTCCTACAATCCTGTTGAACATCCCCAGTTTCAAACTTTTCCTCTACATCCAAATGCCTGTTTTGAACTTTCTACTATATTAAAGGGAAAAAAAAAAAAAAAAGAAAAAGTAGAAGCTACACATCCTAGTCTTTTCAAGTTTCTTCAGGTAGAAACTTTCTAGTTTCTACAGGGCAGAAACATGAACTGGCTAACTGCAAATAACAAAAACCAGTGACTCCTGTTTGATAGGGAATGAACTACTGATGTGAAATTTGCTTAGTAAAATATATTTAGCAAATTAAATATTATGTATCACAGCATAATCTGTAGATCTAATAACACAATAGAATAGGAAATACCACAGGTACAAACTGTGGCGTAGTACCATATAATCTATCATTTTCAGTTCAATTATATTATTCCAGGTACAGCCACAAAAGAAACAAGTCTTTGCCCATACCTCAGAAATATGTGGAGTTGTGTACTACACCGCAACGTAACTCACTTTGCAAACAGCTTTTCTCAGACAAATTGAAGAGTGGGTTAGAAGTTTAGAAGTGCTACACTTTTCATTTATCCAATATTAAGAGTTTACTCCCTAATATATTATTGTATTTTAAACTTCCTTCTACAAAAATGCACTGACTGCAAAGATCTTATTTGCAATAACATCTTCTTTTCCTGCCTTATATCATGGCTTTCACTCAAAGGGTAAGGTACTTTTCAGCAGAAGAGACTGCAACAAGTGAAACAAGGTCCTATGGTACTTACAGACAACTGGGATTAAATGAACACTTCTGCTTTAGGGATACTATTTTTAATATCCTATTTTTTTAAAAAAAATACACATTAGTAGATGAACTCTGCAATTCCCCCAACCTGCAAAACAGACTGGGGGTTGACAGATGCAGATTTTTACCGGATCAGTCCTCTTGCAGTGTCTATCTTTTGAAGCCTGGGTCGTTCTGCCCATCTATCTGTACAGAGCAAGAGCAAGGCTTAATGCAGAGTTGATCCAAGAGACAAACCTGACAGGCTCGGCATCTACAGGGGAAGTTTGTTGTGTGGTCACCAAAGCTGCTGCTTCTAATCAAAATCAAGAACCTATTACATTCTTCCCTTAGTTCTTCCCTGTGAAGTGGTCCAATGGGAAAGAGAAAGAGTTTTGAGAGGTACAGTTTAGGACAGTAAAAAGAAACTGCAGCGTTAAAGCATCTTGTATTCTCCGATCTTGAGACTTGATTTCCATCTCTCCTTTTTACTACTTAGATTGAACACAACTCTGTCCAATTCAGCAGGATTATACTAGAGGGAAATCAGTGTAGTGGTTAATTAGAACCAGATCCAAATTGCCAGTGGAGTCAGTATAGCGCCTGATGCTGCAGATGATCTTTTTATATAAGCTATTACATTGACTTTATTAGGTGGAATTGCTTTAGTAAGGCTTATTTATAAGAGCTCTTAGATCAGATGTGCTGCCAATTACTTCTGAACCTAGTTCATCTAAAATCCACAAGAGAGATGCTCCAGATCTAACAACTTAACCATTTCCCACTAACCCAGAAACAGATCATTATCTAAAGAAAGCTGCCCTCAACTTTGCTGTGCATCAGCACCTTGCTTGCATATTTTCTTGAACAAATGGTTTACATCAGCACTCCCCAATGCATAGTTTTCTCTCAGTGAGGTCATTGGTACTGATAAGTTAGAGCAGAAAATAAATTCAAATAAACCTAGTAAGTGAAATCTGTTAAGTCACTTTTTCATGATATAATACATTCTTAAGAGGACACAACTAAAAATTCAGTGCAACATGATGTCTTGGTTACCTAGAGTTTTCTAACGATATCTTTAGGAGTCTCTTTTATCATCTTCTTATACATAATATTCATTGAAAATAAATATCAGATGCACAGAAAACAAGTAATGTGCTGCATTTATAGGAAATATTGATAAAATGTACAGCTGCCTGAGTTCTGTGCCTGTTTCCAGTTGGTGCCTACTTGTAAAATCCAGCCATGCTTTTTTTACAACTCAAAATGTATTACTAGACAACATTTAGAAAAAAAATATCTTGAAAGGCTGAACTTCTATGAGAGCACCTCTTGACAGAAATTTGGCAGTACCTCACTGTTGACCTCAGTCCTTTTGCCCTAGGGGCTTTGCTATTTTCTAGCCATATGACTTATGGGTTCATGTATATTCACAGACATGAGACAGATGTGTTTATAACATGAATGTCATTGTCCCACCTACCCATCTAACTTTTACTCCCTATATTTTTATTGGAGGTTGTTTTTTTAGGGAAAGTGTTTTCCATCTTCTCTATATCCATATTGACTACAGAGTATCTAGAAGCATACAAAGTGGGTTACAATGGCTATAGCACTCTTGTGGTCCATACTCTGTGACAATGAAAGATCCAGCTTCACTATTACACAGCATCCAGCACCTTCTGACAGTTTCACCTTCTTTAATCCTGGTGCCTCTGCCCCTTAGCAACAGCCTACTATTTTATTGAAGCCTACAGTTTCAGAAGATGCCACGGCAAAGCGGGCATATTTCTACTTCAAGGACAAGGGTATACAGCAAAGAAAGAGGAAGGCCGAGATCTGTTAAAAAAAATTGTTTTAGGAAATGCGGAACTTTTTCCTACATGTATGTCTTACCCTTCTACTTGTTCCTGCTGCAACAATCTCATGCTTGCATATCGCCTTACCTATCCCAAACAAGCCACCACCACCTCCCTTCCTTTATACATTACTCTCATAACAGAAGAGTTTTGCCTTCCTTTCACAAGGCTTGAGTGCAGTCACCAGTCTGAGTCTCTCTTGCTGACAATCTTCATCAAGCTTGTAAGAACATCATATTTTGAGATTCTGAGTTCCCTATTAATTTTTTTATTGGTTTACAAATGAGGCAAGAGAAATGAGCAAAAGCTCAGGTTGCCATCATAACTAATAGCATGCCCAATAGTACTAAATAGCAGAAAGTTAGTAGGATAATTAAAACCAACAAAAGTTAGTTACAATTTGTTTTGCATTAATTAATCAACACAGCTAACTTGTCTGTGGCTCCTGAAGACTAAAGTGCAAGTCAAATCCTCCAATTAATAGACTCGACTGGTTTTGCTCAACGGTAAGGGAACGGACTGAAAGATTTATCTTTGCACATTCTCAGTCCAAACCTCTATTCCCTTCTGTCTCCATTCCAGCGACAGCCAAGATAAAGTTAGCCTTCATCAACTTAATCTTTCATAGGAAAGGAGAGCATTCTCTGGCAAGACATCCCTTAGGAAGCACTTTCCATTAGATTCCAGTTGTTATTCTGTTCAAAAACCTGAGCAGAAATTGAAATAACGCTGAGTGTCCTGACTGCAGATTAGCGCAATGTATGATTATGTTTGCATGAGGAGAAAAAATGTTCTTCAGACCTATTGTATAACCCCTTTATATTGTATTTTAATTCCAGTCAATGGTGCTTGGAGAAATCAGAGAAGCATTTCTGATAGTTATGTAACTTTTTATTTTTACTGTATATTACTTGAATCCTCTGGATGCATTTGTAGTATTAAATTAAATATTTCAAAGACCATTCTCTGGCATAGAGGCCAACTGGCAATGAACAGCCCACGTCTATGCTATGAAGCTATTTTATATCCAAAATAGTGTGCTAACATACAGTCTACTAAGAATGAATCCTGGCCCAAGGCAGCTCCCAAACTATGCCTCGGAACTATTCTGGAGTGCTGATTTGCCATGACAAAACCCATGTTAGGGGCTCTTCTAACAGATTTGAAGTGTAAATAATTGAGTTGAAATGTCCAGGAACACTCTCTGGAAGTGTTTAATCTTCTTTTACAGACACAGCCTCTACTCTTAAATTCAAGATGTTGGTGTTTGGGGTGTTTTAAATGAGCAGCAAATATTTATATAACTTACCATCAGAGTCTAACACTGCTGGCTCAGACGTTTGAGATACCACGGAGACATCTTCTGGCCTTTCTGCCAAATTATCTCCTTGCAATCTAAATTGTGGAAGAATGGAATGAAAACGTTTGCAATCATATTCCATAGATATGACACAGAATAGTGTTATCTCTGACTACGTACCCTACTCACAACATTGTCCTAATTAAAAGGGTACCTTTGCCGAGAAGCCAATGTCCATGGTTCAATCACATCATCCCAGATTGTCCAGTAACCAAAACAAGCCTCTAAGAAACAGTCAACTGAATCCTAGCTTACATATTTTTGTAAGACTTATTTTAACAATGGTGGTGTTTTGGTGATACTATGTGCATATGAAACTATAAGATTTCTTCACTACATTCAAAAATAATTTAATTGAACTGGACTGTACTGGGTGTCTGCGTCAAGGTGCTGGCAGTTGGGGGGCTGCAGTGAGGAGAGGCCGGGGCTGCCCTGTGCCAGACACAGCCACTTCCATCCAGCTTCCAAAAGAAAAAAAAAGGGGGGAAACATAGTTAAGGGAGAGCAAACAATGCCACACAGACAGAAGAGCAGGGAATGGAATGAGGTCAGAGGTCAGAGGAGGAGGTGCTCCATGCTCTGGAGCAGATACTCCCTTGTAGCCCATGGAGAGGAGCACACCAGAGCTCCTGGAAGCCCATGGAAGACCCGCACCAGAGCAGGTGGATATATCCTGGAGGGACTGTGGCCCATGGAGAACTCACAATGGAGCAGATTTTTTTCCTGAAGGACTGCAGCCCGTGGGGAGAGCCAGCGTCAAGGAAGGGGAAAAGTGTGTGGAGGAAAGAGCGGCAGAAAGGAGCTGCTATGGAGTGACCCCAACTCGCCATTCCCCGTCCCCTCTGTGCCGTTCCACAGGTGGGGAGAGGAGTATCTGTTCTTTTAAATGAGCATCCCAAGAGTCCCACCATCCTTCTTCAGGCTCTTATGAATGCTGAGTACAAATTCTGCTCTGAAGAAATGGTTTGTAGCTCTTAACACAATATAACCTTTATGCAAATGGAAGTTATCTTACCTCGAATTTATTCAGACATGAAAAGAATAAGAAAAATGCAATTCAATTTTGCAAAGCCCAGGAATCATAAAAATGCACTGAAGTAAGACCTTGGGGAAAGAAAGAGCTTATCTCTTAAAGAAAAAGTTCCTTTCACTCTGTATTCTCACTCTCTGCAGGTGTTTTACACTTTGAATTAACCTTTTAAACCATGCAGAACCCCCATATCTGCCCTATCTGAATTTCACATTTTATGACTCTCAGAGTTATCTAATATATTTGGATCGTAAGTCATTTATTTGTTTGTACCTTATGCATACAGCCCTCCCCACTCCCCCAATTACTTTATTTCCTTTTATTGCCCCTGGGTTGATTTATTTATGACGGCAAGCTGAATGTAAATTCATAATGTCTGTTACCTAAGGAGTCAGTTCCACAGAACGCAGAACTCCTCAAGGCAACACAAGTGTAAAACTTAGGAGGTGTAAATCTTATTTTTGAAAATTACTTGAATGAATCCTTTATAGCTCTATACCTGGTTTGTAATACTCTAGTTACCAATTCTTTAAAAGCTTAGCTTGTCAAACAGGCTGTTCTAAAGTTGACAGTCAAACAGAAGCAAATAACTTTGTACCATTATTTATAAAGATATTCAAATAGGGAGAAAACAAATTGCAAATTAAATAACCACCCAAAAAAGGAAGATGTCAAAAATCACATAATTTCCCTTTGCATTAAATTTGATCTATCTTCCTTCATTACATACATATGCTGCTTTCTGCAAGCACATATTCAAGCTTATATGGATACGCATGGAATCAGAGGAATCAGAAGTGATGTACTCTTCTCTGCAGCCATGTTGATAATTTGTGTTTAATTAAAAGGAAAATTACTCCAACCTTCTCTGCTTATATTGCAGTCATAAAAAAAATTATCTCTAGAAGTAGGAGCTGCTTCTTTCCAGAAGAATTTTCAAGATTTTATGATATGTTCCCATTCTGAGCTTTCATAAATCTAAACCATACATGAACAAATGAAATTATTCTCATCTTATTCTACAAATTACATGTATTTAAGTGGCCCATCGCCTCATGAAAAACATGGGGAAAAAAACCTTTTCAATGTATCTAGTCAAAAAAGCCATTTCATACGATTTCCCTTTGTAGGAGGAAATGGCTGGGTGAACTGGGCGGATGGATGGGTGAATAAGATGTCTATATCTGGACCTCATTTTCACATTCAATTTTCAACTTATTTATGTACGTGGATTTGTATTCTAATAGCTTCTTATGTGACTCGAGCAACAAAAAAAGTAACAAACACTATTGCTTGCCAAAAGAATTCTGTTACTTGGAAGATTCTGATTTCTTCTTCAATAGTAGAACTATTAATAAGACACCTCCGCAGTAAAATGAAAACACCTAAAAATTCGTAAGCAGTAGATTAGAAAGAAGCACACATCTAGAAGAGCTTCTGAATGCTTCCGCAGCTCATTATACAATCAGAGATGTATTTTCTAATCTGTCCTTGTTTATGCTACTTTCCTCCCTGGTTCATTCTTGCTGAATGTCTTCCAAGAAAAGCGTGTTGCACCATGCTGCAAGCATCATTAATGTTGGAAGGCCTAAAGCTATGGGATCCACTTATCTGGTCCCTGGTACTACAAAAGCATTTTCATCTCCAACTCTTTTTCTTGCAGACTAGTTGTACCTAGAAATGTAAACTCCAAGGTACACTTGATTCTTTATTGCCAGATACCAGATAGAAATTCCTTTAGCAAAAAAAAAAGGTAAAATGATGACCAAAATGTTGTGTTGGAATTTTTCATCCACTGCTTTGGAAGAGGCAACTATAAAAAAAGCAATGTATATCAGAATCACATACTTGTTTGCAAAACAATCTAAAAAAAAGTCGAGCTTTTCCAAACTGGTGGCTAGCTTTGAAAATCTTGGCTATTATTTTCAATGTGTACTCTTAATTTAAAAAAAAAAAAAAAAAAAAAGAAAAAAGAAAGAAAAAAAGAAAAAAGAAAGAAAAAAAAAGAAAAAAGAAAGAAAAAAAAAAAAGATGTTACCCAAAAATTACTATCTTACAAATACTTTATGGACTATTTCAGTTATTAACTGAAACATTATTTCAGCTATTAATTATTTTAATGAGAGTCTAAACTTGATACCTGATAGCCACCATTTTTTCTATATACATTCTGTTTATAGCATGATCTCTTGCTTAGGGATCACTGTTTTAGTTACATTCAACCAGCTGCATGTAGGAGCTTCAAGAGCTACAAAGCCAAACAGCCTCCAGGCAAATATTTTAATTTCCTTTGACCCAAAAATGCATTCTGTAGGACTTGTTCCAAGAAAACTGCAAGAACTTCAGGAGCAAAGACATCCTGAAGAAGTTCTACAGGATGGGTGCAGCAGCATTATACCAGGTCTATCACTACAAACAAGCTTGTGGGTGTGTGAAACACAGTCATACTGTCAGCATGATTTAGAAAATATGATACTGTAAGAGTATGCAAAAAGAGGACAAAAAGATTTCATCTAGATTCCTTGAATAAGTCACAGCATAAGAAAATGCTATATTGCCTCATCACAGGAAGGAAACAGCAAATAGGAAAAACAGAGTCAAGATGAGATTATAGATTTTTTTTTTCATCCACTACTTTGAAAAGGTCTTTTCACACTCCTGAACAAACTATAAGCACTCACAGTATTATCTAAGAAATGGTAGTGACTGAAGTCAGTGAAAAGAAAACATGCTGATTCCTTTAGGATTCAGATTAGGAAAATACTTCCTCTTGACTTGATACCTGAAAAAGCAATGTTCTCTAGAAATGTTTAAGATTTATCACCTTATCAAAGATTTTATACTATTTCCATGTAAGTTGCCTTTATCTACTATGTCAATTACTCTATCAATGATGGTGCAGTATTTGGAAGTAAAAGTAACCTACCTCCTCCCCCTAAAAAAACCCAACACGTTTTTTTTTTCTTGTCTAAAAGTTCAGCCATCTTAAATTTTCACTAGAAAAAGGAAAAATTTCTTCAGCATGCACAAAGATGAAACAAAACAAATGTTGCAGTTTTGATTCAGTAACATAGATTACTCTTTGGTTTAAAATCATGCCCATGTTAAGTACATTGCTGAACTGGACATTTTAGGATTGTTTTCTTTCTTAAAACATAGATTGTTGGAGAACAGGGCATGTTATCAAGATGAGGCTATTACAATTTGATGTTTCAATAGAAGTCACCTATTTTACCAGATTTAAAAAACCCTAAGATTTGACTCCAAGTTGCTGATGAGGTTAATTCCGTGATTTATGTTGCGTAACCTCTCACCAATGAGACTGTGTGCAATAACCTATATAAACCCCCATTTTGACTAATCTGACAATCTCTTTTTGAACATCTTCAATATTTCCCTAGCAATTTTGACTGCCTCAGAACACATTGTTCTGTGGTATCACAATTACCAACAGTCTTACTGAAACACTTGTAAATCCCTATGATTACAGAGGTGGAAAACAACTCACTGACTCATTGATTTCATCCTGTGGACAATGCAAGAAGCAATATCCTAGAGACATATCAGATGATACTCTAATTCCATATGTTGTAAAAAAGACCAAACCAAAACCGGTGAAATAAAGCAGACTAATGGCCAAAAAAGTTTCAACTTATTTCCATTTTCAAGATGACAGAATGTTCCAAGGGAATTTTACAGGGATTAAATATGCAGCGCGTAAGTATCTGTAACATGAATTTAGTGACAGGGACGTTGAACACCATGCAGGTGGGCTAAGGATTCAGTGCAGATCTGCATTTCCTGACTGGTAGATGAGCTCTGTTGAGTGGAGTCCAGCTGGAAGAGACTGATCAAGTGCTACAAAGTCTCAAGCTTCTCTTGTGCCTGACCTTTCAGAAAGACCCATTCTAGCACTCAAAGACAGACTCTTGAGCTTTTCTGATGGTGCAACTTAATGAGGAAATGCCTCATGGACTAACTTTATTTCCCTTCATAGCAACCTCCTCATCCTCCCACCCTGTTTTCAAAGGCACAATAACATCCTCGTGGCACGCAGATCATTACTATCAAGAGAACACAGACTGCATCTTGATCTTTCTTCTAGCACTGCTTAGCAGCTGGAAATAAATTGGCACAGTATGAGCAGTCATGCTGCAAGACCAGCTTTGCTTTGAGCTTGAACAGTCATCCAGCATATCGTTTGTTTCTAGATCGTACTGTCTGCTTGAATCAGATTACAGAGTCAGATTCTTCCATGTATTTGCATAAAGCAAAGAGTGTTCTGTTAGCACTAGAGAAGGAATGAGTAAGTAGCATGAATGAACACATGCTGTAAGGCTTTTTTGAAGTCAACAACGAGATTTCCATAGCTGCAACATATTCCCCATTAGATGACTTTGGAAAAACTCAGCGCCTCCCTTTTAATTTCTTAAATTTACCAATAAGTCCTTTTGATAGTATAACACATGTTACTTAATTATGCCAAAAATAATACACTTAGAGCTATCTACATAATTTTATCTAATTACAGCTATATAGAAATAAACACAATAAAAGACCCTTACATAAGGAAGGTCTGTTCTCTGCAATATGCAAATCTGTGAAGTGACATCTACTTTTTCTAACATAGTTCACTAGGACGTATTTCGTAGTGATCTTTTCTTCCAATGAAACTGATATTACTTAAGCACACTGTGTGGTGAAACTTGTCACTACTATCTGAAAGTTAGTCCTTCCCAAAACTTGACATATTTGACAAGAAAATAAATGTTGATGGTGTCCTAAGTCCAGATGAGTTTATTCTCTTTACTGTAATCAGCTCCACGGCATGTCATTACACTTCCCCATTCTTTTTGTGTGACAGAATTAGTGGTCTTGTTTTCAAATCTCCCTGATACCCATCAATGTCCAATATACATGAGCTATTAAGAGCACAGCTTCTTGACATTATGGTAATTCCTTGTGTTAGAAAGATGTTAGACTGACGACCTCACTTAGAAGCTGAAAAGAAAGAGACAAGATGATCCTACAAAACAATTTCCAAAATCCATCTAACAGCATCCTAAAATGACTAATTATAATGGGTACCTAAAAAAGTGTGGGTATAGTGGGGATGGAAGGAGAGAGTAATGCTAGAGGAGCTGTGATTTCTCCACTTGTACCGCCCCTAAAACAATACAGTAGCCTTCATACAGCTGCAAAGTTAATAGACAATAGGATACTGGAATTAAACTATATGTTGGGAAAAAGAAAACCTAACAGAGAACAGTTGAGGAAGCTGAATTAAAATTGTGTTTTTTCCTCCATGATTTAATGTTGTCATGCATTTTCAGATTTGAAATCTGTGGAAAAATTTACACTTGAGCAAAACTGATTTTTAAGAGGTAAACTAAAATCCTGCTTTAAAGGCAACTATGGGTATGTCTATACTTGAGTGTGTACATGACTGCAAGTATAGATGCAGGACAAATTCCTACCTAAGAACTCCTCCAGTGAACTAAATTGCTAACGTAGACATACACTATGACTGTCCTCTATGTCAACACTGTTGTCCTAAGATACTCTTAAAATTCAATTAAATGAAATTAAACTCCATGTTATAGCAGAATACTACAATAAAAAAAAATAATAAAAAGATCACTGGTGACCACCATTCTCGAAATATTAATGGATTAGAAGAAAAAAACCCCACAAAGTACTTCCAATGACTACATCAGATTCATAAAAATAATTTAAAACACTTAACCACAAGCATAGGTACTTTCTAATATCAGGACATAATGAGAAGGAATAAAGAATCCTGAAAACAAAGAAATGGAAATGTTTCTGATACCTAATATTGAGATATATGCTCTTCAGTATTTGTTCTTTGTGTAAACTACTAATTATAAATTATTGTAAATTGCCTTGTGCTAGTGTATAGTAGAGGTTGTGCATTAGGAAATTTTTGTGTCATATCAAATACTAAACAGGAGAGGAGATTCACCTTCAGAAGAGGGTGATTATTCACTCACAGACGGAGGTATTTGGATTATATTTAGATTAATACTATTCTGACATAGTATTCCAGAAACACGTCACTTAAATAACCAAATACCCATTATATTGCTCCCAAAAATGAACAAAAACCCAGACCAAACAGATGAAGGGTTATACTTTTTGGAGAAACTCTCCTTTAATCCTCAAATGAACAACTACAGGCAAGAGTCATATAATTACTGTGTACGTGACTGTCCTTCAAATTCTGGTACATGACTATGGGACATCTTCTTTATAAACATAGCAAACTAGAGCTGGACAAATTTGCTCACATTCTGATGTTCCCCAGAGGTGAACAACAACAAAAACTTTGAAATTCCACTTGAGAAGAAATCTTAAAAACCTGTTATTTCAAGACAATACAAATGCTTCTGCTGGCTTTTGGTAATAAAGGAAAATTCCTCCAGGGGCTCCAAGATAGTAAAGGGCACTTCCCGAGGAGGAAGTGGGAAATTACATGCCTGAGAATTGCAGCTCCAGCCATTCTCTCTGCTCTGCCCTGTGTCAGCTAAATTTTGTTGAGTCTGGATAATTTCTGTAAAATATTTTGGTTTCTGTGAATCATTATTTCCTAAAGAACACACATTTCATTGGAAAATTCCTGATCTGCTTTACTGAAGACTTAGCCGACTTCTTTTAGATAAATATGGTGAGAAGTAGGGGAAAGTTCAGCAAAGAATCCTTAAATCTTTCAGGAAAAAGAGCAATAAAGCTGTTTTCATGTTCACCCAAGATCAGTGTACATTTTCAAGGCTCTAACAGCAAAGAAAAGTTCTCAACTCTAAAAAGAGAGGTAGTGTCATGTTTGCATTTGAATATTAATTAAGGAGATTTTGGTTTGTTGAATCACTGATTTTGCTTAAACTATTTCAAAGTACAGAATCATAGAATCATAGAATCATTTAGGATGGAAGAGACCTTTAAGATCATTGAGTTCAACTGTAAAGTTTAACTATGCTCTTGAAAAAATCCTAACAAGTACCTCAGTGATTTACAGTTAGTTTCTTTATGAGGTAGTTATTAATTTGGTTCAAAAACTGTAATATACATTTTGTAACAGTAAGGAATATAATGAACTTATTAACAAAAGAAACTTACTAAAAATATAAGATGATGGTGTTTCTTTGGCAACCAAAGTGAATTTCAGTCAGATGAGGAGAAGGATTAAGTGGACTTATTAGCCTTCCTTTTTTTTTTTTCCTTTTTCAAATCATCTGCTTCCTTTCTGTAATTTAAAGCATTACATCTTCATCTAATCTCTCTCTCTGATATCATTGTCATACTGAATTATAATTTCCCTAGAACAAGTACATACATAACTCCAGGGAAGTTATAGCAACAGAAAGCAGACAATAAAAGTCTTGAAAGCCCTGACGTGTTTTTAGGTTACACTGAATGTTTCCTTGCACCTTTCCCTAGCAACCTCAACACCACACCAGTAACAGAACTCCAAGCTTTATAATCATTTGTCCTGACTTGCCTATACTATGGTGAGTTTATTTCATTCTTTGTTCCCAAACATACATCATGATCCAAATTCTGATCTCATGTACCTTGACTTACTGTCTCCACAAGTTCTGCACTCCTTTACACTGCTGTAAAATCCAAAGCTTCTCCAGCACCTAAATATAAAGCCAGGAATTTGTGACCTTTTCCATTTGTTCTACTAATGTCTTTTACAAAAATAAAAATGTTAAAACTGTGCCAGCAAAATTCTTAGTGTATTCACAGGTACAGAGACAAAAAGATGTCAGTTTTCCAGCATAGACTATGCCAGTTAATATAATGGTAAAATTATATTAAATAAATATTATTAAACAATATACAGGCAAAAGTAGTCTCCCTCTGGCAAAACTCACCATCTGCTTTAGCTACATACTCTAGCTTCCTAATGAAGGTTAGATTTTAAAAGAAGTTTATACAAATTTCAGATCAATAAACTATAGAAGAAAAATGTCTTAGATCTATGGGGGCATGTCCTGGTTTCAGCTGAGAGGGTTAATTTTCTTCATAGTAGCTAGTATGAGGACATGTTTTGGATTTGTGCTGGAAACAGCGCTGATAATACAGACACGTTTTTGTTCTATGGACCTGTTGTTGAGCAGTGCTTACACAGAGCCAAGGCCTTTTCTGCTTCTTGCACTGCCCTGCCAGCGGGATGGCTGGGGGTACACAAGAAGTTGGGAGGAGACACAGACAGGACAGGTGACCCAAACTGACCAAAGGGATATTCCATACCATATGACGTCATGCTCAGTTTATAAGGAGCTTGGGGGAAGAGAGGCGTGGGGGGGGCAGCATTCGGAGCGATGGCGTTTGTCTTCCCAGGTAACTGTTACATGTGATGGAGCCCTGCTTTCCTGGAGATGGCTGAACTCCTGCCTGCCCATGGGAAGTGGTGAATAAATTCCTTGTCTTGCTTTGCTTGTGTGCGTGGCTTTTGCTTTACCTATTAAATTGTCTTTATCTCAACCCACGAGTTTTCTCACTTCTACTCTTCCAATTCTCTCCCCCATCCCGATGGGGGGACGTGAGCGAGCGGCTGCGTGGTCCTCAGCTGCCGGCTGGGGTAAAACCACGACAGGGCAAAAACCAGAGGATTGTGAATTCATAATTAATGACAGTGACTGGCACTTCTCAAGCCCAAAGTAGTAATGAGAAAGCTCTGCAGCATGTCACCTTGTTATATTAAAAAACCAAAACCCAACAGTGTCATCGCTTCTGTTTTCACCATGGACTAAAATATAGGAAGCATCTGCATTGAAGAGAAATGAAGCATGAGGACTATTGGATTATCCTGCAGAACGTTATCCAGGAAGGCAGATGTTTCCAAAATTAAACTATAAGACTGCATGAATAAATACAGATATTTAACAAAATTTCTGAATAAAATCTAGGAGTATAAACTTAGTAACATATTCAGCATGTTTCTGACAGAGATTTAAAATTCCTTTAAATCCATTTTAAAGATGTGGTGCAAAGCTCTCGGGCAGGAGCGTGTTGCTACTGCCATCAATTCTATTTAAGTGAGATATAGAGCATTTGTATTCCTTGAGTTTCACCCTGACCTAAGGTACAGTTAATCTATACAACAACTCCATTTTCACTGATACTATTTGGATCACAGTCTGTTTCTCATTTTTGCACTCACTTTCTTAAGGGCCCTATTTCTCAGTGCTTGCACAATGATTTGAAAATTCATTAAAACTGTAGTTAAAAATGGATTTTAGTTGAAGTCCATTCTCTTTCTGCAAATTAAAACCGTTATTTTCCAGTCACTCTTGAAGATTTTTGTGGAAAGTTTCCATGTCACCTATAAGTAATTCACAGCCATAATGTTTTCAGCTGGTAAAACTAGAATATCCACTAGCTGAGCAAAACTTACACATTGACATAGCCTGCAAAATAATCTTTTCTGTGTGCTGTTTGCCTTTTCAAAATGTCTCAATGCAGGTCTTTGTGCATTTAAATAAGTACACTCTGCAGCTATTTCTGGGGAGAACCAAAAGTGGAAATATATTTCCCAGAGTAAGGAATCCATAAAGAGACTGAATTATCTAATCCTTTAACAAGATGGGGAATTAAGCCATTCTTATGGCAATCTTTTATCTGCTGCTGGCTTCAAACCATTATCTCACAGGAGAAAAATTACAGTCTTTGTCAGTCTTTTCAGACTTAACACTCTTTCTTCCCCTGTGAACCATTTTTTCTAGGACTTGTGAAAGAGTTTTGTGTGTGTGTGTGCATGTGTGTCTTTTAAGAGCTATAATTAAACTGTTACCCAGAGCCTCAAATTATGACCAACAAGCTTCCCCAAGCTCATGATCTCCTGGCTTCCTCCCTATATCGTTCACATCCAGAAGCAGCTGCTATTGCTGATATACATCACAGTGTAGCACCAAACAGAAAGAATCTATAAACATTGCAATAAAGAATTAGCTTGCAAAGCACACATCAAAGAGAGCAAGGAAAAAGAAGGAGGGAAAGCCTTGGGAAAGCACTTGGCTTTTTAAGTTATTGAGGGGTTTAAATGTGTTTTATAGGAGAAAAGAGAGAGATGTCTTGACAAGATCTACACATGAAGGACAGGATGAAATGGATGTTATGTTACCCTCTATTGAATTTGGAGACAGTACAATAATTTTCAGGACTAGACAAAGTAATATTGGTTTCATTTTCAAATATGCTCCTGTTGCTTTCATTATTACCAATCAAGACTGGTACATTCAAAAGAACTAAAAAGTCCTTTAAGTCTACTCTCCTTAGGATTTCTCAACAGCATTCTTACATGTTTACAAGTATACCAACCTCCTCATTCCAGTTCCATCTTTTTATAAGCTGCCTGAGACAAAAAAATGTCAATATAGCCAGAGTTGAACAGTAGATGTTCTAGTGACACATCATTAATTCACAGCATCTTATACTATATTCTTCCTTCATAACCAAAACCAGATACTAACTCCCTGTCAGTAAAGTGACAGTAGGGCTATCTCCAGATGCACTTGGCACACTAAGTGCCACATTTCCAAAAACAGTCCTATCATAAGAACAATATGTTAGTACATATGTATAAGATGCAATTCACATGCAAATTTTATCTATCTAGTGTACACATTTCAAGTACAACAGTGTATTTTCACTAACATGAAAATACTTATCTTTGTTGAAACAAACAGTTCTTCCATTTCTCTTGTGCCGAATGATAGTTATTTATGTGAAAAACAAGAAGTCCATCCTACACATGTAAGATTTAAGGAAGTAAAGTAGCTGTTAAATCAAACTCAGAGGGAAATGCTTTGTCTCTGAAAATACTATGTAATGCAAGGACGGACACACACACTGTTCCTTTTAAAGAGATATATACTTCATCTGAAAATACTGGTTTTCTTCACGGTTTACATAACTCTTCATAACAATGTTTTTATTATCACAGTATTTTCACAGAACCATAGAATGGTTTGGGATGGAAGGGACCTTAAAGATCATCTAGTTCCAACCCCCCTGCCATGGGCAGGGACACCCTCCACTAGACCAGGTTGCCCAAAGCCCCATCCAACCTGGTCTTAAACACTTCCAGGGATGGGGCCTCCACCACCTCTCTGGGCAACCTGTTCCAGTGTCTCACCACTGGCATAGTTAAGAATTTCTTTCTAACATCTAACCTAAATCTCCCCTCTTTTAGTTTAAACCCATTACCCCTTGTCCTATCTCTACACTCCCTGATAAACAGTCCCTCCCCATCTTTCCTGTAGGCCCTCTTCAGGTACTGGAAGGCCGCAATTAGATCTCCCTGGAGCCTTCTCTTCTCCCACCTGAACAACCCCAACTCTCTCAGCCTGTCTTCGTAAGAGAGGTGCTCCAGCCCTCATCTTTGTGGCCCTCCTCTGGACTCGCTCCAACTTTGTGGAACTTCTGATAGGTCTGAATTTAATGCTTGGTGCATTTACCCGGTGGGAAATTCTGGTAAAAAAGAAGGAGCAAAGAGGTCTGGTGCTCCTGGGATTTCTGTCTGAGCACTTGATATAAATCTCCTGTCTTATATTGTTCCCTGCCCAAGACACAGTTAAGATTTTAAAAGAATGGCCAAGGCCTCTTAATTTTCAAAACACACATTCATTGGGAGTTTGCCATAAAACTAATTAAGGTTTGGGATTAAAAATGATAGTATCTTGTGCATTGTAGAGGTCAAACTTAGATCTATGAACTCAAGAAATCATTTGAAATCACACTGATATTCTTCATTTTGCATATAGTAAGATGTTCAAAAGAAACACAAGTCAGTGAAAGAAAAGGCAAGCCAGGGTATTACTCTGGCAACTTAGCAAATCAACCTACTAAGTCTTAAAAACTAGTTTATGTTCTCTGTCTCAGATAACTACTAGGACCAGGAAAAACATTTTCTGAATTATTTTTTTCTTTAGTTCTTTTAAAAAAAAAAAAGAAAACACAAGTAAGAAAACACGAGTGTACAAAGAGGTACACCACTCTAGAAAAGGAAAGATAAAGTGATTTACTTCAGCTGTATTTAACACTTACAAAATCAAGAGAAGACAATGAAGACAGTATTGTGGTTATTTATGCATCAAAGCTGGGCAAATTAATCACTGCCCAGATTCAACTCAGCCAAAAAGCTAAATGAAATTTTTTTTTAATAGTATTTCTTTTCTTGTCATTCTTTCAGTTTTTCTAGCTTATAAGAAGTTCTTAGTAGCAAAAGGAAAAATACGGGTTTTCTCCACAATTTTCCAAAGTTAAAGGAGATTTTTAAAAGTTACAAAGCACTACTATACAGAGTTTCATTTGCTTATTTGCCACTCTTAAAAGGAAAAAGATGCAAATAAAACACTTTGTCTAGGACAAGGTCTGTGAAGCTAGCACAAACAAACATGAAGAAAATTCAGCTCGTTGAAACAAGAGGTCCAATAAAACTAAGGTTACAAAAGAAGAAAATAAAGGAGAAAAAGAATGAAAAATAGTGACATGAGTCATCTGGAATGTTTAGTACTTTCTCCTCTGTAAGAACAGCCACTTAGAAATAGCACACAGACAGAAAGCTAATATGAAATACAAGACAGGAAAGAAAAAAATAGGTATATATAATCAAAAGGTTTGGTAACATTTGAAGACATAAACTTCCTACCATTTGTGCATGACTTCCAATCAGAGAATTTCCCCCCACCCCCCCCAATGATTTCTGTACCAACCACTTTACTTTGGAAACATTTTTTCCATTGGTACTTTGAAGTCATTTATTCCCAAATTTCAGGAATATTAACAAATCAGAAATTTCTGCCAGAAACTGAGTCACTAAGCTGGCCTTACCATTACTGGGCAGACATACAAAACCCATTCTTTATGCAAATACATGTACCAAACCACACGTATACCTGTGTCCATTCCCCAGTATTACATCACAGTGTACAGAGCCAAACCAGGGATTATATGGAGGATTTGAGAGGTTATTCTGACACATCTGTATATTATTGATTAATTAGGAATATAAATTGTATGACAGGATATCGTCATGTTTCCTACCTTTCTGCTGCATGAATAGACAGAAATTAGCTGTTTCCTTTAAAAGATGACATGTTTCAAAATTATTTGCAGACGGAAAAAGACTAAAAACTTTCATAAAACCCACAAATAAGCAAAACACAAGTCCTAGGGGGTTCTTTATTACATTTCTGTGCTGCTCTCTAGACAAATCAAGGCACACTTAATTGAGTAAAAGGACAGATTTACCTATAATTCATCACGGAGAACTGTAGCAGGGAAAAAGGGGTCATAATGATTCAAAATCAAGAGGTCAATTAAAAAAAACAGAAAAAAATGGAACTTAGTGGGGAACATAATAAAAGATTCAGATGCAAGTCATCTGGATGATCTGCACCTTCTACTCTGACAGAATACTCACTACGCATTTATTTACACAGACCTTTGGGGAGTAGCAAAGAAAGCTAGGAAAAAGAGGAATGAAAACTATGGGTCAGGTCTAAAGAGGAAACGTAATGTTAGGTTTTCCAAATAGATATATCATGTTATATCATGATTTTGACATCAGAAATTACAATTTATTCTCCTCAAATCCCAATTTCTAGTCACATGCATTCCAGGATCCACCATTTGTAGGTTACTCCCCAGAAAACATTAAAATAGGAAGGAAGTTAAAGCCTATAAAGAAAAACAGGGATTTAAAGACATCCTTTGAAGTCACATATACAGTGCCCTACTCCTAACTCTGTTGAGAACAGATAATTTTATATTCCCAGTGCTCAGCTTCTCTTCTAATTCCATCACCTCTTGGTTTATATTAAGACTGCAGTTAAAGGGATGATTATACTTCATGTAAACATACCTGAACCACCTTTCAATTAGCATCTGCAGATGCTATCACTGAATACTTTTGGCAGTTCATGTAGCAGCTAAGGAATTTTTGCACAAGCAGAAATATCCTTGCCAGATTTCAGTGTAGGCGTAGCCTTTTATCATCTCACCCAAACACCACGTACTGGTACACATGCTCAGAATAAGGGGAAAACAGTCCATGGAGTTCTAGTGTCTGTAAGTCCTGCATGCATTTGCAAGGTACTATTCCCTTTAGAGTGACTCATACCAAAATGGCTCAGCCTGGGAAAGATGACTTCACATTCAGCCTTGAACAACAGTCCACTGAAAACAGAGCAGAAGCATCTACAGGGATGGATTGGGCTAATTTGGCAGAACATCAACCTAGACCACCTGTTAAAAACCACAGCAGCAGCAAACTCTGCATCCTCCCTTCTTCCAGGATCTATGACATCTATATGGGATGTCAGAGGTTGCCCCTCTTCTTCATCCTACTTGATCAGACCCTATCCCAATGTTGCATGGTGCAGCACCCACTCCCTGACACCTTCCCATCCCTAGCTGTGGAATTAGTCTGGGATTATATGCATGGACAAGATAGGAGAACCCATCCCATTTCAAAAGACAAGGCAACCATCCCAATGGTTTCTGTGCAGGGAACACAGTGACAATGAGAGCAGATTAGCCATAAATGATAAGGAAGGGATCTGGTGCATAGCTGAAGCTGAGGAAGGTCAGTAGGTTTCCTTCCTTCGCGTGAGGAAATTTTCCTGGGGCCCATCATGTTTAATGGCTTTTTAAATGTAGCCTTTTGTTAGTATGATCTTCCTCACAGATGTAAGTGCTTTCATTAATTTCTCTCTCTGTTGTCCTAAGTTTCAGTAGTGTTGTCTGTGGACAGTACATACTGTAACATGGCTTGTTTAGCAGCAGTTTCTTCTCTACTTACAGTCACCAGCTTTTCTGCTTTTGGTAGTTAAATGAGATCCACTTGTTAAGCTTCAGACACTATTTTCTGCACAGCTCATTATCAAATTTTCCACCAAATGCCTCTTAATGACCTCCAGTCTCATCAGTATTGTTATAGCTTTGCGATACTCAGATAAAGCATCTCCATACAACTCTTACTATGTAAGAATCTAAAATGGTCAAAGCTAGATTAACACCAGAGAACTCCCCAACCAAACAATTAATTCCTGTTCTTTTCTAGAGAGATATATGATGGCCAGTTCAGACAATAGTTCTATTCTTTCCACCATTATTCTGCAATTTATGAAAAATCATAGCTGGTTCCTTCAATAACCCTGTCTCCTTCCCCCGCACGTTCATGGTCCTCATGACTCTATGTCATGAAGACCTGCTTAAAGTCCAGTGGTGTATTTCAGAGAAAATACAAGTGATTCTTAAATTTCACATAGTACCATGTAGTTTATATGACTACGTCCCAAGTACGCACGGAAGTGGTGGAGACCACACTGTAGAAAACCAAACTTACTAAAATATTGCAAAAATCCAGACGGTTAAAGAAAAGTTAACTGGTGTTGGTAAATAAGCAAGCTAACTTGAAGATTGGAGGACAAGCCATCTTAAAGGAGTCACAGATACAGATGACGAGCAGGGCAACAATGACGATTTCACAGGCAAGGCAAACTGACACGAGAATTTTTGAGTATTTTTTCCAAACTAAGTTTTCAGCGAGCATCTGTAAAAGCTAGCATGCACAGAGCTTCTCGCTTATTCTACATTAGCAGCTCAAGCACACCAGTTATTACACTTGAACTGTATTCCACATCCCAATGGTGACTGTTGAAAAGCCACATTTACTCTTTTAATGTACAGATGTACCTTGTTTGTTTATACCTATATATTTGATTCCTCTAATGTGTTAAAAGGCCTTAGGACATTGTGCTTTTGCTCTACCTAATCTTAAACCAAAATATTAACTACAATATTGCATCTCAAACCTGCATTTGTATGCGACTAGTGCTCCTTCCCAACATTCTTGTTCAGAAGCCTTCAAGCTTGTGGCACAGTATGTTTTCTATAATCCTATTTCTTTTTTAATCACATGCAACCTCTTTTTTGTATTCTATTGATGTTAAGAAGAATGAATGCAGCCCTTGCACTATTAAAAACAAAAAGCTTCTTACTTCCAGGAATGCATTGGCAAGACTCCACAAGAACAAGATTTAACTTTTGAGCATGGCAGTGGGCATACAAGGCTAATGGGTGGTCCTTCCAAAAATAAAAGAAAAGAAAAAAGAAAAGAGAAAAGAAAACCCCCTAAAATTCATTCAATAGTACATTAATATTATTTTATACCTTATGCCTGATTAAATTCTTGCAAAACGCACATTGTGCAAGTCACAACACATGAGAAACTATGGAAGTGTTGTTTGGCTTTTACAAATTGTCATTTAGATCTTTATTTAACCCATATGAGTTTTACTTATGTGTGAGGGTGTCTTATGATTCATCAGCCAAACCTGAAATTCATTTGATTTGCCTGGATGTGAGAAACGATTCACAAAATCGTGTTACAGCATGAGTCAGTCGATTCTCCAAGCCAGTCAGAATAGTTGTGCCCTTAGATGAAGATCGAATTTTTATTATAATACTTTTGCTCAAAGGATTTAAATCCAGATCAGTTGTAGTAGAAGTTTCTTTGCTAATTTTGCAAATACAGCAGTTTTTGCAGCCTTTTTTCCTGTATCTATAAACCTTGTTTTGTTCTACCTTGTGAATGATGTCACCCCTTTATTTAGATATCTTAATATGCTGCCTAACTTGCACTGTAGTCCAAGAGCAGCTATGGGAATAACATTGTTCTGTAGCTACTTTCCCATTTGAAAAACCTCTTAAAGCTGTTATCCATCTGCATTTCGCTCTTCATGTGTGAAACATCTATACAGAAAACAGTAAGCTCTCTGTTTCTTACAGCTATATTCCAGTCTACAAACCAATCCATACTCCAGGAGAATTAACCCCTCCTTTTGTTTCTCTTTCACTCTCTCTGTTTTGGGTGGGTTTTTTTTTTTTCGGGGGGAGGGGGGGTTGATTGGTTGGTTGGTTTTGGGGGGATTTTTTTTTTTTGTTTTTTCAATCATAAGCTGTAAAAAACATCTTGGTGTGATAGCTTAAAAGAATCCCCCATCTGTCTGGGTTAAAATTATTGACCTGGGCTTTGATAACTCTATCTATCTATTATTTGAAGATGATGGGTGAAATTATCAGCATTGAAGGTTAAATATCAGTTTTTAAAAACAACTTAAAAGTTTGGGGGTTTTATTCTAGTTCAAATTCTGTCCATTCTCAGTCTCACTTCTTATGATTCATGAAAAAGCTCTTACTTTTGTGTAAGAGACTTAAGGCAGGGGAGAACGTTTTCCCAAATGCAGCACCCCAGCGTTGCAGGTTTCTCCCACAATATAAACTGGATTTAACTTGCCTTGTAACAAAGTAGGTTTTTATCTCTAAATATAATTACTCCTATTTGGCTTTTTCTTTTTTTAGGATCTTCCTTTGACACTGTGTTAAACACTGCATCAGAAATAGAATAGGGGAGTTCAAAGGGAAGAACTATTACTGTGCCGAGTAACAGCCTAGTGACAGTCAGAGGAAACCAACTACACAGGACATTTAACAGTCACTTGAATTAACTGCCAGTTACTAGCAAAAGAAAACACCTGTACTGACAGAGAAAGAGGGAACCAGAAGCTGCTAGTATTGTCCTCCTGTTATTACATTCTAGAATTTGGGTCCTGATTTTTTCGTATATTTGAGCAGTACAAAGGGACGGACATAAACTGGAGCTAAATGAAGTCCAATGACAAATACCTCAGCGTGGGGGAAACAGTTGGTTCAGTCCATTCTTCTCACAAGTCACTGTACTACTGTGTTTAGCCCATTTGTAAGAAGCTATAGAAGCCACAAAGAGATATATTGCTGCACTGTACCCTACTGCAGGTGCTCTCAGTGGGCATACAGAATTAAATCAGCACTCCTCTCAGGCTAAAGTAACCTACACATAGCCATAGACCTGTTCTCTCTAATTCTCAAATAATGAGGGAGCTCTAATGATCTAGGGCGAGAAAATGTAATCCTAGTAGCAGGAGGGTGTAAAACTTACATATGATTTTAATGAAGAAGTAGGGTGGAATTTCGATTAAGACTATTTGTCCTTTCCAATGAGACCCAAAAAATTAAGCCAAATTAAGTTAAAGCTAGTACTGAGGAACTTCTTCAATTGTTTAAATAAATCCCTCTTAGAAGAGCCCCACCATGACCAAGCAAGTGAGGAACCTTCTGGAAGAGGTATCATAAAAGGTAAATTGAATGGAGAGTAATCAGAGCAGAGCATTTTTTAAAAAAATACAGCAAGGTGAAAGAACTAGATTATGTAAATGCAAGAGTAAAATTAAACTTTTTGTCTGAGCCAAGAAGCACGTTCCCTAACATTTGGAACTCCGCCAAACAAATTTCAAGTAAAAAGTCATATTCCTCCTACAGACAGCCAAAATACCTTCAGCAAACCTGATGTGGTAATCTGATTTGACAAGTCCTATTATCTACAGAACACCCACTGCCATTAATAGGTCCATTCATTTCAAATCACTTTATACAACCAAAAAATGGGTAAAATTAAGAGGAAAGACACCTGTTTAATTGCAACCAAAAGTATGCATAACAACTTACATTTACTTCTTTTTCAATTGTATTCAACTGTGCGTACAATCAAATCCCATAGTATTTATATAGAAACAGTACAGCACACGAGACTAGTTAGAGAATATGAAAAAAATAAAAACATCATCTCTAAAACAAATAAATATACTAAAAGGTTCTGTATTACAACCTTGCAATAAATACTTAGCATTGTCATAACAATGGAGATAAATGCCAACACTGAGAAACTTTCATAAAGTGACCCAAATATTCAGGCTGTGAATTTATAGCATGGTATTTTTAATGGCTATATCACTGAGTAGCAGCAAATTTATTTGCTCTTGGAACCAAATAGGAAAAAACCCTATCTTTGTGTTCTTGAAGCCACTTGCTTCACGCAACTCTACCTACCTACTACTTCAACTGCTGCGAGAAAGCGCCAGACAAATTCCCTGTGGAGGTATTGGAAGAGAGCTAACTGCATTAATAACTGTCTTGAAGTAAGAGAGGAAAGATGTCCTCAGACTCAGAAGGAAGAAAGGAACGCTCCAAAAGAATAGACAGACTTCATGATCTTGAAGAATAAAGGCTAGTTTCCTCACAAGTGAATACAACAGTGATACCCAGTTCTCTCTTATGACTTCTCTTGCTACTGATGAGAAGGTATATTTTTTAATTCTTCCAAAGTCTAAAGAAACTGCTAAACTGCAATGAGAGTGAAAAGAAATGCAGTCAAGTAGGTATCATCCAGTTCCCCACCAACTTCATTAAAGAGCAGGGAATGAAATGAAGGGGTATAGGTGAAATAAAGCACTGCTTTGCATTCTCTGATAAGTGAAGTGACGAAAGGGGATTTTATGAGATCTTTCTCTCACAAATCGTATTTTAGACTGCAGAGTCATATAGTACAGTCAGTTAAAGGACAATAGCAATAGCTGAGGTTGTTAGGTTTGGCTCCAGATCTGAGCCGTTTGTTCCCTGGTGTGTAGGACTGAGAGAATATATAGTATATTGGCACCTGCTGTTAGCGGCTACTTTAGGGAATTTAAAATTTAATTAACCTTCATAGTAATCCATACAAGATTTTAAGTAAGTTCAAAAAGACCATGCAGAAAACTTAACATTTCTATTTTCCTTACTTTTCCACTTGCTAACCCACGGACAACCCATGCCAGTTGAAAAAAGGTGCCACACTTTCATGTAGCTAGTTGTTTGGAAACATTTTATAACATAAGCTATTTGTTTCTAGTGAATTAGGAAGAATCCCAGGACTAGCATGTTTGCTCTTTTCTTAAAGCATGAGGCCACACTGCTAACAGCAAAACTCCCTAGAATTACAAGGCCATCTGCTCTGACAGTACCCTGAGCTGAAGCTCCCTGAGGCTCCCCAGCCCTGCTAGAGAGATGCTATTGCACGGGTGATTCAGTACGCCTGCAGTTATGCTCCCGGAGCATCAGAAAATGTTTTGAAGCCCCTCTTCCTACATAAGTGCCTTTTAAAAGTAGTAATTTACAAGCAAAATGGGAAAAAAGTAGGAACGTAGGGTGGCATATGGCCAAACTTTTGACTTAATTTCACCACAGGTTGCTTTTTATTTACCAGGGGCTAATCCCCTCTCAAACTACACAATAGAGCAGCCATTGGCATAGGCAGGCAGATAAAATTGGCATGCCTCTGTATTGTTCTTGCTAATCTGAACCATTAACAGAAGGGTGAGAAGGCTAGTTTTGTCATTTAAACAGGCTTAAATCCTTTCTCCAAATGAGCTTTTGTCTACATAGAAAAATGCATCCAGGAAATTTAAGGGGTTTCTGTTAGTGTTGCATTCTCAAGTTGACTTGGCTACAGGAATACCAACTTGTTTATTTGGCCCCCATACTGTAAATGCAAAAATTATTTCCAGCTGTCAAAACCAAAAGGGGTTCAACCTGATTAAATTATTTCTCAGAGGTAAAACAGGATGAGATTACAAAGTGCTAAGAAGCAACTGTTTGAAATCCTGAACTGCACCTGTGCAACTAAATCTCCATTTATACAGGTGCTTTTCAAATTGGATTTGAACCTTTAAATTCCCTGATTCATCCCCTGAAAAACCACAGAAGCTCAAATAACTAATGAAATTCAGAGACAGAAAGGCTTAAAATAGTTTCAAGCTGTGAAGTAAGGCCTAAACCTAACTATGTTCTTTGATTCACTGTTGATGCGACATATGAAGCATAAACATATGTTGTACAATCCAAATGCCAGAGGTCATAGGGTAGCCAGTAGCTAAGTAATTATTTTTAATTTAGCACAGGGAGGTCATCACCTGGCCCATAAACACAATAGATAGCAGAAAACCTGGGGAAAAGAATGTGTTGGTTAGCATGATCTGGTTTTGTCTGGCTTTTTACCTGGCACATCTTGCGCAGATATTCAACGTGACCTTTGCTTGAGGCTCAGCCGTATGGGCACTTCGAGTTTGATTGAATTTGCTCCCAGAAGACATCACACTTGTTACTCCTTCCATTCTTAGATCATCAAGATCCTCTGCAACAAGACAGAATGACTGGATGAACACACGATTAAATTTTGTAGCAACAGAGGTGCTTCACCTGTAGAATCACTAAAGAATGGAACAACTCAAAAATCAGGAAGAAAACACAGTTACTTGTATAATAATAGGAAAAGACGTTTGAGAGGATTTTTATTTATATATATTATCACCCTGTTACAAAGGGGTTCCTTCAAAAATATTCAGTATCATTTCCACTTCAAACAGTGCTGCATATTTTTTCAATCTTTATTTCTCTGATTCATTTATAAAAAACTTGTCAGTTGCTTTATCAAGAGATGCTGTCCAATAGCTCCATTTTACGTAGGGATCCATGTCGAAGAGAAAACTCATTTTTTTGAGTGTATGCTCCTCCTCTGATTTTTTTCATCTATTCACTTAGCAATGAAAAAATATTGCTAAAATTAAAGTGCTCTGCTAAACCCAGAAAATTTGAAATGGATACATATATCACATTGAAAGAGACCATAACGTGCATACTTATACCCACCATATTGCTGTAATATATGGGCAACTCATAATAATAACTGGATTTTCTACTACTGTAAAATCATTCCCACTTTGCAGGAAGACAGTTGAGGCTCCCAGAGAATTTTTTGCCCAAGGTCACACTGGAATAATGTAGCTGAGTTAGACTGCAAATGAATTCTCCTGGTTTACAGTCAGAACATTCTTTAGGGATGGTCTGTATATTTTTTGCTAACATAAAATAGACAAGTTATGTATACCTGATGTATCCATAAAGCCCAATTTTCAGTTGCTTATAAGTTCTAGCAAGGTTCTAGCCGAAAGGTAAACAAGCAACACACTGACTAGCTATCATTGAATAAGCACCAATCATTCCATGTATTGACTGATGCATGTGGCTTATGATATACAGTATGTGATCATCTAATTAATGATTATCTTTCATATAATGTATACACATGTATTTTCATATATTTATGTTTACAAAAGAAACCTGATGTTAAAGGATCTGAGTGGAACAGAAAGTGCATAAAGGCAGGTATTAAGTCCTGACATCAGATGGGTGGAAGTCAGAGAGAACTTTAAAATCAGAAGAGGCTATGTTCAGTTAGAATTTAAAATACACAAGTAGTCATTATATACGTAGTGGAATACCGGGTTCCTCTTCATACATAAAAGAGTGAGATACAACCCCCAGATCATTACCTGAAATATTTCTGGTTGTCCTCTATAGTTCATAGATACTCCTCTTACCACTGTGCTTCAAACTGTGGGCAGTATGGTCACATTGTCAGGATTATGCCATGTTAACAACGCTCTTTTTGGGATACACTCACTTTAATAAGCAAAATCGAAGAACAGCAAGGCTAAACTTTAATGACATTTTTGTGACTAAAGTCCTTGAACCAGATTTTCTTATCTGTAATGTTTCATTTTACTGCTTAAGAAAACTCTCCTCCCTCCCAAAATCTGCTGTCTTGGTGGTACAAATTGACAGTTCCACTGAAGTTTCTGGCAACGAGTTACACCATTTCCACACCTTTTTCTTTAAATTTAATCTATGGTTAATATACAAAATAATTCAAAGGACTTGGAAGGCTATATGATAAAGAATTATGAAATCAATCATCTATGAGTCATTTCAGAAAAGGTATTACATATTCGGAACACATTATGTATTAAAATAAATACAGTTTAATTGTGCTTTAAAGAGGTGTGAAAAGTTCCATATTTTTTAACAGATGTAAACCACTGGATGGATTACAGTTTAAATGAAATTGAAGCATATGCCTCAGGATTTTTTTCCCCTAAGCAGATGTGATTTCTTTAAATGAGGTTTTCAACTGTTCTCCGCTTGATTAACTTTTGGTTCTCTGACGACTGTTTCAATAGAGCAATGACATAGGCTGCCCTCTATCATACCTTTTATATTTGAATCTGTATAGCAAAACCATGCCTTTTTCATTTTCAGTCAACTACCAACATTTTTCTCTCAAGAGAAAATTAAGGGAAACTTTGTGCAAGAAATGTGGATTTCAGAGGCGCCTATACTTGTAGCTAACAGAGAAGTAGGCAGAATATTATGCAGTATTGGTTTACTGTCACATGCTGTTAGACTAATAGCAGTAATGTGCATGCTAAAACACAGATTTCAAAAAAACAAACTACATCATATAGAATTGTTATTTTTCTCAAGGAATTTTCATTGATCAAATTCGGCATTGGATGGAATCTGTCCATGGCAAGCTATAAAAAGCTGTTAATATTCCAATTAAACAGAGGAGGACAACCCCATCTACCAAATCCGATGAATAACTGCAGCATTTGATTTAACTTTGATTACTGCACTTCTGCCTCAGTACTGAATGATTTGTGTTTCTTCTGCATGCCTCAAATTTACAGTGCAGATATTGCATTTTCTTCTCACTAAAGCAACTGGGCTTTGAGAAGCAGCCTGGTTTTCAATACCCATAACTTTGGATGGGAATTTTTGAGTTGTGAGCAAGTCTACATGCCATCTGGCAATCTTCCTGATTGACCACATTCATTACTGAAGGCCCTTAATTAAAAAATAACAAAACAACAATAAATCATAATTTTAGTAGTAAACTCTCTCTGTACATGTATTGTTCAACAATTGATGCATGTTTTGCAGAAAAATATTTGTTCATAAATAAGGATGTTATTACAGTATATACAAACAATGAGTGCAATAATTCATTTTAAGAATAAAAAAAAGGTTTCCAAAGGTTCAAATGTTTCTATGTAACATTGGAAAGAATCAGTCCTAGCAAAAAAGGATTCCATTGAGAAGTCATTTCAGTTACAGGGTCTGGAACACTGAATCTTTTATCTTTCTTTGTATTCTTTGCTAGACCAACTAGTGATGATACAGCTGAACCGTTCAATGATTTTATTGAGCAGCAATGAGGTAATTCACTGAGAAAAGAGAGAAAGAAAAGCCAAGTTGTTGACTGCTTATGTGGTGGAAGACAAGAATATTGTGAATCTTCTCAAATCCTTAGAAAATCGTTACCTATCTTTGTACAGCGATAGGCTGGAAGTTCACGTAAATGAAACAATCTCACTTGTGCTAGTAAAAGTTGGTTATTTTAATGCATGACTGTGCACTGTATTTCTTTGATTCAACATTAATTCTCTGCCATTCTCCACATGAATAGGGAATGTGAAGACCCTACCTTGGTGCTATAGCAATTTCCATTAAGTATGTCCTGCGTAGTAAAAAAACCTACCTACAAAACAAACAAAAAACCTTTACATTTTTCTCAAATCAGCAATTCACCAAAATAAATTCACACAGCTGTAATCTTCATGCATTGCCATAACAACAATATACAAAAATATTTAAAAGTCAGATAAAGATCACAAGTGTAATACAGCATAGCACAGAACCAGATGTTCTCTTTATTAATAATAATGCTGCACTGTGCTAAATTCTTTGTTATTTTTTTTATAGACAAGTTTCATCAAAAAGGGAAGGGGAAAAGGGTATTTATTTCAGCTAAACAAGAACATAGCCCAGTAACAAGGTGATGTATTTAAATACAATGTTGTTTGTAATTATTTACTTCCTTTCTTTTTTGGGGAGGAAGGGCTGGGGAGAGGGAAAGGGGCACTAATGCCAAATATTCTAGAAACTGTGCAAGATTGCTTAATGTCTTGGGATGAGAGGGTGTGGAATCATCTTACAAACATCTCCTACAAGACTTGCACACCATTCACTTTAAGGACAGAGCTCTGTTTATAGAAACTCCTATTAAACACAGTGAAAGTTCAGTTGCGCAGAAGGCTCGCGTAATCAGTTATGTGCTACATTGTTTGATATGAACCAGTCACTTTTGTTTCCTTCCTCCATTGTAAAACATATAATAATTTCCAGGAGTAATTCAAGAAGTATAAGGTGTAAGGCTGGAAAAAGTCCTGGTTCATTTTTAGAGAGGTTATGGCCACTCAGAGTTCAGTCTAATGCTAAGAAAAGCACTAAATGTTTTCATGTGAGAGTAAAAAGTTCAGATAATGAATTCTGATTTATGTTCTTGCAGGCCACCAGTCAATTCTGATGCACCAGTAAAACAATGCCTCTGTCTTTGAAGCAATTAATTTTCTCAAGGCAGTGTTCTTACATCATGATAGACATTGATGTATTCCATTGTCTTGTCAAGGACTGTTGACTGAAGCAGACTCTTAATGTGCTCTACTGCTCTCATTAAAAAAAAACAACCACCAAGCAAACCCCCCAAAACAAACAAACAAACAAACCAATGCAAAAAACCAAACCAACAGAACCCTACTGCCAATAGCAGTTTTGCTTGCATTCCAGGAATTCATACTGCTTTATATGTCATACTTGTATGTTAACAAAATACATACTTGTATTTGTTAACAAATTCTCTCTCTGTCAGATAAATTTTCTTACCAACATCAAGAGAGTCCAATAAAAATCCCACCTTAATTCCAAAAGAACTGTTGGGACAAGCAGGAATTAAGCTTCAGACAAAGAAGAACCATTAATCTAGAACACCTGATACTCCCCTCCTGAAAATGCTGTTTAATCATTTACTTCAACAGAAGCAAAACTGGAGTTATCTTCTGCAATACGCTAGCTGCAGGACATCTCTGTTTTTCATTCATCTCTGACTTCAATGTCATGGAGTAGACAATGCTGTTAGTCTGGTAAGTATGTCCTAATATGTCTTCCTATTAACATCTTGAAATATTGGAATTCGACCCAGTTCATGCCACAGACTGTTGATGCAAATATCATCCTAAGTAAATCCATCAAGAGACTTTTACTCCTCAGAGCCATTTTAGATTCCTGAACCCAATGTTCTGAAGACATCTTACTTTATAAGCATTTCAAGTTGGCAATAAATTCCCTAAATGTTTGTGCTTCCACTGATGGACTCACCCAAACCCAACTGAAACCTGATGCTCCTAAAGTCCTTGAGTTTGTCCATCTCTACCCGTATCATGTGTCAGAGCCAATCTAGCAGAATCCCACCCCACGGTCAACCCAAGCAACATGGGACTCCAGAAAGCAGCATTGTTTGCAGGTACTGAAACACAATGAAACATTGATTAGAGCTCTCACTTCTAATCAGGATGAGAGAGAGGAATCTGCCTTCAGTTTCTCCATCTTCCTATTTTACACTGGGACTGGAATTAACATAGGAGGTAGCCCTTTCTGATGAAGATGTTCTAGTTTCATCAGAGCACACTTCAGTATCTTAGACAACTACACTAAGCACTAGCCCACAGGGCTCCTGCTTATTCTCCCTTTTTCCTCTAGGTGGGATATCTGTTGAAAGTCCGTAACCACAGTTGAAAAGAACTGGCATCATGCCCACTTATCATTCCCTACTGGTAATCCTAGGACAAATGATCTAATACCACCAACAAACCACTGCTCACCCACTAGATCAGCAACAATAACTGACTATATAACCACTGTTGCTCCACACCAACAGTGATTTCAAACACATTGGTCTAAACTATCAACTATGTAGTTTCATTCAGGGCTAAAGAATTACTTCAAACACTTTATGTTTACAGTAATGGGAATCTACTATTGATTGGAGCACATGCATTGCTTCTACATGTCTAATAAAATTAATTTTAGAATATTTCACTTGTTACATCATATTCTATAATGCATTACTTCAACTGCCATAATTGTACAAAAGTACTTGCACTATAATAATAATGTAGAACTGCAAAAAGGTCATAATGAGAAAATCCACAAAACAACCAGAAATTCTGGCTTTCAGAAGGCATCTAAAGGAATGTCTTTTAACGTTTTTCCTTGGCAAACTTTTTCTCTTTTGCACTTCAGCTTTAAGTAAAACAACTTTCAAAATTAAAAGCAAATTTTGATCAATATTTCCAATCGGCTCCAATTCTGATGTAATTTATTTATGGAACCACTATATTTATTTGAATATGCAATTCAGACCTCAGTCCAACTCTGCATTCTTAAAGAAAACCACCAAAAAAAGCTTTGTCATAATAATAGAATAAGCCATGTTTAAATCAGTAAGCTTTTTTCAATCATATCGAAAATATCAAAGCATTAGAAAGGAATGTATATTTAAAAGGTTTCATTTTGGTTTTAATTTGTTTGGTTTCTTATTTTCTAACAAAGAGGAGCCAGCCATAATATTTTTGAAGTGTATTTGGTTAACATAGTACAGATGTTTCTTACAATATATATCCAAAATTTTGAATTACACATTATATTGTCACTTATGTTTTTTCTTTATTAAATCTATTTTGAATGGAACTGATAATTTGCATGTGTTTATATGAAGCTTTACAAAAATGAGCTAAGATGAAGAATAATTCATTAATTCAGTAGTACGCCTCTCTAAACATAAAGCAACTACGGTGAATTTTCAGCCAGTCAGAGAAGATATTAAATGGTTTAGCTTTGTATGAAGTAATTTTTGCACTGAGGGCCACATTTGTGTTTCTTTGCATCCACCTAATTTACCAGCCCCTTGGCAGGATTAAGCTTAGCTGGCTTGTCAAGAGACCAGTGGAAATTCATACACCTTTTATTGAAATGAAAGTTGAGGCAAAGCATAAAAATTACAAATACTCTTATTCCAAAGATTTCCAGTAACACTGAACCTTCCAACAGCTTTTGAAAAATTATTCATACAAGCACTTCTGGAGTGCCAGTTACTAGACTATCTCTGTATGCTCTCTTCCATAAACCTATCTGGATCAAGGATTCCTACAGTGGAAATATGTCTCCCCAACTTCTTTTTTCTTTTTCTTTAATTAAAATGATAAATTGCAAATGCAGTCAAACCTGACTTGTTCTATGAGTGTTTTCAGACTGGACAGTTTGGGCAGGCAGAGGGAAAGCAAAGAACATCTCTAAACTCTCTGTGTGCCCAGGCACGTTTAGCAAAGGCTACTTAGTATGTTGTATGTGAAAATTCATAGTAAGCTCTAGGTGCATTACAGTCCTGACTGAGACAGTAACATATCAGTAATTCTATGATAATCACCCAAACTCTTAGCTAATAAGCTAGAGGAAACAAACTCTGAATCTTTGTTATTGCTCTTCAAACTTCTGCTGAGCTGCAAAGGGATGACTGCCCTCCTTGTTACCTCTGCTAACTGAATCAAGAGAAGAACAAGATGGCATCCAATGACTGGAGCTCTGCCGTTTCTTCCAGTACCATCCCTCTGTCAGCTTGCATCAACTCTGCTTTGTCCTAAGACAAGACCATCTGTTTTGTATCACTATCCCGTATTTTGGCCAGACACTGGGACATCTGGAAGACTGCACTGTCTACACTCAGAGAAGCAGACACTGAGCTGGATACCATCAGCATACCAATGGCATCACAGCTGACAGTACATGCTCTTCCTCACTCATTGATTAAGTTCATACCACTGACATCTTTTGAGAGAGATTTTTAAATATAATTTTTAAATATAATTTTATCTCTCCTGCTGGATCAAGCAGATAAACTAGCAGGGATGTCAAAACCATCCCACACATCCAATAGATTGGCCAGGTAATAAAGATCCAAAAAAACCACACGGTTTTCCAATAATTTTTTTAATGAAGAGAAGTAAATGCTTTTTAAAGAAATTTTTGGTTACTGAAAAACCTGTGTGGTTGGGGGTGTTGTATAGTTGCTGCTTATTCTGTTAGATTGTTTTGTGTAACCTACCAGTTCAGTGCACTATCGGGTTATGTTGCTCATGCTTTTGGTCTGGATAAGAGAAAATTAGAAGGTTTTCGGTTTTGCTACCACGCTTGTGCGAGGATACTGCAATACAACACAGAGAGCTGGCTGAAATGGAAAATAATCTAGTGGTACATATAATACATGTGGTTACTACACTTTCACTGAATACCGCAGGACAAGGTTATTGCCTAAATAATAAAGAAGCATTTCAGTATGTCAGTTCGTGTAATGCTGGCTCACGCCTACTATCTTATACATCATAGAGACACATTTGCTTTTGTGCAGCATGACTTTACTTTCTGGATATGAATTAGAATCCCACATTTCTCCAGAAGATCTCATTTCAGAACTATAAAACTATCTTGTAAATAAATCAGAGAGTGTTACCTGACAACTCTGCTTCTCAAGACATGCTAAAGTTAATCATGACTCCATTGAACTCAAGTGGAATTTGCCATTGACTCCACAGATTGAAAATTTATCTAAAATATTGCAAGTTTCTCTCTTTTGTGCTTTAGCTCCTTAATATGAGAGCTGTGAAACTCCCGTAGATCTCGAGACATGTTTAACTTTGGAGTCCACAGCAGTAGAACAGAATGTGACCCACATCCCCTGATGGCCACCGTATGCCAACCTCTGCAGAGTACAAAAACTGCAGGATAACCATTCAAAGCAATTCTACGAATTGAGAGGGAGGCAGAGATCCTAGGATGAAAAGCCAATTCAACATCAGCTAGCAAATATTCCTCAAAGAGTTGTAAAAAAACAAGGATGAAGGAAATACAAAACCTTAGGAAGCACAACTGTCATATGCTGGAAGGAGGCCGTTGAAAAGAGTACATCATATCACAGAAGATAAATTCAGTATATTTTCCTTCTCAAAAAGAACCATCTGTACTAAACTCCTAAAGTGCAGGCAGTTTCACTGATAGATAACCTAAAAATGAAATGAGGTCAAACTTGCAGTACAAACCATATCAACGGGAGGAACAGAGAAAAAAAAAAGAAAATTTAAGTTTAAGCTGAAAGCATCTTCAACAACATACAAGAGAATAACTATTTCAAGCAAAAAGAAAACAGGTAGCATTGCACTAAGGAAAGTTAGGTCAACACAAAAAGGCCAAGTGATTTACGGTTTTCAGTCTTCAGGCACACTAGCAAAGCTCACTGGCCCTGAAATACTATTAGCTCAGGTGGAGGATGAATGAGGTCAAACTCCAAGGTGCTAACCAGCAGTCACTGAGCATGCAGCTCTGTAATCCAGTAGCTTGTTTCCAATGATGGAGAAATTCCCACTTATTTCCATGCTCTTTCCCCTTTCTACCATTCTCAGTGATATTGGTGCTTGATTCTTATCTGACCCCGAAGTGAGCTCATTCAGGGGAAAAGATTATGTTATTGCTGGAATCTTTTGCATCTGGTTTACTGAGCTACATTGGCACGCTGGGGTGTCATACAAGAATTAAAATCAGTTTAAAGGTACAACAGGAACATACAGCCACACAGCCCTGCATGGAGGAACAGAGGAGGAAAGAGGACCACCTTCTTTAATGAAAGAAATTGATCAGATTCAATTAGGCTCAGTCCATCACCCAGAGCCGTACCCTAAGGGCTAAAAGCATTAGGTATTTAGCAACACAAGCAATTCAGAATATGAACATGTTTCTACAGGACTAAAGCACCAGAAGAAAAAAAAAATATTTATCAAAGTATCAGAAATAAAAGTAAGCAAGACATCATTTTTACATCGATAGAAGGATACCCCATCTGCAACTCAACACTGCTGCTTTTAAGGACCTTAAAATTTAGTGTAACTTTGCTTCTCAAGACACAAGAATCAATGTTTTTCAAAACTGGTATTATATCAGAATATTCAAGTATGTATTCACAAAAGCATTCCTAATATATTATCAAAATACAGTTCTTAATAGTATGTGTTACTACATGAAAGATATGATTTTGGATTTTTTATAAAAATTGTGTAACATTTGCAAGTAATCACTGCCTTTCTGTTTTTTCTTATTTAACTGAGCCATGCCAAGCTGATATAATCTAATATGACAGAACTTGTAAATAAGCTTGAACCTGAGAAACAGTTTAAGATCTCTTGCTATCAACACAATGTCTTACCTTCTCATCACCTTTTATTAATCCGTTTTAGAGTTCCTGAAATGTGGTAATGTACATGGATTAAATGAATTCTGATATTATGATACGACTGTACAAAGATCTTCTAAAGTGAATGCAGACTTAATGGATGAGTCTTGCTCTACCAATAGTTGAAAGAAAAATTGAAGTTACAGCTACTTTAAAAGTTATCACAAATGAGAGAGGTCACCGATGTGCTCAAAGAAATTTTCAAAACTTAATAATTTATCCATTTCATTATCATGGATAAAAATATTATTCTGAAACTAATGTACGAATACATTAACTCATCTATAAAATGATGTCGTATTAATTCACCTGCATTCCTCCAAATGCAACACTCCTTCAGTTTCACAAAACACAAGAAATAGCTTGCAACACCTGGTAATACTTCAGCAGATCCACAGAAATACTTTTTCAGCTCCCAAACAACATTTTAAATTCTCCACGTACACTCAAAGTTCCCCTTCAGATGAGCACCCCAAAACAGTCCTGAGCAAGAAGCTCTCCCAGCTATCAAAAACTTTTACTATTCCCTATCACCCAAGCAGCTTCATTTGTAGACCTTCTCATAACCCTTTAAATAAGCACCCTGAGTAAATACCCATGGCAGCTAACATAACTTCCCACCACACCAGCGAAAGTCTCCCGTCTGTATAATGTTCTGCTTCAGGTATCACCTACTTATGAAACATTTATCTAGTTGAAGATTCACTATAATGTGAAATATTGTCGAATTATTGCTCAGTTACAAGTTGGAAATTACATTCAATATAAACAAACTTTTAGTAGAATATAATCCAAACAAATTCTAAAGAACAGGTTATCAGAAACAGAATCCCCGAGGCACTGGTGGTATAATTACGATGTTTATAGAATTTGGAAGTTTTAACAGAAGAGTTTTGATTCCTTAAGCAAATACATTATCATTCAAAGATGAAAAAATAACTACTGCTCAGCAGCTAGACCTTAACAATATTTTGTCTCTAGTAACTACACATACATTTAGAGCAAAGTTCACAAAACAAGTATTATTTTTATCAGATCACAGTAAATTATGAGTATTCATAGAAAACCGCAATGATAAATTCAGCCTAATTATTTGTGACTGACATAACCCAGTTGCTATCTGTTTCCTGAAAAACAGCAGGAAAATGAGTTCCTCTCAGAAATACTCAGATCTGTCAAAAGATTTTTCTCTCCCTCTAAGGGCATCCAAGTCAGCATGAAAAACATTTGATAAAATCCCCTGCAAAGATACATTTCCCCATACAGCCAAATGGAGAAATAGGTCTGCAAACTATTGTCAGACACCTTGCCAAGTCTTCTCCATCCCAAACATTACTTAGAGTACTTCTACAGTTAGGTGATAGTGATACAGTAATTAAATCTGTGACATTCTGAAGAATTGTCTCTCCACAGTCATTAATTCACGTTCACCTATGGTTATATATACACTAACTAACTAATATACATTAACTAACTCAGAAATAGAAATTAAACGATGCATAAAGTATACGTAAAAATGACAACCATTCAGTCAGCTTTTGAGTATGGTAAATAAAGAGACTAATTCATATACCAAGAAAAAGCGTTTGACTTTGATGTGCTGGAATAATCTTTTAGACACGTGGCAGGTGAGCAAGAGGAAACAATTCCGCAAGTAAGCATTAATTAGGAACGACTGCATTCTCTATGTGTAGGAGAGAAATAAGGACTCTGCTCCACAGTTCAAAGTTTGAAGAATGAAATATATGTTGTTACAGTGCCTTTTTTATACTGTAACAGGGAACTACTACAGTGAGTGGTAACTCCTCTGTAAGGCATATGCAGGACACGCACTCATCTCTATAGTGTTTTGAGGATGAAACCAGCTGATTTGCCTTCGGGTGCTCAGAAATCTGCAAGCAACAAGAGGAATGTTTCTACATAAAAACTGTAAAACCTGCACATGGCAAGTATGGCTTATCTTCTCAGTCTCAAAGCTTTATGTTTTCAGTTGAGTTTACACAAGCAAAAGATTATGTATGAGAACAAAATTAGTTATCCTTCATTTGCATTTCACATAAACCACAAAAAAATAATTTATAATGATTTATAAATAATAAATGCAAATTTTATAGAATACAAATGTTACTTTTTCCAGCCTCCTGGACAATAATTCTCTGAACAATCTTGAAGCTGAAATTTCACATCAGGAGAGACTTGAAGGAAGCCTAGGAAGGGACTATATACAACATTAGTTTGGTACTTCAATGCCAGAATTTATAGATTCAAAGCCAGGAAAATTTAAAAGTCAGTAACATTTAAAATTTCTGCAGTAATATAGGAATGTTTTGGAGAAAAAGAAATTATGTTCTTTACCTTTTTATTATGAACTATGCCTTTAAGAACAATTTTGTATTCTTATTGTTTCATTTACAACATCTTTTCAAGTTTTTATTCTCATCATATTGAAAAGAAAACAATCTCTTTATAACTTCTGGTTTTAATAAAACAAGGGGAGAAACCTTTTTGAAGCCACAATTGGATTTTTCTTTGCATCTGGTTAAAAATCAAAACTGAAAAATCTTATTATTTGCATATTTATTTATATATAATTATTGCCAGGACTGTAAACTTTCTCTGAAGAGAATTAAAAACAATGGAATGACTGCAATTCTTTTAATTTCTATTTTATTCCTTCGTTATTGGATACTTCAAAGATACACCGTTTCTTTACAGAGCAGAAACTTGGGCTACATCAATGTTACCCAGAAAACAGTAAGCCAATAAATGTAACCTCTTTGTGTTCAAAACTCCTCCTTCTGTCACAAAGGCTCATTGTAACCTCAACTGTTCAGTCCAGGAATGTATAAGCTTTATGCATTTAACATCACGTCCATCCATGCATATCCTATTAAATTTTCATTTCTTTTTCAGCTGCTCAATATCTCAATATTTAGCTAACCATTTCCATCCTCATTTTTATATATTCTTCCAAAGGTGACTCACTGTCTCTCTTCCCATGATCATACTCCCCGCCCCCCCCAGCAAAACCTTGGCTTTATACGCTTCAGCGGCCAAACTCATATTTCACTGCAGTGAAGCCAGGATTTCACTCTTTTAAGCGTGCTTCCTGCGCCGCTTATTGTTCCAAGATAGCGATGATTTAAGGAGCAGTTTTGCATCAGTTTAAGCTAAAGTAAGTCTGCGCTGCCACTGTAAGAGTCAGACCTGCCGGTCTCCTACTTCAGCTGACTAACACTTCCCATCCTTACGCTAGCAGCGGTGCTTGTGTGGCCCTCACCACCTGGGCCAGGAAGCTCATCTGTCCAAAGGTTGTCTCTGGTTTTGTTGGGTTGATCTTTGGCCCAGCTCAGGCTCACTCTTCAATATCTTCTTTGAGGTTTCCTGGTCAGATGCGGAATGCTTTCAACAGGCAAACAGAAGATCTGATTTTAAAATACAGCTTAATGTTTTTTCAATTTAGTGTTTGGTGAGATAAACCCAGTTAAATTAAACCAGGGTCACGGCTTGTTATTGAAGTTAAAATAGAGGATACCACCAAGAAGGATCTTCAGAGAAAATAACAGTAATAAGTCACCTTGAAATATGATTTTTATTTTCCTTGGAATGTGAAGCCGAAATCCTGTAGTCTACAATTTGAGGAACTAGAAATAAACAGTAGATACTTGAAATGAGTTCTAGGAATTATTTCAACACCTCTTGTTTTGAATTTAGTTTATGCAAAAAATATTGTATGTATTATCTTGAGATAATAGGTAGTAGTAGGTAAGTGCAGAGACAACATGCAGAAATTGCCAAAACTTTCACCAACTTTCTCCAGAGCAAATAGTTAGAAGATAAATTTGCTCCTAAAGTAGATATTAAGTTTAAATCAACACTCCTTCTGACTACAGGGAAAAAAAAAGGTAAGTGTAATAAGGAAAGGACTCAGAATACAGAATTACATACAACAGCTTCCAGTGTCAACTTATTATAACCCCACAGACTTCAAATGATTTAATATCAAAGATAACTCAGATCCTTATATTTAAATCTAGCATCTTTCGTCTTTCTTGCCTCATCTGTCCACAGGCATACTTTTTTTTTTAGACTTAGTATTGATGCACTTGCTGTGCTGTACTTGCCTCTCCCTCACGCTTCTGGTCCTCTCTAATTATGCAAAGAATCTAGCAACTATTTATGGACAGATATTCTTCAGCTGAAATGTTCCTTTAGGTTCCTTTTTATTTGTTTTCCAGCATTCTTTCTGTGTGATGTTATAAACTGATGATTACCCCTGATTTGTCGTCTTATTAATCCTTCTGGTTTTGAATTTCTCACACCCTGAATTCTTTTCAGTCTCCATAGACTCTCACTCCACCACCTCTCTTGCAGTATAGCCTTTGCTACAATTCGCCTCTTTCTCATCTTTGCCACATTAATAGTCAAAATGTCCTATATATAATAATACTGCCAGTATATTCACATACAAAGAACTATGTCTTCATGAGTGCTGAGTCATTAAAGAAAATGCAAGAAGAGAAGCTGGTAGCACAACTTTTGATGTCAGCAGGTGCACTGCAGTTACTACAGCGATGCATCTAAGCTAGCACTGAACTTACAAACTCAAGGTATCGTGTGCCGCAGCAAGCCTGCGAATCACAGCAATGGCTAATGAGCTTCTTGGTCTGCTCAAAATTGCTACATGCACTCTACAAAAGCTGGCACTGCTAGCGGTATCTGACTTGGACTGTTTGAAGCTATCCTTTGTTGGCAGCGTAATCACAGCATTTACTGCAGTATTCATAATTTCACTGATGAAAGTTCGGTCACGTAATTTGTTAAGACAGCAATCAAAGTAGACGAATGGGATACTTGAAATTGTAGGTGGGCTGAAGAGCTGTTTAGAGGTGCTTTAATTTATTTTTTGTTTTCAGTCTCTCTCCCCTCTCATTTTTATCAAGACTTTCCAAATCTAATTTGGAGTTCTGCAAGTATCAGAAGAGTTACCTTTCAGAAAAAGCATTTGTTCCCTTTCTAATTTGCTATAAATGATCTTTTACTTCACTCTATTCTTTCTTCTCCATGTTTATTCTTCCTCCATCCTCTTTTTTGCTTTCAGCAATTACAACCATTAGAAAAAATTATTTCACTTCAATTTAATTTTACAATACAGAACACTTAGAAACTCTTCACATGCAAAACACTATTAGAAAGCATGGCTGGCCAAGCAACAGCATTTTAATATATGTTGAATCAACTGTTTTTTTGCTAGAACAGGTAGCAAATTTTGGATTTTGCTATGTTATTTACTGTTTGTCATGTTTTTTACTGCTTGCAGCATTTAAAATTACATTTATCTGATGCTTTTTAAATTCAGTGTTGCACTTGATATCACGTTCAGTGCTAAGATACACACCTTGCAACAAACAATAAAATTAAAATTCTGCCTGGTCAGGGGAAGAAACACAAACCAAAAAAAGTAGAGGTAGTTATTCTGTAAGCAGCAAACTTAATGAATCTTGAATTCTTACGGATTTGTGTTACATCTCAAGAATTCCTTCATGTTAATTTCAGCTGTTTCGCTCCATATTTCTTATAGTAGCTGTTCCTTAGTAATTCTGCCCATCTTCCTTCTTTTCCTCTCCTTCATTAACTCAAACAGCTTGTCCCAAATTGCTTGAGCAAGTCAGCAGATGCTTTGTTTGATTCAGAGCCATAATACTGATCAATCTGCAACAGCACCTCTTTAGTTTGTACTGAAGCTTCAGGGTGGTACTAATGAGATTTTCTATCCAGATACCAGTTTTCAGGAAATTGGAAGAAATTTTATGTATTAGAAACCTGTCAAATTCTTATGAAATTTGTCAGTAGATTTAAAAGTTACTAGGACTAGAACACAAAGACGGATGGGCACACCTCACACAATCATGTAAGTGCACGGAAAACCAGCCTCACAGGAAACCAGAGGCTGGAAGCTTATGGAGTGAAGGGGACATCACTACTGGGTTACACCACACTAAGCTCACGGCTTTGCAACTATGTTACTGTGAACATTTCCACCAGTTAAATACACACAGATTGCAGCAGTTGCAGTTTCATAAGCTTTTTTTCCTTGAAATGCCCAATGTATGAGGTCTCTGGCGGACTCCTCCTGCCTGATGTTGCTACCAGCCGAAACTATCTTCCCCTCCTCTGACAGACATTGCTGCTACCCTCCTAGGCAGAAACAGGCCTCCTTAATGCACTGGGCTGAAACAACAGTGATTCACAAAGCTGATTTACAAGCAGATCAGATGTCCCTGCCCTGAGGGCTTCCATCTCTATTAAAGGTGCAGGGCAAGGCAGATGGCCGAGGGTGGCAACAACTTCAGCCAACAACCTCCTGCTGCAAGTCTATCAGAAGCCAAAAAAGAACTCATTTATACTCACTAATGATTTTGCTCGCCCGTTTTCATTCCTCCTCTAAACAGGTACCTATAAAACTCTTCAACTTCCCTCTGCCTCCAGTGATTTCCCTCTCACATGTTCCAATCTCCACTCCTTTTGCTACATCCACTCTGAGATGAGGGTGCCTAGAACAAAAAGCCTTTATTCCAAATGGAGATAGCTTGCTGGATACACGCTGGCACAACTGAAGAGACTTGAAAGAAGTCAAGGAGGATATGCAGTGCAGACAATCTTACATTTTGACCTAATAGCATAGGTCAAAGGTACCTGGCTCCTTTTATGTTCACAGCTGCTATGGCCCTGCAAACATCTCACCACAACCCTTCAAGTTAATTTAGCAGTCTGAAAATTGTAGCAGTAGTTCAAATCATTCTTTCTCATATGTTCCCAGACATTTCTCAACCACAAAATTCAGCTACTGTCATGTTGTTAATCATTAGAAAATTCTTGGTTTTGGTCTTGACCAACTTTGATATTTTTGTGTAATGTTGTAAACATCATTTCACTTATCATTTGCCTCTCAGTAGAGATTAATAAAATATTAAACTTTCTAATAGAGGTACTCCACTGCTACTGGATTGCTAAAATAAAAAATATTTTAAAAAGCATCAGGTATTTATTAATTACTAGTATTATTTTTATTTTGCCACATGGGCAGCTTCTAATCCATGACAGCACTTTAGTTTTCACTTTATGACTACTTTATTTCCTAGCATCCTTTTGTGAGAGGCTTTCACAAAGGTTTTTCATGAAAGTCCAAGTAAGTCATACCTACTGGCACTCCTTAGCCAATATTTTGCCAACACCTTTGTAGAATCGTAATTACACACACAAAAGAAGGAAAAGACAGCTGCACTCAAGCCTAGTCACTAGAACAGTCCTCTTTTTATAGCTTTCTAGGGAGAAAAATAAACTTGACATTACTATGAACATCCACTTTTAAAAAAGGGGGAAAAATCCCCCCTACTAAAATGGTTTACTAAATATTGAGAGAAAGCACTGATTATGTATTTAGTGTTTGAGCCCAATATTAACCTCAGAAGCAATGTTATAGCTCACATCCTAACCATCTATTTCTTATCAGAAGTTGTGACATATTTATACAGAAACTCCTCTAATGTCTTCTTTCTCAAAACCGGACCTAATAACTAGCTAACTAAAAATTAATCAAACTGCATAGGTAAACTCATAGAAAAATTTAAATATAATTTTTCTAAGTAAGTGAGTCATACCCCTTGAAACAAATTTTCTAATCAATGCATTTTTTTTTTAGCTTTAATGTAAAGTAAGCACTTACTTTAAAAAAGGGTATTTTCTATTTTTATTACACAAGATGTTCGTTAATAAATAAGTGCTGGGCTCTGTAATATTTCAAGTAAAGATATTTGTAGCAAGATATTCAGTGGCAGTTAATGACACGGGGACATTACACACCAGCTGACAAACAAACCTGTAATTTTACATGTCACAAAACTGATGCTAGTAACATACAAGAAAATACTTCTATATTTATAATTCTTAACAATTCTTGGAATGGCAGGCTGCAACAGAAATGTTCTGATGTTCGCTGATAAAATGTGTCGTTCAGGGGAGGTTAACAAGCAAACAAAACAGAACTTAACTGACTATTCCCAATGAGACACTTGAATACTGCTAATCATGGTCATAACTAATCTTCATATACAGGTGATTTGAAATACTGTATAAACATGATGTTACACCACTAAGAGTCAAAGTCTAACTTAGAAATTCTCGGAAATTGTATGCTGTGGCAAAGATAATACTAAAGAAATGTGGTTTTGCCTTGCATTCACAATTGTGTCAGCAGAACCCTTCCTTGTATTAAATGGTTTTGTAAATCCTGGCAGCTTCCCCTTTCATGCAGACTGATTACCCCAAGAAAACATTATCCATTTCACAGCCAAGAACCATTTATTTGGTATTGGGCAGACTGCCTTGAAGGAACGATGGAATGCCTGGGAGGTACATGCGCTATTTATTCTCCATCTAAATTTCAGCTCATTTTGTTAACTGAGCATGCAAAGGGACAATAGCTCAGAGCCCATCCTGTTAAAATATGTAAACCACAGACAGAAGTATTTGCTATACTGTTAGTTAAGGAATGCCTCTCTAGAGGTGAAAAGAGCACAAGCTTTTCAGAACTGAGCAACTGCTCGGGATCACTGATAACAGAAGTGTAGTTTAATGAGCACCAGCAATATTCCAGATGCTCATCCCTTCTTCCAGGAAAAGTAATTCTGAGCTGATAATTAAAAGATAACTTTGGTGTTACCTGTTTTGTATTTCACATGTCTCATGCTAGTATCGTTTCTAGCTGAACGTCACTGCAAGTATTTCAGTGACAAATGTCTTCACCTTAACAGCAGATGACTGACGTTCAGATGTCCACGTTAATCCTTTCAGCTATATTCAAAAGTATTGAATCATTAAGCTTAAACATATTTCATTCCAAAAATACCAGTTTTCTTATACTTCTACTCAATCCAGAACAGATTTACTCTAGCTTTCCTACCCAGCAGCAATCATTTTGGTAGGTCTGTCTCAGAGGCAGTGATGCTGGAAGCTCTGGCTTCTTACTCAACGGAACTGAGTTGCTGTTGCTGCCTGTTGCTATCACGCAAGCCTGAGAAAGCCTACCTGGCACCAGTCAACATCTGCCTCTCTGAGCACAGGGCCTTGGAGTTTCCAAGGAGCTGGAAGCCTGCAGTTTATAGAAGCTCTAACTCTAACCAAATATTAGGTTTACATGCTGCACACTTAAGTCAAAATGCCATTATAATCCTGTCCCCTAAGTGCAGAGTTTGGACACGCACCAAGCTTGTCGATTTTGAGCTAGGTGGCCCAGGTCTGCAATCGCACAACCCACACAGGTCTGTAACTGCACAACCCACACCGGGGCAGATCTTGCGAGTCCCAAGTGGCGCCTCCGCGAAATCGACATTCTTGTCAATTTCACAGCCCCTATTAGCAGGGAAACTGACAAGAATGGCAATTTCGCCAGCTTGCAGCAGGGGAATTGAGCATGTACAGACAAAGAGCAAATTTGAAAATTCCCATTTCAATTGTATTTGGAACAAAACATTTTAAAAATAATTAAAATATCTGCTAGTCAGTCCAATCTGATATTCACACTTTTTCTTTAAGGCACGTCTAAATAGCCACATGGATTGTAAGTGTTACAATTTCAAAACTAAAGTGCACTGAAAATATAATCTGCCACTTTGAGTGATCCCCAGGGTACAGGGAAACACAGAAGAAAGATGTAACTACTTGTCACAGGAAATGCCCTATCCTTTAATTAGCAACAAACTACAAGAATGTTGCAACATTCATTCTTAAACTGTAATTCCTGACTTCAAATTTAAAATCTTAGAGCAATCCTCCCCTTCACAGCAATGTCTCAGGAATAATACTCTATCGTCAGTAATACAGAACAGCATAATCCCGTAGTCACAGAAAAGATGATATACATACATATACATATAGATACAAACATATACATATATATATGTGTGTGTGCATTACAGACTATTCTGATGGAGATTACTTGAGGTCATTCACCTAAATATACTGAACTGCAGGTGGAAAAAGTGATGTATATTTTCTCAGCACTAGAGATTGTGATTCTGCAGATTACTTCAGAAAATGAGTGATCTCCAGATTACCAGTCCAGTCATCTCCTCGAAAGAGTTACTTAGAGACATTTGTGATGAGTGCAGCTTTCAAAATTGAACAATTTCCAGTGCATGATTATTTTTCATTTTCTTATAATAAAAAGTTTGCAATTTCAGCTCATATTTTCCTTACTTCTTGTACCTCTCGAAAGGATTTTTTCTTTTAACTTATTGAATTAAATTGTTTGATCCATTTCTAAGGGTTAGGAACATAAAAGTATGTTTGCCCATATTAAGAAAATTAAGTATCTATTTCACTAAGGAGTTCATAGACTTCAAACACTGAAGCAGGAATCCAGAATTTTGTGGCAAGTCATGAGATCTTCATTGCTGTCAGGCATCTTATTGACACTTCTATGGAAAACCCAGCCAATGTGGCCTCCTTGTAAGTGTCTCAAGTTCAAACTCATCCATAGTTGGTCAAAGTTCTTAAGGTTAACATCTTATGCTGTCTACAATATGGGAATATGGACAGGTGTATCCTATCTGGTGAATAATCCATCTCTACATAATCCATTCTTCCCAAAGGCTCCAGTATTGGACAATAAACCAATTTTTCTGCTGGATGCTTGTCAGCATTGTTCTACCAGGCACCAGAACTGAGGCCATGCCTGGCAGTCAGCAAAGAAAAAAGAAAAGATGAAGTGCAACAAAAGTGGAGGGAAAAGTGAAGGATAGGCTTGGCTGGAAACAGGCACGGAGAACAAGTAAAAGGTAATCATAATTTTGAGATATATCTTGTAACACGTATGCATAAGAAATTCAAGTGACATATGCAACAGAACCCTAAGCCTAGTATTTCTGAGTTTCTGATTGAATGTCCTGCTGTTTTACTCATATACATACTTTTCTATTATTTTTGGTTATATGTTTGATAACCCACTAACGGTAGAGCTCACAAAATTATCACTCCTTGAGGTACTCCTGCAGGTGTAGTTTTGTCACAAATGAAATTCCCTATAAATGCACTTTACTTTTTGCCTGTTCAGCTATAATTATGCTTTTCTTTTCTCTTGCATTCTTTTCCTGCTCATTCCAACTCACTTCAGTTAATATATGGCATGCCCTGACAAAATAATTCACACTGTTCTCCATTCTGCGCTCTTCTCTCCAAGGAACTATGGTTGAATCACAGGAACAGATTCAGGTAAGTACTTTTTTCTCTGTAGCAAAGTTTAAGTCAAGCTACTGATGGTTTTCAGTAGTACTTTCTACGCAAGCTTGCACTTGTTTATAATGAACACCTTAGCTTATTACATATAATCTCAGTGAAGGGCAGATAGGCAATCCCTGGGCTCTAGAAACAGATACTATTTACAAGTATCTTTGGAATAGTATTAGCTTGTTCTTTCCTTTAATCTTCCATGAGGGAGTGATCACTCACACAAATCTATCAGCAGTGGCTTTTACATTATAGACTGCTGAGCCTTTCATATTCATAGGTCAAAAGCTTTTATTAATATTTTGTAGAAAGATCCCCTTAAATAGGTGCTTTTAACTCAATGCTACATATTCTTTTACAAAATAATTTGTGAAACAAACTATTTTCTCCCTTACAAGATAAAGGGAAGCGTTAGATTTTTTCTTTCCATTTAAACCATGAGTTCTCTGAACACTACCTTCTTTCAACAGACTTAACCAACTCAGCCAATTATTTAAGGCATATTTTTGTTTAAACAAATAAAATAACAAAAAAATCCAGAAGCTAAAATAGTCACACCTTAAACAACATGCCAGAAAAATAGTGAGAAATGGCTAGAATCATTTAAAATTCAATTTTTTCCACATGATTCCAACAAAGGACCAGGTGTGCTACAAACTAAACGTATGAAGTAAAGTCTGAGAAGAGAAAGAAATACATATACAATGAAAAATTTGCTTTATGAAAGAGATGGAAGCCCTTTAAACTCATTTCACCTACAACATCTTAGAAGAAAGCAATTTCCATAATCAGTTCAGTAGCTGTATCACTAACTTCTTAGTTTTTACAGTGATCAACATATACTTCCTAAGTTAATCTCAAAAATTGCACGTATGTTAATCATAATGTAAAACAAAAATATTCAAACTGCCCTTATTACTCTAATGCACTATGTCTTTTGAACACACTATCTGAACAGAAATTCTGTTTACAACAAAAACTATTTTATTTTCATGTAAAAGTATCAAATTGGTTAAAATTCTAAACAGCTGAAGTTGGAGATACCGAACCAATTTTTTAATTTCTATACATTTACACTTTCTTTTGAAGAATTTATTTTTCTAGTGTCTACACAGAATCTATGTTTAAACCTTATTCTGTGATAAACATTTTATAGAAATAATATCTATTTCATACCCAGGAAAAGAATACCATAGTCACTGTTGCTAAACAGGGATGAATTCAATAAATTTTGCAGTAGAAGGATGAATCAAAGATGAACCTTTTGATGACCACTTTGTGTTTCACATCTCCTTTGTCCCACAAAAATTAGTTCATTTATTCTGATACAATTAACTGTAGTTTTATACTATATACTAATATATGTTCAATTAAGTACGTTACATCATATACTATGTTAGGATTTTGGTCTGTAAAGAGTTTTCCAGTACTATCTAAATGTCACAACTGGTAAGTCTAACATTAACTACATGCTAAGTTAATTACAAATGCTGTAAAATTAAACTAAGTTCAAATGCATCACAACAACAACAAAATTCATTCTTGCTAAGCTCATCATCCTTAGCTGAATATCAGCACTTCTTCTCTTCCCTGCATATTTATTCCCTCTCCTATGCTTAAATAACTGCTTTGCCAGTAGGTTTACAAAATTTGGGATAAATTATGAATATAAGTGGGCAACAGCAGTCTTCATGAGCAACAATTGTTGATATGATTCTGCCACATTTTGACAAGCATTGGTCTCTGAGTTCACTAGCTCCTAACATTAATCGAGATGACATAAGCCAGATATTCACAATTTGTACGATTAGATGAGTCATGCGACAAGCTTACAGGATCACTGACCTAGACTTGGAAAATTTGGCAAAAAGAAACACATTTTGTTAAAATGGACAAATCTGGGCAGTTTCAAAGATAGTCACTATAATGCAGGCTATAATGGAGGTTTGTAAAGCTTAATTTTTTGCTGCACATTACAGCATTTCTTGATTATACAGAAGGGTAAGATGTTTGCTTCCTCATACAAAAATGGTACTTTTTAATTTCAAGGAGAAAAAAATAAATCTGTTTCTCATTTCTTCTGCATGTTTCTTTTAAATGATGTACACGTATCTCCAATCAGAGATTTAAAATTCATGTTCATTGCAAAAAGTAACAAAAAAGATTTTGTCAGAGCTTACAGAATTGAGCTACAGAACATCAGTTAAAAATTGCTTATCGGTTCTTGCAGTCACACGCAGTCTTCAGTGTGAATTTGCATACGTCTCTTACTAGAATAAAGCACCTATTTTATTTTTATAATCTTTGAACAGAAAAATACCACAGGTTTACAGCATACCGATTTTCCTGTTTTCTTGTACAGATGGCATTTTTTCCCTGCAGTGTTAAGCACTTTGTTCACCTTTTAACGAGATTCAATCTAATCGGCAGGTCGATTAATCAAGCCCTACAGAAAGCCGCCAGCGCCCCCTGGTGGGCAGAGCTGCCTTTGGACACCACCGCCTTCCCTGTCCTGGCGCCCCTCATCCAGCCATTACAACGGGTCACTTCATCAGTAATCCTGTTTCAGTCCCTTGCTAGGCATTCGTATTTTCTAGTCATCCAGTAGTCTGCGGAACCAGATCTATAAACTGGAGAAGCATTCTCTTGTTTACCCCATTCACATTTGCTTCCATTTTTACTATAAAATACGAAACAGGTTTATGGAAAATAATCCCTAAGCTCTTTATTTTAAACTTTATTTTAAACTCTTCAGGTTCAAAAGACAATCTCTTTGAAAATTAATTAGAATTAGTAAATCACATTTATTATGTTGGCAGGTTATGCTAAAATGAAACAGAACACAAGAATGACAGGCTGAATCTGTAGGATCCAATCCTATTGCAAATGGACATAACAGTCCACACAATGTATGGGAGCGCTGATGCACTAAGACACAGTCTCTGTGTTTTAGTAAGGCTGTTTGCAGGGTCAAAGTCTAAGTTCGTTCACAGTGCTATTCACAGTAGTTTTGCATAGCCTTCAAAGTTGTAGATTCACTTAAAATGTAGAGGTTACCAGACAGAAGTCTCACCTGAACGTAATTCTCACTGATATCATTAGAATTTCAGGGTAAACAGCAATCACAGTATCCAAATTATAATGTCTTCAGAGTACAAAATGTCTAGTGCAGGATAAAGATATCATTGCAGCATCAATGAGATACAGTGTGAGTTGCAAATGTACCGTAGCGCCTGGAACCAGTATGCCGAAAGCAGTTACCCCTAACTCAGAAACCTATCAGTCCACCCTGGAATTGAGTTCATCTCTCTGCACAGAAAGTATCTGAGGTCACATCCCAGGGCTCTCAGTGATGCATAAGCCAAGTCATTCTACCTATTATTTCCAGTGTATTACAGGAAACTCTCTTCTGGAACTGCAAATAAACTCTTCAAGGGTGTCACAGGCGGCAATGGCATTAGCCTGAGGCAGTACTGCAGAGTACTGCAGAAGATTAAGCCTATACCAATCATTTTCAGCAAAAACCGTAACTCTTTCTGAACAATAAATTTTGTCTACATCCAAAAACTTGTGCTAAGGTGATACTGGAGTTACGAGATAACTTTACATGCAAAGACAAACCTTTACACAAGCTTCCACTGAATTCATTGTACTGTATGAAATTAACGGGAACCTGCTTTTGTAAGAGACCAGTACAAAACAAGCAAAAATCTTTAGGTTTCGTCAATACACAAAGAGAAGGTTTCATTATTGCCCCCTGTTCATGTATCTTGTTCATCACTGATTTAAAAGAAAATACTACTTATCCATCCAAAGTTTCTTTTGCCTTGAGATTATTTCTTTTCTTAAACAATACTAATCTCATCAAATTTGAACAAAAATGTGTATGTTCACAAAACCCTGATCCAAACATGCTGTTTCCATTTCTTTTTAATCTAAATAAATAATTTTAAGCCCCAGAAATATTACAACGATGTTAATGAATTTTGAAGAAAATGAAACGGAAAAATTAAACTGAGGCAGAGGCTCCAAAGCATCCTGACTAGGCTGTGTAGCAGTCGAAAGGGACAATGTGTTTCTGGCTCTCAGGTTCCCACGTGCTTTTCCTAGCACTTGTCTCTTCTAGTTCTGTATCTTCCTCTCCTCACTTCCCAAGATGTCAGTGCTGTACTTACTCTGCAGACTGCAGCAGTGAGCAGCGTGACCATGCATCTGTCTGGAAGACATCTATCTGTCTGTAAGATACTACTGTAAGACATCATCTATCACTTGTTCAGTAACCAGGACTGCTTATGGGCCACAACAACATCACTTTTTAAAATTATTATATTCATTGCATTTTAAATAACATCGCCTTGTTGCCTGTACCATGGTTAAGTGCACTATCCATAGTCTCCTTCAGGGATTTTAGGGACATGAGGTTGTTGCTGATTGTCTGTAGGATTCTATCTGCCTGCATATGTAATTTTGTAATGCATCTTTGCACCAAATACACCCATATTTTATCACCTTGTATTCTTCCAAAGTTTCCAGTGGTCCCTAAATAAATTCATCTGCTCTCTATTGGCTATTCACTGCTTATTTTGAATTCTTCATTAGGATTGTTCTATTTGGAGCCCAGGGGTTGCTACTCCACTGACACCTAACCAGTAAGAAGGGTTTGTTTCCTCTGGCTAAATATATGTTCCTATCACACACTCTGGGATGCCTTCAACTTTGTGCTCAGAGGACTGACATTTGCATCTATCTTGTCATTCTCCTATTCCCCGAAAAACCATAAGATAGGCATGTTTTCAGAGCTAAATGGGTCAAACTTATTACTTCTAATAACTTTTACTCACAACACTTCACGTCCTCATTTTAACTTCCTGTTATTGCCCTCACAGCTACTTTTTTTCTCCTCTAAGTAGAAATCTCCATTTTGGTTTTGAATCAGCTTGCAGCTTCTTTTTTTCTGCACATTCTGGAGATAACCATGAGGTCTGACAGCAGTACTTGGCAGTACTAGAGAGCTAATACGATTCTCATCACTAAATGAATCTCCTTTCTGGATGACTGAACTTGTAATCAGCTACTGGTTTGTTAAAAGCTCAGCTTGCACCTGTAATACTTACTACCAGATTTGAAACTGGCTTTTTATATTAAGTAATATAGATATGTTATGAGATGAATAAGGGAATACAGCAATCATTCATGCATGTCTGCATGACAGATATACTTCTTATACAGATTATCCAAACCATCTACTATTTTTACCCCTCTGCGTGTCTTCTAATCACACAGAAAGTTTCCTATTTCATTACCTATTTCACTTTTTGATCCTTCTGAAGTCCGGATCTAATATCTTTGTTTCAGTCTGCATGTTCTGTTTGGTAAAACATGTATCTGAGCAGCTTACTCGGATATAGACCAAAGTTTACTTTCTAATGGTTTCATTTTCAGTATTTTACAAGTAGATTACAACAAAATTACACTTCAGGGGCTCATGGCCCTCCTTACACTAGCAAGTCATGGAATCATTCAGGCTCAGAGGGACCTCAGAAGGTCTCTGTCGCACTTTCCTGCTCAAAGTAGGGTCAGCCAAGTTGCTTAGGGTTTTGCCCAGTTGAGTCTTGAAAACATCCAAGGTCAGCAACTCCACAGCCTCCCTGGGCAACCTGTTCCAGCAGTTAAATATCCACATGCTGATTGCCGCCCCCTCCCCCCCCTTTGTATCTAATCAGAACCTTGCCTGTTTCAATTTATGCCCAGTGTCACTCACCCTCCTGCTGTGCACCACAGTAAAGAGCGTGGCTCCTTTTCAGGAGCCGCCATTTAGGCACTGGGACACTGCTCATAGGTCCCTCTGAGACCTTCTCTTTTCCATGCTAAACAAACTGAGCTCCCTTGGCTTCACCCCATAGGCAGGACCCCTACATTATGAATGCTGGACAGTCTTAAAAGAGATGTCAACTGCTCTTAGCTGCTAGACTTCCTGCAGCGTAATTCCTGCAATCCCTTTATTACCACATCTTATATCCCATATCTCCATGCCTTTTTTTTTTTTTCTTCAGAAGGGCTACAAGAAAACACAAGCTATAAGAGTAAGATGAATCTCCCCATGAAAAAGGTAATGTCTCTGCTTATTTACTATTATCTTATCTCAAAGCTGCTATATCCTATCACATCAAAATAGACAGATCCGCTGCTGCAGGTAGAGCTTCAGGAAAGCTTAACTTCCCATCTGACCCACATTTCTGTTGATGAGGTTTTGCCCTGTTTGGGGTTTTCTTTATAGCCTAGAGGAAAAAAACAAGGTAAGGTTCTATTTTTCTGCTCACTCTCCTAACTATACTATCGCTTCTTCTCTAAATCATGGATACTTCCTCTAATTTCATTATTTTAGCCTTAGTACATAATATTTCGTTTACATGAGATATCAAATATTTTAAGTACTAGTTCACTGTAGTTTCTACTGGGAATACTAGTTATTCTGAAATATCCACACTTCTGCAGAAAAACATGTTATTGAAGCTCTAATATTATTCCCTTGTGCTGTTACAGTATTTGTCAACTCCAATTTCATTGTGCTAGGACTCATACTAAAAAATGGCAGTGTTTTACAGTCTGAGCAAAGATCTTACAATCCAGTTACTTCCTCTCAATAAAATTATACACATAATTCTCAGTCTCTTTCTCAACTTACAAATCCACATTGCAAATCTGTGACTCTAAACCCAAATAACATTACATATTAACAACAGTGATCAGTCTTCAGTAGTTAACATCAGCAATGTCCAGTGTGACATATAGATTTCAACCTGATTTCCAAAGTAATGAACTGACATTCAGCATTCCTTACTCACCTTCTGCCTTTCAGAAACTTGTCCAGAGTTTATCTATAGTTTTGAGTGTTCTTCCTATTAGTTCTGCATCAATAAACTGTAGTGACAATTGTGAATTAAATTATACCAATTGCTAAACCAGATGGCAAGTCTCAGCACATGCTAATCTTACAAGCCAAAATTAAGAATTGTCTTTTAGTAACTGGTTGTTACTGGTTGATACTGTTTGGGTTTGTTTTTTTTTTCTTTCCCAGCGATCCACTAATATTTATTGTGCACTGATTTTTCGTACTGGTTTTGATGGTATTTATATTACCAAGTCATATGATTTGTGGCCTATAAATCTTGGAAGATATAACATCAGGTGTTGTGTTATCATGCCACATGACAAACAACTACCCTGCACTGCGTTTTAACAATGGAAAAACCCATCAAAAGGATAATGGAGTAGTATCCACACAACTTTTAGATCACCTTACCTTTAACTAAAAGCAATTGGGATAGATGAGGTAGGAAATCCTGGAATCAAAATGTACAGACTGCTGGAATGAGCAAGAAGCAATCCCTCTCCTGCCCAGAGGAAAGCCAAAAAAATTCGATCTATCTTCTTAAGGAAGACAGACAGGGAATCAGCCCTCAGGGAATACATTTTAATTTAACTCCATGTCATTTTCCCATTCTATTGGCAGCGCTGGAATAATTAACACAAGAATGAACTCATGAGTGATTTAGGGGCAAAGAGATACCTTAAGAGTATAACCTAAACAGTAAATATAGAAAAGGCATTACCTAACTTCAAACAATAAGAGAAATACTTACCATTTCAAGGCAAACTACATGTGACTACTCCATATGAAGTCCCCCAAATTGTACCTAGTACTTAGTGATCAAATACTACATTCCACATCAAAAGACAGTTGGTTGTGTGAAGGAGAGTGAGAGGACAGCGATGTATGAAATACCTAGTTTCTCATGACTGTGATGGCATGCACAAATCCTAGCCCATGGCCCCATTCTAGCACTATCAATCTTGGGATCAACTCCATGAAATACTTCACCTGAAATAGAAACAAACTTAACCGATCTACTGAGACACACACAGAGAAAGATGGAGTTAAAGCAAAGTATGAAAAAGTGACTATTTCTGCTGCCACTGAGTGTTCTGACCTGCTTGTTCTGTACGTTATTTCAAGTACAGCTGCGTATTTGAACCACACACATTTAGCTTTCACAAGACTTTTTAAGTAAGAGTTTCAAGCAGATTGAGCCTTTTCATCGCTCATCACCTAAAAGCTGACTCTGTCTTTGAGACTAGGACACAGTTCTGTGATTCTCAAGTTCTGTGACAACTTGAAGATATGATTTATCAAAATACCCTTTGTTCCCTTCCAGAAGCTATTCATATGTGGTAACTTAGGCAAAGTTCTCATGTAAGTGGTATTTATCTACATTAACATATAACATTAATATACCTTCTCCTCCTTATTTTTACTTTTCTTTAATAGCAGAGGAAGGAGTGGCTTCAGCACTCAGTCTAATACTGAAGAGTTACTAGTTTCCCCCAAAACCCTGCTGAAAGAGCCATAGTGCTCCATATGAGAAGGAAGTAAGCTCATGTCTTGACAAGTGCCAATAGAATTTCACTAAGTCATGTAAAATTAAGTTTATAAGATTACGAATGTAAGAATAATTATATATTTTGATTATGAATGCGTTCTGGTGATCATTTTACATGGCATACATCATCAGTCTTGGGGGAGAAACAGGCTAAACAGAAGTTTCAAATCTAACTCTTAACAGAAGCCACTAATACCTCTGAAAAACATAAAAAAAAGCAGTAATTAAAACTTACTTTAATATATTAGTTAGGAATAAAACACAAATAACCTATGTCTCAAACACATTTATAGTGCCAAACTCAACTATCAAAACCAAATAAAACAGAAAAATGAAGCAAATACTGTATAAACTACTGGGAAACAAGAACTAACAAGTTTTTAATCATAATACTTGCATAAGAAGGTAAGATGTTCGTAATATTTTGTATTTACAATACTACTTCCTTAGTTTTAGGTGCATCAGATTCAGTATTTTACTTTAGAAATTTCATACACTTTCCACTAACTGTACCAGAACCTAAAATATCCATATGCATTATGAAATGTAAATGAAAAACTATTTTCTGTAAGTAGCATTAAATTACAGTTTCAGCAAACTGGAAAGGCTTCAAGTAACGAAGATATCAGAAAAACATAGTATGAATTTTTGGAAAAGGTGCTCTGGTGTTGTGCAGCACATGACAATGGAATTAGTTTTTCTACAGGGATTTCCAACACTTTCCTCTCAACAAATTCCAGTTTTGAAAGAAAGACAGAAAACCACATTTTGAAAATTTTCATTCATAATTTCATCTTTGTTCATTTTGTTTCAATTTTTACTTTGTGTTTTTATATACTTCATATTCTGTCAGATATTATAAGCAGCAGCATGAGTTGGGGTGTAATACCTACGGATTTATCTTGCAATAAATAAATTTTATTTATTATATTTTTATTTTGTATGTATTATTATTTTAGGGGGGTTATTTTTATTTATATTTTTAAATACTTCTATTTATTATATGATTTATTTGAATATATAAAGAAATCTCTATTGCCACCCACCAAAACCCTGCTAAATTTATACTTCCCTGAGTGCCCTTACTGGCAGCAATTATCTTCTTGTGAGCAACTTATCTGTATATAAAATAAAGGACAATTTATTCAGAGGAAAGGGCACTTTATCAATTCAGAAAAACATGACACTAATCAGCCACATATTAACATGAAGAATAACTTTAAGCTCTGCTGTGTTTGGATATAATTTTTTGCCGTCACATCCTTGCCTCCCAATATGAATTAAATTCACAAATGTCTCTTTGAATAAGCCCGCTCCCTATCTACTACTAGGATGAACAATCTCTCCCCAGTAGCTGAAAAGAGAGCCCCAAAGCTGAGGAATTCACTGAAGCAGTTCAAACACGAGCTGTAAGGGGTTATTATATCTGAAATCATGTAATCATACTACCTCTCGCTCTGCTGCCACCTCCCTAAATTGTCCTAGTAACTCTGCATCCATCCTATTCTCCCTCCACAAAGACAGTGATTTCAGACTTGCATACAACTGAGTAGTAAGGAAGCCTCACCAGAGCTCACGCAGCTCCACTGCTGCCTTCTGAATCTCCAAGAGAAGAAAGCCTGTCATTTCTTAACGTGCTTCCTTTCCCTGCATGCTCCAAAAAGAGAATGAGATTGCTCAGGAACTGGCAGCAGTTTAGCACACAGACTAGTCAATCAAGTGGGCCAGATCTCCCCAAACAGCTTCTGAACTCCAGCATTCATATTTTGAGCTTCAGTGTAAAGTAAGGAGTAAGTATACACAGAGGTTATTGCAGATTACTAATACTGGAGAGCCAGTGGCAACGCTAAAATACAGGCATGAAAGAAATGATATCCATTGCTGGACTTCCTTATACACTGCTGCTGAAGGATTTCCCAGCACTATATCTAAACTAACCTAAGTGTCCTTAAGAAGTACAAAGTAGTTTGGACATCCATTTATCCTGCATCCTGGGGATATCCGATGAGTACCACAACAGGGCAAGTACATTAACAATGCTTTACCAGCATAATCCCTCAGCCCCAGGCTGATTCACAGCCAGGGCAATTCTGAAGCAGAGGTAATATCTATATCTTGCAGCCCTTGATATATTTTTCTTCCATTAACCTGTCCAGCTCATTTTCAGCATATGTAAATTTTTGGCACCTCCAACAACATTAGCAAATAAATCCCTAGATTTACTGTGCAGTACATGAAAATATATATCCTTTTATTTGTTTTAAACTTGTCTACAGTTTCAGTTGAAGCCCCATGACTCTCATAAAGGAAAAATCAGTAATCAGTTGTACCTTGCTCACCCTACTTCGAGTAATCTATTGCTCTGACTGCAGTAACCTACCATAGCAATGTTTGTTCATTTAAGCTCTGATTCAACACAGTAAAGCAAATGTTTACCTTCCACATGGAAGGAACATGTGAGCTATCTACCTGCTACCGAATGTGCTGAGGTAGTTCACTAGTACAGCTCATCTGATATTTTCCCAATAAAATATGCTTTTATTTGCAAAAAATAATAGAATACACTATGGAATGCCTGGCCTTATTCAACAAGCCCCAAAGCAGATAGTAAAGTAAAGTAGGATATGTGATGCTAAAGACAATCACTAGGAAGGTAGAAGAAAAGGGAAGTTGGAGTCCTTACCTTGCCCTTTTCACTTATGCAAATAAACACCAGTTATACCCATCATTTTTCCTATCTATCTCAGCTCTTCTACTCTGTAAAAATAATGAATATTTATGGAAAATTCTCAGCCATTTTCACCATTAAAATTTCAAGAAAGGGTCAGAATTATACAGCATGCAGTCCTCATATATACACACATTCAGCTTATATCTCTTCAAATGATGGGAGACACCAAGGTACATGAAGTATTCGTGCAGGATCAGACCTGAGGAGCAGCCAGTATAGTGTCCTGACTCAAAATAGCCAGTAGCATATAGACGGTAAGTAAAGATCCTCTCAGTTACCCGCAGTTTCCAAATTCAGGACTCAGAGAATGTACCACAACCAATGCATTTAGTAAAGTGGTATTATCAATCTTCTATGAATTTATCTACTTTTGTATACTTACACTTGTGGTCTCCACAACCTGCTGTGGCAATGCATTCCACTGAACTCATGAAAAGATAGTTCCTCAAACTTCATAGCTTAAAGTGTTATCTGAAATATGCTACCTCACTCAACCATAGCTCTTTGCTATTTGCCCAGCACTTGATGTTCTTGGCACATTTGGAAGTGGGCAAAGAAATAAGATTGGCTAACAGAGTTGGCTGTGAGGATCACCTTCTTGTCTTATAAATGGTGTTGGGGTGTGAGGAAGCTTCTTCCTATAGCTTCTCTAAAGGGACCTCTGTGTCTCCACAGCCATTAAACATCAGAACTGCAAGCATTTACAAGTGTAGAAGAGTATCAGTCTGATCCCATGATATTGGGATCAATATCACATCATGAGTGACGTATACCATGTTGCTGTGTCCCCTTGACTTCCTTTAGAAGAAATCCCAGGCCATAATAAGGCTATGTTAGTACAGGTACTTAGTTCTCTGATCTGGACTGGCAGAGGACTAGGATTACACCGTGTCCTTGCTCTGTTCTTTAGGTATAGGCTTAAAATAAGCTTTGGTTCCTTGTGTAAACTGTAAACAAATGACATTTTAGGCTCCTGCACATCATGATATTCAGTACACACCTATTTATTGAAAATGAATCGTTCTTTTGAAGCTTTTTATTAGCTTATGTAACTTATTTCAACTGAAGAAAATCTAGTATCTCTAATTGATTTTCTCTCTCCATTTTCCCTTTAGCAATATGAAGCACAATCAACTGCAGTTTCAACCCATTTTAAGCCTATCAAACCAGAAATAACTACACAAGTGTTGCAGCACTAATTCAGTTTATAATTTATTCCAACCTTACAAACACCCTCTTAACCAAACTATAGAACTTACTAAACTTATGAGAAGTTATTCTCAGTCTAAAAATTCTATATACACATCAAGCACTTCTAGTATTACTGACAGTAAAATTCAAGAGCAGGATTCAATTATTTTAAGAGTTTAAACACCAAATCCCAGTTCTTTGAACAACCAGTTAGAGCTTTGTTTAAACTCAGATCAACCAGAAGATTCTCACTGATGTTGCTGTCATTTAGCATAGGACCAGAAGATGAACTGAAATCAATGAAATGCCATGAATAACATTACACGGACTTGCGTATCACTCTTGCTTTGGTGACTTTCGATATTGGCAGAAAGAAAAAAAAAATACTGCATATGGTATTTGTTAAATTTTTACACAAGTGTTCAGAAGTATAATGCATGAAAACATTGCTTTAAAACTAGTACTAGATTTCAAGTTTATGGCTCCTCTCTAGACAATAGTCCTCTAGATCACAGAATCTGGTAAAAAATACTGTTGACAGTATCTGCAATAAAGTTATAGTTAAAATTTCATTGAAATGCCATAAAAACCCACACCATTTTGATGTTACTTCTCACCTTAGCTGTTCTGTAAGAATAATTACTCCAACTGATTTACCAGTCCTGGCATTATGTGTCTACTACATTTGCATAAAAATGATTATTAATTGTTTGAGGCAGAGCATAACAATTCATATATTGCACTAAAAGCAAAGAAGATAAAGATTTAATGATACTTACTAGAGTTAGAGCAAGCTAATCACTGTAGCCTGAAGACAAAAATACAAGTTATCCATAATCATCCATTTTTAAAAGAGAAATTCCTTTTCACAACCTTGGTGGTTTCTTTTCTGCTCTTCCCCCCATACCCTTTCCACTAGACTTCAATATTTATTACACATTCTCAAGATTAGATCCTGCACCTGGAACCCTCCAGGTAAACTCCACATAGCCAACTACAGTAGAGAAATATCAGAATATATATGTTAAAAGGGAAGAGTGAAAGGAGAAGTTACTGCAAGTACTGTACAAATACAATACTGAAGGAAAGAATGCTTCTTTATGTAAGTCCACAGAAGACTGAATAATAACCACAACGCTCTCTATTGAGCTCTACAAGTTTTACAGTTTTTACCACTTACAGTACACTTATGTAATAGCATAAGAAACCCAGCCAGATACCATCACTTAGAAACTGTACCCTCTGTGACAACTATGGTCACTTCTCAGTGCTATGCAAAGGCCTTTGTGCAAAACAAAGACTAATTAAGAAGCAAAGAACACAGGAGACACAGGAAAGTGTGATAAACATTCTGGAGTCCACAGTTATGGTCTAAAACACAAACGGGGAGAACAGAATCAGCTGTAAGTGAAAGGCAATATAAAATTGGGGAACAGTTGCAAGAGATGTGACTGTGCACTGATCAACCTATCTCAGGAGGAGAAGAGAAGCCCTTATCTAAAAGAAATGAGAACTATGTCCCTGGAGATGCCAGAGTAGAAGAAACTTTCCACCATGTCAATACAACCTCTCAGTCTTCAAAAAGACAGTAGTGACTTGGAAAAAATATCTTTAAGGGATGTCCAGGGTCTGGCTGGGATGGAGTTAATTTTCTTCATAGCAATGCTGTGTTTTAGATTTGTTACTAAACCAGTGTTGATAACACACCAACCTTTTAGCTACTGCTAAATGGTGCTTGTGCAAGGTCAAGGCTTTCTCTGTTTCTCACTCTGCTCCACAGTGGGTGGGTAAGGGCCTGGGAGGGGAGACAGCTGGGACAGCTGACCTGAATGGACCAAAGGGATATTCCAGGCCATATAATGTCATGGTCAGCAATAAAAACTGGGGGGTAGGTTGTGGTTTTTTTAGTTTTTTCCAAAGTAGCTGGTGCTTGGGGATTGGCTAGGTATCAGTCTGCTTGTGGGAGGTGACAAGTGATTGCTTTGGCATCACTCGTTTTAGGTTTTGGGGTTCTTTTTCTTCCTTCTTTCATTCCTTTCATTATTAAACTATCCTTATCTCAACCCTGAGTTTTCTTGCTTTTGCTCTTCCTGTCTTCTCCTCGCTAGAATAAGGGCAGCGAATGAGTGAGGGGCTCTGTGGTCCTTAGCTACTTGCTGGGGTCAACCCACAAAGAGGGAAAAAACATCTTTTGGAACTTTTGCCTTCAACTGTTCATTGCCTTTCCAAACTGTAAATCTTTCAGGAGTTTCAAAGTACCTGGTAATCAAGATTATCAGAAATTGCCTACCATACAGATAGAAGAAGATTGAAGATAAATGGAAGATAAACAGAAGACTGACGATCAGGCCTTTTAGAAATTGTGATAACAGTAAATTGCATTTATTGATACTTTTCCTAGAATCAAATAGTTCTATTCAAACTGGGATGAACTATATCTTCCACATCAGACTCTAAAGAAAAAGCCACTGAACGTCAAATACCTATCACTTAGAAAGTCAATTACATCTCACAAAAGTAAACCTTAAGATATTGCATTCCTACTAGCCATATCATTCACGGAGCAGTAACATCATGACTGTTCACATGCTAAGCCTTGTCCATATAATACAATCCTTCTTTTGCTCCAGTAATAACGTCAAGGAGCACAAAAGTATGTAAATTATTTACACACTTTGGGAGGTAATGCAAGTAAAAAAATCCAATAAAGCAGTGGGTTTTTTCCTTCTCTTTTAGATACAGAGCCTCCTCTTTCCAGCTCTTGAAATTTGAAGGAAACAGAACACTTCATACGAATAGCTTCATAAAAGCTATGACCGCCACTCTGTTAAGACATTAGAAATGACAGCATGTAGATCTATGGCAATTTCCAAAAAAGCCGCATCTAAGTATTTATCTACAGAGTAACTTTTTTCAGAAATTTCACTAGGAGGGCAGTAGTGATGAGGACAGTCAAGTCATGCATAAAAAGACAATTCATTTGACTTTTGAAGACATACTGTAAGATAAAAACTTTTGGTTTTGTTTTTAAAGAGAAAAATAATTCTGGATCATCCTTGCTAAATACTTCCTTGGAATTTGAGAACATCAATGTTTATTATTGCATTGAGAGTAAAGAACTAGCATTCAGTGATAAGAACATGAGACAAATAACATTGCCATCATCACTTTCCCATGACTTGGACTAAAGTAGTGATCACTATCTCTGACTAGACAGAAAACTTTTCTTCTTCCAGTGGCATGAAAATACTGTGCTACACTGACTTTCCTGCTTGCTGACAATTTGAACCTGAGGACCATTGCACAATGAGGAGTTGGCGATCCACATAAAACAATTGACCTGAGCAGGCACAGGTCTGTACTGTGCTATGCTGTGCTGCAAATACCACTTGGCTGCAGGATAAAGTTAGCCTGCTAATCATAAAGGAGAAGGCCGTAGGCAGCTCCCACTTGGCATTTAGCAATTATACCACCTGCACGCTCTTACCTTAAAAGTGAACTACCATGTTGTCATGTAAACATCTTTTTTGCTTGACAGTAGAAATGCTGAATGAATTCTTTACTTATAAGAAAAACTAAACTAAATTATATACTTCTAAGAGCTCTAAGGACTGTAATGCTGGTGAATCTTAGCATGGCAGGATCTGTGCAGCGTACCATGTCATGACTAGAGGTCTGTCCAATGTTGCGCAGTGTAGGGTTCCCAGCATCTGAAGGGATGTAAGATTATCTGTGCTATCCCCTTTCTCCATCTCAAAAAGGTATTTAAATCCACACCTTATAGAGTCTGAGTGCCATTCTAAGAGATCTGCAACACACAATTGCACCAGTGCATTACATATGCCACTGAAAATCTTGCGGTGTATAGCACAGCCAGCCTTAGCATGCAGAAGAGGCCTACTGTCTCCCAGTAGTGTCAGCTTCTGTACATGCACTACACAGCAGACACTCACTGGTAATGTTGATTTCCCAACAGCTTCCAAAAAAGAAGAGTCAGCTATTCACATAGCTTTCTCACACACAATCATTCAACTTAAACCCCAACAAAACAGGCTGTGGGCCAGAAAACTGTTCCGAAGATGTAGTGTAAGTCACATACCATCTTTCCCAGGGCCTTGTGGCCTCTCTTCTGGCAAATGATGTACTCTAGTCACATAATGGAGGAGAAGTTTTCGTCCAGCTGGGAGAGATAACAAAGAGGAACAACCTGTTGCTATATTAGAATAATTTATCAGGTCTAGAGTCTGTTTCCTCCATGTTGCCAAAGACCTCTAGGAAACAGGAAAATAAGGAAAGTCTGTTGAACCAGAGGAAATGTACTGAAAGCACTGCAGATTGGACACCCTTTCATTAAAGCACTCAGAGACTTATTAGAAAAGCAGCGTAGACAGAGCCTCATTACAAAAGCAGTATAGACTATATAAGGGGAAGGCTACCAGACATTGAGTTATTGTCTCATCCCATAGGCAAAGGCAATCTTCACTAAATTCTGTTTATCTTCTCTTGTTATAAAATGTATATATAACACCAGCCAATCTTTCAGGGGTGTTGCAATGACTAGTAATTAACATTTTGAAAGGTCTTGAGGAAAAAAGAAATTCTAAAGATTAGAAGAAGAGTTATTAAAGCAAACAGAAGACATCAGGTATCTCCCGATAGCAATAGTTAAAAAATATATTACTACTTAAGGTGCATTTCTATCTCTAAAGATTCTGGTCTGTTACTGCATAGCAAGAATTACGCATAATAAACATGAGGCAGACAATCCCTGAACTTTCACTTAAGATTTCTACATTGAGCAAAAAACCCCCACTCTTACTGTGAAATCAGCTCTGCAGCTCTGAAGAAGAGATGGTTTTACAAGTTCTGAAGCTGTAAACACTTAAATTTAACTCAGCTATATGATTATTTGCATTGAAAACACAGAGGCTTTTCAGAATCATACAGACTGGCATATGTGTCAATATGCCTGCAGGAAATGGATTTCAACTATGACCACCTTTCACTTCAACCACACCTGTGTGAGTTTCCTGGGTACACTTATCTTTGGAGTGGTGCTTCATAGTTAACTATTGGGTAGCATGTATTACCATATGGTAACATTTTTAATACTGTGAGCAAGCATAAAGATTGGACAACAACAAGAAAAGTGGTGATTGAGCATTATAACTAAATATCAATATTGTGTAAAACAATGCAGAATTTTTCATCTTCCTTACTTGAAAAAAGCTCAAAAATGTGTATTTAAGTCCAAGTGTATTATCTAAAACCTTATGCTTCTGACCATGTATATGTTTATGTATAGCAATACATTTAAACAATATTCTTACACTTAATCAAACAATTGTTTTTTTTAAAACCAGATGAGTCATGCTTTGGTGACTGTTCAATCAATATTCCCAGCAATTTCAGGGAAAATACAGTTCAGTCCTCTCCAATGGACATCAGTGAGATACTAAGGGAATAACATGACGTCAAAGTCTCAGTGGACTTCAGCCAAATGTGAAAGACAGCTTAAGCCCAAATGTCCTGGAATTCCAAAAGGACCACACAGTTTCACAAAGAATTACTTCAGCTCCCGATCAGATTTACAAAACACAATATTTGGCATTATGATGTATACAAAATGAGCTGCTTGATATCATTTTCAGTCACAGACCTCAACTGCATCACCCCTTTACAAATACATGTGATTGTACAGTTACAGTTCTCAGCTTTATAAAGTCAAGAAGATCCTTTCCACTATCATGCCAACCGTGTCCTGGGCTGCATCAAAAGGCGTGACCAGCAGGTCGAGGGAGGTGATCCTGCCCCTCTGCTCTTCTGAGACCCCCACCTAGAGTACTGCGTCCAGCATAAGAAGGACAACATAAGAAGGACATGGAGCTGTTGGAGCAAGCTCAGAGGAGGACCACAAAGCTGATCAGAGGGCTGGAGCACCTCTCCCATGAAGACAGGCTGAGAGAGTTGGGGTTGTTCAGCCTGGAGAAAAGAAGGCCCCGGGGAGACCTTATAGCAGCCTTCCAGTACCTGAAGGGGGCTTACAGGAAAGCTGGAGAAAGACTGTTTATCAGGGAGTGTAGTGACAGGACAAGGGGTAATGGGTTTAAACTAAAAGAGGGTAGATTAGATGAGATGTTAGGAAGAAATTCTTTACTATGAGGGTGGTGAGGCACTGGAACAGGTTGCCCAGAGAAGTTGTGGAGGCCCCATCCCTGGAAGTGTTCAAGGCCAGGCTGGATGGGGTTTTGGGCAACCTGGTCTAGTGGAGGGTGTCCCTGCCCATGGCAGGGGGGTTGGAACTAGGTGATCTTTGAGGTCCCTTCCAACCCAAACCATTCTATGATTCTATGTTATCTGCCAGTAATCTATTTCAGCCACCTGCATAATTGAACACACATAGAAAGTTACCAGTGTGTTAATAGCCCTCCTATGCATCTTATGTTATATATAAAGAGTGATAACTGAAATCAGAATGTAGCCCCATAATATTCTTTTTCATCTTTGCGCATACATTTCTTCTGAAATGGATTCTTCAGAAGTATAACAGCTTAATTGTTACTTCTATTTGGAATGTTTGATTCTAGCTAAACCTTCATTGACAATTCTGATGTGAGTACTAGGAGGGGTTTTTTTTTTAAAAGAAAACACACCAACAGTTTCATGCTTTTAATACCTAAAGAAATCAATCAAACTGAAAAAGATTCTTTTGAACATACATGAAGGTCAAAGTGTGTGTTCTGCAAACCCCTGCATTATAAGTAGGGTACACAGTAAAATCATCTGCTATAAACAGTAGAATGTGTTTTCCCAGAATCCAGACTTCGGAGTGTGAGGTTTTGTAATTTTTTAAGAAAGGGCTGAATAAGCAATGAATACTGAACTCTAAAGGGAACAAGTCAAGTAGCTATATGCAACAATGCCCTGCAATTCAGTGATGGCAGAAAGCCATGATTTGAAATTAGTTATACTGCATATAAGCAGTGTAAAAAGCAGCAAAGCAGTTAATGGATTAATGCAGTATGTAATAAAAAAAAAAAAAATCAATCCCAGTATCATACAGTTACTGATCTGGAAAATATAGCAATGAAAAATACCTATGTTTGCCAATAGAAACTTAAGTTCTTTATGTTACCTTCAAAAGAAAACAAAATACCCTTCCTGTGTAACACTTTGTCATATCCTTAACTTTTGAGCAGTTCTGCAGGATGTAACCTAACCGGTACATCAAATATAAACCACATACTGTCAGCAAATTGCAAAATAAGAATTAAAATAAAAGCCAGTCTTTCAGAACCACAGCAATTTCAACACCAAGATATGCACATTGAACTTTTTATCAGTGGTAGTTACTATAACATGGCTATATTATAATCACTATAACCATGGCCATTCATCAGACATGCCATGATTTTGCTTCAGAATCTCAGAATCACTTATGTAACACCCTACCCAAACTGGAAGTCCTGTTTGTGACTTTTCCTAGTTTTAAGTTGATTTTGTATAAACTCTGCCAGTTTTGATGAAATGGATGATAGTAAAGTGTTCCAGGTTTTACATGGCAAAAAACCAAAATGGATTCTTACAATTGAGTCCTTATTTAAAAAAAAAAACAAAAACCACTTGTTTGTACACATATAATATTCTGACCAAACGTCAAGACACTAGAAAATAAAAATTTCCTTTATCCTACCTCTCTGGTTCCTGATACCTCAAGGGATTCAAATGTCTACAAGGAAAGACCTACACATCTATTGGCTACCTTTTCCACCTAACTAGAAGTTAACAAAAGATTCTATTCTCTTTGTGATACATAATGAGGCCAATAAAATCACACACACACACTTATCTACTGTGCCTTTCAGATGCCACAGAATACTACTTTAGGAGATCTGTGGTTTATACCAGTACAAGACACCCATTCAGCTTGCTTTTTATGTCATACTGATAAAAGTTGGAAAGATCAGTAAATTGCAGGAGGAAATAAGGAGATAATGCAGCTACAGACTAATTATGTCCTTCCCTGGAATCCATGGATTAGTTCTGGAAACATCAACTCATTCCATGAAGACTGCAAGCTCACAGTCACAAACAGTGTGACTTCCTTCAAACAGAAAGAACTAATTGACCCTAATGTGACACCTGAGTGGCCCAGCTCATTATCTCTTCTTTTCTGTAAAAACAAATGCATGCATCAAAGTTAAAACTACTGAAAAAAAAGAAAATATGTATTTGTATTACAATATGTATTAACTGACAATTGTTTAAGCATAACAAAAAACTTTTTTTTACCATGAGCATCGTCAAGCACTGGAACAGGTTGCCCAGAGACATTGTAGAGTCTCCATTATTGGAAAGAGTCAAAACCCAATTGAACAATGTCCAGAGCAACCTGCTCTAGAGGATTGTGTTGAGCAAGGGGTTGGACTAGATATCTCCAGCAGTCCACTCCAACCTCAACTATTTTGTGATTCTATGAAGAATGCAGTAAGGAAGCAACAGAAATATAATAGAAACAGAGTAGAGCACCATATGTTCTTCTGATTTTCAGATTAAGGTCCAAACTGAAACAAATATTTCGTGATGGAATTTGTAAATGTAAGAATGCTGAGCTATCCTGAGATTGTGTATTTCCTGTGCTTTGATCCCACATGAAGTTCTATACAGGAAAAACTGGGGTGGGGGGAGGAGGGAATTGAAATCCATGACTACCTTTTAAGCATCTTACATTGAAGCTTTTAAAAATGACAGAAAAGAGACTATTAATTAACTTTCTTCAACAATTTCCCTCCTTTCACAACTAGTCATTCTAGGAAAGGGAGAAAGCAGTGAGCATAGAGCCTTCTAGAGTGCAATTTCACATACAGTACAGTCTACTGGAAAATTACAATCAAATGCTCTGGAGAGGTTACAAATTCACATTGCATAAGCTATTTGTAGCTAGTAAGTCTCAAATAACATCCACTGAGGTTAGAACTGTGATACAGATAAGAAAAAGAAGAATCAGATGAAAGCCAGGGAAGCAGATCATGCTCCTTGTACACAAATATATTCTCCAAGTAGAACCTGCAAGTGATTTATGTAGGAAATCAAATTAATTACTTTAAGCACCTGAAGTGTTTGGTATTTCACGGGATTTTGATGCAGCTAGCGGTTTATTCACACACATATACAGTCTTCATTACATTCACTCCTGAAAGTTGCGAGTTAAACACTATGGACGTTCACACAGCTGCTGGATACTTCAGGTTCAAACACAGGGAGCAGATTCAAACTAATATATGTTTGATCAGATATTACACTTTTTAGATTAATCTATAATAAAAAAAAATCAGAAAATACACATAATTTTTTGCAGTTACCCAGCAGTTCCATTGCATCATCTTCATTGTCAATATCTTCTTCAGTTACAGATGGAGCTGTGCTTTGAGCAGAATCAAAGGAGTCCTGAGAAAGCATGGCAGCCAGCAGTTTCTTATGTTGCTGCTGTTGTTGTTTTAGTCCTTTGGTCTTTGGCTCCATTTTTAAGCTGTGAGGGAGGAAAGCACAACTTCCTTTTACTGGTGCTTTCTACAAAATATGTCACACATTTCTCAAATTACTGTAGCCCATGATGTCCTCCAGATCTGAAGGTTAATGCCATCAGATCACACATAAACCAGCTGGTTATCACTCATTCCCTGATCATTGGATGTTATAAGTCAGTTTGTGTTTTCAGTTCCTGTCTAAAGTTTTGGTTGAATGATGATGGGAAATTTCCCACTGCCTTTATGGGCATTAATCAAGTCTAAATAAGCTACATATACAGAACAACAGGATGTTACTAATCACTATTGCTAGGGCATTGATTGCACAGCAACACAGCTCACAACAAAGAACTGCTCCCTTGAGTGGTTATGTTATCATGACCCCACAGGATTAAGGACTACATAGTTGTAACAATTCTCATGGTTTGTTGACTTGTATCCCTAACCTAAGTAACAGACAATTGGAACTGCATGGAAGTTAGCAGAAGGGTCTAAGGCAGGACTGGCTACAGTTAGCAATTTCTGATTCCTTACAGTATCAAGATAAAGACAATGGGGCAGAAGTTTGGCGCCCCACACGAGGGAATCAGCAACACCTCAGACTGTCTTACAGCCTGTTGCAGGAAGGTAGATCTGTTGCAAATGTATGAAATTCAGTATAATCAATGCTAGTTCATTTCCCACTGCAAAGAACACTAATAAGACAAAATGGACCTTGGAGATGAAGAGTGGGCTTTGAGTTTAGGACATCAGGTTATGGACAGGGCCTCTGCAAGCTCTAGTTCATTTCAGGCTCTAAGAAACAAGAGCATCGTATTAAAAATCACCCAAATTCCCCACTGTGTACATACATTATCCCTTGAGGAAGTTTCCCAAGAGCCTTGCTTCCTCTCAGAATTTCTCCAGGAAACTTGTCACGTAGAAAACTACTAACAATGACTTGGAAATTAGTTTAATCCTGTTTTCATGGTGTTTGAATTTCTAAAAGATGAGCTTGGTACCAGCAGGATTGCCATCAGCATTTTTATATGGTCCCTTATCACATATTAATACCTTACCTTGCTCCCTTACAGCAGCAACAGATAGCAGTACAAAACCAGTGACAAGTACAGCAGTAGTGAAACCTGTCCTTTCAGTTGCTCAAAATTAATTCCCCTTCTTTTTTTTTTTAAGTAACTGGGCCTGGCTTTCAGATATACAACATGTGTGCTTCTGTTGCTCATCATCACAGGAATGTATGTTTTTAAGCACGAAATAGCGGTTCTTTCCCACTGTCCATGACTAAATGGAGCAAAAAGTGAGGTTCGTGGTTGCAAGGACAGAAAAAGGAGACAACTCATAGATTCCCAAATACCACGTACTATGTATACTCACTATGATCTGCTTTATGCTGAAAAGACCAGTACTGAAAATGGGCATGTTATCAACAGACCAGTGGTCCACAGGAATATGCTGTTCTCAGCAGCCTATTCAGTCTCCTATAGAATGCTATGAATGTGTAAGGACCCAGGGCTTCCCCTTCCACCAAAGAGAAAAAAACTTGTACGCTATTGTCTGTGAAAACAACACGGAGAGAGGGAGTTGCATAACACTGATGGCAATTACTCTACCAGTGATCTGTCAATGCCTAATCCTCTGCATATTTATTCAGTATTTCATTTATGTAGCATTTCCTTATGTTTAGTGATAGGTAAAAGAAAACATATTTCCTGGAAATAATGGGACAACTACAGTTTTCACTTTCCTGTTCCTATGCTGTAACTGAAGATAAGGATTAGTTTTGAGAGTTTGTTGGCTTATCACATAAATCCTGATAATTAGTGATCAATAAACTATCACTTTTTATTAAAAGTGTTGCTAAATCAAGTTTAACGAGATGTAATTGGAGACATTTAAAATGAATTTCAAATTGCTCCCTCTTTCAGTTGCCAAGAAAAATGTATCTGAATTATTTTAGGCCACATTAACTATGAAGTAGATGAATGAAATACAGTGAGGTAGCCAAAAATTCTTTACAACTGATAACAAATTCACTCTTTTGAGAGTTTCATTTAATCTCATAAAACCCATGCTATTCCCACTACTTTTGCATGTACTAGGAATACGCTACATTAAAACTAAATTATTATTACCTATTACTTGTCCCATGCATTTGGTATATAGTCAATTCCAAATTCTGCTAATCATACTTTAATTCCCAGTAACGCTGAATCAGACCTTGAAGAAACTGTCATTAGTGAACTACCATTAATCATTCAGATTAACCTTGATCAATAAAGGCTTTTTTAAACTTCCATATATAGGTGGCATCAATTTTAGTATCACCACTATTTCAAAGTTCTGCAATTTTATGATTATTTTGCAAGACTGCAAACACACTTTTTATAAATGCCTTACAAAAGCTGATGAAATGCTAATGAAGCAAAGAATTATCCCAGACATAAAATCAGTCATCCAAATGTAAATCCATATGCTGCATGTAATTTAGTAGTTATTCATTTTTACTGAAAATCAGTATTCCCACTTAATGATACACATTTTTCAACAGGCCTGCAGCATATACTGCACCTAAAAACTAGAGATATCAGTGTCCCACGAGTCTTTCCTGACATCAAGTACCCTGTATTCTCCTTATTTCATATGCCAGGCAACGTGATTTTGTCATGATACTCAACAAGACTTCTCAAATACTATTCTCAAAGCCATTAATCACATTTTTTAATTATAGCATTAGCTGTGAGGTTTCTCACAGCTTGTACCACCCTCTACAAAGAGAAAAATATGCTGCTTTGAATCATCTTTGTTACTCAGAACTAAACCTCTTTGCTCCCGTCTAGAGATCAGAGATGCTTATTTCTGCTCTTTCCTATTGAGAGAAGAGACACAATATCCTCAAATTTGCTCTGCAACGTGGAACAGATCTTTATTCAGTGTCTTTATTGGACTGCTGAATAAGGAAAAAGAAACCCAGGCCCTCACAATCAAGGGGCAGTGCCAGTTGCTGACTCCATTACTTTCCCAGGAACTGCACTGGAGAGACCCGGTGTCTGAGTTCTGTTGGTTCCAGTCCAACGTCTGGCTGAGGGATCATTACTACATGCTGCTACTTCTTTGAAATAGTAGTACTTGCAGCTTCCCCCACAATAATCTAATTAAGAGAAGAAAGAAGTGCTCATGGATAACAAACATTCCCAACATGTGAGGAAAGCTAATGAATACAGCCTGTAAGAGTACAGCAAGTGACAGAATAGTTTCCCTGTGACAGGGAGGTGAATTCCAATGTAGAAGGCACATGGAGGACATAGTAAGGGAATATTCACAATTCAAATTGGGGAATGAGAGAAGAGCAGCCCTGCGTAAAGAGATCTGGGGGGTTGGGTTGATGGCAAGTTGAATATGAGTTAACAGTGTGCTGTGGCAGCCAAAAGGGACAACTGTGTCCTGGGGTGCATCAAGCACAGCATAGCCAGACGGTCGAGGGAGCTGTTTGTCCCACTCTGCACTGCATTGGTGCGGCCTCACCTTGAGTACTGCGTGCAGTTTTGGGCACCTCAGTACAAGGACATCAAACAATTAAAGTGTATCCAGAGGAGGGCAACCAAGATGGTGAAAGCCGTTCAAGGGCAAGACTTAGGAGTAGCGGCTGAGGTCACTTGGCTTGTTCAGCTCGGAGAAGAGAAGGCTGAGGGGTGACCTCATGGCAGTCTACAACTTCCTCAAGAGGGGCAGTGAAGAGACAGGTGCTGATCTCTCTCTGGTGACCGGTGACAGGACATGAGGAAATGGGATGAAGCTGCATCAGGGGAAGTCCAGGTTGGACATTAGGAAAAGGTTCTTCATGGTGAGGGTGGTCGTCCCTGGAACAGGCTCCCCAGGGAAGTGGTCACAGCACCAAGCCTATCAGAGTTCAAGGAGCATCTAGGCAATGCTCTTAGTCATATCGTGTAATTTTAGGTAGTCCTGTGACAAGCAGGGAGTTGGACTTGATGATCCTTAGGGGTCCCTTCCAACTGGAGATACTCTATGATTCTGTGATAATACCTTAAACCTTTTCAAAGGGAAAGCAGAGAGTTTCTGCCTTCTTAAAAGAGGAAGAAAAAGGTGTCTGCTGTAGTCAGAGTATTAGTTATAAGCAAGGAGAAAGGCTACACTGCTGAGGGAGAACCGTAGATGTTTAAGGCAATTAACAGAGGCAGTGCACAAGCTTTACACTTTAAAAAAAAAAAAAAAAAAAAAGGCAAGCAAGCTTTAATCCGCTTTAAAGAAAGGCCGTGAATACTTCACTTTCTGTGATAAACAGATATCTTTAAATCATGGAAAATGGACCCCTTGGAAAAATGATAATCTCTTCCATGTAGCTGAAGCACATTAACAAACAAACGTACTCCCCTACCCTCAGTCAACTGCAATATATCGTCAGAAGTTATCTTCTGCAGAGAATACTATATTCTCTTTGAGAAAGAATTGTTATTAACACCAGGATGCTAAATATAAGAACTGAAGATGAATTTAGGAAGTCCTGTTGAAAATTATATAGATACTGTTTCCCTTGTCTATCTTTCCTTTAAATGAGAAAATCAGATTTATCACTAAAGTGTCAAGAAGATTAACAAACAGCTGCTACCAACGGCTAAAATACAGAAGGGTTTGAGGTATCTGAATGAAGCTATACATCACACAATTATTACTCAATGGACCCCAATCTTACCAACATACACTTAGCTTTATATGTGGGAATTAAACCATGGGAATGTAAATGAGTATGAAGTTAATCATATATAAAATCTTTAGAAGAAACCAGTCACATCTTAATATCTTCCATTTATTCTGCATGCTGCCACACTATGGCGTTAGAATTTAAAAGCCCTGCATTCTGCTCTCAGAAATGGGGCATTATAAAGACAGATCCACTTCACAAATTACAAAATTTCTAGGCAGAACCAAAATCTCACCTTCCTCCAGGACTGCTGCTATCCTCACTGTCCCACTGCTCGTTTTTATTTCTTGGTATTGGTGGCTGCAGCATCTCAGCAGCGAGTGGGTCAGCATCATTCTCTTCACGACCAATCCATTCTCCAATGACACGAGGTCTGAGAAGGGGGGTGTTAAAACCTGTTGTGTCCTGAACAGATATAAAAATAAAAAAAACCCAACTAGAAACACTGCACTATTTGTTTTCAACCACACATGTAACCAGGAAAAGAAGAAATAGAAAATAAAACTACTGATTAACAAAAGTACAAAAATAGTACAGTATATTATAATTTCAGAGGGCTACAAAATACCTAGAAACAATCATTGACTAATGAAAAGAGTCCCATTAACAAAATTTCACGAGAGATTTGCCCACCCCAATGCCTCAAATCTCTCCTGTTTCTTACTTTTCAATAGCAACTGTAGAAATCTTGGGTATCATCTTGAAAAATTATAATTTTTTTAAATAAACGCACAACTCTTAAATCAGCACTGTGTCAGTTCTGCAAAGCAACAGATGAGGTCACTTGTATAATGAACTCCCCAACCAAAAGACTGTTTTAGATTAACATCACTTATTTGCATTATGAATTAATGCAAAACTAATAAATACATCTGCATTTGGCATTTTAAAAATAACCTTGCTGGGATTTACATAATGTATCTTTCAATTCTGAAAATGGTATTAACATTTTAATAAAATGTATTTCTGAAACTAGTACTCATATTTTTAACCACTTACTGGAAGATAGCTGGATAGGATTACAAGAAGCAGGCAAAATCCAACTGGAATATTGAAAACAATAGTGATGATTTGCAGCATTATATTAGGAATTTAGATTAAGGAAACAAATTGTCCTTAAAAAATTTATGAAAAAGCTGTTCTGAAGTAGTGAGTATCTCTGTTCTCAATGTTACTAGAACAGTTGTAGGTAAAGGATCATATATAACAGTATAGTCAAACTAAAAAACAAGCATGTATGCAAAAAAATAGACATGAAATGTCAGGATAGGAATATTTATTTTGCTTTAATTAAACTCCTTTCTATGCTAAAAAAGACGTTTCAAATACAGTGTTCCTAATTAGGAGAGATATATTCTATTCCTATCCTTTAACAAGAGAAAATTTTAGGAAAACAAATCCTTGGCTGTTACCTAGCTCAGTGTCTCAATAAATATTGCTGCCATAAAACAATGCTTTCCAAACAAAGAGCATCTGGAAAAAGTACAGCACAGTGATTACTTAGCCTAGCAACCATATTTTCTCATCTTCCTAAAAACAAACCATTTTTAAAGTCTCTTCCTAATTGACACAGATATGGTAAAAGCACGGTTTGAAGTAGAGGCCTCTACTGAAATGAAACAAACAAAAAAAAGTCTGCAAACTGCTTTCATATGAATATATTTACCCTGCTCCAGCTAGACGCTGTCATTTTCCTCAGGAGAACTCCAAGAGCTTCCATTTTGATAGAGCCAAATATGACCCAGGCCCTGGATTAGAATCATTCCCCCTTGTTTTTTTGTTCTGCTTTCTGCAACGTGCCTGTGAGTGCATTGCTGCACTCCACTCTCCATACCTCTGTCCAGAGTTCTCCATCACTTGACTAATTCACTTTTTAAACAATGTCTGTTTTCTGCAAGGTTGACGTGACACAGTAGGACCACTGAAAATGGAATGCAGCCATTACAGAAGAGAGAAATCTGAGGAAAACACCACAGCTTCAGAGGTTTTAGAATACCTAACCCCTGGTGTCTTTAATGTACTTAGGAAACAATATTGTGTGCATCTGTCTGGTGCTGTGTCATAGTCAGGTAATGTAGACTAGATGATAGTGGCCTCTGGTCACTTGACAAGTGTAACCTGTCACAGGTGTGACTACCACCATATGGTTATGAGCTAGGAAAAAAGATTATTCCACTGCCTCCAGTGCCTTCATTACACATGGTGCCTACGCTAGTTTAAGTAAGAACCATTTGGCCCCTTCTGAGGTTTATTCCTGCTACTCTAGCCGTTTTCTCCCTTTCCTTTCTCCATAGGATAATTTGTAATAATTAATAAAAAAGGTTGCTGGAGCTAGTTAAACTTGTAACAACATGCAGTGTCGATCTTGCTAAAAGCTTTCAGTCACTTAAGTGAAAATGAAAAGTACCTAAAAATTTGCCCTTTTTTCAGTACAAGTTTTTCCTGACACTGTACACTGCACCATCAGCATATGAATAAGTAAACCATGAATGCTGTGTCTATCCTTGTTATGCTGATTTCTTTTCTAGACATGTTAGGGATTAAAGCAGCACTTTGATATTCTATTTAATAGAAATGTAATTTACATTACATAGTCCTGCTTTGCCTCACTTTATCACCTTGCTTTCCTTTTTGAATCTTGTTAGATTAGTACACCAGTTTCAGTGACCTAATTTATCCCCCTCCTTTCAACTATACAAGCAGCCCCAGTGAAAACAGTAAATGCAGAATCAGAGATGGCTCTATTGAGAACACCAGGACATTTACTTGACACCTTATTTCAAAAGCTTCAATAAATTCAGATGAAGTATTCAGTTCTCAAACAAGTTTTTATAGGGTTTTGGTTTTTTTAATATTAACCTTAGAATCTTAGCTGATTTCCAATCTATATTCCCTCATAAATAACAGAAGAGATTGACAGTGACATTAGTGTACACAGAAATATTTTCAGGACAGGTAAGTATTTAAATCTGCACTAAATGAACCTAGAGGATTATTTTATGGTGTATTCCAGGTGTCATCCACTTTTTATACACATCAGTGGCTACCAACTTGACACACTTGAGCTTCCTCTATGTGGAGACCAGGAGAAGAACAGAAAGTCTGGAGGACAGCTGAATCTCATCTGCACTTTGGACTGAGATGCGGTTGCAGTACGCAACCCCTACCAGGGAGCACAGCAACATTTGTGTATCCATTTATTTAAGCACAGTTTAAAAAGCTCAGTATTTCTAATTTCTGATATGGATTTTGAGGGAACCTCCATAGTGACAAATACTTTTGGGTCAGCAGAAATATGTTATGACTCAGAGTAGTTGTCTCCTCTATTTTATTAATTATAACCTGTGTTCATTGTAGTAATACTGCATACAAGAAGAAAGTATACCTAGACACAATGTAGAAAAAATGTTTTAATATTAGTCTTGAGGGTCAAAATCTTTTATGAATTATTAGATCATCTTCACTCAAGTCTAATTCTGGATCTCTAACATGTAGCTGTCTCCCATTACTAATGTTTAAAGTGACTGAAAGACATTGTTGGGAATTCCGGACAAATTTCACAATGTTATGACAGGTCTCACACTATCTGTGAGAGCTCCATTACATGGAGCTTAATTAAAGCACCAATCCATGGAATATTGGGATTATGTGAAAATCTCATTTATTGAAAAAGAAAATATTTCTATTCTTAGTATTTGCAGGTTTGGGTTTTTTTAAAAAAAAAGCTTGGAAAACATTTGCTAAGTGTTCTTTAGAGAATCAAAAGCCAGAAGATGAATAAACCTTCCCCTGCCTCCTTTCAAATTGCGTTAGAATGGCATTGGTTTAGTCAGTCTTCAACTGTGGCAAGAGGTAAAGGGTGTGACTCCTTATTTTGTGTGGTCTGGTTCAGAAACATTGCTGAAATGGGTACAATCATATAAACCCATTTTAAACCTATTTCTGCATTGTAGCACTCTGGCTACATTCTGCCTCTATCTCTATTACAATGCAGACATGCTACAGTGGAACATATATTACAGCTTACTTTGTGACATAAACACAAGTCAGACCATTCATGCAGGACACTGGAGCTTCAGTAGCATGGCTAGACTATACTTCTGTGTGAATTTGAACCACTTCCCAGGGAAGTGTCCTAACAGACTTAGGAAAAACCCTGAAACTCACAGTGAATTCAGTGTTTTTTCATCTACGATTTTTTAACCGAACTAGAATTCTGTGAATTTCACTGACAGGCTAACATCCTAGCTCAACTTTGTCTATGTACATAAAATTCTTTGCATTATTGAGAAGCTTTAGAAACTGCACACTTTCATGCATAGTTTCTGTGCAGTGGTAAGGAGGGTGAGTCAATTCAGAAATTTGTATTATATTAACTCTGCACTTTAGTCTTAAAATCTGTGAGTCACAAGGCAACCTTTCTCATTTTCTTTCCTTACACAAGCAGTGCCAGTTGCTGATTTTACATAGCTTCCATGGCCTAGAGATGCGGTCTGAATCATCAAGAGAGACTGAACACCAAACTCTGCAAGTCTGAAGTAAATGAGATGAAAAAGCAGGGAATCTATACCATAAATCTTTTTTAGTTGCAGTAATCTTAGGAATTGTTTTTGGCAATTATATCAGTGAACTCTGAAATCTTATTAGACTGTGTCAAACTGAAAGCTTCCATTTTGACTGACCTTGTCTGCCTGTATTTTCTCTACCTCTGTCTTGGACTGAAGCCCTAAGTACTGGCACAAAGCTAATAATAGCAGATATTTGACAAGAATCTGTTTAAATGAAACACCCTTCCAGAAGAGTGATTGTAATTCACAGCAAACTGGTTTTCCAAATCCAAATGCTCAAGTAACTAAGCAACTAACTAATTAACTGGATTACTTGGAGGAGGAGTTACAGCAACTAACAATACTGATCAAGTATTCCCCTGACAAAGGCAGCTAGAGGTTATTGCAGCCAGAAATAAATAATTTTTTAAAAAATATTTACATAACAAGAAACAAAAATAAAGAAACATACACATGCATTCTCTGTTTTCTCTGAGTTCATAATCTAAAACACAGATAAAACAGCAGGATTATGGGCTCTGTCCTAATCCCCAAGAACGTTCCTGACTGTCAGGGCAATAAAGCAAAGAAGAGCATATAGAAGAATTTATTGTGTTTAGTTTTATGCCTCTCATGACATCTGTGTAATGCCAACATTATAACAGAATCCAATGCCAAGTTTGGGCATGCTGTTCTAGACCCAAAATGTGTACCTGAAGGGTTACATAGTTAATCCAAACCACAATTAATGTGGTTTGAAAAATCATCCAGTGCTACCACAGCCTAGGTAAGGAAACTAGTATCAGCATGTATTTCTGGGAAAGGATTTACAATGAACTTGACTATATTTATATTTGCAAAATAAACATTGCCTGGGAACATGCTCAGGTAAAATGGAACCAAATTCTATCTAATGTTCAACCATTATCAGGTAGTCTTTGGTTGCTTTTGGCCCAAGCCAAATAATACACTTAGAAACAAGTCGTAGGAACATTTCAGGAATTAGCTCATGTAAGGGATCATTCCTGAGATGCAGGAGTCCACAGAATGGTCCTGACTATGCTTAATTTCTTAACGCAGAACTAGCCTTTGTGTCGATTAAAAATCCTTAAGGGGCAAAACAAGAAATAGAAGTGAAGTTCACTAAAGCCAATGGAGACAAAAAACTGTGCTTCTGTAAAACTGTCCTGGAAGCCTGTTGAGCAATGCTGAACAAAGGAAGCATGTTAAGAGCGTTATTGTTTGGGTTTGTACTTATTTTCCAAATAACTTTTGATTTCAAGAACATTCAATTTACCTGTCCTCATCAGAAACAGATGTTAAAGCAGATATAGTACTGTAAAGGTGTCAAGTAATGTATGCTATTGAATGTACATAACATAATGTCAAGTTTTATATAAAAAACCACCACCTTTCAATTTTAAATAATAAATAATAAAGTAGATGGTAACAAAAAGAAAATTAACTCTTGGGTCAGACTGGATCCTGAGGAAATTCACCAATGATGTTCCCCATCTCAACTTTCACACTGAATAATTACATTTAAAAACCATGAATGTTTTTGAACAATAATCTATCACCATTTAAAACAAATTAACACAGAAGCGTCTCCTAAAAAATGTATGTAAAAAGTATGTGATAACTGGCTCTAGCCCAAAATGTCTTTTTCCTCCCACAAACAGTATTTCACGGGGTTTTTTTCAACAAATAAAACCAAATGAAGAAGAGTTCTTCGTAAGAATTCTTCAAGGTAAGGGTTCTAATAGAAGGACTTTCTAACTGTATTTCTTATCACTTCTGAGCACAGTTAAGGAAACAGTAGGAACGAAGACTTAGATACTGTTATATTCTTAATATGAACAATGACATAAAGTAAGATCAAGGGCAACACTTTAAGTAAAGGCCACGGTTTTGAAATGGCAGCCCCATATGCACATGACTGCATGGTAACAGTGATCACTCTTGTCTAACTGGCCTTTCCTGGAGAACCCAGTGGAGATATTTTATATGCATTTGTGTCAGAAAGGTTCGTGCCCTCATTTTACCAGGAGAAAGGAAAGATATTTAAAAAATTCCTATATTAGGCATTATTTCTGGGTCTTATACACCTTTTGATCCTATTTCCCTGATAGTAATGGTTTCTGACACCAAGAACATAACTCAAGATTCTCGGTACTAGATGTGTATCGCTGTTCACTGGTGAGATTTAGAAAGAGGAAGGCATTCTCTTTCCTTTGGAACTTTGAAAAATCAGCTTGATTACTCTTTCAGCAGGGAGTTCATTACAGCTAAAACTAAAATTCATGTTAACTGTATAATATATCAAAAGGGCTAAAACAGAAGAGATCATTGCTTGTAGCATTCAGCAAGGAAGTAAACACTGATTGTTATGCCCTGTGCATTCCTGATCAAATCTAGGGAGAAAAAATTACTCCAACATATTCTCACAAATCATATCTGAGAACGCAGAATTCATGACTTCACGAATAAAGGTATTTAAAGCTAAACGTTTCCAAAAGTACCCAAAGTAACCCAACACACTATATTAAGGAAAGATGGTATCAAGATCAAAAGCACTTCCATGGCCTCATGAAGAGTCTCTTAAACTCAGTGAGATTTTTTTTTCCATGGTTGACAGCCCAGCCTGGATCAAGCTCTCAATGTATCAACATATACTGTTCTTACCCATATACCTTTCCATACCCAAATTTCCTCTGAACCTAACAGAACTGAACTGTGTACACCAGGACAGGGAGATGCAGCTCTCATCACCTAAAATTATCACAATCATCTGTCTTTTTGTACTGTTCATTAGGCATACAGTAAGTCTTACCTTATCAAGTTCATCAGAAATAGCAATGCCTGAAACAAAACAGATTAAAAAAAAAGATTTAGAAACGTTCTTTCTATAAATATTTTTTACTACAGTAAGTAAAAGTAAGGTTTAATCTGAAAAGTTTACATATTGTTCTCTGCACAATGCTGTACCATACAATGCATCGTACTTTGTTGCATTAGTGAAATTGCCTGGAAACAATATACTCTTAACTTTCCTCAGCTGCAGTATTATCAAAATGAGTTTTCAAAAAACTATGGAAATGAAAACAGCAGATGTGCCAGTGAAGTGACAATGAGCTTAAGTATACTTCTACCTGCTTTCTAAAATTAAACCAGCAATATTTACATATGGACGCATTATTATGCAAATCTTGCCCTGACCAGCATCATAACATCATGCTGCAATTACAGGGCAACATGGACATGACTCTTCTCTCTTTCTCCCTGGTTCAATGTAGAAACAATTCTATGAAAACAGATGGAATTTAAAGAGAGGAAAATCTCAAAGTAAGATTTCACAATAGAATGTAAACCAGTTTTTCTAAACTCTCTGAACAAGAACTTATTTGCTCTTGCCCCTTCTGTTGATGCCTGCCTGAGGCTTTCCTATGCTTGCTTCCATCATGTCATCTAACTCTTTTAATTATGACTATCCTGTAGCACGTTAAATATTCACAGCTGGTCTCAGAATTTTTAACACATCTACATGCCTCAGTCATATCACATGGAGAGATGAAGTAATCATAGATTTAATGCTATCGTGTTGAAAATTCTGATGTATTGAAAGCAAAGCATTTCCCAGGTTCCTATGAGGTTTGACAAGAAACATTTCCAAGTTAGAACTTCAATTCAAAAACCAAAGAAAAGAATCTCCTGGCGGTGGAAATAAAGTGGAGAAGCACCCATGCACAGGAAGAACACACACTTGAAAGTTGTTTTCTAATTCATATCATGTTATTCAGACAACTTCTTCCAAGGAATGCAGGAGATGATATTGCAATATATGTAGTATCAGCTGAGCAGAGAGTTATTCTTTCTAAAATCACACTAAAGATTACAGCAGTATAAGCTTATTTCAATGACATTCTTATTTCTAACTATTTGGTATACTATAACTACCTGAATTCTTTGGGGTTTTACTGTGCTTTTAATCATTAACTCTATATGGTTAATTCTTAGTTTAGATTGCTTCCTTATATTGATTTTTGTTTTAAAAACAGTGAAGTGCTAGGAGAACTGCAATTATAATTTTAAGACCTGATCAACACATACGAAATATGCCAGGAGTTAACAAACTATTTTCAGTCATTCAATAGTTATAAAGTAGATTGTATTGAAAAAGATCCATTTTGCCTAACTCTTCTATATCTCACAGCAATTAACCCATTTTAATAACTTCAGACTTTTATTTAGCCCAGACACTACACTAATGTCCATAAAGTATAATCAGTAGGTTGTACCAACCTGAATCATTCAACAGGACTTTAATGTGTTATGAATTTCTTCAGTCCCCAATGGGCATTTACTAGAGAAAGGATAACTGCACTCCTGGAGGTAATAAAAACATAATTCAAGGTTCTCTTTACTTCAACTTTGAAAACCTGATTTCCATCAACCAGCTCTCCATCACATTGGATGTATTTTGCATAACCAAGGTCAGTCCATTTTACAACCACAAATGTGCTCTCTAAACAGACAAACTACTTTTTCTCAGCAATTTCCCATAATGTTAAGACAGTTCATTTTGTGTTGGTATGGGTTGATTTCCTCAGACTGGAGGTTGGTCCCCTTTTCTTCTGCTTTCACAGATGCTCTGTGAATGGGTCTCTGAAACCTGGGAACAGATGCAAGAGCAACTTTTCCCTGTGCTGACCTACTTGTTAAAAACATTTATTTTCAAGTATAGCTAAAGAAACTACAAGAGATCACCTTGCCATTTCCAAGACGCCATTCCAAAAAATGCCAAATGCTTTTACTATTCAACTGCCTGTGTTGCTAACCAAAGATCAGTACTGAAAGTATCAAATAACAAATGGGAAAAACTATATGACTCAAACAAAAAGCTCTGCTGACTTCTCTCATTAAGTTACATATAAGCACATAAATTTGAAAAACATCCATATTCTAAATGAGTGCTTTTAATAAAATGTTTTTTTATCTAACTCCCATTGGTTCCCCAGAATTTACTCTGAATTTAGAGAAAACTAAGCTGAGTCATCAAACTGACCAGAATGCCTCAAATTTCTTCTTTGCTAAATTGCAAACAGTAGCAAGACACCAAAACTATTTCTTAGATAAGCATGTAGAGAGATAGCAGTTTCTGAGGACATCTTGCCAAAATAAAATTTAAGAAAAAAAAAATGGTTTAGAAAGCTTTTATCTTTGCAATCACAGAATTAAACCTGCAAACTCTTTTTATCTCTCTCTCTCTGATGTGGTATCAAGAGAAAAGAAAAAGGATTTTTGGGAAGGAATTTCTTAACAAGCTTGTTACATCTTGGCATGGTGATTTTTCTGAAGGCAGGATTTACCATACTGTCAGTCATACAGATCTTTATGTTATGGCTTCAGCTCCTTTAACATTAACAAAACCTCATTAGTACAACTCCATTAGCAGAGACTGGGATAAATTAGTCCATAAAAAGGTGAGTGTAAAAAAGCTTCTCCTTTTCTTCCAAAACACTACTGCACCACAAACTTAGGGTGTCCCCACTCTTACCAATTTTCTTTTGCAGTTTCCAAACTGACAAAATATCACAGCTGAAGTTGAGAGGAGGGGGGACTTGCACTCTGTGTGCAGTGGACAGAAAATCACAACAGTGAGGTGATTTTTTGGGTGCAGATCTCAGATAGAATAGTATGGACTCCAGTTTTCACAAAGTAGTTCCTCAAAAAATTAAACTCATTGCATATATTGCCATGACAACACCACCACCACCACCACCACGCAAACCCAGCAAAACACCTTAATCCTGAATCCTGAGAATGCAACTAGAGATAGTCATAATTATCATACAGGAATGTTTAAGACTTCTGTATTCTCTTAACCCTTAGCACACTTCTGACATTTTGGTACTCAAATAGGTTACTGACAGTTACTTTATTTTGAAGTAACACATGGACAATTTAAAAAACTTTAATTTCTACAAAGTAATTGGTAACAATGGTTGCTATTTCTGGTTCCTGTAATTGCTAATATCCAGAGATCAGTGTTTTTCAAAAAGAAAACTCTCTTTTTACTTATTTTGCATATTTGACAACACATAATTGGTTGTGCTCTCTGTACCTTGCATAGTTATTTTCATTTTTTTCTCTGTGGCTTTCATACAACATCAAAGAGGAAAAGATAAATTTTATTTTTCATATATTCTAAGTAGGAAGATGTAATTGTAAAAATCACAGAGTACTAGAGACAAAGGGACAGCCCATTCCATGAAACTACTTTAAATTGAAACAGCTATGTTTCAGGTTTAGGCAAAACACCCATAACTGTAGCCAAAATGTCCATACGCTAAAAACTATTTATTTAACGATTTAGTCACTTCCTCAAAGTGTAGCCTTTTTTTCATCACAGCTTAATCCTAACTACCAGAAAGCTCTAATACCAGAAAAACTGACACACCTAGTTTGTTCAAGCTTGAATCCAATCGCTTTGTTAGAATAGAAGTTACTAGGAACAACTGTTTCTGACTTCCCTCAGCTTAAAGCATTTAAAACCTGACTGCATGATGACGAATGCAGAGAATGGACACGTTAGGGCTGCTTCATCATTGCTCTGCCTCCAGCCACTGAGCAGAGGATTAGAAGGAAACTTGAAAAAGTTCTCCTTTTGTTGGAGAAGGTCTGATGTCAAAGGCAAAGCCTTCAGAAATAAAGGAGTATGGCTTTACCCTTTCTCTTACAGTGGCTGTTTCTCACAGACAACATTTGTTGTAGTTTTATATCATACTATGATTGACAACTATACAACAGTCCTACCATTCTTACTTTTTGCAATGAGAAAGTGCAGCGTTTCAACTAACAGGGTGAGAGGTTTGCTTGCCACCATCAGCTAAGGCTCACAGACAAGGTTTACAGTGGGAATTAGTTAGGCATCTAACTGCCAATTTTATGTCTTTAAAAATCCTCCCTTTTACAAGTAATTAAGGGTGCTGAATTTTGATCAGGCATCACAAGTACCCAGCCTACTCAGCTGTCTGGTGAATTACAGAGACAGAGTCAGGGCACTTGTTTCTACTTTTGAGAGTAATGACCCTCTGTGCTGTAAGGGTGCTGGAACAATGAAGTAATTGGTCTGAATGCGCTTTCACAGTCCTTCAGAAATGCTCCACAGCCACTACTGCCATCTCTGATCAGCAACAAATCTGGAGCGGGGCTGTTCATGCTAGCACAGCCTCTCTCAACTGGAACGCTTTCATTCTATCAATAGCTTGGTTTTTGAAGAGAACTGGAAGAATAAGGTACTCTCTGATTGCAAGAAAGGTCTGGCGCACTAGGATTAAATGAAACATGACTACCAGGCAATGTAATAACAATGCAACTTATTAATATTTGTTATAATTACTATTATCATGCCTACATTAAGCAGATTGCCCAAAAGCATATCTAACTGTACTAGCCATGTACCTTACAGCTTTAAACCAGTTGTCATGCCTTTTTTAAAAATAAGCATGGATTATTAAATTGCCCATACATACACAAAACCATTCTTTACACGGTTATCTCAGATTTCTATTCCAAATTTTCTATCCCTTCAGCAATATGCAGCAGCACAAAGGTTAAGAATGAGGAAATAAAGATGATGATCATTACAGTATCTTGACGGTTGGACTTGATGATCTTAGAGGTCTTTTCCAACCTTAAAGATTCCATGATTCTATGATCTTCTTTCATGAAAAAGCCACCTCCCAAAATGTATCTGCGCCATTTTAACGAAATAAAATCCCTTTTGAGTCTAGAATGAGTATCTTTGACAGTAAAGACTTTCCACTTAGGACATTCTGCTTAATTTCTAGCTTACCAGGAAATGAACTTCTCTCAAAAGAAAAATGAACATCATTACTAACAATTCCGTAAGTCTAAAAAATGTTTAGCTCTTTCATACGCAGTTCTTAGCAGAAGAGTTTTATTTGTTGCTGCTCTTCTGCAGCAAATACAATTAATCCAGTACCTAATGCCTCTCCACTCAGTGGTGTTATTACTTTTTGAAGAGTGATTTTTACACTTCATTGTTCTAAATTCAACAGCATAAAATTAATCTTCAAAACAGTAGGCATCATAAGAGTTCAAGTCTTTTTGAAATGGCAAGTCATAAAATCCCTGCCTGCTGCATTATTCCTGATGAGCTTTACAGTAGCTTAAAAACTTGCAATATATGCTATACACACCTGAAATTATAGAACGGGTGTTCTGATAAGAATGAAACTTGAGAGACATCGACCATTTTTGCTTTTATTTGTGGACCTTTAATAATTATAGGAAGAGATATCACTAAATAAAAATTAGTTGAGATTTTTTTAAGACTTGCATTTTTCTAAATGCACAACATACATCAGACAAGTCTAATGTGTAACCGGTCATAAGAAAATAAAATGCTACTACTTTAATATATGCCAGACAACCATTATTCAGCTCAATGGGAGCAAATAGCTTATGCATTTTCCTAAACATCCAGAAGATGGCCACAGAGCTCCCAATAGCCACTTTTCCTACTTGCCAAACAAAGCCTTCTGGATTTGACATACAGGTTTTGACATTCAGAGTTTAGACATACTAAGACAACCCCAATGCAACTCTGATTAACTTGACAAAATTCATTCTCAGGATCGGTCTAGGCCAGGGAACTTGTGGATGGCTGGACTGTCAACCTCACAGTGCATCACAGGTTCTGTAACAAACTCCAGGACAGAAACACGATTATCATTATTCCACCATTATTCTCCTATCCATTGTGAATCAGGGAAAGCATAAGTCCTCTGGCTGGTGGGACAGGCCATCTCAGATGTACTTATGTTTCCCATGGCAAAACCTCATGCCATACTGCAGCTGGTAGCATAGTAAATTCTAGCCCCTGTACCTCTTTGCACCATGTATTAAACATGAGGTAAATTGAAATTATTTATCTGACATCATTCTTGAATTATAAAGGACATAAAATGGTTGCTCTGTGGCACCAAACAAAACATTTCCCAAAAAAACCCCAATGTATACAAGAACCGAACCAGCTCAGCCATTTCTGTATAGGAACTTTATAATAGATTTGTCATTGACTGTCATAATAGATATTCCTTTACTTACATTGAGTCATTTCACAACTTTCAAAATTAGACATATTTCCTCCAGTAATAACTCAGATATTTTCTGTGAAAGCATACCGAATTGAAACCTCAGAGTTCTTGCCAATGAGGGGCATATGTTCTTACATTATTAAACAACTGTGTATCAAGTTGCTATAGGAGTATCCATCTTGAATTAGGATAATATTCCTCCCAACATCTAGCCATATAAGAACAAGGGAAACAGCATCAACTACAAGGCACCATGCATTAACATATCAGCATACTATACATTAGTATAGTCACTATCTAGGAAACATGGATTTAATTTCTCCTCCCCATGGTGGCTTTAAAAAAATAAAAATAATTAATCCCCATCAAAAAAAATTTGTGCTTTAGACTTGCAGCATTTCTATATCTGAATTTCTTAGTGGCTCCAATGGGGAATACAAGTTCAGGATTAGGTTTGGTGAGTAGGCAAAGAGAAACAAAATGCAAAGTATCCACCAAATATTATGTCCCAGAAACTCTCCTAGGCCAAGGTCATCTCAGAAGAGAATAATCAAAACTGCAGAATCTTTCAGAACTCCAGATTTTAGGGAAAGGTGTACACTGCAGTAGGCTGGTTAGGGTGGGTAGCCCACAACGACCAGTAGCCAAGGACAGAGTCATAGCTCAACCCTCTACTACCCCCTGAATGACAACCTGTTTCTTCTAAGAACTAGAAAGTACCATATCTGAGATGACAGTCACACAAACCCCAGTTCAGCAATAGTGTTAGGGAAACTTTTAGCAAGCCAAGTACTGTTCCAGAAGACAACACTAACTCAGAAAGAGACTCCAGTACTGGAACTTAGAGTAGGCTAGATCAGAATGGCAAATACCTCCACAAAGGTAATTAAAAATTTAACATCTGTAGGAAAAAGATACTTATAACTGAAGTAACAGTGATCTCCTGGCCATATAAGCCCCACTTTATAATTGAATAGCAATAATTATGTTCACATTCTTCCTGTTTCAATCTCAGAAAATATCATTATTTTGTATTATTACTCATACATCACACTAAAAGCAAATGGATTTTATGAGCAAAGGCTGTATCGTATAACAGCTGCAGTACTGTGATAAAATTATCTTCCTTAAAGGTTTGATTGAGCTTATCTAAAAATGTCGATCTCAAAATAAATCACAAACATTGATCTCACACAAGAATAACACGATTTTAAAGTTCAGCCTGAACAGAAGAAAGGAAAAATCCTCTACAGAATACTGATGACTAGTTTTGTGGCTCAATTAGCAGAACACATTTAGGGCTAGATGCTCAACTGATCACGGATAAATCATTTTCACAGACTGAAGTCCATTTCAGATCAACAACTGTGTATGACTGAAAAAAAAAAACCCGCTGAAGTATTATGTCTTAAAACAATACTCCTCATGAGGTGATTGATAAAAGTCTAGTTATATGTCATGTAGATGTACATTTGCAGTTATATCATCATCATCAGAAATGCCTGGTTTCAGTGGGAAAATTCAGAGGTCTCTCATAAATGTTACTGGTATTCCATTCAAATATATCCCCCATAACCAGAATGTAAATCATTAACGGTCTCCTACAGTGTAGATGCTTCTAAATGAAACCCCATTCTAATGTGTTTCAGAGACTGCCAAATGCATTGAAGTAGTTCATGATGTATGTATTAAACTTCTCACATCCCACATACTCGCGGGTTCACCCACAAAACTGAGGACATGATTTTAGTGGTTTGTTAACATATTCTGATCTTTTTTTGAACTAGTTCTACCCTTATTGTTATGCAAGTTTTACTCTTGTTGCTGATCTTCATCCCCATAAAAGATAAACAGAACTTAGGCTTTTACATTTCACTATTTTATGTTTTTCTTAAAGGGGTAAGATCATGCTTGTCTTTCTTAAGCTAGGTATAAACAACATCAACTGATTCTAACATTATGAGAAATAACTGTTTGAGATACTCTGGAAGGACTCAGAGATCTTTCATTGTTGGAGATATTCAAGAGCCATGGACATTGTCCTGGACAACTGGCTCTAGGTGGTCCTGCAGGAGGGGTTGGACTAGATGATGTCCAGAGGTCCCTTCCAACCTCAACCATTCTATGATTCTATGATTCTTTATGGTTTCCAGTAATATTTCCTACTAGATCGCACATGGGTTTCTTATTTAGTAATTACTGATTACTCCCCTTCCAAATTAAGAAACAAAAGAGTACTTTTTGGTTATAGCTAGATACTGTTATTTCTGGGATTCCCTCCATCTAACTGACTTGGATTGGTTCTCAAATAGCCTTGGTTAATATTAACTTACTACCATTTTCTGACCTTAGAATGTCATTGAATTCAAAGCATGACAAATTTGTTTCTTCCCCTCTGATTTGTAGTATACACCTGGCCTTAACATGGATTCAAAAATTACTAACAAAATGTTGGTTATCTCTGTTGAAAGGCTATGTGTAATTATGAAAAAGTACCTATCTCACAGTAGAACACATTGAGTGTCATCAAATGCTGTTACCATGTGTAAATTGAAACATTCAATATGCACACATTTTCAATATGCACTCTAATCCTTAACTGTTCATATAACAGATGCAAAGTTGTTCACAAAGCAGGCCGACTTCATATCTATTTTGCAGCTAGCTCTTGCTAATTTAGTCCTTATTTTTCCCACTCAGAACACTCAGAATTCACTGTTTTCCATCTCCTGTCATCTATTTTTCCATCCTCAGAAGATGGGGAGTAAAGACAGGTATATTCACGAGCAAGATCCTTAGCTATACAGGAGATTTTAACTCTCTATAAAAGGCAAACAGGTCAGAAGGGGAAATACAAGAGCATACGTTTGAAACAGCATGGAACTTTTTTTTCTTACTTATGATCAGCTGAGGAAAAAGGAAGACAGCAATAAAGATGAGAGACCTTGCAATCAAAGAAAACAAACAATGCACAAGGCAAATGCAGTATATTCCTGCATGTTGCTTCACATACCAAAATCTCCCCAAAACAGTTGACTTGATAGTTCAAAATCAACTTAAATGACACACAGCTGATTGGAGAAGCAAACAAAACCCAGGTTTCCCACATGAGTAGGCCTCTGGAAAATGGTATACTTAAATCACCTAGCTCCAACACACTTAGACTATAATTATGGCAATACTCTTCTCCAGTCTCTCAAAAATCATAAGATACTTTTAACATCCAGTGTGAAGTCACTTTTGGTTTCTCACATCTACTGCAGCACAGAATTACTCACATATTCTCTTGATGGGGCTTGGGAGGAGAGCACCAAAAACAAGGAAGTATAGTTTTAATCACTAGAAGGACTGAACATAGGAGAGACCAGACATCCAGGTGCCTGAGCCTCACCTTCCACAGCTTTCAGGCAGTTTTAATTTTGTGTGAAGAGCACGGGTTTGTCCCAAAGCAGATATCTAGACTGCATAGTGAATGAAGCAACAGAAACTAGAGTTTAATTCACAGGCTGTGTCAGTTGCATAGCAGTCAATGAAGCCCTGGAAACCCAATACAAGATCCAAAGCTTATCTTTAAAAATGGAAAAGAATTCCAGGACTTGATGGAAAATTAATTTAACTTCAAACATCTGGTTTTATGTGGCACTCTTCCCTGTTAAAATACTGAATAAAATGAGAGTGTGCTGTAAAAAGCCATTGATAGTACATTGTGATCATTTGCACACTCAACTATTTGTTGAGTCTGGTGCCTGTCCCATACTCCTTCGAAACAAGATTAGTATCAACTGTAGCGTTAGACTCACAGACTTCACGGACGTGCTTGTAGAATCAAAAGCACTGACTAGCCTGCCCAAAAGAAGCATTAACACTGGAGAAGGTAGCTATGGGACCTTGTCATGGCTTTTGTAGCATTCACTACATGGGATGCTTGTTTGGGTACAGCACAGAATGACTTTCACGTGTCTTATACTTCTAAAGTTCTAGACGTGTCTCTTCATTGAAACTCTCTAAGATATTTTCTATGTGCAATCTGTATTCTACCTTTGGGTGAACAATAAAATCACATTTATTTTCAAAATAATTCCTTTTTTTCCCAAACATTTCACATTTTTCATTTTGAATTTTTGTATCATCCTAACATGTAAGAAGTCATAGCACAGAACAAATTTATTTCCTGAAATGATCTGAAAATCAGGAGTACAAAAATGGGTAACAAGGACATATAGCTTAGAATTAATCTGGTGCAAGTGTTTAAATGATACAACCAAAAAGGCTAAAGTGCAAAATGAGTCACAACTATCAAAGAACAAAAAAAGCCACAAGAAAAGATACTATAAATACACTAGGAAAGGAGGACAAAGTAAAATACAGAACTATTACATCAAAGAGAAGAAAAGCAAATAACAGATGATACATAGGGATCCCAGTGTTCAATACTTCCACTGCTTCAGTCTTTACAAAAAAATTAATTGTGGCCAGCTGCTTAATGTTAGTGATTTTAAGAGGAAAAACTGCAAGCCAGATGATGGAAAGCTGAAAGATATTCTGATGACTTAGATACATTCAAGTTGGCAGAATCTTGTGAAATCACTGTAGAGCACTTAACTAACTAGCTGAAGAAACCTCTAATCCATTAGCAACAGTCTTTCAGGAATGGACAGAAAAGGGCAATTATCATATCTTTCTTCAGAAAGAAAAAAGGGAAGATGCGGGGAACAACTAACCAGCAAGCCTAAATCTGACAGCAGCAAGAATATTTGACAGAATTGTTAAATAAACAATTTATCAACATCTAATGGATAGGAAAGGTGATGAGAACCAGCCGACATGAACTTATCAAGAATGAATCACATCAAATCAGTCTAATTGCTTTCTCAAGTGGGAAACTTGCCTAGTGTTTAAAAGGAGAAAGTAGATGTAAAATACTTCAGCTATAATAAGACTTTGTTTACTGTTCTAGATGATACTCCAGTAAACAAATTAGAGAATTACATTCTAGGTGAAATCACTGCAAGGTAGATAAACATCTGGTGGGAAAAAACACACTTACTGAGTAGCTTTCAAGGGCTGGTTGTCAGATCTGAAATGGAATCATGAAGAGGCCTGACAATATTTCCGTTAATGATCTGGGTGAAGAAATAGAGAGCACATTTATGAAAGTGAACTTAGTATCAGGCTGCAAGTGATTTAAAGCACTCTGGGGGACAGGATTAAAATTCCGTATTATCTTGATAAATCATCAGAAAACATCAAGTACTAGCAAGAAATAGTGAAGAATGTTTAATTTGTGAAATAACTCTATGAAAACCTGACTCCAACAACACTGACCAGGTACATTCACCTCCAGTCCAAGTATAGGACCCAGAAGAGCTGCAGTTAGAAAACTCTGTGGCAAAGAGAGGTACAAAATGCTGCAAACTGTATTTTATGTATAAGGAAGACAGAGCTCAGTGGAACCTACACAATATTCACAAGGAAAGACAAAGATGTGGGACTGAAGAATGGATTTAGTCCTTTATTATTGAACTCTCACATCTGATTGGTTTGTATCTCCAGACAGTGAATAAGTAACCCTTTCTGAAATTGAAAAAAAAAAAAAAAAAGTTTCTGTATCTGTGTTAAGCTTGGTTAGAAGTCTCTAAAGGAGAAAGGCTTGAAAATGACAATCGCACCCATCACAGTAACACGGCCAGGCAATGGTGGGGCTGCAAATCAGAGCCCCTCACTGGAGGTGGTTTAGCTCCTTAGAAGCAGACAGACCAATTTACTAGAAATGTATATGAAAAGAGTCCTGTAACTATACTACTATAATTAATATAAATATGAAAATTGGTCAGAATGTAATTGTGGTGATCAACCTAAATCATTTTTGAGAGAAGGAATTTGGGCAAACTAGTTTTCAGTATTTGACAAAATTTAGAAGAATGCTGAATCTCAAAATTCTCCACAAAACAGATCTTCCATTCTTTATTCAGCTCTGTTTCTAATCTCATCATCTGCAATTTCTCCAGTGAATCAAGACGTGCCATGGACAAAATTTAATGAGAGGAGAAAGAAAATATTTCTCATTCAAATGCATCCCAGACCACAGTACATACTTAGTTTTCATGTACCATGGCAGAGAGTACTTTTCATATTTCAATAATTTTTAGTAGTGTATGCTCCCACCAATGTACCTCTGAATTCTCTTCTCCGGGAAAGAAAAAAAAAAAAAAGTGCTAATCTTCATCATATCCATTAATTCTCAGAGCTAGTCCTTACATGAGCATTTTTAAACACTGATCCTGTTTGACTTTGTCTTTTAAGGGATAATACTTCAGTTTCGTTATGAAGTATTTATTTGAGATGCGTTAAATATCTCTTTTAATTGCTTTTGAAAACTGGAAGGAATTAATTGGGGCCAAGGATACAAAATACCTAATTGTTTTTCAATGACAGGTCTGATCTCCATCAATGAGGTTAAGGTTTCACAAAGGCTAATCAAATCTAACTGCTACCTCCCAAAGGAGCAGTCTCACTGCTGCAAGTTCCCACCATTTCCTGTAAACCAGCCTCTTGTGCTGATCTCTTTATGAGATAATTCAGCTCACTAAACTGGCAGAAAACTAATGTAACAAAAAAGGAGGTGCAGGGAAGGTAGTTGCAGTCAGCAGGAGAGCTGCTAAATTATCTCAGACATTCTGTAAACCTCATCATCAGGAATGTAACTGCTGATGTCAATGAACTTGGTCTTCACTGAGTAGAAGACCACCTTCTTGATATGTACCTCCAAATTACAATTCAGGCTGCATGGTTACATTAAAAAACTAAAATCAATCAACTTACTGCGAGACAGATTCTCAAGGGCTTTTCCAAGTTTTTTGCTCTCTTGAAGAATATGATTTAGTTCATCAAAATCATGGTTCTCCGGTTTTGTCCTCCAATCCCATTTAGGATGCTCTATTGACCTTGGCACTAAATGTACACAGATATATAGATGAAGTTTAGATTTGGTAGTTCAGACTCCTACAGTAGAAAAAAAGCTGCACAATGAGTTTACAAGCTCAAGTAACTTGAGTGGAAATTACTTAACTATCCTCCTATTTTAACAGCTGGAAATACTTTCTTCAGTCAATGTGAAGTAAAAATGAAAACATCTATGAACAAAGGCATACTTGGGTTGATTCTTGCAACTGAATTAGTTGGTAAACAGGAATAATTAATATTAACAATTAAAAATACTTAAAATAATGCAATAACAGAAAAATGTAACAAAAATATTGCATATAAAGGTACTTCATTTATATGAAAATACAATAGTGTGTCCTAAGTGCCAATAAGGAAAAATGTCAAAATGAAAATGAGTAACTGGTACTTTTGGCTTTCCTACTCATTTTATCAAAAAGAAAAAATAAATATTTTAGATAAAGCTTTTAAAACAACATGTATATACAATTCTTTTTAAAAAAATCATAGAGTGTAGATAACACAGTTCATAAAAACAGTGAAACAAAGTATGCCCCTATTGTTCATGCTGCACAGCCCATAATCTTTATTCCAATAATTAAACAAACTCAATCTTTGGGAAGTACAATCTTGAGCTTACAGTCTCTTATTCATTATCTATTACCAAGATTTTGATTTAATTTTAAAGTAACGGTTTCTCAACTGCTGAGCTAACTTTATCTACAACAGCAGGAAAGAAGAGAAGGAGTTTCTGAGATATGTAAGACCGACAAGGAACACAGCTGCATTGACTAATATGAACATTTTGAATGATTTGTAGAAATGAAAACAAAAATGATGCTGTCTCTGGAACTGCAGTTTAACATGTTCTTTTTGCCAGTGTTCTGAACTAAGCGATCTGCTGCCTTCACCACCAAATGCAATTGTTGGGTTGTCTCCAAAGACAGCACTGCTGTGCTGAGAACTGCACGTGCTGGTGTGAAGATGATGATGCCTAGTCCACATTCCCAACAGAAAGAATCAGTTGCATTTATCAATGGTTGCTAACTACTCACTTAAAAATATCTTCACAAACAAAGCCTATAATGTCCAATATATCCTGGCCAGCTCTGAAATTTTTATTTACTATTTTGACAGCTCTCAACTAATTTATGCTTACAAACTTCATTTTCATTACATGCCAAGAAGTAAACTTGCAGACTCCTACAGATCGTGCAAAAAAAAAGTGGTATCTTTTTATCATTGGGAATTTCAGAGTGCTTTTATGATGGTAAGGGGAAATTATGCTCAGACTTCAAGTTCTGGTAGGTATTACAAAATGTGCTAAACAACTGTTGCTACTGAAACTTGCTTTATTGCTGACTGTCCTCTGTGTGAATATAGAATCTGCTCCACTTTGGATCAACTCCACAAGGGAAAGTTGAAGTTAAGTCAATAGCCATCTTTTCCAGGTAAAGAAATGGGGCAGTGGAATGTTTAAGTCCTTCGGTCACAAAGCATGTGATTCCATTGCCCATAGACATAAACCAAGCCATCTTCAAATTGGACCTATACTGAGTCTGACAACCCAGAGAATATTCTGATCTGTAACACCCAGTCAGGAACCTGGGTAAGTATTAGGGAAATTAATACATTAGACTGCAATTACAGACATTCTCAAAGACAGCAGACAAAGGAGACATTAAAAAGGACCTACAGAGATAAGAGTAGGAGGAAAGAGATACAGAAAGCCTCAATAAAGAGAAGCGAAGAGAGGAGGAAGTTGGAGTGTCAGAGTCCAGTTCTTCTTTGCGTTCAAAAAAGACAAGTCATGTCTTTCCTTCTGAGGACAATGGAAATAATGAGCTATGGTGGTTCCTAGTGAATAGATACAGGCCTTAAGGTATTAGGGTATGACTAGCCTCTACTCAGACGGACAGCTTATAATTTTCATTGATACTTTTAAATGCCAATAATTTAATTTACAATTCCCTGGTTTAGGAACCACTATGTTCATTCATAGTTATTTAAATTTTTGTGTGACCAAAAATTGCCTCCATTCATAGATCGTAGCATAATTAAATAGCACGACTTCAGTATTTATCATCCTTTTTCTTATTCACAGAAAACAAAATGTTCCATCTAGTATTTTTTCAAAACTTTTACTAAATGTAAATATAAATATTTAGAAAACTAGAAAAGAAATTCTATAATGAGGTGTCTCTATTTTCACTCACCTTTGTTTTATATTGAGATCACATGCTCCTTTACTGCCTGCTTTTTCAGCCAAGTCATCTTCTCCCTTCAGTGTACCAAGACTATTCTACAGTGTCACTCACTCTAGCCTACTAGCAGTTTGACAGACTTTTCTTTCTGTGTACTGAACTCACCATGCTGCAGAAATCTCACAGTACCACCAAAATACAAACAGGCAATAATTTAATATAGTAAAACCATGTACAAAGAAAAACCTTAGAGCTTGCAGGCTGCAGAAAATTTTAACAAGCTGGAATTTGATATGTCAATTTGAAATAAACTACATTTTTCAAAATACCAAAGGACAGAATTTTTGAGAAACCATACGATTTTGAAATAAAATTTGTCATGGGACAGAAGCTGAATGAAACAAACATAAGTTCTACTCAACAGCTGTGGAGCTTTCAGGATCAGCAACTGCCAAGTATAGGGACCAATCCGCATCACAAAAACGAGAGTACAAAGATTCAATCCTTGGGAAGTTGCGAAACTTGTCAAGAGACAATGGCCTGGTCTCTAGTTTCAGAGAAATGTCCCACAAACACAGGAATGTTGGACTGCATCTCACTAGATGGATGGTGGGAAATCAGTCAAAAACATGGTGGAAATCTGCTCCGCATGCTGGTGTACTGAAGTCTGGGTTTCAGTGAACCATTTTGTACTTCAGTGAAAATGTATCACAACAGATATGCTGTCATGGAACATTTCTGAGTTTCAATAGAATTTGTTTCAACAATGAGTTTGGTTCATTCTATTGAACCAAAACTGAGGGGGAAGTGAAGCAGAATTACAAATGACTGAAATGTTTATTACTTCTAGAGAAGACATAGTTGTTCTTACTTACCAACTCTTCCAACTAATGAATGGATATTAAAACTAAAATCTACTTCATTACAGCATGTAGCATGTCTCTCTCCTTTCAAGGTTCATTTTCTGCTTGCTTACAAAATTTTGGTTTTTAAAGTATAAACTTGTATCTTCCCATCTATAAGATCAAGCAGCATTGGTCATTTTCAAATGGATGGGTTTTTATGAAGCATGCAGAAATCTATAAAGACCATATGACCCTTCCATGAGACCTTTTGAAACACATCATCTTCTTCTCTATGTATGAAGTCCATCATATATAATTTCCATGCATATGTCACTACACACTTAGTAAAATCCTTCCATAATATTCTGACTTCTTTATTATACTCACTCATTCCTCAAAAACATCATGTCAGTAATTTTACATCCCTCATCACATTACCTGCCTCAACCTCATCTCTGTTATTTGAGAGATTTATACAACACTTTCTCTTGAAATTATTTGTCTACAGTTCAGAAGACTTATTACATCTACATCGTAACATTTGTATAGAAATATCGAGGTTTTCCCTTTATAGAGCTGAGATTTCCCCATCTCATCTGTGAAGACTGCAAAGACATGCTTTCCAGTATTTCTGATTTTCTGGTGGTGCACCCCCCCCAAACAAATGCACATCAGATTAATTCGCAGACGTGTTATGAATTCTGTCACAAATCAGCAGACCTTTATTTTCTACTGGATGATGGTACAAGATCAGTACTTTTTTTATCTACATATACGTGTCTTTTCAAGACATGATTTGCAGACAGAATCAGACCAGTTGCTCATTAAATCCTACATTTCATTAATCCATTGTATGACCATCTTACATCTCAAAGAACAGAAATATGTGTGTGATTATTGAGCATAAAATTACTTATGCATTTAAATCTCACAACAGCATTCAGATTAGAATCATTGATAATCCAGCCAAACTGTTTTACACAGTACCTGGATATTAAAAGGCTAAGAGAATGATGGCCTAGAGCCCTAGACTGACCAAGGGTAATTACAAGTACACAACGTTATAATTGTAAATGGGATATGGTGAGAATGGTGAACTGAATCAGAGTGAAAGGATGATCTGTGATCTGATTTAATATGAAGGTGGTGAAGAGATCAACCTACTTTGCCTAAAAGTAGCTAGTTGGGAAGAAAGAAGTCTGTTTCACAAACTATTTAGAAACTTCCGAATTTGTTCTTCTTCAAATACAGAATGTGATTGCCTAAACATTTCATTAAATATATTGATAAATACACAAGCGCGCACACACACACACACAGAGCCCTTGTTTCAAGCCTCTTTGCCAGACAACAGCAAGTTCTGCTTAATTATGTTTTTGCACACACCAAACAAGTGGTCAGTAGCCCTTAGATAACAGGGCTTCTTGTTTGAGTGTTTGTTTCGGGTTTGACTGAGATCATAACAGGCAGGAGGACGGACTGGAGCAATCTTTCCAGTAAAAAAGTTGAATGCATAAGGAAGCAGTATCTGTACAGGAATAACATGCATGCTGCAGTCAACATCATCTCTGCTGAAGGAAAAAAAAAATATTTCCTAATTAAATAAATCAATTCTCTTGATGTTTTCAAAGATTCCTATGAAATGACAATTCTCAGTTCTGAATAAACTTACAAGTTCAGGATCATTTGAACAAGATAGGTGTAAGACAAAAGCTCTGCAACAGAATGTATTACAGCTGATGGACTACATTAAATTTTGGGTTTGTTTTGGCAGTTTTGGGGGCTTTTTAGTTTGTTGGATATGGGGGTGGGTGGGTTGGTTGGTTTGTTTGAAACACAAATCTGAGAGCAAATCTTTAGGTCTCAGCAGGCCCAAAACATTCTGTTTCTCAGATGAGTCCTTACTACCTCTTTGGAGAGGCTTTGGAAAAAAATGTACAATGACACCGAAAAGTGTTTTCAGGTACAAGTTGAAGGCACAAAAGAAATGGAATATGTTGTGCATGTCTGGACAGAGTAATAAACGGCTTCTGAACATGCTTGCTTTCTGCTGATTTGAGTGGTTGAAGGGGCATACAGTATTCACTGATTTTGGCAGAAACTCAGCAAAAAAATGTCTTTAAAAGTCAGTATTAATTTGGTTGTTGGCAGAAAATAAGAGAAGTAAGACATAGCAAAAAAGCACACGGCTGAAACCAGCCTCTCTGATAGCAATTAAAAAAATGTAGTTCAAATACATAAGGTATTTTCAAAAAGTTGCAGAGACAAATATTTGCAAGGGTAAGTCATGAAAATAATAGGAGGAATCAAGGTTTAAAACAGTGGTATGGACAAAAAAATAGGAAAGGGCATAAACAGAAAAGCATGGGATCAGATGATAATTAGGCTGGAAAGGACCTCTGAAAGTCTTCTACTCCAACCTGCTGTTCAAAACTGATCCATTGAGGGCAGGTTGCTCAGACTATCCAGTTGAGTTTTGAGTATCTCCCAGGATGGAGATTCCACAGCCTCTCTGGAAAACCTGTTTCAGTGTTTGACCAACCGCACAGTATAATTTTTGTTGCCTCTTGTTTTTTCACCACACACCTTCAGGAAGAATCTGGCTGTCTTCTCTACCACCCTCCAGTGTAACAGGTGATGGTGACAATGAAATCTCCCCTTAGCTTTCATTTCTTCAGGATGAACGAACCGATTTCCTTCAGCTTTTCCTTGTCCATCACATGCTCTAGCTCTCTCATCATCTTGGTGTACTTCCACTAAACTTGCTCCAGTACACCATTGTCTATCATGACATACTCCAGATGCCATCTCGAAAGTGTGAGAGAAACACTGCTGGTTATACTCTTGCTAACGCAGCCTAGTATGCAGCTCACCTTGAGTGCTGCAAGAGCACACAGCTACAGCTGGTTCATATTCAAGTTCTTGTCCACCAGCATCCCAGGTCTTTTTCTGCAAAGCAACTTTCCAGCCATTCAGACCCCATTTTATACTACTGCTCAGGGTTATTCCTTCCAAGATGCGGGATTTTGAATTTGCCTGTGTTGAACTTCATGAGGTTCTTCTCAATCCATTCCTCAATCCTGTTGTCCCTTTGAATAGCAGCCCTGCTACCCAAAATACCAACTGCTTCCCACAATTTGGTCTCACCTGAAAACCTGCTAAGAGAACGTTCTACCTCATCATCCAGGACATTAAGAAAGACTTTTAAATGGTACTGGTCTCAGTACCAGTCCCTTAAGCATGCCACTAGTGATAGGCTTTCTGACTGGACTTTGCATTGCCAGTCACAATCCCTTGAATCCGACACTTGAGACAACTTTCCATACGTCTTGTTGTCCACTTATCCAGTCCATATCTCACCAACTGAGTTATAAGGACACTATGGGAGACTGACAAAGGTTTTGCTGAAGTCAAGGTATGAAACATCCACTGCTCTTTGATTACAGGTCCAGTTATTTCATCTAAGGGGGCAATCAGGTTGATCTGATCAGACATGTATGATCTCATAAATCCGTGCTTGCTGTTCCCAATCACATCATTGTCCTCCTTCTTGTGGCTGGGAACAACTTCCAGGAAAATTTGCTCAACAACCCTCCCAGAGAGCGAGGTTAGGCTGATCAGCTTGTAGTCCCTGAAGTCTCCTTCTTGCCTCTCCTCAAAAATCGATGTGATGTTTGCCTTTTCCTAGTCATCAGGAACCTCCCACAATCATCATGACATTTCGGTGATGATAGAACGGCCTTGCAATGATATTAGTCTCCTCTCTCAGCATGCTCAGAATGAATCCCATATAGTGCCATGTATTTATGTATGTCCAATTGCCTTAAGCACACCCTAATTCTATCTTTCTCTGTTGTGAATAAAGCAGCACTCCCACAAATGCTGTTTCTAGACTTAGGGCCTTGGGCAGCTTGAGAGCAAGCCTTACCAATTGAAGAGCATTTTTAGATGACCTTCAGCCCACAAGGACAGATCCTTGAGTCCAGTCTTAATACAGATGTTTGAATTATTTCCTTGCTTGACATGTGACCTGGTAGCTTAGAGTGCTCAGCCTCCTCTTTGTCCCTCTCCTTGGACAACCTAAGGACCAACAAGGATGAAACTTGTAGCAGGCACACAAATGGAGTGACATGTCACGGACCTATCTGGGATAAAGACTGAGAACTTGAGATCTTTAGGAGGTGGCATGGAAGTTACTTGATGTGTATCACAGAGTCTGAAGTGCAAGCACAGGGAGGGAGGGAGAAGAACACAGTATGATGACAGGAACAGAATTCTATTCTATCTATAGATGACAATACAGGATAATATTATATTAATAATTCAACTGAAAGCAAGAATCAAACTCTTCTACCATATATATCTAGCTATCTCAATTGCTCATAGTTTGCTTTCCATTTTAATCCTAATTCAACAGAAAAACATACTATGGGTTTGGAAGTATGCATGAATTAATAATGTAGTGAAGCTTTCTTACATGACTTGGACTCCGGTGACGGTGGAGAAATGTTGGACACGGCAAGGTCGCTCTTTGACTTTTTAGGCTTTTTTGCATTTACCTGCCAAGGTTTATCATAACTTCTAAAATCTCTTCTTGTTCCTTTATTTTCTGTTAAAAGAATCGAGTCAGGCAATTATAACATTTGTAGGGTCATTTTTCAAAGACTTAATAAACAATTAATCCAGAAAAAACAAGACCTATCAGTCCAAACCAAAGTCAGCTCTTTTTGTTCTCCTGTTTCTGATTTATGCTAAATTTCATATATTTCTTCCATTTTCTAAACATCAAAATTTAGAAATTCATTAATGATTTTCATTAAAACATAACATCTTATTTTTTTGTTATGAAAAAGTCCTTAACTTCCAATTATTCTCTTACATTTGACTGCCTATGCTTAAAAGTTTACACTTGATATAAATAAAAAGTTGATTTGTCAAGCAACTAACGTTTTGACTATCAGCAACTATGTTATATCTATTATAGTCTGAAACAGATCATCAGTCAATTTTTATATACTAACCCAACATTCTAATAGTAGCTTGTACCAGAATATCAAAGCTAAAATTTCTACTTTAGAATCAGAGCAGATATTTAAGAAAAATTGTTTATGCTTCTGAAGATCTACAATCATAAATTATTCACACTGGAGTTCATAAAGTAGTAATAACATCTTCTCATTAAGTGTTGGAATGATAGGTTATTAAAAAAAAGTGTATTATTAAAGAAAATACCTCAACAGAGGCTAAATACACCACCGGGAGGGAAAAGGAAAACAAAGCAAAGAGAAAGCAAAGAGGACAGTCGGGGAATCAAGGCACCTTTATATGCACCTTCTTTCTCATTCAGACTGGGATTGTTTCCACCCTGTAACTCTGACCCATACTCACATGATCAGTGCATAGGCTGAGCTGATAGCCAACAATGTACATTAAATTCATTATCCACTGGACAAACAGGATTTACTGTGCATGCTCAAAACCACAGAGTGGTACCTGTTCAGTAGGTACATGTGCATCCAGGAAATCATGGATGAAAGTTTGGGAAGATTATACTGGAGACTAGCCCCTTCCAGCATACACAACATACCTGATGGTTCACTCTCTGCCCAAAGGGCAGCAGAGCCAGACAACGTTCTCTGAAGCTGACTGCGGTTCCCCTGTTTGGACTGAAGATGATCAATTAGAAATGGGATTGGCTGGTCAGGTGTCTCTGTTATCAGCTTGGTCATCAACTCCTTTAGAAAATTAAAACAAAACAAAAAATTAGTGGGATATTGCACCTGAACTAATCTTGTATTAACAAAATGTAAAAAGCATTTACAAGGAAAAGCCTGTTTTCAACTTCTAAGGAAACAGCTGGAAACACACATCTCCTCAAACTGCCGCTAGCTTTGCCCTATGAAGTGTTCATGTCTGAAGTGCTCTTCACCTATACAGTCACTCTTCCACTGGAATTTATGTTAAACAACTCAACTTCCACTACCTGCTCAAATTTACCCAAAACAATCTGAATACCGTTCATTTAACCATTCAGAACAAGCACCTTTTCAGAGCAGCAAGTAGCTCTTCTCTGAGCCATACATCCAAGTTTCTTCTCATTGGAAACTGATGTATCAGGAAGGTTGGTGCATTTTTGATCTCACCCAGACATGGAACAATGATCTGGTTAGAATATGCATTCATATCTGGGAACTCCAAGGTCTGATCAAACAGGCAGACATTTTTCAAAGCAAGTCATCCAAAATATTTTTGTACAGACATAAGCAAATATTTTATTACACTGTTGCAGACGTGTATACAAACCCAATGTCACCAGGAAACCATCTCCTATGACATGCATTGATACTATCCAATTACTGTTATACACCCTGGCCATGCAGGGCTACAGAAAGACAAGTACTCTCCTTATTGCTGCTGAGGTTCTTCCTGGATCCCTACACATAAAACACAGATCAGGAATCCAGAAAGAAGCTGTGGCTCTGTGCTGGGCATGTGCCCTAAGTAGGAGGTTACCCTGAAATCCACATAGTTCCACAGGAAACCTGTGCCTACTACTGCAAAATGAAAAAGCTCCATGGAAGTAAAATATTACAGGAATGTACAACAAAATCAGGACAAAAAAATGAGCATTTATTCTCCATCTATCTGCAAGCATAAATCTTACCACACACACTTAAGTCTATCTCTGCTTTATCTTTTCCACACACCTTCATTTAATAAGTAATTTTTCAAATACCAGTAGTTACTTGGTATTACCATCAGTCAATTGTGTTGGAAAAAGACACTTAAGAGGGAGTATACCACGTAACAGTAAAGATGAGTAACAGCATGCAGGACTATTAAGACACAGCAAGTTATCTTTGTCCACTCCAAGACTTTCCATCCTTTTTATTCAAATAGTGGTATAAACAATTAAGTACAAGTGAAAATGAGACAGAAACAAGCTTTGCATTTCAGAAAGAGAAATTTGACTTCAGAAAACAAAAAGGAGAAAACATGCGCAATCTCATGTCTTGTAAAGACATGATTACCTGTGACGTGATTTTTGATAACTACAGGGAACAAAAAAAAAGTGTCTTTGGTTTTGAAACAGAACTCCACAGGAAGAAATTAAGCTACTTACTATTCTTAGAAATGGTAAAGCTATGGAGTGTAACTTCATCTAGCCTGTCTCTCAGCAAGGTAGGAGAAACCCTCTGATATACATCATACAAGAAAAATCCAGAAATTGGAGTAATTCATATTTTGGTTGCTTGGCAACACTCTAACAGCAAACCTTTCTTTTTTTCCCTGCCAAAATGCAGAATTAGTGACAAGTGGAAAGATGTAATCTTGTGCTTGTAATGGACCACAATAGCTGTAGGAATTCCACTGCAGAGGATTCTGTTACCAAAGGAAGAGTGTCAATCTGTAATAGCTGACTTGTAATTTAAATCATTTCTCTGAATCATGGCTTGAAAATTATTTCTCTGTCTTAGATTAATAAAAGCAAGATGATGAGAACTGAGATACATGCATTGATACTATTAATTTTTTAAAGACATGGATAGGTGATAATCTATTAATAATACATTACAAAGTTAATGTAGCATTAAAAAAGATAGTAAAGAGATGAAAAATTTTAGAATGCCTATGTGTCCATGTAAGACAAATGTTACTTGATTGTTGCCATCACTGACTTGCTTCTCACCGGAAGAAGTGCTCTTTAATTAACAGAAACAGACCTAATAAAATAAAACTGATTATCGGATTCTTTACTTTATTCTGAGACATAGCAATAAAACTAAAGAACATAACTGCCCAAAGTACAAAAAAAAAAAAAAAAAAGTGCTATTCCAAGGTGATGTGAAATTAGCTCCTACTCAGAAGGACCACTTTTTTATCTACTGTTAACATATTGATAATAAAGCCTGAGTGATACAGAGATCTGTGCTATCCCAGAGCATAATCAGTTCTATTCTGTGACAGCAATCAGAAAAGTTAAAAGAACTATAGATATAGGCTACTTTTATCTATCTGGAGTAACAAATGAGTTGTACCAATCCTGTAGTCCTAAAACAAAAAAGAAATAACGTTGCTGGAATCCTTATAAACTGAAAATAGTATGCAGTTCAAAAAAATAATACTTATTTGTGTAATAAGCCTCAAACTGATCTGTCTCAAGCACTTTCAGAGATGTCATTAAAAGTAAATACAACTTCAAGTCAGCACAAAGGTGACTCACATTACGAAGCCTGCCATTTAAGGAAGACAAAGCTCTACTATGAGTATTCCATTGCAAAAGAGGAGTGAAGAAGCTGTTAGGGATTTGCTTCACAAGCTGCTCCAAGCAAGGTGTGAAAGTGGTCTCCAACTTACCACAGCTGGATTCCCGAACTCTGCAGAATTTGCAAAGAACACCTGCACCCCAGCCAGTGGTAACAATAGCAGTGATAATAGAGTCAGACATATGGTCTGCGTAAATCCACATTCATGTGCAGGAGGTGTTATCTCCTTCCATATCCTCCCGCCACACACACTGTCAAAGATCCCAGAAGCAGGATCACAATTCCATGATCCTCGCTGCCTTTGCACCTCTACCAAATTCTGCCACCCAGTCCATCAAGGGACCTAACTCCATCCACTCAGCCCCCAATCCGTGCTCTTCAAGCTCATGCTTCCTTTGAGACTCTTGTCATCCCCAGCGAATTGGCACTTACAAGGAAATATGTTATCTACCTGTGTTCGGTTGCTTGGCTATGCTATGTGGTGGAGGGGTGGGAGGGGCAAGAGAAACAGAACAAAAAAAATCCCAACCCAACAAAAAGCAAAAAAACTTCACACAGGCAGTAACTGTACTTAGTGAGCACTCAGCTAATTTTTAAAGTAAAAACATACACTTCACTGAAAGTGAAAAGACATTACAGATTAGGAATGCCTATTACGGGTATTCTCATTTTAGCATCATTCCCTAGTAAAACTATCTTAAACTTCTGATGAAATTACCCAAAGGTTATTTGACGCTCTCATCTGTTGCTCAGATGACATCTTAATAGACAGCAGGAATAACATACTACATGGTACTCTAAATATACTCTTACAAGTTTGAAATGTTTCAAAAAAAGATGACAAAAGTGAAGGTATTAAATAAGAAAAACTAAAGTGTACAACAAGTTACAAAAATAAAATTCCTTTTTGGTTAGCAGCAGTCTGATCTGACTCACAATGTGCTAAGTAGGCAAGGTTTCACAAGAAAAGAAAAGGAAAAAGACCAACTAGTCTCAATGAAGCCGCCTCTGCATTAACACCAGAATAAAAATGGCACAAGATCATTGAAACTGAATCCATTTCTTGATGAAAAATTCAACAGATAAGTTTCAACTATGCATGAAAACAGAAATGCAAGACACATGTCTTTTAAAAATATTAACTATAATTTTTGCCTTCCTAGCTCAAATTTCTAAGTTGTCTACTTGTTCTCAATTTCATCTAATTCAAATAAGAAAAATAAATTTTTCTCTACCTTTGTAACATGTTCTTCTGTGCACAGTATGCCTTATAACAACAAATAAAAAGTCATGGCATATTGGGTCTCCATGTTGCCAGATGAACCATTCACTACCCATAATCTCTCTCCTCCTATCTTCTTTCCACTGCTATGTCTTCCTGTCATTCTATGTCCTTTGTGTTTTCTATCAGTGAGACTCCCCTCAGTCTCCCCCTTCCAGCTGTGTAACAAGTGAAGAAGCCTGTTCAGATGTCAGTAGCTATTAATTCCCTGTGCACCCACAAGAGACACTGCAGCACAGAAAAGGGGTGAAAGGGAACTTCCATGATTACTACAGAATACATTCGTTTCTGCTGCTTCCCCACTGTATTGCCCCAAATTAGGTTCTGCCCTGACCAGAATGAGAAAGAACAGGCAGAAAGGCAATATAAGCTCCAGAAAAACTGGCAGTTAACTCCTCCAAGGATTTTACCTTGCACTGTGCAAACTAGAAATGAAATCGGTTATTTCTACTTTCTTCTGTAACGGTATCTGTCCTGGTTTTGGCAAGGATAGAGTTAATTTTCTTCCTAGCAGCTGGTATACTGCTGTGTTTTGGATTTAGGATGAGAATAATGTTGATAACACACTGATGTTTTAGTTGTTGCCGAGCAGTCAAGGACTTTTCAGCTTCTCATACTGCCCTGCCAGCGAGGAGGCTGGGGGTGCACAAGAAGCTGGGAGGGGACACAGCCAAGACAGCTGACCCAAACTGGCCAACAGGATATTCCATACCATAGGATGTCATGGTCACTATATAACAAGGGGCTGGCCAGGAGGTGGCGTGGCTCAGGAACTAGCCAAGCAGCAGCTTCGGGTGGTGAGCAACTGTGCTGTACATCATTTGCTCTATATATTATCATTATCATTATTATAATCATCATTACTGTTGTTGTTGTTATTATTATTATTATTATCTTCCTGTTCTGTCCTATTAAATGGTCTTTATCTCAACCCACAAGTTTTACCTTTTTTCTTTTCGAATCTCACTCCATCCCACTGTTGGGGGCGGAGTGAGCAAACGGCTGTGTGGTTGGTTTAGCTGCTGGCCAGGTTAAACCACGACAGTAGGTTCATATGCTTTTACATTCACAAGTTTTATTAAACTATGTAACACAGACTGTTTTAAAAGAAACTTGCAAAAGTTGATCTGTGGATGTTTCCAAGAGGGAGATTCATGCACATATTGATAAGGCTGCAAAAGATCCTGAAAAAAACAGGTCTAAACTAGCAACTTAATATATTAATTCTTTATAAAGAGAATAATCTTTCACTATTGTGCTATCCTGAGGTCCTCTATTAGTTATTCTATGCAGGCTCAAATTTTAATTTCCTTGTGACTCTCCATGCATCTAATACAAATGAAACAGTCTTCACAGTCTATTAATCATAGGCTAAATTACAAGAAAGCTCTAATTAGCTATGTCTAAACGTACCTATGAGGTTATTAAGTTAATTAAGAGACATTCTATCTTGCCCTGTAATTGATAACAGTAACTACACAACAATCACAGGTTTTGTTTTTAACGATACTGACTTCTATGGACTATGGCAGAGCATGCACAGATTTTGGCCGCATTATGCTCTCATTTCATGGTTTAAATTAGATGTTTAAAGTAGGTAGAGTGAATTGCCCTCAGAAGATGTCTGTATCTCTCTCCTGCCCAAAGAGACTAGGTGGCTTGGCTTAAACTACAAGCTTTTGATGGGATGTAGTTCCAAATTAAGACAATTAAATACAGCAGTCTTCACAACAATGTCAATGGTGATCTTGTCAATGAAGACGTCAAGGGAGCCTAGAGAGCTCCGAGTTGACTAGCCAGTGTATGTCCACTTTGGGTAAGAATTGCTCTCCAGGCTCCACTGACTCTATTGGCTATATATCCATTGAGACTTAGAAGACAGGCAGACATGTAAATTTAGGTTTGCTAATCACTTCATACAGGCTGTAAGTGAACAAAGAAGATATAAAATTGAGTGAAAACCTGGGGAAGGAAAGTAAGTTTAATAAACTTCTTAGTGATTGACACGTTTTTTTCTTCAGAATTCCTTTCTAATTTCTGCAGTAATAAAGCAAGGACATAAAAAAAAAAGAATTTTAAAAGTGTATTTCAACATTATTCTTACTGGTTAAAATAAAAGTCTGCAATTCTTAAATGAGAGCAGAAAGGTAAACATCACTGCTTCTACCACAAGTGATTATTTTCTATGGAAATGAAGGAAAAATACCAGCACCCTTCTTTCAGAAAACAGCTAGGCTTTAAATCTTCTCAAGCAATTCAGAATTAAAAGAAGAAAATCACATTATAGACTATAATCAAAATGGACTCAACATATTTTAAGTGTTCATGAAATTACCAGCACGTCTCCCTATGAAATAAATTATTCAACACAAAGCAAAGCTCCACATAAATACAATTCACATGCCTGCAGCATACTAGTTTCAAACTAAGCAAGGTAGAAAAACAGTTAAGGATTAGAAGTCCTATTCAGCTTGTTTGTGATAATCTTCAGACTTTTACCTGGAATCAACTAAAAAATTTTCATCCAACTCTTCCTTTGTTCAAAGCCTCAACACTACTCATTCCCGCTATTTCTGCTAGCTGTGCAGCTAAATTTAATATCACACAACTGCAGTACACAGCATGGCACACAACCCACAAAGAAATTACTTTGGATATACAACTAAAGAGAAAGTACAAAGCTGATACAGTGGCCCTGATATTATGGTGCAAACAACCTCCCCTAAAGGTGGCACTGGTAGGGAAATCTACAATACGGGACTAGTGGCGCTGATAACTACTACCATTCTAAGTCTCAAATTGCTTTTTTTCACATCTCAAATCAGGTTGATAACTCTCTGATATACAAAATTAGTACACTTTTGGATCATAAAATGAGAATAATAAGAGGGAGTCTGAAAACAAACATTGTTGAGTAGCTAACAGTCCTCTTTAATGTTCATCTATTAAATATTTGTACCAATTCAATAATAGAAGACCAATTTTTGGCACTATGTTACTAACTATATGTTTAGGGAGACTCTGGAGAGCAGAATGGAGACAACACATTCTTTCCGCTACAAATCCTTTGCAAATCATATGATCAGTTCCCTGAGTTGGATGAACTAGTCCTATCTGATATAAATCCAACTTATGTATGTAACAGTGGCTAAAATATGCATCATTGATCTTATTTAGTGATCCAGAAACAAAAACCTTTTGCATAGATGAGGTCTGGTGGACAATTCCAAAGTTTCACTAAGCTCATGACAGTTTATCAAACTCCACCATGCACATCATAACATGCAATAACTACCTGAACCTCTTGCTGTATTTTTTCACTTATGTATCCTTTGAGGGTTTTTTCCCTCTTATCTTATTCTTAATATTTCAAATATCATTGTCCCAAATGTATTATACAACTTCTGAGCTCACAAAATAGCTTCAAACACCTTTGCTCTTTGGCTTTATTATTGAAAGATTTCCTTTCTCCCATTCAATCATTTCAGACAAGAATGCTGTCAAAAGGGAGGTCACTGGTACTAGGTTACTCTAAAACATTAACTACTTCTCAGTAAAAGAACAAAAGGCTAAAGACATGCTCTCAGATATGCCAAGCGTGTCAACAGTTATCACGTTTTCTCCCACGGTTTTCAAACCACAAAGATTTTCTATGATAGCTTATACTTCTTTCAGCAGTCCTGTATCTCTGCATAACAATCTCATGCTTGTGGAATTATGCCTACCATATCATTATCTGAACTCAGCAAGGATTTATCAAACGAGGGTAGTTTGTGTTATGGCAGAAACACTGCAAGGTTTCCCTAAAGAGTAATTCAGAAATCTTCCTCGGTTTCCACCTACTCTACCAACCAGTGGAAATTCTACCCTGAAGGCGAGGCACTTCACAGTTCAACCAAGAGAAAATTAAGCCTACTGATTTTCTGAAAGGTCTGTAGGATTTACATCAAAAGGAATACTCATAAATAAAGGCCAGGAAAGATTATTACAACCTGGACTCATTTCCTTAAATTATAGCCATAAAACAACACTGACTGCACATCACTGACTTTCCTAAAAGCTACCTCAACAGGCTAGAACTGATATTTCTCTGATCAGCTGAAGTAACCTGATTCCAATTTCAAGGTCTAAGGCGAAGGTACTTGTTCCTCTGTGTTCGATGATTCATTACTGTAACTGTTTAAAAAATCACATCATATTTCCAGTTTAAACTTCACTGACTTAGCTTCTACCTACCTGGCACAAACTTTTTTTCTGAGGGAGGGTGATATTAGAAATTAAAGCAGTAGGTATTTTTGTGGCTACGTCTGGTGGGTTGACCCAGCCAGCAGCTAAGTGCTCACTTGCTCCCACTTCAGCAGGATGGGGGAGAAAATGGGAAGAGCAAAATCAAGAAAAAACTCATGGGTCAAGATAAATTCAGTTTACTAAGCAAAGGGAAGAGGAAAAAAAAACAGCCAAGTGATGCCAAGGCAATTACTCACCACCTCCCACTGTCCAGAGAGTCTTCAAGCAATGGCTACTTCAGAAAAATTATCCCCCAGCTTTTATTGCTGAGCATGACATTATATGGTAAGCAATATCTCTTTGCTCAGATTGGGTCAGCTGTCCCAGCTGTGTCCCCTCCCAGCTTCTTGCCCAACCCCAGCCTGCTTGCTGGTGGGCAGAGCGAAGAAAAGAGAAAGCCTTGACCCTGTGCAAGCACTGCTTAGCAATAGCTAAAAGACTGGTGTGTTATCAACACTGTTCTAGTCACAAATCTGAAACACAGCACTACACGAGCTGCTATGAAATAAATTAACTCCATTCCAGGCAGACCCAGTACAGTACCACTATAGCAATGGTTACTAAGGGTTTACATGCAGGTGATCCGGCCCAGTCAGAATGGGTTCATGAAATGCACGTCCCGCTTGACTAACCTGATCTCCTTCTATTACAAAGTGACCTGCTTAGTGGATGAGGGAAAGGCTGTGGGTGTTGTCTATCTGGACTTTAGTAAAGCCTTTGACACTGTTTCCCACGGCATTCTCCTGGACAAACTGGCTGCTCATGGCTTGGACAGGCATACTCTTCGCTGGGTAAAAAACTGGCTGGATGGCTGGACTCAAAGAGTTGTGGTGAATGGAGTTAACTCTAGTTGGTGGCCTCACAAGCAGTGTTCCCCAGGGCTCAGCACTGGGGTCAGTTCTCTTTAATATCTTTATCAATGATCTGGACAAGGGGATCGAGTGCACCTTCAGTAAGTTTGCAGATGGGACCAAGTTTTGTGGGACTGTTGATCTGCTGGAGGGTAGGAAGGCTCTACAGAGGGATCTGGACAGGCTGGATCAATGGCCCGAGGCCAACAGTATGAGGTTCAACAAGGCTCAGAGCCGGGTCCTGCACTTGGGTCACAACAACCCCATGCAATGCTACAGGCTTGGGGCAGAGTGGCTGGAAAGCTGCCTGGTGGAAAAGGACCTGGGGGTGTTGGTCAGCAGCCAGCTGAATATGAGCCAGCAGTGCGCCCATGTGGCCAAGAAGGCCAACAGAATCCTGGCTTGTATCAGAAACAGTGTGGCCAGCAGGACTAGGGAAGTGACTGTCCTCCTGCACTCTGACTGGTGAGACCGCACCTTGAGTGCTGTGTTCAGGTTTGGGCCCCTCACTACAAGAAAGACATTGAGGTGCTGGAGCGTGTCCAAAGAAGAGCCACAAAGCTGGTGAAGGGTCTAGAGAACAGGTCTTATGAGGAACGGCTGAGGGAACTGGGGTTGTTTAGCCTGGAGAAAAGGAGGCTGAGGGGAGACCTTCTTGCTCTCTACAACTACCTGAAAGGAGGTTGTAGCCAGGTGGGTGTCAGTAACAAGTGATAGGACGAGAAGAAATGGCCCCAAGTTGCATCAGGGGAGGTTCAGATTGGGTATGAGGAAAAATTTCTTCACCAAAAGAGTTGCCAAGCATTGGAACAGGCTGCCCAGGGAAGTGGTTGAGTCACCATCCTTAGAGGTATTGAAAAGATGTGTAGATGTGGTGCTTAGGGACATGGTTTAGTGGTGGACTTGTCAGTGCTAGGTTAATGGCTGCACTCAATGATCCTAAAGGTCTCTTCCAACCTAAATGACTCTATGATTCTATGACTGGTGATCAGAAAGAGAAGGCTGCACATGGAAAAAATAATTGGTATAGTAAGGGATTGACTTAGCAAAGGACTTAAGCTTAGGTATTTGTTATGCATGAGAAGTAAATATAAAGTCAGGTGCATGCTTAAAATACCTTGATAAATTATATCACTGCTGTGTGACTGAAGAATTACAAGCATTTCCTTCCTTCCTTCCAGGAGCCTACCCAAAAAAACATTAGGCCTTTTTTAGAACTATGCAAATGTTTTGAAGATTGACGGAAGTCCTTTCAATTGTATCCAATGGAAATTTTGGATAACACACATTTTCAAAATGTGTGCAGCAACCAATCACACCTGTCAGGTGCTTCCCCCCCACACCCAACCACTTATCTCAGTAAAGTTAAAAAATATAAATACATGCTTCTGAATTAGATCACACATTAGATATATTACTGATATATTACCAGAAGAAAAACTTATCAGAAATACATGTTACACATTTATCACTTCTCATGCTTTTTTCTAGTTCCTATTCTCACAGTTTAGGGGAATTAAACTGATTGATTTGTCAGTGCCTAAAGAAAATTACTGTGCAAGACATGATTTTATACTTTATTTTTTCCCACCAATTACAGTCACATTATAATATCTAAAAGCACAATACTAGAAGTGTGGCATTGATAAATTTGTCCTAGGAATTGAGAGTCCCATTTTCTTGCTACTTAAAATCCCAGATTTCAACATGGTTACTCTTACTTTTTCCAACAGAAGACAAAAGGACCTAAATCTGGAGTTGGGCAGCAAGTGATGATTTAGTGTAAAGCTGGTGAAAGTCCTAGTCCTACCTAAACTCATGAGTAAGGTGCACACCAATCCCACCCATTGCCTGAAACCACATTACAACTAGCAAAGAACAGTCCTAGCTACAGTGCCGAAATAACACTCCCTAATCCCCCTGCTGGCTTCACTGCACTGGTACTACAGGGTATACACTGCGGTTCGTTCCTCTAAGAGTGACACGGCCTCAAAGAAAGCACTGTCAAATCAATTTTTACAGCAGACTCTTCTAGAGCTACAAGTTCGATAGCCTGGTGCTGTGCTCCTCTGTCCCCCATTTCACATGCCTTGCTACTACTCTTCTGTCTATTGTACACATAAAGCATATACAAGTGAATAATAAGATTATGATTTTGTAGATAACTACAAAGTACCTAGTGGCAGCATGAATCTAATATACTTGTGCTGGAATGTCACTGCCTTCAATTGCTCCCATGAACTTCTTGTTTAGGTCAGCTGCCAAAGTACTTCTAAGACCACGAGCAATTGGAAGAGAAAAGCCAACTTCCAAAAAGCTTAGGGTGCAGCCATACCCAAAGTAAATCCATAGCCTAAGTAAAGACTATTTTCTAACACCAAGAGTTTCAGCACCACTGAATTTCACAGTAATGAATTTTACTAATACTGAAAGTATCAGGCTAACTCAGAAAATGGTCACTGAAATATTTCAAAGCAATCTGATAACTTAAAAACAGGGCTTAAATACAATAATTTAAATTCCTTATAGGAATAGGATTTCTGTTCTCATGCAGAAAAATACACGTGGGCAAAATGTGCATAGCTGGAAATACTGAACATAGTCAATAATTTTTATTGTTCTTATGAGGATCAATATAAAAAAGATTTTCAAGTATTTTGCATATATTCAAGGCAATACACTCATTGTCATCGTAATGACTGGACAATTGAGGTAAATGGCAATTCATATACTCAATGTATTCATAATATGCAATCCAAACTCTACCTAAAACATAAAAACATTAATTCCTTCTCTTTGTAAAAGATGTTTATTTGTTGTAAAATTACGTTAGCATAAATCTGATACTACAGGCTGTGATGTATCTTAGAAGTTAGAAATGCAAGTAGTCTGTGAATTTCCCAAGTCAGTCAGTCAAGTTTATATAATTTACACTTAACAAAATGGCTCTTCATATATGTGGCTGGAGGCCAGGTGCCCACCAAAGCTGCTCCATCACTCCTCTCCTCAGCTGGACAGGGGAGAGAAAATATAATGAAAGTCTCATGGGTCAAGATAAGGGCAGGGAGAGATCATTCACCAATTGCAGTCAGAGGCAAACAGACTCAACTCTGGAAAATTAATTTAATTTATTACCAATCAAATCAGAGTCGAGTAATGAGAAGTAAAACTAAATCTTAAAAACACCTTCCCCTCCACTCCTCCCTCCCTCCCTCCTGGGCTTAACTTCACTCCCAGTTTCTCTCCCTCCTCCCTCCAGCGGCACAGGGGGATGAGGAATGGGGGTTGCAGTCAGTTCATCACACACTGTCTTTGCCGCTCCTTCCTCCTCAGAGCGAGGATTCCTCACACTCTTCCCCTGCTCCTACATGAGCTACTCTCTCCATGGCACCGCCAGGTCCTGCCAGGAGCCTGCTCCAGCACAGGCTTCCCACAGGGTCACAGTGTGGTGGGTTGACCCTGGCTGGGGCCCAGGTACCCATCAGAGCCACTCTATCACTCCCTCATTCACTAGACAGGGGAGAAAAGGTGTAACAAAAAGCTTATGGGTCAAGACAAGAACAGGGAGAGATCACTCACTAATTATCATCACGAGCAAAACAGACTGAACTTAAAGAGGAAATTCATCTAATTTATTACCAAGGAAAACAGAGTAGAGGAACGAGAAATAAAATCAAATCTTAAAACACCTCCCCCCACCCCTCCCATCTTCCCAGGCTCAACTTCACTCCCGGCTTCAACCTCCGCCCCCCCTCAGCGACACAGGGGGACAGGGAATGGGGGTTACGGTCAGTTCATCACATGTTGTCTCTGCCGCTTCTTCATCCTCAGGGGAAGGACTCCTCTCATCATTCCCCTGCTCCAGCATGGAGTCCCTCTCGCAGGAGACAGTCCTTCATGAACTTCTCCAATGTGAGTCTCTCCCACGGGGTGCAGATCTTCAGGAGCAAACTGCTCCAGTGTGGGTCCCCCATGGGGTCACAAGTCCTGCCAGCAAACCTGCCCTGGCGTGGGCTCCTCTCTCCACGGGTCCACAGGTCCTGCCAGGAGCTTGCTCCAGCATGGGCTTCCCACGGGGCCACAGCCTCCTTCAGGTGCCTCCACCTGCTCCGGCATGGGGTCCTCCACAGGCTGCAGGTGGAATCTCTACACGCCCTCATCCTTCCTCCATGGGCTGCAGGGGGACAACCTGCTTCACCATGGCCTTCACCACGGGCTGCAGGGGGATCTCTGCTCCGGCGCCTGGAGCACCTCCTCCCCCTCCATCTGCACTGACCTTGGTGTCTGCAGAGTTTCTTACATCTTCTCACGCTGCAAAAGCTCTAACTGCTTTTTTTTCTTCTTAAATATGTTATCACAGAGGCGCTGATTGGCTTGGCCTTGGCCAGCGGCGGGTCCGTCTTGGAGCCAGCTGGCATTGGCTATATCAGACACAGGGGAAGCTTCTGGCAGCTTCTTGCAGAAGCCACCCCTCTAGCCCCCCCCCGCTACCAAAACCTTGCCATGCTAACTCAACACACACAGTCTCCTCAGGTGTCTCCACCTGCTCCGACATGGGGTCCTCCATGGTCTGCAGGTGGATATCTGCTTTACCATCATCCTCCATGGGCTGCAGGGGGACAGCCTGCTTCACCATGGTCTTCTCCATGGGCTGCAGGGGAATCTCTGCTCCGGCACCTGGAGCATCCTCCTTCCCCCCCTTCTTCACTGACCTTGGGTTCTGCAGAGTTGTTCCTCTCACATCTTTCTCACTCCTCTCTCCATCTGCAATTGCTCTTGATGGTTTGTTGTTTTTTTCGCCCCCTTCTTAAACGTGTTATCCCAGAGGCACTACCACTGCCACTGATGGGCTCAGCCTTGGCCAGCAGTGGGTCCATCTTGGAGCCAGCTGGCATTGACTCTGTCAGACATGGGGGAAGTTTCTAGCAGCTTCTCACAGGACCCACCCCTGTAGCCTCCTCCCACTACCAAAATCTTGCCATGCAAACTCAATACAATATACATGAAATATTGACATTCAAAATGAACAATCCAAATTTTCTCCACTTCATATTTAATCCTTTTAAAAGCCTGTCAAAACTTTGCCAGCTGTATAACAAAAATTGGTGGTGAGTAGTCACATTAGAAGGCCTGATATTTTACTCAGACAACTTCCCCTGTGGAGAGCAGTATTGGAGTGAAGAAAAAATGACAATATGATGTTTACATGTCAACAGTTAATGTTAAAAAAAATTGTTTAAAATCAGTTTTCCTACAAGCCCCCCTGTTTTTTTTTTAAATACATTTCTGTTTTAAAAGTTACTAACTGTATGCCAAACCATTGCACCCAAGGCAGAACACCAGCAGTAGCAGAGCTCTTCCAAACAGCGACTTCCTGAAGAAGTTGCTGCGAGTCATTTAACAGCACGTTCCACTACAGACATTTCCCACTGGGAACTTTTTGGCAGTCACTCACACTGCAGGACAGCACGCTCAGCACTCAAGTGACCTGTGGGCACGCATTTTCGAACCCTTGACCCTTCACTCAACTGAGTCACGCAGCTGTGCCTACTCATTGGTTTCAGCATAGCAGGTACACACCATCAGCCACCAAATGCTCATTTATCCAAAGGATAATTTACCAGCAGGCATGAGGAAGACTTCTGAAGCTGATCTCACACATGAACAAAGGAGACAATAAAACAATAGAAAACCAAATCAGTAATAATATACCTAGCATAAAGATATTAACCAAAATACACATATTTGGTAGTGCAAGTAAAAAAACCTGAACTCCAGGGTCGCAGACCTAAGGCTTTATATCATTGAATCAGACGTCGAATCTCTCCTAGTATATATATGTGCGTGTGTGTGTATATATATATATGCACACACATATTTATCTACAGAGATTTCCAGTATTTCAGTAATCTGCAATTCTAGAAGAAGAAATTCTAGTTTTATTTAAATGCCCAGAGTACAAATTTCAGCATACCACTTCAGACCTTCTTGGCCATTTTGAGACTGTCACCCAGTTCAGACTTTGGACTGAAGTTCAAATCCTATCACTTGCATAGTGCCACTTAGGTGGTGGCTTTACTACACAGTTTTGAAATTATCCTTTGGACTAAGATATGAGAATCATACACTGGCCATAAATTTAACATTAGAAATAATGTTTTTGTCCACTTAAATATTCACTTTCTTTAATGAAGTCCCTTATAATAAATTTACTTCTGAAGTATGTGCACAATCTAATGGATAGTTTTAATCTAATGGATTTATTTTTAAGTATGGCTTATTACAAAAGAGAGTGAGTGAATCTGTTTAATTTTCAGTTCAATCATTTAAAATTAAATTTAAAGTTTTTATTACCACAGTTCAAATAATTATTTCAAGGACTGTGGAGTTATGCATGATTGTACTAGGAACGCTATAGGCCAATAAAAGATTTCCATATCAAAACTGAGAGTTAAGGAAAATTTAGTTACCCAAAACTAAAACTGCATCTTGACAAGCTCTGTAGTATTGATATCATCAGCTTGAATTGAAAATACTCCAGGTACCTAAACTGTAAGTGAACCTTTGTGATCTGATATACCTCAGGAACGAGCCTATTTTATCCAAACACTTCAGGATCAAACAAAGTCAATCACGGGGAAGTGACCAGAATGCCAGATTATTTTTCCAAAGTAGCTGCCAGAATAACTATGCTACAGCTTGCTGATACTCGCCTGCAAGGAGGTGAAAGATATGACTCTAATCCCTGCAGGCTGAATGGCACACTGAACACAGGATCTCACAGTCCCTGAGCAAGTGAATAGAAGAGGGATTCTGTGACAATCTCTTCTGACCACATTTTAATTTCAAGAAGAAAGCCTTGACCAATGATTTTTAGAAAGACAACTGATCCTGATCTTCTAGAGTGGCGTGAAAGCTCTAAAAAAACCCTGCGTAAATAGGGTTTTGTCGTCTTAGGTAAGGCTTTGGGTGGTGCTTTCACATGCAAATATAATGCTGGGGCAAAATCCTATGAAGTATAATGAAATTAACAACTGTGAATGTGGGATTGCATGAGATTGCAAGTGGGAACTATTTATGAACAATAGGTTAACATGAACAAAGTCCACATCTCTGTTGCATGCAAAGTTTTGGATTTCAGGTTTCTGAGTAGGATTGAATTCATATAGATTAGTTTGAGCTTCTCAAAGTTAGAGATCAGTTAAGTACAAAACATTGCAATTTTTAAAGATTTAAAAAACACATTTACCATGTTTAAATCTCACATTTAAAGTTAAAGATTTAATGACACAAAAAAGAATTTAGACTATTGTTTTTCTTCGGCCACTATGGGATCATCTATCCATGTAATAGAGTTTTTGGATGTAAACAGTTGTGGACATTAGTGACTTGGGTGCTAGAAAAGATAACAGGATCTACAAGAGATTTCTAAAGAAATCACAGAACTTTCCCAGCAACAAGTCTTTCAGTTCCTGCAAAACCTGATGAAGACTAGACAGACTGGCACCTAAGATTCCTGAGAGGTCTGATGGAGTTGATGGCCTGATGCTCATTCCACAATATGAAGTTTGCCTCTGGAAACCATCACTCAGATGTCTTCCAGGGGTTTCACCAGCGCATGCAACTTACATGTACCATACATACCACAGGATAATAGACATGCTGAAGCTGCAGACAGTCAAGCCCATGTTGGCAGAAAAACTAAACCTCAGAACTATCAGATGGCCATTAACAGACATTCTATTCTGACAGCTTTTGCCCTGCAGATCTTGCATTATCTGTAAAAGGCAAATCAATATTACATCTGTGGAAAAAGGATACAACTAACATTGCATTACTACAATATTACATTTACTCAAGTTGTACAGAAAGATAAATATGAGATGATGCTTTAAAAAGTTCTGCAGTCCAATGTATGTAGCCCAAGTTATTAAATATTCTGTATAAGTTCTATGCATTAAAATAATCATAAAAATGTTGTTTTCAAAATATTTTGATCTGGACCAAGAATTTTTAAACTAGTCACATGAAAGTTCCAATAATAACCAGCAATTACAGTGACATGAAATGGAGAGCGCGAGTTACCAGAGTCAAGGGAAGTTCTAACATGGATTTATCCTGACTTCAGCTGTTCAAATAAATTAACCCTAAATTTGCTCGTCATGATGACCAAACAAATTCCAATGTCATTAACAGATGCTTCCTGATTGTTAGAATTTACTTAAATCATGTCATTTGGAGATGTTCCTTTAGTACAGCAGCTAAACAATTGTTGGTAATACTCAGTCTAATTACAAGTTTTATTCATACACTTTGAATAGATGAATATCTATGCAGTTATGCATCTTAATTGCCTATTATTTACCTGTGAGAGATTGACTTGGTCTCATAAGACTTCATACCAATGTTGTAATCAACTTTTTAAATAGAACTAAATGTTTAATATGCACCAATACAACAGAGATTTCTGAACTGGAAAGGTCAGAAATTGTTGCCGTAGAAAAATCTGGAAATTAATTTTCACCACAGCAAAATACAAAGGGTTCTTTTGTACCTGAAGAATTTATATACTGCAAATAAGACTAACGAGTAGATTTTATATAGCATTTTAAAATGACAAAAAGTTATTTTACATATAAGCAGATGCTTAATTGATTTAAAGCTACTTGTATCCTTTTTTCCCCCCACAGGAAAGGTCACACAGATTTGCCTTTTACAGGTAACACAATATGTACAGTATCTTCTCAGAATAATCACCAAAGCCACTGCAGACTATCTGCAAGCAGATACCTGATAGCTATCAAAAGTCTTTGAGATAAGTCATGTTCAGTTTGGTCCTACACAGCTCATACTCTGTGCTTTTCTAAGTGCAGGTGGAAGTTACAAAAATCTCCTCATTTACTATCATAAATAACACTTTTATATTAGCAGACATTTCAATCTGCATTCATTTAGAGGTATATGAAGATTTTGCTTAATTATGTATACACTTGAACTTTGCGGTTAAAAAAAAAAAAGCCACAATGAAATCAGAATGAGAAGAACTGGTCACTTTAAATGCAACAATACAGGAATCTTTTTCCACACAGAAGCCATCATGGATATAACAATAAAATTTGATTATAAATACATTAATTCATAATATTATAATAAATAGCACGATAACTATGTTGGCTGGGTGGAGAATGGATTGAGAGCAGCCCTGAGGAGAAGAACTTGGGGGTACTGGTGGACGAGAAGCTCAACATGAGCCAGCAATGTGCACTTGCAGCCCAGAAAGCCAACCGTATCCTGGGCTGCATCAAAACCAGTGTGACCAGCAGGTCAAGGGAGGTGATTCTGTCCCTCTACTCCGCTCTTGTGAGACCCCACCTGGAGCACTGTGTCCAGCTCTGGGGTCCCCAGCATAAGAAGGACATGGACCTGTCACAAGTCCAGAGGAGGACCATGAAGATGATCAGAGGGCTGGAGCACCTCTCTTATGAAGACAGGCTGAGAGAGCTAGGGTTGTTCAGCCTGGAGAATAGAAGGCTCCAGGGAGATCTAATTGCAGCCTTCCAGTACCTGAAGGGGGCCTACAAGAAAGCTGGAGAGGGACCGTTTACAAGGGCATGTAGTGACAGGACAAGGGGTAATGGCCTTAAGCTGAAGGAGGGTAGATTTAGATTAGATGTTAGGAAGAAATTCTTCACTGTGAGGGTGGTGAGACACTGGAACAGGTTGTCCAGAGAGGTTTTGGATGCCCCATCCCTGGAAGTGTTCAAGGCCAGGCTGGATGGGGCTTTAGGCAACCTGGCCCGGTGGAGGGTGTCCCTGCCCATGGCATGGGGCTTGGAACTAGATGATCTTTAAGGTCCTTTCCAACCCAAACCATTCTATGATTCTAATAAAAAACAATATTGACCAATTTTTTTTTCCATACTTACAGCATTTTGTGTACTACCATCTATTAGATGCCACCGTGTGATATGGGCAACTATTGTATTTCTGTTGGCTATCAATGTACCTTCAGCCCCAACTGGGAAAACACATTAATAGTTCCAGTTCAGTTGGAAGTAAAATCCACCTGTGATTGCTTCCATATGCATTTTTATCATCCATCAGTTAAGCCAAAATTACTTGTGTGATTTTCCCCATCAGTGAGCAAGTTGACAGATAAACTGCTTTAATGATATCTTTTTTTTTTCTTAGTATTATTTTCAAAGTTCTGACAGATTTCTAACATGCTCTGCCTTCATGGATAATCTCTTTATTTCAAGTCAAATTAAAATAGATACTTCTGCTGCTGAAAGATAGATACTTCTGAGAATGAATATCCCATCATAGTCAAACTAAAAAACAAACTGATGATTTGGCATACATAGGGGAAAAGACATGCAGGTGTCCATTTTGACCTAACCAGCGCAGGCTCGAAGTATTCAGGGTTAGAGTACAACATGAACCATAAAGAATCAGGTATGAGAGACGCAGTAGCAAAATTGCAAAGGGAAGAAAATGTTAACACTGAGTGCAGAGCTACCCATGGTCTACATGCCTCCAGCCACCTTCCGGGGTTCCCAAACTGCTTCCTGCTGGCACTACCAGGTTCATTGCTCTGCCTGAGCCCTGAGAAGATACAGTCACTGCCTCTGTCTCCATCTAAAAATGGCCCAGGGTTGTGGAACAATCCCCAAGCTGCTGTCAGGATTCTCCTGAAAAGCAGGCCTTTCAGTGTCAAGGTTTGAATACATGCAGATCTGGCCAGCCTGAGGACTGAATGCAGGAGAATATAGAGCCTACCGAAAATGAACAACAAGCTGCCTAACTGACTGCTCCTACAAAGCAAAATCTATGCTTGAGAAGCAGGCACCAAGCTCATGTTCCAAATATGCACGCTTATACTACCGTTCCTCCAAGATCCCCTCCACACATCTACTTGCTTACCTCATCTACCGGCTTTGTGCTGCCTTGAAATAAGACTCAAAACTCATTGGGCAGAAGTTCTCATTTGCAATATGTCTGGACAATTTCTAGTACAATACAGTACCTTTTCCTTGTTGCAGCCAACATACGAAAATACAATATAAAGATAGCGGAGGTTTTCAGCAGAAAATCGATTTAACTACATATAGGAAGGATAACCTATTGCATTCCTTTTGCACATCTTGAAATATACTCACAAAAAAGACACCACCATATTCCCTAAAAGGCATGGAAAGACAGAAAATGACAGGCATAATTTGGTAGTCACGTTAAGAAAAGCACTGATATCTAAGTAACATTTAGCTTTGTTCATTTACGAAATATTGTATTTTACTTTAATCCTGGAAGATGTAATGTCAAAGATTCAATCTAAACACTTGTACTGGGACAGTCCTGCATTAATCAAGTTGTATGCACATCCAAACATCAACTCCCTATGCCAAAACACAACTACATCTTGTGTGGAACAGTAACTCGAATGACTGTTTTCACCCAGATTTGGCTACTGGAACCACAAAGTCAAAAAATACCTTTAACCAGTGCACAACTGCATTTACACAAGTGATGTTACAAATCAGAGAGAGATCTGATCACCATCAGAAGAGACAGAAGCCTCTTGCCCTACCCCCATGCCTTCCAGACTTGATGTATTGCAAAGTGTGTCCCCTCCTCTGGAGCACCATGAGAAAGAACAGATCTCCATACAACTTATGCACAGAGTATGGAAGACTCCAGAGTCACTGGAAGACTAGCCTCAGACAAGACACTTCCTCCTCAGAGGCTGGATGTCCTATAATCATGCCCAGAAAAGGGTGCCTCAGAAAATGACTCTTCAGCAAAAGACAACTGATTAGCAGAAGTGAACAAATAGTGTGTCTGTTGTACTCTACAAAGGAAAATACCGAACTTTTTTGACAATATACAATGGGTATTAGATACAATGGATTACATCCAGGCACGTGCTTAACAGAAGAGAAGGTCCAATGTCAAATGCATATTTCTAAACACTCAGCACTATACAGCTGCACTGATGCTGCGGCTGTAACTGTCCCTGGACTATAAGAGCACATAACTGTGTTTTGTCGTCTTCTTTTTTGATTTGGATAAATTTCATGTTTGTTTTTCAAATCTCATTTCCTCTGTTAAAACAAAAGTATGCTACAAAGTAAAAAAAAAAAATCACAAACACTTGAAAGTTAGGTTTATAATTGCTCATGCAAACTTACTGTGGTTCACTATTATATATATCACAGTAACCACACAAACCTTCAAAAACACATTCTGTAACACTCATACAGCTTGACTTTAAACTCGAATGTAATTATTTGAACAGTTTTTGTATAAAATATAAAAGTAATGCTCAAGCACTGGATCAAATGCAAAAAACATCCAGCTGGTGGGAGGCATATAAAGCATTCCTTTTCCCCACAAATATATATACATATATATTATATTATTGATATACATCAGGATCACCACCAGTGATAAGTGGCGTTCCTCAGGGGCTAGCATTGGGACAGGTGCTGTTTAACATCTTTGTTGGCAACATGGACAGTGGGATCAAGTGCACCTTCAGCAAGTTTGCCGATGACACCAAGCTGTGTGCTGCAGTCAATGTGCTGGAGGGAAGGGGTACCATCCAGAAGGACCTTGATGGGCTTGAGAGGTGGGCCCATGTGAATCTCGTGGAGATCAAGAAGGCCAAGTGCAAGGTCCTGCACATGGGTCGGGGCAATCCCAAACACAAATACGAGCTGAGCAGAGAATGGATTGGGAGCAGCCCTGACGAGAAGGACTTAGGAGTGTTGGTGGATAAGAAGCACAACATGACTGGGCAACGTGCACCTGCAGCCCAGAAAGTCGACCGTATCCTGGCCCACATCAAAAGAAGCATGACCAACAGGAAAACCTCTCCTGTGAAGACAGGCTGAGAGAATTGGGGTTGTTCAGCCTGGAGAAGAGAAGGCTCTGGGGAGACCTTATAGCAGCCTTCCAGTACCTAAAGGGGGCCTACAAGAAAGCTGGAGAGGGACTGTTTGCAAGGGCATGTAGTGACAGGACAAGGGGTGATGGCTTTAAGCTGAAGGAGGGTAGATTTAGATTAGATAAAAGGAAAAAAATCTTCCCTATGAGGGTGTTGAGGAACTGGAACAAGTTGCCCAGAGAGCCTGTGGATGCCCAGGTTGAATGAAGCTTAGGGCAACCTGGACTAGTAGAGGGTGTCCCTGCCTATGGCAGGGGGGTTGGAACTAGATCATGTTTAAAGTCCCTTCCAACCCAAACCAGTCTATAGTCACAAAATCTTTTGATATAGAAAACTAGAAAAAGTAAACTCAACATCCCACTGAGTGTAGGGCAAAAAGATGCTATAATAAGGACTTCTTGATTATTCTAATGGTACCTATTATTATAAGGAGTTACAAGAATGGTGAGATCCCATTTTGTGTAATAGTATGTTAAATTTTCGTATGCTCAAAATTAGACAAAAATACTGTATAGTCATAGAAAAAAGCATCCAAAGACTTTTCCAAGAGAACAGCTATTATTTGCAACATCTTAAATTTAAATGCTTTCAATTATTTTAATTTTTTAAAATTGGAATAAGCCTCAAAATATCTGGGGTTTAATTACAGCTGAACACAAATAGTAATGTGACATAAATAAGACACAGGAATATTTTTCCAGTGAATAAATGTCCACCTATTCCCAGTCCAACAATCTGGCCAAACACTCTTCTGAAGGTTCTGAGAATAGCCATTTGACTTAATAGTCCACCTCCAGAAAGAAACACTGCCACAGGCATAACAGTCTGTTCTCACAGGCTTTTTTTCAAATCTAAGGCAATAATCTAGCTTTACCCAAATACTAATGCTCACTTTTTTATCCATGAGCAATAGACTTTTTTGACATTACTTCTGGAAAACAAAAAAACCCCTACATATCCTAATTTGCATTCCTGTGTAGTAATTTAATTTTATATGGATGGCCTATATTTGTCATCACTACTGGTCAAAGCAAAAGAGAACCATGAAGAGAGAGGACAGAATTAATGTCACTGATATTTAAGGACTATATCTTCCACACAGGATTTATCAGTTTGTTCTCATAGAATCATAGAATTGTTTTTGGTTGGAAAAGACCTATAAGATCATCAAGTCCAACCATTAACCTAGCACTGACAAGTCCACCACTAAACCATGTCCCTAAGCACCACATCGACACATCTTTTAAATACCTCCAGGGATGATGACTCAACCCTTCCCTGGGAAGGCTGTTCCAATGCTTGGCAACTCTTTTGGTGAAGAAATTTTTCCTTATTGTGTTGGGTTTGCGTGGCAAGGTTTTGGTAGCGGGGGGGCTACAGGGGTGGCTTCTGTGAGAAGCTGCTAGAAGCTTCCCCTGTGTCTGATAGAGCCAATGCCAGCCGGCTCTAAGACGGGCCCGCCGCTGGCCAAGGCCAAGCCAATCAGTGCCTCTGTGATAACACATTTAAGAAGAAGAAAAACACTTAGAGAGAGAGAGCTTTTGCAGTCAGAGAGAGGAGTGAGAAGATGTAACAAACTCTGCAGACACCAAGGTCAGTGCAGAAGGAGGGGGAGGAGGAGCTCCAGGCGCCGGAGCAGAGATCCCCCTGCAGCCCGTGGTGAAGGCCATGGTGAAGCAGGCTGTCCCCCTGCAGCCCATGGAGGAAGGATGAGGGGGCGTAGAGATTCCACCTGCAGCCCGTGGAGGACCCCACGCCGGAGCAGGTGGAGGCACCTGAAGGAGGCTGCGGCCCGTGGGAAGCCCATGCTGGAGCAAGTTCCAGGCCGGACCGGTGGACCCGTGAAGAGGGGAGCCCACGCCAGGGCAGGTTTGCTGGCAGGACTTGTGACCCCGTGGGGGACCCCACGCTGGAGCAGTTTGCTCCTGAAGGTCTGCACCCTGTGGGAGAGACCCCACGCTGGAGCAGTCTGCTCCTGAAGGTCTGCACCCTGTGGGAGAGACCCCACGCTGGAGCAGTCTGCTCCTGAAGGTCTGCACCCTGTGGGAGAGACTACGCTGGAGCGGTTCGTGAAGGACTGTAGCCCGTGGGAGAGACTCCATGTTGGAGCAGGGGAATGTTGAGAGGAGTCCTCCCCCTGAGGACAAAGAAGCGGCAGAGACAATGTGTGCTGAACTGACCGCAACCCCCATTCCCTGCCCCCTTGTGCCGCTGAGGGGGGAGGAGGTTGAAGCCGGGAGTGAAGTTGAGCCTGGGAAGATGGGAGGGGTGGGGGGAGGTGTTTTAAGAATTGATTGTATTTTCTCATTGCTCTACTCTGTTTTGCCTAGTAATAAATTAGATGAATCTCCTCTCTACATTCAGTCTGTTTTGCTCATGACGGTAATTAGTGAGTGATTTCTCCCTGTCCTTGTCTCGACCCAAGCCTTTTGTTATACTTCTCCTCTCCCATCCCGCTGGGGGAGGAGTGAGTGAGCGGCCGCGTGGCACCCAGCTACCGGCTGGGCCTAAACCACGACATGACTCATGGATGGTGGCCAATGCCCTGTGGGGGTGGTTACAGCAGTGGAAGCGACACAACTGGCAACGCAGAGGCAAACCCATCTGGGCTGCCCCATTGTGGCAAGATATTGCTGCCTGGCTAGAGAAGCTAGTTGTAAAGGTACGCCATGTAGATGCCCACGTACCCAAGAGTCAGGCCACAGAGGAACATCAGAACAACCAGCAGGTGGATCAGGCTGCCAAGATTGAAGTGGCTCAGGTGGATTTGGACTGGCAGCGTAAGGGTGAATTGTTCATAGTTCGGTGGGCCCATGACACCTCAGGCCATCAAGGAAGAGATGCGACATATAGATGGGCCCGTGATCGAGGGGTGGACTTGAGCATGGACACCATCTCACAGGTCATCCATCAATGTGAAACATGCGCCGCCATCAAGCAAGCCAAGCGGGTAAAGCCTCTGTGGTATGGAGGCCGATGGTTGAAATATAAATATGGGGAAGCATGGCAAATCGACTACATCACGCTCCCACAAACCCGCCAAGGCAAGCATTATGTTCTTACAATGGTGGAAGCAACCACTGGACGGCTGGAAACATATCCTGTGCCCCACGCCACTGCCTGGAACACCATCCTGGGTCTTGAAAAGCAAGTCCTGTGGCGACATGGCACCCCAGAGAGAATTGAGTCAGACAATGGGACTCATTTTCGGAACAACCTCATAGACACCTGGGCCAAAGAGCATGGTATTGAGTGGGTGTATCACATCCCCTACCTTGCACCAGCCTCTGGGAAAATTGAAAGGTACAATGGACTGCTAAAAACTACCCTGAGAGCAATGGGTGGTGGGACCCTCAAACACTGGGACACACATTTAGCAAAGGCCACCTGGTTAGTTAACACTAGGGGATCTGCCAATCGAGCTGGCCCTGCCCAATCAAAATTTCCACGCCCAGTAGAAGGGGATAAAGTTCCTGTAGTGCGCATGAAAAATATGTTGGGTAAAACAGTTTGGGTTATCTCCGCTTCAGGCAAAGGCAAGCCCATCTGTGGGATTGCTTTTGCTCAGGGACCAGGGTGCACTTGGTGGGTGATGAGAAAAGATGGGGAAGTCCGGTGTGTACCCCAAGGGGATTTGATTTTGGGTGAAAATAGCTAATAAATTAAATTGTATGATATTAATAGCTATATACTGTATCAATGGTATGGCCATAAGAATCACCCAAAACTAATGAAGGATGGACTTTGAAACTGAACAAAGTGCCATGATGATGGAACTAGAACTGACTTCAGTGGGTGCCCAGGAACTTCATTAAAAATCACATCTTTGACATCCAGACTGTGATCATGGACCACACCAGATACACCGGCCGTGAAAACTCTGGATGTAGCGTGCAACAATCCAGTAGCACACACAATTGCTCCTGCTCTGAGAGACTATAATGGTAGATGGAACCCAAAACCATGGACTAAATGAACTTGACAGGCATTTTAGAGTGATAGCCCATAGAGTTAAGGGAATGAGATCTGTGAAATAATCTGGGCGTGATGTAGATGGTATGGAATAAGGGGTGGATAATGTCCTGGTTCTGGCAAGGATAGAGTTAATTTCACAAAGAGCCAGGACAGGTGAGCCAAGCTGGCCGGGGGCTATTCCATACCATTTGACATCATGCTCACCATAAAAGGGGGCTAGTCCGGCAGGGGCGGGTTCAGCATGGCCCCGGGACAGGCTGAGTGTCTGGTGGGTTGGTCCTCAGATCGGTAAATTGTTCTTTGTTATCACCCATTGTGACTATCTGTTATCAGTACTGTTGTTGATTGTTCCCCTCTCCCTTGCTGTCCCAGTAAACTGCCCTTATCCCAACCCTCGAGGCTTTGCCTTTGTTTTTCCATTCTCCTCCCCAGCCTGCCGGGGGAGGGGTGAGTGAGCGGCTCGTGGCACCCAGCTGCCAGCTGGGGCTAAACCACGTCAGTCCTTTTTGGCGCCCAACGTGGGGCACGGGAAAATCGAGATAAGGATAGTAATCGGAGGAGTTAACGGGCAAAACATTGACTGAACTTAGCTTGAGAGTGAAATAGTGGTGAAGGGACGACAGGTGGATTCTGTGTGTATTGTCTACTTTTGTCTGGTGGTGTGATAGTGTTGCTTTGATTTTTGGTGTGGGGAATTCTTTTTTCTTTTTCCTTGTTGATGTGATTAGTATGTGTGTAGTTTTTGTGCTGAATGTGTATTTTAATGATAATTCTTAAATATGTGATTCACAGAGGCGAGGGGTGGAATGTGTTGGGTTTGCGTGGCAAGGTTTTGGTAGCGGGGGGGCTACAGGGGTGGCTTCTGTGAGAAGCTGCTAGAAGCTCCCCCTGTGTCTGATAGAGCCAATGCCAGCCGGCTCTAAGACGGGCCCGCCGCTGGCCAAGGCCAAGCCAATCAGTGCCTCTGTGATAACACATTTAAGAAGAAGAAAAACACTTAGAGAGAGAGAGCTTTTGCAGTCAGAGAGAGGAGTGAGAAGATGTAACAAACTCTGCAGACACCAAGGTCAGTGCAGAAGGAGGGGGAGGAGGAGCTCCAGGCGCCGGAGCAGAGATCCCCCTGCAGCCCGTGGTGAAGACCATGGTGAAGCAGGCTGTCCCCCTGCAGCCCATGGAGGAAGGATGAGGGGGTGTAGAGATTCCACCTGCAGCCCGTGGAAGACCCCACGCCGGAGCAGGTGGAGGCACCTGAAGGAGGCTGTGGCCCGTGGGAAGCCCACGTTGGAGCAAGTTCCTGGCTGGACCGGTGGACCCGTGAAGAGGGGAGCCCACGCCAGGGCGGGTTTGCTGGCAGGACTTGTGACCCCATGGGGGATCCCACGCTGGAGCAGTTTGCTCCTGAAGGTCTGCACCCCGTGAGAGGGACTCCATGCTGGAGCAGGGGAACGATGAGAGGAGTCCTCCCCCTGAGGATGCAGAAGTGGCAGAAACAACATGCAATGAACTGACCGTAACCCCCATTCCCTGTCCCCCTGTGTCGCTGAGGGGGGGGAAGGTTGAAGCTGGGAGTGAAGTTGAGCCCGGGAAGATGGGAGGGGTGGGGGGAGGTGTTTTAAGAGTTGATTTCATTTCTCATTCCTCTACTCTGTTTTGCCTAGTAATAAATCAGATTAATTCCCTCTCTAAGTTCAGTCTGTTTTGCTCGTGACAACAATTAGTGAGTGATCTCTCCCTGTCCTTATCTCGACCCACAAGCGTTTCGTTATGCCTTTTCTCCCCTGTTTAGTGAAGGAGGGGAGTGAGAGAGCGGCTCTGGTGGGCACCCAGCCCCCAGCCAGGGTCAACCCACCACACTTATATCCAATTTAAACCTCCCCTGGTGCAACTTGAGGCCATTTCCTCTTGTCCTATCACTTGTTACTTGGGAGAAGAGACTGACACCCCCCTGGCTACAACCTCCTTTCAGCTAGTGGTAGAGAGCAAGAAGGTCTCAGCCTCAGCCTCGTTTTCTCCAGGCTAAACAACCCCAGTTCCCTCAGCTGCTCCTCAGCATAGTCCAGCCATGGAGAGGGCTTGTAGGAGCTTATGAGATATCCAAACTATAATTTCCATCAAGCAATTAATCCAAATGAAGAAGTTCAGTTGAAAGTCAACTCATCACAAAACCACTACAGGTTCTTTTAACAAAACATTTTAATGTATCAAACAAAGTTTTAAAGGAGATGTGTTTTTCAACAAGAATAAAAAAAGAATTAAATATTTCTACCCAGCCCTAAGTTGTACATTGCCGTCAATCCCTATGTCCCAAAAATGATGGCTATAAATTTTACATTCTCAGACCTACTCATATCTGTTTAACAATGAATTATGAAGGATTTTATGAAGGAATTTATGAAATCATGAAGGAATTTAAGGTAGCATACCATGCATCCTGAGGACACACACAAAATACGATATATGAAGACTTAGGCTAAAATGTAAATGACCTAACTACTGTTAATCATATTTTTTTATCTTTTTCTTTTGTACCTCTCAATATAATACCAGCACTTATGGCTGAAAACAAGACACATTCAAATGCAGATACATATGTAATGCTACTGTAAAAAAGCTGAAGCATGCATATAGTTTTACCTTAATGATTTGTCACATGGATTACTCATGATTTGTTCCATTAAAAAGTTACTTGCATCCCCAAGTCCTTATGGAATCCTCACCTAAGTAAGTAATGTTAAAAACCTCCCTCATATTAGCTTTAAAGAGCAGTTGAAAACTGAAAACTATGTCAATACCGAGCTGAAAAAAAGTGTCTGAAATGAGAGGATGTCGGACACTTCTGTTTGGCCTCTGGGAGGACAACTGCATTGGTTGCACAGGCTTAAAGCTGACACTTATCATATCACGCCCACAAATAAAGTAGGTCTGCGATAATGGGGACAGCTAAATAAATATCAGCTTACATAAGTAGGATACACTTTCCACTCTATAAGTTATAGATTAAGTTACATATACGATTGCAATACTAAATACATTTTAACATTATGCAAAACATAAGTATGAAGAAAAAATATTAATATTGGTCTCTGTGAAATAAAAATATAAGCTAATGAATAATTTTTTTTTCCAAGAAAAAAAGCAGGAAAAACAGCTTTAAAAGCAGTTATTAAAAATAATAAAAACAATAGGTTCTAGTTCTTGCATCACATGGATTAATTTATTAAAATCACTTTTCTAGCCCAAACAAGGTAACTTCAACACATACACAAAACTGGTATATTTCTAAAAACTGTCATTTGCACTTTGACTGTCTTGTCCATGTAAACTGTCACCATGCATCTAGTCACCCTGCCCTCACTAACCTACTTGGACACGACCTGCTACATCCACAGGCTGTCCTCTGGCTTAGGTTTTTGAACAAAGCAATAAAGGGCTATATTTTACAAGAAAGCTAGAGCTTAAGTGGATATTTAAATAAGTACTACTTTACTAACAATTAAGAACTTTAAATGGGTAGTAATGGTAATTTTTAAGGACAGATAATTGCATTGTACCTAGAACTGTTGTTAGGTCCATCATTTCTCCTCAGGCACTTCTAACATCGAGACTGCAATAGTTTAGGCAACTATGAATCACTTCATTTCTAGAAACGGAGAGCTGGGTAATTTTAGAAGATGTGATAGGTTTTTGGGTTGTAGAGCTATTTTTAATAACAACCAAAGCATTATTAATCTTATTTTCTAATGCTTTTTATTTTGAAAACAAAGCCAGCAAATCACTGGTGTATGTTTTTGTTTGTTTCTGACACAGCAAAGTGACTTCCCCACCCTGACAGTGATTGCCCAATTAAAGCTTCCTGATGATTTGATTGCTTTAAATTTAATGTTAGACTAAATCTGCCTGGTTACAAGTGAAGGCCTTCCTCTTGTAAATCAGGGCCACACCAAGTGCAGCAGGGCTCCCTGTGGGAACACAACGTGCTCTCATGGACTGCACTGCAGCCTTGAGACTTGTCAATGCTCTGAACCACCACACTAAGCAGGGGAGAAGGCAGGAGAAATCAATTTTTTTGCATGTGTGGCACCAATTAATGGGATTAATAACACTACCAAGCACTGAGGCAGCACAAAGAAAGAAGAGGAAGCAGAAGGGCCATAATGAGCTCAGGGCCTTGCTGTGAAAACTCCTAAACCATGTAAAGACTGTAAGAGCCAGAGGGGTTTGCAGGCTCTGTGCAGATAAACAAGACAGACAAAGGAAGGGGAAACACAAGCACAGAGTAATACATGATAATGCAGCAGGACAGCAGTAGAAGTAGGAACAGCAGCCAGATAACTGGCCACCATTTCAGTACCCTAATTACTGTATATTTTATTTCCTCTCCCGGCTTCTTGAGGTTTTCTTCAGTGTTTAAGTAAATGTTAAGTGGATCTTCATTTTGGCCAACTTCATTCTTCCCATCTTTTTTCTATTATCATAGGGAAACACAGAATAAAATAAATTCTCTTGAGTTTCTTATTTACCTTTGTTCCTTTTTCTCCCCTGCTATCTTTATCTTTCAGGTATCCCTGCTTCACAAGGTAAGAAATCTAGATTAAATCTGTTGCTCTAGCAATTTACTCTTCTCTGTGTATCCTTTCTTTGTTTCATATTAGTAAGTCTCCATTTAGCCTTTGTCTCCAAACAGCTTCACTATCTTACACTCTGTATTAGACTACAGGCATTATTATCCACTGGCATTATTCTGAAGCAGGGCACACTTAGGAGGAGCTCTGAAACACCTGTTTGGGTTTTTTTTCTGGGGGCCATACATCATGCAAAAAAAAAAAAAAATTGTGTTAAAAAGATACTTGGGGAGTGAGTTGCAGCCTGCTTTCTCTCTAAGGTTAGTCCTCTGCAGAGTTTGTCCTCAGCACACTTAGGGGTGGTGTTTCATGATGGCACACCCAGAGGAATTTCTGCATCTGTAAACCTTGGTTTTGTCCTCACCTTGTGTTTCCTTGGACATCTCTGCTTTGTCCTGATTAGGCAGGAAGGACAAGATTCTTCAGAATGCTTAGGAAGATAAATATGCCCAGGTCACATTGGGTGTATTAAGTGTGTCACGCACAACTGACCAGAACATGTGCAGTAAATGTAGTGTATCTGAAAAGGAACATACAGCACCTACCGCTTTTATGCTGGATCTTTGTCCAGCACACATGGGATTCTCAGGTATGTGCTAATGCTTCAGAGCATTTAGATGCATTGTATAGCACATGCACATACACACATTTCAGTCTGAGAAATCCAGTAATCTTATCCTCTCTGTGTCTTTTCTTCTCCTTCAAATGCAACTATAGTCTTACTCACGCCCATGTCACCCAATTCCATCTACAAAACTACTACAGAATCTGCCTTAAAATTTATTTCTTCCTAACTGCCCTATGCATAATTACTTCCATAAGTTCTCTCCTAAGGTCATCTACAGATGAAACTACCCTTCCTTTCCAGTTCTATGAACCATCTCCCAAGTCTCCAGAAGAGACAGCTTCCACTTATTTAGGCTTCTAGGACAAATTCTGCTATCAACAATACAGCACAGCTTTACTGCATCAGTGCACCAAAAGAAACGTGGAACTTAAATTATCATTCAGAATTTCTTTCTTTGAGATAACCGGAGGACTCTTTCACAATCATCAGTTTACCTCTCCACTCATACAAACATCAGCAGAGATGCAATGCCTATCGAATTGGAGCATAATGCAATCTTGATGAAGGAGTTTGTGGCACAGCAGCCACAAGCACTAGAACCTTTCTTTAAAAAAGAAAGTACAGATCCCAGGTAACCATTTAACTGTAGGGACTGAAGTTATAAGAAAAAAAGAAAAGAAAAATAATGCATTGGCAATGTAGCATTAATCTTTGTCATCCCATCCCCTTCTATTTCCTATCCTCACTTTCACGCTCAGTGCATTCATATGGTCCATTTCCTCCTAATTCATTAGGCTATCCTCCTTAATTATTCAATTCCCTCTTCTGCTCTTTCACAGAAGGGACTGGACAGGGGTCCATGACATTCGTCTGACCTATAGGGAACTGTACCTTTAAAAGGCAAGATCCGTATGAAGCTAGCTTAAGCACGCAAGCTCTCCATATACAGGGCTGAGCAGTTACTTAGACCTCATGGAGTGATTTGGAGATCACTTATGCCCATCTAGCAGCTTGCTACTGGAGAAAAAGGCAGCTGTGCTCCTCTCCTTCCCCTGACCCCCCCTGGCCACCTACATTTTCTCTCCTGAGCCAATACCATGCTCCTCATGAGACCACATGGTGACCCACCAAGCTAAACATCTGAAGATTTTTCACTTCTTTGCAGACTTCCTTTTCTTCTACTTCATCTTCCCAAACTGGGTAACTGTAGTATGAGACAACCACCAGTTCTGAAACAAGAAGAGCAGGAATGGGTCAGCAATGAAGATGAAAAGGACCTGCAGCAACTGGCTGCTGGATCAGCGTCACAACCTGCAGTTCTGAGTACTAAACCACCAGAGTGTCTGGAGTAAAACAAGCTATGAGAGGAGGAATGATTAAATTTAAAAAGGCTCTAACACAGCTGAAAGACCCAAACACTCATGATTCCTGCCCCAGAAAACAGTTCCTCCATAAGCCAACGAAAGAGCTTGATAAGCATATTGTTCCAGCTACTATAGAGAAATCTGGTGCATGAATAGAGTGATTTTACTCATTGACTATTGCAGGGAGCAGGCGAAATGAGGAAAGAGAAAGAACGCTTCATGTAAATACACAAGAAAGTAACGATTTCCAGTCTCCATATGGACAGAAATTTTCTCAGAGGTAGATAATGTAAAATAGCCTTCTAGTTATCATGGGTGAGCAAGTTCATACACATTCTTCATTTTGTATGGGCATTTCCCATAATTGTAACAAATTTCCCCACAGTGCTATGTAAAGTTATGTTCAAAACAGAGGTATTTCACTGGAAACTCTATGTTTAATGCCAAGATGATACTCGAATTTTATGTAACTAGGGAAAGAAAACTGCCCAAACCAACAGATGAACAAAACCAGAGGAGTATCACAACTTCAGCCTAGACTAACTGCCTGAAAACTTTTGAATAGAACTAAAAATAGGTATTCAGTGAAACCGAGTAGCCAAAGAAGAAATTAACACATCATGAAAAATGGTACCTGACATAAAAGTTAAGGCCATTAAAAATGCGTCTGTTGCAAGCTTTTTAAAAGAGTATTACCCTCTATACTGAGAGCAGATACGAATGTTAGGTTATCTTGGCAAAGGCATAGGTGTGCATTTCAAGTGATCATGCTCTTTTCCTATGTCCTAGAATTAAACTCATGAGTTCTTGTTCCTATGAAATGAGTGCTGCTTTTCATCACCTTCAGTAATGTCCAAAACAGCACACTGCCTTAGTCAGGAGGCTAGCAGTTTCCTAACAATTCAATTTGAAAATTATTTTGCTTTCAGCTGGCTTTTAACTGTTTCTCATGGTTTCAGGTAGAGAAGCATCTTCTCTTAACACAGAAGGTATCCCTCTCTCATACTTCACAGCTAGAAGAATAAGAAAGCATGCATCTCTGCAAGGGGGATAATGCAGAATACAATCAATAACACTGCATTTTTATCCATATATTACATACATTAAGGTGTTTGGGTAGTCTGTTGCAAAGGTTGGTGAACATAAAAATTTCTGAAGCCACCTCTCAAGTCCAGAGGTAACAAAGTATCCCCATTACACCTTGCTCATACAAAAGAAGCAAGCATTAATAACAGGTGTCTTTCTAGGTGTGTCGTCTTACTCAATGCCAAGAAAAAGAAGATAACTAAGAAATCCACTTGTCCAGGAGAGTAAAGAAATGCCAGTTAAGGTACTAGCTGCCCCCTTCCCTCTCAGAAGATCCAAAACTGAAGGCTGAGACTGTGCTGACTCTGGGGTACGAATAGCATTTAGCCCACCTGGAAAAGCATAAATCAGTAACAACAAAGAACACATTAGAAAAAAATTAAAGACTGAGTTAAAGCCATTAAAGTTTTTTATTTAATAATTGACATTTACATTTGTCCTTTGTACCAAAAAATCGGATTAATCAAAAGAAACAAAACAGTTTAAGAGCTTACTTCAGGTTTAATTAAAAGACCATGCACTAAATATCATCCAAAACTTGGAAGAGACTTCATAATGTGATAAAACGCAAAGAAAAAAGAGTGGTAGTAATAGGCTTATTTTGATCCAGACTGATTCATTACTACAGGGGTTGCCAGACAAAAATTCAAAATTATCATTGTCCCAGTGCATGTCCTAGAACAAAGACATTAGGCTCATGGCATTTTATTTTATTTTAAACAGGAACATCTGCCAGCTCTAGACCGTAGCACTGAGCAGCCAGACTCTGCTGGTACATGACGGTGAGAGCAACTCAATTGAGAACTACCTCTCATTTTCCCAGCTATTTTTAATGGAAAGCTAGTTATGCCTTCTGTTCCTCCTCTCAAGAAACAAAGTAATTGTCATTTTGAGAGTTTAAAAACATTAAAAGTTAATGTAACAAAAGGAAGTTATTATGATTCTTTCATTTTATCATTCCATATTTTAGATAGAATTCTTCAAATTTAATTATTACTATTAGAAAAAGAGTACAACTTTGATTTTTATTTCTTTGTGTGTCTTGTGCCCAGAAGGATTTCTTTTTACAAAGCGACTAAGAAAGCCAACATTTCCCTTTCAGGAAAGTAATGTTTTTGCCACTGTGGAAACAAGGTTTATGTGATTATCATCTATGTTTGTGACCACACAAATGCATACCTGTATTTGGAATCTCTTTCACTCTTTCCAATATTTTTTTAAACCTTTGCCTAATTTCAGACAAATCCCAAGAGGAGTAGACACTGCAAACATGCAAGTTCTTTCAAATGTTGAGAGATTAACCTGTCAAGTAGCAAGACCAAGATATGTGATTTTCCTCATTCAGGAACAACCTCTTTTCTTAAACCCAGATTCCACAGGAGTGAAGAATTATGAATGGCTCATCCACTGGGAAATTTCTGACAACTTCTGTATCTTATTGGTCACCACAAAACCCAAGCAAAAAGCATAAAGCCATTGCTTATGGAACTGTTTGTTAATGGAAAAGGGTCTGTCTATAGTTTTAATTAGAGTTTTTCACTTGTTTTCCCTTAAAGATAACTTCACCAAGGCAACTATCAGAATGCACAGTGAAGTCTCCGAAAAGCAAAGGACATCTCTGCACGATTTTTTTCCATTTGACTTTCATTCCCCTTAAGTAGGTCTTTTACTTCAATGCACATCAAGGCTACCACAAAGTCCTACTGTAGCAGGCAACAAAAAAAATTAGAACTTATATATGATTCCCTACCCCCCACTGTGTAACACTGCGGCATTTCCAGATCACTGCTGGTTTCCACACATCCTTTGAAAAACAGCTAATATTGGCTCCTCTGAAAGGGGGACTGCCAGGCTGAAACAATGTCACTGGGTGTTCGGTTAATACCTAAAATGATGCTCATGACATCTAGGTACTGAAAAACTTGGTCTTCCAAAGGCTCCACCTAGCTGCCTGAGAAATTAAATGCTTCTCTGTGTAAATTCACATCATCCAGAACACAGACCCTTTCATGCTAGCAACAGAATCTAACCAATTAGGCATAATACTAAAATAAAAGATGATTTGAGCAAGCTCAAAAGAAAACAATTCTTTAAGAGCATCCCTATTGCAGATATTGCAGCTTAAAACATAATTTGATACTATGAGGAATTTTAAACTGGTAAATGAGACACTCAAGTTGACTGTATCTACATTGTGTATTTAAGAATTGAGGGCAAACATTGCTTCAGAAGACAGTCCAAACTCCAAAATTCATTCCCAAATTTTGACTAACTCAGTCACAAGATGCACTATAAATACTGTTAGTCACCAAACAGGGGCATTAGGATGTGTTAAGGTTTAAGTCAGAAGCACAGTTATTTTATTTAAATTAAAGAATGGAAGCCAGTGCATAGTATACACCAATAATGTCATCTCATTTAGGAAAAAAACCCACCGTAAATTTAAAAAACCCTATTAGTTTGCTATTATATTTGCTTCAGGAATTTTGTCTGCTAAAAGAAAATAAGCTAAGTGTGGTAATATGAACACAGCCTTTATGTTGTTCAAAATAAGAATTGTAGTTCTAAACCCACATTACTTCAAGAAAAATTCTTAGGTACCAGGGGTTTGGTATGTTTATTTTGAGAAGAGTTATTTTGGCTTTTTATAACTCAAAGAAATTACAGTCTTCTGGTTTGCGTAACAACAATGTACCTGCCGGATGCTTTTTAGCTGCAGTTCTATAAATAAGAAAATTCCAAACCACTAAATTTATCTCGGAGCTCTTGAAGATTTATTGCAATCTGTTCTTAAGAGTGCTGATCCAGCTTTCAAATTCATAGAAACTGTCAGGTTGCCCGAATGAGAACACAACTGGATGCTGAAGAAAAACAGTCATACAGAAGTCTAGATGTGTGGATACTCACAGGCACCATGATTATTCATTGAGATTATTAGCACACAAAAAGAATTTGTTGGATTGGATGCCTGAAATGCAAAGTGGGTCAATACTTCACTCAGACAGAAATGAGTGGGTGCTCATTCTGAATACTCTGTCCCAGCCAATTTTAGGCACACACCTCCTGTTCACATTTTAGAAAGATGGAAAAAAACAACAGTGAAGATTCATCGCAGAAATAATTCATATTTAGAATTCTTGTTACATTCAAAGTTAAATGTAAAAAAAAAAGAGATCTAAAAAAAATCAGGTAGTGCTATGCTATGTGTTACCACAAAAATCCCAGGAGAGAGGCGTTTCTAAAGGGCATTCCTCTAAACTAGGTGTCTTACCACAGTATTCTCAGATGCCAGTAATCTCGTAGAGGAAGATGCCTAAACTTTCAAAAGTGAAAGGAAAAAAAAGCCAAAACCACAACACACAAAACCAGCACAGAACAGGATAAGCCAACTCATGAAACCTGATAGAATTTAAGGGGTTAACTGAAGACCTAACCTCAGCACTAACAACACCTGCATGGCCTGGGGCATTTAGAAGTTGACCTATAGGTTCACAGGAATTTTACCTGCAAAAACCTTAGGCAACTGTAAGATGAAATGGCAGCAAAGTAACAATTTTGAAAAAACATGATTTTTGGACTTACATTCAGCAAGAAAAAATGAGGCTCAAGTATCGAAGTTGTTTTGCAATCTGTCTTAAGTCTCAAAATTGACAGTCTCAGATGTTCACGCTAATTCCTACCCACCTTCCTTCCCACCTTTAAGCCATAAATAAGAATTTAACTCATAAAAATGTTTGGAATCAAGTGGATCTAGGTATTACCATTCATAGCTGAGTGGATAGGACTTCCTACTATCTGTTAACAGGTACTGGTAGTCAGTAGGAGACTGATGCCTGCTGAGTCAACCTAAGCTCATTATTTCTTTCTCTAGCAGGTTACTCCTACCTTTCTTTACAGAGATGGAAACAACTTTTTAACCAAGGGAGGGCCTACAGTCTTCCTGCATCTCACGTCAGTACTTCTCTTGAACACTTCTCTTTTACACCAATTAAAAAGATAATTCAAGTGTCAGACCACAGAAAACTTCAGCAAAGAAATAAAACTGAACTCATCTGCATATGCAGCATGCACTGACGGTAAAAGAAAAGATGAAGTCCAAAAGACTGGATGTTCTTAGGTAGATACTGCTGGTTAATGAAGTACAGAATGCCCTAACCATGGCATCAAAAGGCCACAAATATAGGACAGAACAGAGAAAAGAGACACTGCCGGGATAACTGCAAGCAACTAGAACAGAATGACCAACTAGCAACTAACAGCATCTACTGCTCTTGAGTGTAATGAAGGGGAATCGTACTTCACCATCAGGAAATCACCGACTGTTTCGGCCATCACCTAACTGTGCCTGTGGTAATTGTCTAAGATCTATGGTGTAAAGTCCTCCTGATCATTGATCATTCACTATGCAAGTATGCAATACAATCTGTTTATGCGTCACATCCCTGCCTTCATCTCAAAAAGCCTCAATGTCCTCTCTCCACTTTCTCCTTTCCTGTTACTGCCCTCAATTACCCAATGTTATTTTATGCGCTCCCTAAAATGTTGGCTTGAAGCATATATCGAGCAATTATAGTCACAACCTGCTCAGCAAATAACACTGCAGAAAATTGAATCCAAGTCTACGCTGTTCTGACTTGGTATTAGAAAATTAGTAGTCACTGCAAAAGAAGATGGCTGTCATCCATGACAAGTGGTGATTAATTAGCATCAAAAACAGAAGTGGTGTAAGAAAATTGTAGCTGTTCCTGAATGAAAGACAAAGCACAGGTCTCTCTTCTCAACGTGTCAGAACTTTTAGAGATGTGAAAAACTGATGCGTTAGTGAATATATCTGACTGTGAACACATGGTATTCCTGATACACCACAATGCATATATAATACGAATACTAGCATAGAGCATAAGCTTCATCCTATACATAGTCAATTCCCATCAACTTCAAATACACATCTTCCTTTCACTAAGGACTACAAGATCAAGCACAGGTTGTAGATCTTAAAAAAAACTGTTGAGAACAAAAAATACATCACCAAAATGAAATGTATAAGTAGATTTTAAATGGCTAATGAGGAAGTGGAGGAGATAAGAATTACAATCCTCTTCCTCCCAGTGTTACGGATAAAAATAACTTTAAACAGCTGCATGAATACTAGAGCCCTATATCTTAAATTCACTCCCTAGTATTCAGGTCTAAGTGGCTTTCACACAAAAATCTCTTCCTGGTATACAGGAGCACACTAACAACCTGTAGACAGCCTGAAAGGTTATGTGAAAAGCCTTCCACAGACTCTGATATGATGAAATCCCTGCATTATAGTGATTAGTTAAATATTTAGTGATATATTGAACACTGCAACAAATACAACTTCTTCATTTTTTCCTCCACTGTTGATAGCTAAAGCATCCTGCTATTTAAACAAGAGAGATGAGCCTCTTACACTACTGAGAAATTAGGTTAAAACACAGTGACTCAGAACAGTGATGTCAAGTAGTTTGTTTAAATTTTAATGTATAAAACAATGGGTTAAGAAAATTTAGAAAATGACAGCTGTCAAGGGCCTAACTCCTCAACAACCCCAAGGCACTTAATTCCCACTGAAATATAGAGTCAGTTACAGATATAGCCCTAGCAACTGCGTTGATTGAACAGTCTTTTATTCAGAAATTGAACCGCACAAATGTTTCAGTTTCTATGAATTCTAGAACTAGAAAAATCACCTGCTGTTCCCTAGTACCCAGTTACCATTCCATCAACTGGGGTTTTATTTATTGCAAAATGAGTGTATCTAACACCTCTGACACCGAGACATCATCTGTCACAACAGCCTCAGCCTATGCAAAATACAAAAACTGACCCTTAGGAAACAATTTTCTAACAAAATTTGAACCTTTCTTATGAGTTGGCAAATGCTACCTAAAACATACACTGAAGACAAGGCATCCACCACACCAGACTAAAAGAGGTTTCATACGTAGTAAACTTGATTGAGAATAAGTTAAATACCAAAAAGGAGAGACTTGTGTCTTGTGATAATACTGCCAGAGTATAATATATGTGCATTTAGATGTAAAAACTGTATGAGAAACAGGATGATAAAATAGTAATAATCATGATTGCTCTAGTACCCTTTAAAATTCTAAGTATTCATAGCTTATGCACAGAAATAGTAAAATATGCACATCTGTGCATCTACAAATCCAAGCAAGTGCATCTTTGTAAGCCCAAGGAAAATCTATAGCAAAAATACGTTTCCCAAGTGTATGACTGCAGATAAAAATTTCAGAAAACACCACCGACACAGACTTTTGGCAGGACACATTTCATCCCGAGTGGCCCGCTCCAGAGGATGGGTTTCTCGGTGGGGAGGCATCCACCTCCTCTCTAGCCGGTCATAGAGGGACAGCGCCTCGGGTCTCGCCCGTGCGGCGCCCACACCCCCGCGACTCGCGGCTCAGCGCTGCCGCCCTGGACAAGGGGGCTTCCCCCTCACGGCGCGCGGAAGGTGAACCGGCACCCGGCTCCCCGGGGCCGGACGGCCAGGGCTGGGCCGCCGTCCCACCACGGCGTGGCTCCGCGGCCGCCGAGGCGAGGCGGGCATCTCGGCGGGGACGCCTCCAGGGACCGGGGCCGCGGGTGGGAGGGCGAAGGGGCACCTGTGAAGCAGAGGGCGGCGCGTCCGTGGCGGGGCGAAGAAGCGGGGCACATCCCCGGGATGGCCGGGAAGGGCTGTGCGGAGCTCTGCACTCGGAGGGGCGTGGAGGAGGGACACGAGGGCACACGCGTGGTGCGGGGCGGCAGGGTAGGGGACGCCGGCGCTGCCTTCCCCTCCCCGGCCGGGCAGACCCTGAAGCGGTGCCTCAAACTCGCCCTCGCCCCTGCGCTCACCTGTGCTGCGCTGGGAGCCGCGGCCATCGTGGGGGCGCCCCCGCCCCCGCCCGCCGCGGAGGAGCCGGCCGGCAAGAGCGCACCTTACCTCGAAGAGGGGACCGATCTTATTCTTCTCCAGGTAGGCTTGGATCCTGGTCTGCTGGTGAGACGCCATGAAGAGCTCCGGAGGCGGGGGCTGGAGCTCCTCTCCCCCGGCAGCGGCTGCAGTCCCTCCGGCTGCTCGCGGCTCACTCCCCCGCCGCCCAAGGGCTGCCACAGGGGGAGCGGGGGGAGGCGCTGCGAAGGGGCGGCAGCCCGAAGTCCCCGGGACGGAGCTAACTCAGGTAACCGGGCGTGTGTGTCTGTGTAGCCGGGTGCCAGTCGCCCGCTTAACTAGGTGCGGGGCGGTGGCGGGCCGTCTCCCCTCAGGGAGCAGCGGGCGGGCGCTGCCTGGAGCGGAGCATGGTGCAGGGAGAAGAGCTGCAAAGGCGGCCCCGAGCGCCGCTGCTCCGCGCTCTGTCTGTGCCCGTGTGCCTGGCCGCGCCTTGGTTACGGGAACAGCCGCGGCTCGAGCTGCCGCCCTCGCGACAGCGCCGCTCCCGAAGCCAATGGCCGGGGACTCCTGTCAGCGCCGCGCCCGTTGTCGCCCGGGCTCCAGCGCACAAAAGGCGGGAGCGAAGGAAGGGGGAGGAGAGCGGGCGGGCGAACGGGAGGGAGGTGGGAGCTGTTGTGCCGCCTTCCCTTCGCCGCTCTCCGGCCCTCCCGGCAGTGGGCTTTTTTCCTGGCGGAGTCCAGTTCCTGCTCTTCTGGGGCGCTGCCTGCGCGCCGGCGTTTTGCTAGGGACCCCACCCGGCTCCGCTCCCCTAGGCTGGGAGTCCCCCGGGCGGGGGTGAGCGCCGCGGCCGCCCGGCGTGAGGGGCCTGACCGGCAGTCCCAAACTTCACCCGGTGCTGTGTCGCGGGGCAGGGAAACGAATCGCTCAGAGACCAAAGAACGGGGGTGCAGAGGCTATAGCCAGCGCTTTTCCTTAATTTTCTTTTAACAATATTTGTAAATAATAAAATGCTGCCTTTCTTATGATATTGCTGACATTCTCAATTAGCAACACCGGGCATCTTAACACGATAATTTGAGTAGCTATGGAGTTGCACCCTGGTTGCAGGTGGTGTTGAGTTCCCTCCAACAGCTAAGGGCTCTCGTTCAAAACCCGGTGGCGTAAATGAGAAATTTCCAGCTGGCTTCAAGGAGTAGCGAGTTAACTGCTACATCAAAGTAGCAGTATTTATTCTTTCTCCACTTAAAGTAATTAGTTCCCCACCTTTTCTGGAAGCACGGTTATAACCAGATTATTTTTTTTTGTCCCTCTCTTTAAAGAAGAATAAACAAAAACATGCTTCTCAGGATTTGTCACTTCTTCTGCAATAACTGATTCTGCTGTACCAGCATTCACCTGTAAAAAAAAAAACCAAACACCAAACCTACAAAACAGTAAAAAAAAAAAAATCCTATTTTTTTAAAAGCACAAAACAGTTTTGAAGAATGCTCGGGTATTGGGAACATTCAGCATATCGCTGAATCAGGCTGCCAGCTCCCAATCAAGCACTGCTCTGTAAATGCAAGAGTACAAGCCTCTTCTGATTCAGAAATTGTTAAAGAACAGGATGAATTCTGTCCAGAGTCAAAAGAGTGTGAGTTCCATTTCCACAGCCATTAACTGTTGTTTAACTTCAAAGTCCTCCTTACTGACCTAAAACTTATGCCTCTACCTAGAAGGAGGTCAGGTGTAAATGTATTATAGTTTGCAGGGCACCCTGTAACATAAGCAAAGGCTTGTAGAATTCCTTAATGGTTTTGCTGGAACATATTCAGTTTCACTGTTCATCTCAGTCTCTGTGAGGCTGAGTGTTTATTTTCCATAGTAGCCACTAAAAATGGCACTTTTTTAAATTTGGATTTTTAGTGTGTTGGTAGTCTTCTAAAATTCATGTCAGCTCAGAGTTATAGCATCTCATCTCCAGCAAAGTACAGCTGCTTTGCCTGGTGCCACTTAAATAATATGGTGCCAAGCTAGTTTAATCAGCCTAATGAGGATCACACAATCATAAGGGTAATTGGCAGTGATGCAGGTTCTCTATAGCAGCTCTAATGATTCCCATCAGATGAGAATGTTTGTAAGATTTCACAAATCTCACCAGAACCCAGACTGCTCCAATAGATAAAAGTCTCCCACTTTGCAAAATGATCCTTCCTTCCCGTGATTCAAAAATGAGAACATATGTTTCTATAGCCCTACGCAGCCTGACTTTTCAAAGCAGCAGTTACTTCCAGACCTGCTGGGACCGGACCACACCAGGACCTGCAAACTATCACTGCTCTGTGTAGGCCAGTAAGAGGACTGAAGAAAAGAAACAAAACTATCAGCAAAACAAATAGAAAAGAGAACTTATTAAAGGAGGTTTTAAAGATAGCATAACTGTCTATGGTTGCATATTGTGCAATTAGCTAGATCCTAAGTTCTCAGTGTTAAAATCTCAGGGGGTTCGGTTTCGGTTGTGGTGTTGGGGTGTTTTTTTCTCCCACAGAATGGTTGAGGTTGGAAAGGACTGGTTCAACCCCGCTGGTACAGCAGGGTTACCTAGAGCTGGTTGCCCAGGACTATTTCTAGATGGCTTTTGAATATCTCCAGGGCTGTTGGATCTTTCTGCTATCTGATGTCATTTTTGCTTCCCATTTCCCTAGACCTTTTTTTCTCTGTCTTAATTCTCACTCACAACATACAATCTAGACTTTCCAGTTGGCTTGGGAGACACACTAGCAATCCTACTGTGGCTGGAAAAGCTTCCAAGGCCAGATGCAGAATTAGCTTGTTAAACAGACACACTTGTAATCTCACAGCTCCGTAACACTTAGCTGACCGATTATCCTTTGATATGGATTAGGCACTTCAGGGAGACGTGAACACAGACAGTTCCTTACGAAGAGCTTCGAGTTACTATTTCCTAGTTGAAGGTCTCCAGCAGCTCCCTGACAGAAAGCTCTCTTGAGTGCTGAAGTACGGGAGTGCAGGTGTCTCCTGCAGAGACCATAGGCTCAGTGACATGATAGAGTAGGAAAAGGAACTTCACTTTTCCAAGAAAGCACAAAAACTGTGGCTAGATTTAAGACAAGCCACACTAAGTTAGCTATCAATAAATACCTGTGATTTGTAAATAAGCACAGAGGTCTGGGTATGTCCCTTCTGTCCTCTCAGTTCTTAAGGGAAAAACATTTTTTTTAAATTTAATTAGGATATTTTAAATTCATTTTAAAAATTGATATTAGTACAGGTCTTTTAAAATTAACTTTCATTTTAATACTGAAGCATCACAGATTAAAAACAATCTCTTGGATTAAAATTACTGATTGGGACATGCATAAATTTATATTAGTCTCAGCAATCTTTTTGTATGAGAAACTGAACTCTAAATTACTTTACAACCCAAGTAATAAAATATAGTCTATGATTCTTGTTTCATTCTGTAGATATTTTTCTTTAAAGAACAGTATACAGCATGCACATCTACGTAACACTCAGGACTGAACTACAAGAACAGAAATGACTGCAAGAATTTGCACACAGACATCAAAAAATGAAAAGTGTCACAATTTCAAATTATGCGCACCACACAAAGTAAAAACCGTAAGATTCCAAAAAAACAGGGAGAGGGACGAAAGAAGAGAGCTAATTTTAAGATGCCTGTGGCCACACTCTATTCAATTCTTATCCTTTGTCCGCACCTGTGATGTCTGAGCTCTGTGCTTATTACCATCATTACCATAAAAAATAGGTGGTTTTCTCATCCTTTGCTCTTCTTAGCAAGAAGAGTGTGCATGTTTTGGTAAGTTGTTCTGGTTTGACTTAGTTCAAGGACTTCACTGGAGTAGGAGCCCATTAAGTAATTCCATAGTATTCTACATAATTTCAGACCTGCCATCTATTTTTTCAGGAATAGGATTGCTGCAGTTCCAATGCTGAGCACCGAGTTTTCAAACTTATGGGCACTTGCAGTACCCATTCATCATTGCTGGAGTTAAAAAACCCAGGCTTTACATACAAAGAAGGTGTTCTTCAGGAGTCAGAGCTGCCACTGCCTAGCAGAACAGGAAACTGATGACTTGGCTGTCTGTAAAGGTACGCTGTGGGTCACAAATGCCCGGTGCCAAGTCAACAATTTTCTGCCTGCTGGCTAAAATTTGATCCATATGCTCTGTAGGAAGTTTATTTTTTGAGATGGCATCTGGAGTGCAAGAGAGACATTAAGATCTAAGAGAAATCTATAGTGGCAATATATGAATTTATTACAGACCTTTGCATGGCTTTCTAGCTGCCATTAAGTGCTTTATGTTTCAGCTATCAAAAATCATCAGAAATTCCTTAATGAACCTTTCAAAAAACAATTAGGGAAAAAAAAAAAGACCAACTAGCAGGCACATTAAAAGAGATAGCATTCATCAAAACCTGATGATATTTTCTTTATAAAGCTTTCAATTTTGGCAATGTTTCCTTTAATGTAATAACTATATAAAAAAGAATTCTTCTTCCATTACTGTGGTTTGTTTCTATTGAGTTTGATATTCTGTGCAAAGTCATTATCTACTTCATGAAGAAGTAAGAGAGCCATTAGTCAACAGCCGACTAAATGTAGTCCTTACAGTACGCTTGTACTTTTTAAAAAAAAACAACTGAAGTTACCTTCAGGAAAATAAAATCCCTGAGTTCCTGCACTTTATACATGAGGCATTATTTTTTATTGCTAAAGCATAGCCTTGGAACTTTACAAACCCCTATTGTAAAATTGTCTAAAACAGCACACTCACGACACACACACTGGCTGAATATTGCAGTGCTTCAAGCTGTTTAAAGTAATGGAGGTCTAACAGTTCCTGACCTAGAAAGCTACCATCTAGCTTCTTATTTAGTATACCACTAAAAATGGATCTGCTCAGATAGCATGTTGTCAAAAGAAATTGAAGCATCTTAGTTAATTGTACTGAAATACCCAATTTACCTTTTATCCCAGCTCAAGTTATCACACAGAAGGAGAAATAACATCACTGGAGGGTTCATGCTAATAATTTGGTATACTTAATTTTGCTTGGGTTTTTTTAAACCAACTCAGTAAAGGATAATATCCCCACAAGCTTGAGTTTAGACAACCTTGAATATCCTTTCTATGGTTTTCTATTCACACCGAATAGAAATACAACTTCAAAAACTGTGCTAGACTCAGACTTGTTGTAAAGAGCAAGGATTCCTTTGCATCATCATTCTCCTAGAAAATTCAACCTAAGTAGCAGATATTTTGTCCTTTATACATTGTGATCTTGGCCACAAACACTCAGCCTCTGTGGTAAAACATTTCCTGTTCCCTGCAGGGCAGGAGCCCTTGGGAACTTAAAAGTTTGCATTATCCTCAGGCTCTCAGTAAGGACAAGAACAAATCACTAGAAAATCCAAGATTCATAAACCACACTGTGCTTAAGGAGGATGAGTGACTACCTCTTTGACTCCTTTTATTCTCAGATGTGTTGTATAATTTGTTTTCATTCATCACGTTCAGTTTCCTTCTTCCAACAGTTTGTTCAGGAATGCTCTTCTCATGCTATTCAGAGAAAAACCCATCTAATCTTGAAAAATTTAGTTAATATCATATTACCAATCCAACCATTAATAGATATCACTACTCTCCAAGACTTTATTGCTGCTTATATCCATTTTTAGCACTTTTATAGTTGTTTTCTTTCTGTTTGGCTACACCTAAACATAATACATTAGTAAAAGGAAAAGTAGCAGAACTTATGAGCACACTCATAATAGAGCAGGACCTGACTCTGTATATTAAATACGTTTCAAGGACAAATCTGCTCTGAGATTTCACAGTTTAAGTGCTGTACAGAAGACTACAGACAGGCATTATTAGGAAGCCAGCTAAGACTGCACTGCAGCCTGCTAAGCAGAGCTCTCAGTACCCTCCTAAAGATGGATAGGCCAGATTCATATTCCGCTACACTAACACCCAGGGATTCAAATAATTAAATAGAAGATTTACCACACCAACTGACAGCCACATTCTTCCTTTCTGAGGGATACAAATGTTAATTTAATTATTTGGTAGTGGCTAAGAGCATAAAAATGCAAGCCTTCGAAAACTGTTCCTTTCCCCTCCCTCTCTAGCCCCGCCATACGACAGGAGCGTTTGTCTATGCAGTGCCGGCATTCTGGTAGCGTGGATGGTGGCAGGGACTGAACCAAGACCTTTTGGCATGTACTGCTGGCCCAAGAGTTTGGTCTAGTTCTTCTAGCCTGTGACTAGTAACTCTAATGTTATGCAGACCAGCCACTAGAGGGGAATAAAGAGTCACACTCTATTAACACGGGTTACTGCATTGTAAACTGCTTTGTGGGCAGATCTGGGACATGGCCATGAACAAGCGCTGTACCTGACTCAGCTGGCAACTCTGGTTCTTGCTGTAGTCCGATATGTTTGTGCGTGCATATTGCATTCAGACAGCAAGCTTTACCTAAGGCTCTATAAACCTGGAGTATATTTGTATACTCACTGCATAATTATTATAAATGTTTGTACTGTGAACTGTATCCTAATTACTTGCAGTGGTAAAGTCATGTAGACTCTGAACCACTAGGCATTTCAGCATGGTTTTTTTTAGCTAAAACCACACATGTAAGTTAGGTTGTCAGGTGCTTTAAAGGTAAATGTATATAAAGTGTATTGCTAGATGATGACTTTTTTTTCGGGGGGGGGGGGGGGGAGGGGCGGTGGAGGTCCGTCACAGCTAAGTCCAGCCTAGGAGAGCTGTTAAGCTTTAGCTGCCTATAAGACACTCCTCTGGGAAGCTACTGAAAGCAGGTATCGTTACTAAAGCCACTGAAGAGTGAACCAGTGCAGAGGCCAATCTAGAGAGAGGAAGGTTAGGCCAACTGGTTTTCAGAGACTCGAGTTAGCTTTTGTGCATACAATTTGGACTCCTCTGCTCTTAACAACACAAGTTAACACTAGTCAAGGATTCTCCTTACTCATCAGGAATCCCCAAAATGCACAGGAGACTGTTTTCCAGGTTGCTTTTCATTACCAGAACATACCTAAGAATGAACAGGATTTTGCTCAATGAGCATACCAGTAATGCCAGCTTCCAACATTTAAAAAAGAAAAACAAAAAAAATGGGTCTAAACCAAAATCATCAAGAGAGACTTTAAAATAGATTTTTAACCTTTAAATTTCTCAGTTTCAAGGCCTCTTGGCCCTCTTCCTCCCCTGACACAAAGCTGTGATCTCTAGTAACTTTTTTTTTATAGTGAAAGCAAAGATTCTGTGTAGCTATTTGATTGCAGGAACTAGAGGCAGAAAAAAACCAACACTAAACATAAAAGGAGTAATGGTAAAAGATATATGAGTTGGCAATGCCGCTGAATCTTCTTCTCCAGGCTTAATGGAGCTGGATTTGAAGACAATACCGAGGGACAAGAGCTTAAAAATTGAAAATTTACTAGCCTGAAGATTGCTGTCTTCTCGGAAAAATCCGGGCAAAGAGGTATGTGTTGCTTTTTAGTGAGAGGGAGGCTAGCAATGATCCCATTTAATTTCCTGTAGTAGGAAGCTTAGCAAATATTCGGTAATATCTCCTTAGGTGATTACTGCTTGTACTTGGAGGGGTGTGAAATTAGAGGAAGTCCTTGAAATATTAATGCTGATGCCCATTACAGTCCTTGAAGAGGAGGACAAGGACCTTGAACTGAATGTGCCATTGAATGCTTGCCCTTGGCAGCGTTGCAGCCATCACACACACATCTGATTCTTTCTAAAGGGGAAAAATTCTTGGCTTGGGATCCATCCCCTTGGGTTTGTTTCTCATGGAAAATGCTGGACACAAGGTTACTTCATCATGGCTGATTTGCTTAATTGGAAAGAGAGATCAGTATTTCTGCTATGAAAGTAACTGGAGTTTTAACATTTCTGCATCTGTCTGCTTTCATAGAGTTTCAACTGATTTTCCTAAATCAGGATGTGCACAGGTCTTCCTAGGCTGTTGCCTTGATAATGAGTTGCATTTTCCACCTGATACACCAAATCTTAGCCATACAGCTGTCTCCCACTAGCAATTATGAACTTGGAGCATTTAAAAGAATATGCATTACAATAAGAACATACATCAGACAATTAGCAAAAAGTAATTGAATTTGTCTCCTGTCCCAAAATAGAGGGAAAAGCTTGGCTTGTTATTAGTACCATGACATCCCTAATAACATTTTAAAATGTATTTTTAATCTAGGATTAATTTTCGAGCACTTGATAAGGCAATTTACATTTCATAAGCTTCATTGTTCTAAACAATTTTGAAATAAAGGATTATCTTCTGTAGCAAAATTGAAAGCCTCATTTGGAGACTAGGTTACCTATGTGCCTGAGCTTCTTTATGAAAAGATGTAGACCGTTATTTTGCTGGAAACTTTTTTTCATGCAAATAGAGGAAAGTATTGTCTATTTAACAGAAATATTTTAGGTTCAGTCATGTTCTTATCAGGAAATTTAAATTCCAAACTCTGCATATAGAATAATATGCCAGTTGGTACCGACTTCCCCTCAAAAGAATAAAGCATGCAAATATATAGGCCACATATAGAGATACTAATTCAGTCCTTATAAACAACACTGCAATTAATTGTATTTTTAAGTGTTCTAGGAGTCAAGATTTTAATGTTTTGGTAGTCATTGGCTGACCTGCTTTAAATCTTCTTACTAGTGTGTTTACATGAATTGGACCTCAGTTCTATTCCGGTTGGACTTGTGAACTGAGTCTTGAATGTTTTGTTTTGTGGGAAAGATTTGTGCAAACTGACCCATGTAGAATTATACTGTATTTTTCATAATGCACTATAGAAATTCAGCATAGTGGCTTTCTTTACAACAAGAACTATTTTCTAGTTGTTAGGTAAGCATTAATACAGGACTTAAAAGACTGTAATTTATAGACTTCAGTACATTATCAAAGATACGCATAAGAATTTTTTTACATTTGTCTGACTTTTGAGGCTTTTTGGCAAATGCTGTAGGGGAGGGATTTTTGAAAATAAATGGAGATACTCACAAATGTGAATTTATGTAAAGACCTTTTGCTGATGTCTGAACAATGGCATGGAAGCTGAAAAAGCATGGAGAAGCACAAGGACTAAGTGACTGGAAAACCATTAAGAGAGGAAACTGTGTGAGTATCTACACAACTAACATAAATAGTGGGAGTGAGCAAAGTACTAGAATCATGCAGTGTACAACATTAATTCTCCAGAGAATGTGGAAAGGATTGTAGACCAGGTATGATGGTCCGTTAGAAAATGGTATCTGTCAAGCTCACTACACTATGCTATGCTGGCAGTTATGTCAAAATGACAAAGTAAACACATTTGTCTACTTGTACTTAAGAAGAGAGAAAAAATTTCCAAGAGGTTTGGAATCACGCTGCAAGACAGATCCTATGCCTCTAAATATAGTGGGATCAGTATCAGGTCCACAGTAAGGATAAAGGGTAAAAAGAACAGAAAGCCTGAAAGCTTTGAAAGCAATTTTGAAAAGTTATATTTCGGAAAACAGAAATACATTGATCTGCCAGATTTGTTGGTGCGGCCTTTTCCTTAAGCAGAAACATGCTGCATTTGAGAAAAAAAATGCATGAATGAACAGTCTGTTCAAAACAGAAAATGTAAGAAAGATAACAGCATTGTTGGTATTGCCAACAGATTGTGAGCCTGTACATAGGTTGCTATTACTGAGCTTTAGATAAAGCACACTGGTATTTGGAACATTTCGAAAGGTTTGGAGAATCAGTTCAGATAGTTATCGGAGATTAAGTTGGTAGTGAACATTCTCCTGAACAATTAATCCACAAGCCCAGTCAGGAATGCAGTACCCCTCTTACTGAAATGTTTTTCTGATTTCTTTTCCCCCTATTCACTTCCTATTTATCATTTATGATTGCTATGAAGAGGTATTCAAAATAGATGAGTACATTATCTATCAGGGTAGATAATCACATTATCTACTTCTTTATTGTTTATTAGTAAGGATGCTCCGCAAATTCGGTATGAGTGTAGGGAAAAAAGAAACAGAGGACTGGATTTTGGTCTCTGGTACCTAAGCACATCACACGGAACAATCCATATGTTCACTGACAATGCATTTTCCTACCATAAAATCAGCATCTCCCTCTTTTCCTACTTTGCACTGAGTTTTCTCTGTCTAGTCTGTAAAGGTCTCTTACACACCCCACTTTCCCTTCTACCCCTTTCTTTGGCATAGATGAAACATTCTTGCCACTGAAAAAAAATTCTTTATTCCAGGATCTACCCTAACTATTCTCACCTCAGATGCTAACATGGGTTCCAAAGATAGGAATTGCAGTTTTTGTTACTTCAGGCTTTGTTTTGCCCTTCTCATCTGCCTATGCTGAAACATTTGTAGTAAAGATACTTCCATTTAAGGCTGCAAATCTGATGTTTCAGTTCAATTCTAAAAAAGGTAACCAGCTTCAGTACAACTTTCAATGACATTAAGAAATCGTACCTCAGGATTTAGTCTTCTGTCTCCACCAATGGTAAAGTCTTGCTTCAAGAAATCACCATTTTAGCCCTTCTAGTCAAGGTCCTTAGGACAGAAAAATAATTGTAGTTATCCAACACCAGCTCTATAGAAAGAATTACTTTATTGCAGATGTCCTCCTCCATCATGAAGCTCCATTCACCTCTGCACTGAGATTGAAATTGCACTGATTTTCAAAATTCTTCAATCCCCTTTTCCCCCACCGTTCTTGACAAGAATTTTTCAATCTCAGTCACTGCCCTTCTGCACTGTTTGTGTCCTCTCTTACCTGATCCATACTCTGCAATGATGAAAAGTTTATATTCTGCCTCATTTATCAGAATATTAATGTTTGGAATATTTCTCCAAATCATTTATTTGCCAGCATCACAACAAAATTTTTACTTCTTTTTAGTTTACAAATGAATATGCAGTGGTTTCATTATGCATGACAGTAATGATGCTAGGTACAAATATATTTCCTTTATAGAGTTATGATTGGCCGGTCCAAATTTGTGAGCTGTTTACTACTGCATTGCATTTTAACAGAAATTCAAGTAGGATATACACCGGTACAAGTTAACAAGTTATAAGTCTTTTCTTGACAAAATTAACTCTCATGGAAACCAAATTTTCTTCTTAGTTTAAAAGTAAGTTAGCAATAAGAAATATTAATCTTTTAGTTTGTTAGTGTTTCTCATCTCAATGAACTGATGTTTCACATATAAATCGCCATTTCACTATAACCCACACCTTAAACCAATACATTCCAGACAAAAGCTGGATAGCTTATGGACATCCTCTTCAAATTTTCATTTAATAAATCAAAAAATACATAATATTTCAAAATTATCTGATTTGGGTTTCTAACAGAGGTTGAAATCGCTCCTACCTCCCATGAGAACATTATATAAGGAGAGCAGGAGAAACTGCCACATGAGAATTATTTTTAAAACATTTCAAATGTAGCTTAAAGTGTTTTTAAAGTAGTTTTCAATGTTCAGAGAAAGCATTGCATGGACAAAGGAAGGAAATGGAAATACTACAAGAAGACATTTTCCTTACAAGTACAGAACAGAATGTAATTGAGTTTCAGTTCACATTCAAGAAGCTTGAAAAACAACATATCAGAAATGCAAATGTGTACAATATGTTTAAAGACAAATATAATGCAATTGGTCTGGGTAGTAGCTAAATCAGGAAATTGACTGTAATTGTAGTTTATTTTATGAGAATATAATACAATTACAAGACTGTTGAAAGAGAAGCTTATATACATCAAAATTACTGGATTACAACATTATGTTCTTTATATGAAATTCTGCTCTCAGACTCTGAGGCAAAGGATGAAGTGGCAGAGAGTGTGGTAATGCAGTTAAGAGCCCCATAGAGCACCAGAGAAAGCCGTACCGCCAGCAAAGTTCAGAGGGGATGCAAGGAAGGAATCAAAATATCACTTCAAAATGAAGTGACACAAGAGCACGGGATAAAGAAAAGGCTTGGGCCCCACTACACAGCCTTTCTTTTTACAAGCTTCAGCCCAGCCCACCCCTTTGCCCACACAGAATGCAAGTAAAGAGTATGAGGACACACATAGCCTTGGGCTTTGGGCAACCTGGTCTAGTGGAGTGTCCCTGCCCATGGCAGGGCAAGGGGGTTGGAACTAGATGATCTTTGAGGTCCCTTCCAGCACAAACCATTCTACGATTCTATGACTCAGTGTCCAACCTGGATTGGAGGATAAAGTTACCAATGGGCAAGTGATAATTTCCCAACCGTTTGGATCCTGGAGATGCAAAAATAAGCCTGTTGTTAGTGCTCAACTAGAATAAGATTTGCTGCCATGTATTAACAGGAACACTAATCTCTGAGTGCAAGAAAAGCAATGCTTGTAGATTTGCTTGGACATTAAAGTGACCTGTAAAAGGATTAGTTCACAAGTCCTACAGAATTTCCATTAGATTTGTAGAGTAAGTGAAATAAAAAAATCTAGCATGACTAAGAAAATTTATGTGGAATACAATGGTAATGATGAGCTGTGGGATAAGATCAGATGTTTTCTCATATGGTCTACTGAACAATAAGATCAGAGACCATTTTGGATATAGTCCAAGGAGCATGCCAAGCAGAGGAAAAAAAGATAGGAGCTGAAGGTACATTAGGAAATGAGTGATTACAATAAAATCAGATATAAGATGTGTGCAAAATGCCTGCCGCAAGAAGAGGTAGTGTGCTTTTAAGATGTGGACTGGAAGTAGGGTTTGGGAAGATGTAAATTGTAGTGGTTGATCTATCCTAATGAAAAAAGTAATGCCACTTTGGATAAAGTAAGAATGAGAAATTGGGCCATATAAATACAAAATACTCTAGTGAAAGACTAGGAGTCAAATAGGTTTCATATACATTCTGTTCAATTAATTTTTCCTAAAGCAACTGGACTGTGATTATAATTTTCAGTCTGATATTAATATACCACCCAAAAGATTCTTAAAATGCTACCCAACACTTTGGCAAGGTGACAGTCATGGCAAAATCACATTTAAAACATTCGCAAAACCATTCAAGAGCACAATCCTGGTGAAAAAAAAACGGTCGTTACTTGTAACAAAGACATTTCTGTGGTGCTGTATTTTCCAGCAGCACTTTTCTTATGTTTACCTGAATTTTACTCTTGGATAAGGTAGGGGAGCTTTTCAGTTGTAAGAAATTTCAAATTTCTTAGGTCAGGATTCTAGAAAGAACAATTTTCCTGTTCTGTAATAGTCTAGGCCACAAGACTGCCAGGCATCAAGTCTTTAAGTTATCGGGTGAAAGAAGAGCTTTTCGATAGAAATCTGTTACTTTCTACTAGCATTCCTTTTTCCAGTTCAGAATTTCTACCAAGTGGACTTATTAGAAATCTTCCAATAAGCTTCAAGGCCAGGCTGGATGGGGCTTTGGGCTACCTGATCTAGTGGAGGGTGTCCCTGCACATGGCAGGGGGGTTGGAACTAGGTGATCTTTGAGGTTCCTTCCAACCCAAACCATTCTATATGATTCTATGAAGCTATAATGCACTGGGGGGGGGTAGTAAAGATCTTTGGTATACACATTTCTCCTAATACAAAAAATGTAGAATGGTATACAGCTTAATACATTACAAAGAGGTTTGTGATCCTTCCACACCCCCCAAAGTTTTAGCCCTTCATATAAGTTAATATAGAATGAACCTGGCTACAACTATGTAGACTTGGCAAAGATACAGATCTTCAGCTTGGATTAGCTTTGTCTTACCCAACTCTGCAATGGAGACATACATTAATACTTGCACTAGAAATATGCAAAACCCCTGAATTTCAATTAGAGAAAGCCTAAAAATCCAAGAGTTTTCAGGCAGTGCCTTTAACGATAACCCTTTTTGTCTATGCATGAGGACATTTAAATGCTCATTCCACAGAGCGTGTCAGAAACTAGCCGGTAGGCAGGAAAGTATTTCGCTTTCACAGGTGTAATTATCACTGGATAAAAAATACTTTCTGCCCTACATCTCCCTCTTCTCTCTCATCCAGCTGGCAATCAGCACCAACTTCCAGCCTCACAGTAAACAGCTATACCAACAATTTGTCATAGTTTTCTGCTCCAAATGAGTACTTTATTTTGAAACCTTTAGCTATTTAGATGCTATTATGCATATGTTAATATTTAATTATTTAATGTAATTAGCAAGTCCTTATGGCTCTCCTTTGTATAATATGGTCATTGTATTCACTCCTTTTTTTCTTTTTTAATGATGGCAGAAATGAACAGTAGTTCTTATTGTTCTGTGATCTCATCAGCTCATACAAACTAATTTAGGTCAGCCTGCACCAAGCTTGGATGCTCTTCCAAAATACATAAAGGGGGTTTAGTAGATTGAATTAGGGATTTGCAACTTGACAATTAATCTGGTGTGATTTAACACCAAATGAGCTAGAAGACACTGGATTGCTGCAGAAATTATTTGTGAGGTAAAGAGTGGATTCCAGCTCCTGACCAAATTCGACTTCCTTCTTCAGAAGGGTTTTATCCAAGTAATATAATGACCATTAACATATATAATAAACCTTTCCACTCACACATATATCAAGAATACTTGTGGACAAAGATGCTTTCTGAGATGAATAAGGGTAGCAGAATTTGTTCCAAAGATTTATTGGGATCTCCCTTTTAATCATGTCAATGAATAGCAGCTATCAGATATACAGAACTCTCCAAAGGGCTTCAACTTGCCTTGCATTGAAGACTCAAGTACTGAGCAAGAACCCCTCAAGTCTGCTCTCTGCATGTAAAATCAATTCCAGAAATTAAAAACCAAGGGAGGAGGAGGAAGTAGGAGACCCACTCTTACCCCAAATCCTCAATTCCTCTGTCTATTCCTATAATGACCCAAATTCTCCAGTCCACTTCAGAAAGTTTTCTAAATTAATCCCTGGACCTTTTAAATTTGGAGCACCTCTTCTATGAGGACAGGCTGAGAAGAGAGGGCTCCGGGGAGACCGTATTGTGGCCTTTCAATACTTAAAAAGGGATTATTATAAGAAAGATTGGGACAGACCTTTTAGTAGGGCCTGTAGCCATAGGACAAGGGGTAATGGCTGTAAACTAAAAGAGGGTAGGTTCAGACTAGATATAAGGAAGGATATAAGGATATGTTTTTTGTGGTGAGACACTGAAACAGGTTGCCCAGCGATACGGTAGATGCCCCATCCCTGGAAACATTCAAGGTCAAGTTGGATGGGGCTCTGAGCAACCTGATCTAGTTGAAGATGTCCCTGCTTATTGCAGGGAGGTTGAACTAGATGACCTTTAAAGGTCCCTTCCAGCCTAAACTATTCTATGATTCTACGTTTGCTGTGTTCCTGCCTTTGTGTCACTTTGCAATTTTTTCACTAACTGTACAAAACTGGTCTTAAAAAGCACAGGGGTTTTTTCGTGGGCAAGAGTTGTTTGTTTGCTTGTTTTCTAAAGAAAAAAATTATCATTTCTTTATAAAGCAGGTCCACAAATATGAAATCTGCTACCTGACTGCAGGAGTACTGCAAAATTGTAATTGATATGTTGAATGAACGTAACATAACAACAAGGAATTGGTACATTTATAATGGAATTTCAATCCATCTATAAGACACGCAGCTTTACAGATTGTGTAAACATTGTTGACGAATGGTTAAAAAAATGTGATTGCTATTATGGTAGGATTTTGAGAAGTATGCTAGAGAATACTGTATAAACTTACCAGCAAAACAAGGACTAGCATATGAAATTTGGTGGAAGATTATTCATAAATTATCAGAACTGGGAGGGTGAATTGTAAGACAAATTAAAAAAAAAATGATTTTTTCAGTCAAGTGGGATCAAAGCTACTAGCATAATATCTACTAAATAGTTTCAATGTCTCGTTTGTGAAATTATTCAACAGATAATATGAACAAAAATCATAACTACTTATATTCTTTAACTTAAATGGACATTTATGCATTTCTTTTAATGTGTATATACATTAATTTTAAAAGCTTTAAAATCTTTTGAGATAAGTGCTATCTATGCAAGGAAAACATATTAAAAGAAATATAAATGTACATATATGATATATTTCAACAGAACTAATGTTTTTAGTGGCAGTTAGATTTTGGGTTGGCAGTTGTTTTATATAGCAAAGCCAAACAAATGTGGCATTTGGAGAGCAAGTAATACTTAAAGAACCCTCCAGATCACAGACCATAGTAAGATCCTAAACATATATGCAAATGAGAGGAAAAACTCAGTAATTAAAACTTGTGGTGACAAAAGGAACAATTTTTCTTGGTCAGAAAAAGATTTACTGCAGAATTCAGCATGTTTAGAAACTCCTAGACAAAGAGGGGGAAGTCAAAACAGTAAGGCACGCAGATAGAAATTGCTCAGCACAATTCAGTGAAAATTCACAAAGAGCGGAAAACATGCTGTGTAAGTGTTCTCAGTATCTAATAAGGGAGCCAGGCAATGAGGTTAGCCTTGTTGCAATAGAAGTCATAGAAACTATAAGATCAAATAGAAGCAATATCCAGATGTTTAAATTTAGGTGTCTAGAGACAACTAAGACCTTGTTCCTGAAAGTATTTATACATATGCTTAACTTTACAGATCTTAATAGCTTCATGAGCACAGAGTCAATGGGAGCTGAATGGTCTGCATCTTGGAAACCGTGAGACCAGTCCACAGAGGCAGACAGGGCAAATGGAAAAGAAAAAAGAGCCAGAGCAAATGCAAACGAACAGAACAGATTTAAATATTTCCATACATACATACACACACGTATGTATGTGTGTATATATGTACATATGTATGCATATATATGCTTATATACATAATGCCCAAGGAATGAAGAATAATTAAAGAAGTAAAAGATTACATATCTGGTTATAAATGCCTTGAAAAATAACACAAAGCACAGTTCATTTGAAAAGTCTACATATTCCACAGGCTAGGCCAGCTGTTATTAATGTTTGCTCTAGAGTGCAGAATACCTTTTTCAGTTCCTTTTGGTTCAAATTCCAGCTTTTGCAGAGGTAGACCTCCCATACTTTACTTCTAATCTATGTTTTGCTGGATTTAGATCTTACATACTAACCAATTTATTCAAAATCCTGGTAGGTAAGATAGCAAGAATCTTCCCAAAAGCAGGGGCAGGCAATAATTTTTACCTCTGTAATGCACATGCACTTGTGTAACAAAATGCTTGTGATCAGATAACTTTTTGGATCAGGCAGGAATGGTTTAATTGATTTCAATAATGCCATTCTTATTTATAGCAGCTGAAAGTGGGTATCTTCATGCTTAACTTCTATTTTGCATAACTTTACATTAACACAAAATAAACCAAAATAACTTCACTCAAGTCTAAAATAGAAATTTTATGGTAATGACTGCTTTTGAAGTAGTTTTATGTTTGTTCTAAATTACCAGATACTATCAGTTCCAAAATGGGACTTTGAACATTCAAAGTGAAGAAAGAGCTTTTTTCTAATGATGCCAGCAGATATGCAAAACCACAAATGATACAAAATGAACATTGACTGTGTTTTGTTATCAGCCTGAGGGTCAGGGCAAGCTCAGGTTCATACTAGAATGTCATAAAAACATTGACAATTAGGGATAGAAAGGTTTTCGAGAAGTCCTTTATGCCTTCCTTTGGTCCAAAGGCAAAGTCAGCTACATCTGTATCACTCGCAACATATGTTTGTCAAATATGTTCCTTAAGACCTGCAGTGTGAGAGGCTGCACACGATTCCTATTCCAGCTCTTCACATTATGATAGAAAGCATTTCCTAATTTTCACTGGTTTTTCCTCTGCTATTTGAGATCTCTCACACAAAAGACATGGAGGGGAAAAAATCCCCACCCTCTTTGCAGCAGCATTCGATATACATGAAACTCAGTTCTAATTTAAAAAAAAAAAAAGCTTGTTTTCTGGTCAATAAAAAATAAAAGCTGTTAAAAAGGTTTAACAGAAAAAGTGTACTTAGAGTAAACCAACATGAGCCAGCAGTGTGCGCTTGCAGCCCAGAAAGCCAACCGTGTCCTGGGCTGCAGCAAAAGAGGTGTGACCAGCAGGTCAAGGGAGGTGATCCTGCTCCTCTGCTCCGCTCTGGTGAGACCCCACCTGGAGTACTGCATCCAGCTCTGGGGTCCCCAGTACAGGAGAGACATGGAGCTGTTGGAGTGAGTCCAGAGGAGGGCCACGAAGCTGATCTGAGGGCTGGAGCACCTGTCCCATGAAGACAGGCTGAGAGAGTTGGGTTTGTTCAGCCTGGAGAAGAGAAGGCTCCAGGGAGACCTAATTGCGGCTTACCAGTACCTGAAGGGGCCTACAGGAAAGATGCTGAGGGACTGTTTATGAGGGAGTGTAGTGACAGGACAAGGGGTAATGGGTTTAAGCCGAAGGAGGGTCAATTTAGGTTAGGTGTTAGGGAGAAGTTCTTTACTGTGAGGGTGGTGAGGCACTGGAACAGGTTGTCCAGAGGTGGTGTGCAGGCCCCATCCCTGGAAGCGTTCAAGGCTAGCTTGGATGGGGCTTTGGGCAACCTGGTCTAGTGGAGGGTGTCCCTGCCCATGGCAGGGGCTTGGAACTAGGTGAACTTTAAGGTCCCTTCCAACCCAAACCAATTCTATTCTATGATTTTTTTAAAAAGTACAGTTTTCTGTAGAACAATTCTATTCATTCTAGGAAAGCATGTTTATTCTTTGCTTTTTCTCTCTGTAATGATTCTTGGCTCTCTAAATTTCATTGAATCATTGTGCTGTGACCGGTTGCTACACTGTAGCATGAAAGTATGTATTTATCATCACTATCTCTGTATTCTATTATTAATTTTTCAGTAGGTAACCAAGACCATTCCAAAAAGGGAGGAAGCAGAGTCTTCTAGTTCTCATGGGGAGGCTATATTTTAGCTAGATTTCCATCTCTGCATTTTGCTGAGGGTTCCCATTCACTATTTTTATTGGTGACAAAACTAAGTATTCAAATATTTTTATATTTATATGCATAACTTATCTTCTTTTAAAGCTCTATTTTAGGATTCTGTTCTCCATCTCACATCCAGGCCCTAAAAGTTAGAAGATGAGTTACAACCCTTTTCTTGATATGTTCTTGCACTGAAACTTTTTAAAAAGTAAAGAAGTTTTGACTTCTTAGTCAAAATGTCATGTTATATTCATTGTTCAAGTAACTACTGTAGGCAACTATTTGATGGCACTTGACTGTAGCTAGCAGTCTGGGACTTCCTGTTCTTCCTACTTTTGCTCTTTGTTATGCTTTTTCTAAATCCCTTTACTACAGAAAATGAAATCTCATTGAAATCTCATGCAGGTGTTCAGGGCTATTTGAGAAGGACTGAAAATGTGCTATTAGTTTCAAAATGGCCTTCAAAACCCTTTCTACTGTGTTTTGTTGTTGAATAGTTTTATCCAGAAGTTATGAAGCATTCAGTCTTTATCTTTCTTTGCCTTTCATTTGACAGTCTAATGAAATTGCTGGCACATCCACCACACATTTCAAGTCAATAGTAATAATTGAGTAAGTGGTATGTAATCATGTTCTTGGCATGTAAAGAATGGTAAATATGTGTCTCCATTATCTCTGAGATCCATAAAAGGGTGAAGAGTCCAACTGCTTATGGTAAGGTCAAGTTCAAGACTAGTGCTTTCTTGAGCACACTGACTTCATCCACACTGCCAAGTAGCTGCAGTACAGCTTGACATACCACTTACCTTGCATCTCTTAACACCTATCCAGAGGCCTCTTGTGCGACACCTGGTGAAACCTCATGCTGTAGACACAGCCAGAGGTATCCACAGCTGCCAACTTCAGTTCAGCAGTAACTGCTGCCTGCTGCTGCCCCTCTTGCTCCTCCTGCTCAAGAGTCTGAAGTGTATCTGGCTTTCCCTAGCCTCCAGCATTGCATAACATAGGTCAGTGCTATGTAGATAGTAAACTATCTGCAAGAACTGGTGTTTGAAAACTGGCAGTGCATAGAAGAGACATTTCCATCAGCAGCTCAGGTCTTTGACCACTGGACTGTTTGATACCATTCTAGCCAGGCTCCCCATCACAAAGAGGAGGTCTGAGTCCAGACCATCAATGCCACTTGTTGAAGACATATGGTTCAACACTCCTGGCAAGACCAGGAAGCCTGTCCAGAATTTTCAGAGGCAGACAACCATATTTGAGAACATGGCTCACCACATCTAGTACCTTCAGGAAGCATGTGGAGCCTACAGGCCTTAGCTTGTGCTGATCAGCTGGCAACCAGTCTGGGGCCAGCATGTCTGGAAGGAACATGCTGGTGGCTGAGGCCTTCATCTAATGGCAATTGATTCAGCAGCCAGAGTAATTTAGGTCAGAGGGGACATGAAAGCCATGCTAACTTCAAAGTTAGATCAGATTGCTTAGGGTGTTTTCCAGCTGAGTGTTGAAAAATCTCCAAGGATGAGGATGGATTTCACAGCCTGTCTGGGGCAAACTGTGCCAATGCTTAAGGTAACGAATGTTCTTTCCCTTAGCACTGGTCATGCTGTATTTTCCATATTTTATCTTGTGACCATCACATCTTGTGCTTCAGCTCTGCACTTCTCAGAAGAATCTGGCTTTGTGTCTGCAAGCCCTTTCTTTCCCGGCTGAACAAGCTCAAATCCTTCAACCTCACCTTGTGTGCCATGTGCTCCAGCCCTGTCTTCCCTCTGCTGCACTCTCTACCGTTTGTAGACATCTCTTGTACTGAGATGGTGGGAGGGATTGAAACTGGACAGAGTACTCCAGCTATGGTCTCATGAGTGCCAAGCAGGTGGGATTACTCACTTGATCTGCTGTTTACGCTCTGAGAGAGCCCAGCATGTGGTTAGCTTTCACTGCAACCGCCAACTCATGACCAGCTTCATCACTACAGTCCCCAGGCCCTTGACTCCAGAGCTGTCACGTAGACAGTTAGTCACCCCAGCCTGCACTGCTGCTGCACATAAAGGACTTTGCATTTGCCATTCCTCCAGCTCATCGAGGCCTCTCACAGTGGCACCCCATCCTCCAGTGTGTCTACCACTCCCCACACTTTGGTACCATCCACAGCTGTGCTGTGAAGGTACACACCATCCCATTGGTCAGCCCATTGATGATTGTATCAGACAGCATTGGCCCCAGTGTCAACCCTAATTAAGCAAGGTGAGATGTGAGGGTGGTGGCTCCTCCAAAAGGAAGGCCACCATGATAGCATGATGGTCAGGTATGACAGGAAACCTAATAAGCTTCCAGAAACATTGTTAGACTTGTTGTAATGTGCCTCGTCTCTTGCCCTCATGTTCCTTACAGAGCTCCTCTGGTAGTCATTGCCTCCATGGCCAGTCGCTGTGCTATGGCAGGCCCATACCTTCAGTGATTCTGTGGATGCTCCAGGATGATCTCCAGTACCCAGTGCTTGGACAACCTGAATTTCACAATCCTGGACCTGATGATTGGTGTGTCTGGAGCTGAAGCCATCTCCTTTTCTCCTCTTGTTCCTGGAAAAGTAGATATGAAAAATCTTTCTTATTTCTGGGAATGCACAATATTGTATATTGCTGCACGTACCAGCTGCTTAAGAAACCAGTATTGTAGTTTTGCAGCCATTATGAGCACAGCTGGAGTGGGCTCATTCCTTGGAAATACAACTTGCATCAAAGCCTTAAGGTATGGAACTTAAAGTATAGGTTTTCAAAGCCTTCTCTGAAGACTCACATCACTTAACTATCATGTGAAGTCAGGCAAAGTTTGAAAATGCCGAGGTATTTAGAAACAAAAAAAAAGTCCAAAGCAAAACAAAACACTTTACAAAAGTGTTTTCGTTGATTTTAAGTTTGACAAAGCCAACTTTCATTCTAGTTTGATTCTGCCCTGTTGTTGACCTCAAACATATAAAGCAGCAGTTTGCTTCATGAAGGGTTTGTAGAAGGCTTGGAACTAAGTTTGGCAATATATATATATATGGAAAAAAAGTTAGGACTGACTTTTTACACAATACACTGTTCTCTATATAGCTGTCCTTTAGAGAAATCAATGCAATAGGTTCTTGAGGCTTTTTCTAGAAAAACCTTTTTTTTGGAGGAGGGGATGAGTTTCTGTGATTGCTTGATAGCAGGCTTCATTGTTTGGATTTATTCTTCTATTGCACTTCTTTATTTTAAATGGTTTAATTATATTATTTTTAAAAATTTCTTCCTGTACCAATTGAATTTTGAAGTCTCTCAATGAGCTGATAAGCCTTATTTTTTCATGTTCAGTGTTTCACCAAGATGGAACTGTCTGCTTCAGTGAACACACGGGGATCTTGGTGAAATCAGTGGAAATTCCAGTTTTTAGTACTGACAATCTGGTCATAATGAGCATGTGCAGCTGTCATGTAAGACCTCTGGAGTCTATGGGTTTTTTTCTACTACTACATATATTTTTTTTTAGAAAAGGAAACTTCCAAATGACAGCAGATTCTGCTTAAGTATACCATTTGCTTAAGTATTTGCTTAAGTACAAAGTATAAATCTTCTCTGTCTTCTCAATGTCACAAATCTAACAAAATGTTAGAGTATCAAAGAAAATTCTACTTTCTGTCTGGCAACAAAGCCTTTACAGTAAGAGTGTTCAAAATGTTTTTTACCTTATACAGAGCAGAACACAGATGCAAGACGTGATATTGACAGTGCCTCATTTTACTAGAAAAATCTTGTAGAAATAGTTGTTCTTTGGTTTTATATTCATAGCCGTCATACTACATAAAGCCTTTCCTCAGAAGCTTTTTTGCTACAGGCCTAAACATGAAGGCTTCTAGTAAAATCCTCTTGACTCCTTAAAAGACAGCCCTGCAGAGACTCACCGACTCAGCTGGTATGTGCTGTTTTCAAAAATAACTTAAGCATTCAGGGGCCTAAATCTTGTTATTCTTCATTCAAAGCTTAAGTAGCTTTTGATCCAGTACTCGATTTAGGCATGCAAAACCACGCATAGTATTTCTGCATCCAGTAAGAGGCCATAGACCATGCTGAAATCCAGATTCAGTTCTGTATCATAACTTCCATCCAAAAGAAACATGACATTCTGGATAAGTAACATCACTGCTATTTCAAAAAGGTGGAATAAAATTGGAGTTACTTGAGGCATTAGAGTCAGTCAGAGCCAAACACACCTAGTCTTAAACTAACTGCCCCTTTTTCACTGTTTCAATGCAGCCAAATAGAAACTTCTTTGCTAACTTTTATACTGCAAACCGCACAAGAGGCAGATGCATATAAGGATGGTGTTTATGCTTCTGGAACCACTGGGCCAGCAAATTTCTAGTCTATTGAGGCTCCAAATGCACTATTTTCTTTTTCCTTTCTGAAGGCAATAACACCAATTTACTTCAGATGTACATAGCTGTCTCTACTGCAAAGAACAAAGCTCTAGTTTTCATTAACCAATGTTCAGCTCTGGAAGATGCTCCCAAATGGAGTCTGAAAAACTGATGCAGTTTCCATCTTACAGCTTCATGTAATTGCTTAGCAGGTCTTCTCAACTGACAAGTCACAATGATTTTTCAACCTTTTCACAGCTTATAAAATGTCAGCCCTGTGTTGTTTCTGAAATAGGTAGCAAGAAAGTTAAGCTAGTGCCCTCCAAACTCCTTTAGGGATAAGGATACATGACAGCTCAGCCGCTTCCATTGCAATGACTTCCTTTTGCAACCATTGAAATGAAGAATGGTAAGAAGTAGATTTTATCCCTGTGTTTGTTTTAATTTAAGCTTGAGGTTTGAGCTCTGAAACATCCTTCAGAGAGTAGAATCTGTAGGAGCGGACACATTTGAGAATTTTGAAAATACTGTGCAACAATGAAAAAACATCTTTAATTTTTTTTCCTAGGAGAGGTGACCCCTGCTATTTTAAATGCTTCCCTAAAAATACAGGAATTCACTCCAAATGATCAACACCAGTCCCACATACAATTTTAGTGATTTCAGTCCCAGGTACTTAGTAATGCAAGTTTTTCAGTAGTCAATAGTCCTTCTCTCCTAAGGAGATTCTTAATATCTTCTTTATCACAGAAGAAAAAAAATATATTTATTTGTCCACAAGAGATAAAGCTATTTGGTGTTGCATAAATTCCAGTGGGAAAAAAGTAAAGAAAATGTATTAGTGAAGCAGACCTCCCTCTTCCTGGAATTAAAGTTTCATTCAGTACATAGAAGCTCCCTATTCTTCACATTTCTATGGTGCTTCATTTGCTTTTGCTTACTGTAATCCAACCATACAGAATTTTCTACTTAAGTGTCAAGGGGGAGGGTTTGGGGGGGGTTTTGTTGAAGTTTTACAAATATATTGTTTCCTCAGGCATGTATTCTTCTACCACACTTTTCTCATTGCTTCTGCACATTAAGCATCGTCAAGGGCTCTTGAAAATACTTGCCACTAACAAAAAATGGCAGAAATTCCAAAACACATTTTCTTCTCTTATGATCATAGGTGTGATCCTGCTCCCAGAAACCCCTTCAGCATTAACAACACACAATATGTAGCAATGAACTATGTATGTTTAACATAGCTTCTGAGCAATATCAATGGCTAAAGCCTCAATATCCTTCTTTGCAGAATTACGAAATTACAATTTATACAACTTGGCCCAAGACATAATAAGACTACAAACTTATGTCATTATCTGAGCAAATTTTATGAAGGAAAAAATCACCCTGAATGCAATCCAAAACCTATTCAAATCTACAGATATATGGAAGATTAATCTGTTGTTCTGATTCTTCCATAGTTGTTTTTCCACCATGTAATAATGTACATCACAGATTAGGGCCTGTATTTTTCATGAATATACAAAGTTCTGTGTGCCTCCCCAGCTTCCAGCCCCCTTGTAATGTGAGAACTCACCTTGGAAAGGTTTTGTACTGCCACTCTGATCATGCTTTTAGTTTCATCTGTAGAAGTGGGAGAGCTTTCTTTCATCTTCTCATTCAAATGAAGGCTTCTTCAAAGCCACCTGAGGCCGGAAGAGGTTTTGCCATTAATGTTACTGGGTTTTGAGCATGGCCTCTATCTAATGAGCTTACTCATCTTACCAGCTTGCTTACTTGTCTCCCCATCTTCCTCAGCTGCTCTCTTCCTCACTGAGTTAGATAATTTGGAGGCACTTGAGGAAAGAAGATTCTGTATGCTTAGAGAATGAGAACATGCTAAATTAAATAATTAATACACTGATGTAAAACTTCACTTGTCTTGCTCACTATGTAGACAGAATACAGAAATTTTGCTGAACATATTTTCTTGCAAACGACCCATTTGTTAGAACATTTAGGGCAAAGCAGAGCTAATTATCACCAGCAGAATTATAGACTCGGCAAATTGTATAGCTTCTCTTTTGATAGCTTCAAAATAAATACCATCCTAATAGTTAGCCCGAAGAGTATGACAAGGGCCTGACTTGCTATGTCTGGCCCATGTAAGCCCTTATTATAGGAATAATCTATAGTTATGTGGTGAAATAATTAGGTTTCAGCTGTTCCTGGAAGCCTCACCCCCTCTCTCGGTGCTTCTGAAAAGTTATCAATTCTCCAGAAAGTCCAGAGGACACAGATCTTTCCTCTTCCACTTCGATATAACTGTATATAGTGCTTTACTGCTAGTAAAAGCAATAAACACAGGTGGGCTGGACTCCCTGTCTGCTGGAGGATGACCTGGCTCTACCACCTCACTCTGAAGCTTAAATCATTTACTAGATAATGATAGAGACCTGCATAGTTTTGGGAATGCCCCAAAGCAGGTAGGCAGGCAGGCAGGCACTTGACTATAGAATTTTACTGGTGCAAATATCATGCTTTTAAACATTGGTTGGCATTAGAGCATCAAAAACTTGGATACAGATGCTTGTAAGCAGTGTTTCCATGTTTTTATATAAAGAGAGAACAGAAACAGAAAGACCTTAAAGGTTGAAGGAACAGTATTATTCATGTTTTACAGATGTTGAAGCAGAAAAAATTCCATGCATTCCAAACACTGACTTCTTACTTGAGTTCTGATCTTCCAGATTATGCACAATTAAAAAAAAAAAAAAATCTTTGGATAGTTGAGATATCTGGGAAGCTGTAGTGGTACAAATACAACATGAGTAATAAGGTTCACAGTGGGTCGGAGCCAGCCAGAGAGCCTGTCATTAAGTGGTTAGCTGAGACATTTATACATTCAAGGACATTTGGAAAGGAGGTTAGAGAAGAGGAACCTCTGAATATAAGCCAGAATCTCTGAATAACTGATCATTTTGCCAGTAAGGATTTAAATATAACTTGCCATACACGGGGATTGGCAGTTACGGGGAAAGGTCTCCACAGTAATGACTCAAGCCGAATTAGACAAATACATAGTGAATTGAACTACAAGTGAAAGGCTGTTGCTTTGACAATTTAAATATTGGAACTTCATGTGAGTATGCAAAAATGTGCACTACTATGACTGGAAAATCAAAGAAAATAAATGAAAGATCAAGTTTGTTTATAAAAATTGGTATTTCGCTTCTCCTGTTCTGAAGGAAGTTTATCACACCATATTACCTCCTTCATCTTACATTTTATTTGTGTCTAGATGAGACTTTGAAAGCTATCTCTTTACAAATGGTGCAGATAGGGGATTTTCAAAAGCATTTTGATGCCCGACTGCCTAATTATGGAAATTAATTATGCCTAACTTCCTAATTATGGAAATAATTTGGACTAGGCTTTCGAAAGCTTAACGAGTGGTTATCTTCATGATTAGGTATCCAAATACCTCTCATCCTTAGGTGACATTGATTACTAGGAACAGTTCTCACAAGTGTTTCATAAAAGGAATTTAAGACCTTACTTTCCATAAGTCAGAAGAACTTGCATGTTCATTGTAAAATTATCAGAGCTGGCTAATGGAGCAGGAGAATTAGTTCTGTTCTCAGAAGTGATTGAGATACCTGGACACTTTGCATTTGTTGACATCAGTGACTAAATGAATAGAAGCCAGGCTGCACATCAGAATTCAAGGCCAAAGCTGGATTAATTCCTTTGATCCAGATCTTAATGCCAGTTAAAAAAAAAATATATATATATATCTCAATCAGAATATAGACAGATATTCTGATAACCCAGCCCTGAGTCACTTTTGAAAAGATAACTACAACTTCAGTATGTATATCAGGACATCAATCGTTAAGTCCAAAGATGTTACCCAAAATGGCTTGTGAGCCTGCCTAAACTCCCCAGATGCCTCCCAGCTGAAAAGTCCCTTAAGCGACTGTAGCTCTGCTCTGGGTATGCCTAGGGCTGATAGGCAAATAGGTTGGAGCCTAACTCTCATCCAAGTCCTTCCAGGATCTAGAAACAAAGCCAGCCTGATCCGAAGCGTATACATTTATAACATCTAACATACATGAGACTGGCACACATGCTGAAGGGGTATAAAAGTCTTCTCAGTGCTTTTGGCCTGGCAACCAAAAGTGTGTAGTCCAAACTAAACATCATACGCTCATCCGCCTGAAAACAGTTGAACGTGCTTATCCCAAGACTGCACACCAGTAGCCTGGCTGTGCTTTAGAAGAGGAGCAATCTTTATCTCTCCTGCTGAAGCTACACAAGATGCACCGGGCCACCAAGTGTGCAAGCCAGAGGAACCTTGACATCATCTCCAGTCTGTCCTTCCACATCTTCGTGCTACTATCCAGCAGCTGAAACACTGCACAATTGTCACTTCAAGATGCAGATAGCAGACTATTTTTCAGTAGACTGTTTAGATCCAGGTAGACAAAAAGTCTTATTTCCCACGGCACCATATTTGAACAGTCCTGTATGTGGTCCAAACAGCAAATTTCACAGGAAGGGTGTGTTGGGTTTGCATGGCAAGGTTTTGGTAGCGGGGGGGCTACAGGGGTGGCTTCTGTGAGAAGCTGCTGGAAGCTTCCCCTGTGTCTGATAGAGCCAATGCCAGCCGGCTCTAAGACGGGCCCGCCGCTGGCCAAGGCCAAGCCAATCAGCGCCTCTGTGATAACATATTTAAGAAGAAGAAAAACAGTTAGAGAGAGAGAGCTTTTGCAGCCAGAGAGAGGAGTGAGAAGATGTGAGAAACTCTGCAGACACCAAGGTCAGTGCAGAAGGAGGGGGAGGAGGTGCTCCAGGCGCTGGAGCAGAGATCCCCCTGCAGCCCGTGGTGAAGGCCATGGTGAGGCAGGCTGTCCCCCTGCAGCCCATGGAGGAAGGATGAGGGGGTGTAGAGATTCCACCTGCAGCCTGTGGAGGACCCCACGCTGGAGCAGGTGGAGGCACCTGAAGGAGGCTGCGACCCGTGGGAAGCCCATGCTGGAGCAAGCTCCCGGCAGGACCTGTGGACCCGTGAAGAGGGGAGCCCACGCCAGGGCAGGTTTGCTGGCAGGACTGGTGACCCTGTGGGGGACCCCACGCTGGAGCAGTTTGCTCCTGAAGGTCTGCACCCCGTGGGAGAAGTTCATGAAGGACTGTCTCCCGCGAGAGGGCCTCCATGCTGGAGCAGGGGAACAATGAGAGGAGTCCTCCCCCTGGGGATGAAGAAGCGGTAGAAACACCGTGTGATGAACTGACCGTAACCCCCTTCCCTGTCCCCCTGTGCTGCTGAGGGGGGACGGAGGTTGAAGCCGGGAGTGAAGTTGAGCCTGGGAAGATGGGAGGGGTGGGGGGAGGTGTTTTAAGATTTTATTTTATTTCTCATTCCTCTACTCTGTTTTCCTTGGTAATAAATTAGATTAATTCCCTCTCTAAGTTCAGTCTGGTTTGCTTGTGACAACAATTAGTGAGTGGTCTCCCTGTCCTTATCTCGACCCACAAGCGTTCCGTTATGCCTTTTCTCCCCTGTTTAGTGAATGAGGGGAGTGAGAGAGCGGCTCTGGTGGGCACCTGGGCCCCGGGCAGGGTCAACCCACCACAAACGGGCATCACATTTTTTCCATTTCACCCCATTTTATTCAAAGCAGACCTACTTCCACGTATCACAGCTTTGAAATGATCTGTCAGAGCTTGTATTTCTGCACTGCACCAAGAGCCCTGCTCAGTGAACTACATCAGACCAGTGCTGAACGAAACAGAAAATGGCTGTGGCTCGGCACATTTGACAAGTCTTCGGCACCTGTTATTTTCTTTCCTTTGAACGCAACCAGAGTCCATTTTCCATTCTTTGGCCTCCCTTTTGAGTCTGCTCTCAGGAACATTCACAGGGATTATCAGTGTTTGGAAACATGGAAATAGGACTTGGAGAGTGGAAGACCAGCAGAATGAGTTCCTCGGTTTATATCAGTTTTTCTGCTTCAGAGAAAATTTTGACCTGCTTTGCATCTTATTGAAATCCTGATTATAATGAGGCATACATCTTCATTCTTTTGAATATGAATTCTAATGTGGCCTAAAGCAAATTTAAATATTGAGGATACCTAGGGACAAACTAGGGATTTCCACTGGTTTTTCTGCCCTTCTCATTCAAACTTCATTACCATTCTAAAACATGGTATAAGCACTCGTCCCACTTTCATTCTAACTGATACAGAATATCTGTTTCCTATTTTTCTAGCAATCAGATATATGAAAGACCATCAGTAAGACTCATATTTTACTTTCACTGTACTGAACTGTATTTTTTGCTGTAAGGTCATTTGGATCATAGCTAAACTCTAATGAAAATGGGGTGCGTTTTTACCACAATCTCAACAGAAAGCACTTCAGTCACTCCTCCATCCTCAGAGTCCTCTCTTTGCCTGACTGCTCACCATCGGGACAAGTGGTCCTGCAGGAAGCTCCAGACCGTGGCCTTCAACAGAGGTGTTGAAGGCACTACAGGCCCGTTACATCAATGTGACTGGAATCTTAACTTCTACTGTTCCTCTGAAAGGCATCTTGCCTGGCATGAATAAATGAGTTTATTAAATGAAAGAGAAAAAAATATTGGAAAAAGTCTTAAAATCCCATTTAACACTTTTTTTTGAGGACAGTAGAGAGACACTGATTACTTCTTACATTATAAATAAATATAAGAGCCATGATTAGGTAGGGAATTTGTGTTTCTTTAAAGATAAGGATTAAAACTGAAAGAGATTCTCTTTCTCCTCATGACTGTTGTGTGATGAGTAGCCAGATAATGTAGTTTAGTCCCACACTACAGTTTCAAATATTAATGCTTTCTCTCAAAGTCATGGGAACTAGTCCAGAAATGAAAGCCTACTGTCTGTTCTGTCTGTATCAGGCCTACAAACGTCCTTTAAAATTGGCACATGGTTATAATTATTTCCCTATGTTTCCCAAGCTACCAGTTTTCCAGGGTGTGCTGTCAAAATTCCAAACACCTACCCAACTTCTTAATGTAAAAAACTTTATGTATTTTTCTATTTTGGAACAGCATTTAATATGTTGCTAAACATTCAATCAAGCTTCACTTTCTCTTGAATTTGAATTCAACTGTCACTCAATGTATTTTGACATGTATTACAGTTTGAGCAAGTAGCACTGATCAGGATCAGACATTATTTCTGTCTTAATCTGGGTGATACTTTGTCATTAACTTTCACGATGATGCACTGACTTTCGTTAATGCAGTACTGATGTTCATTTGCTTGCAATCATGCCCTGTATTGGTTTGATTAGCCCTGCTGTATGGCTGGTTGATGACAAAACCCCATTGATTACATGTGGTCTGCTTCTCATTTCCAGTCAAGCTTTCTGTCTTGAGACATGAATAGTTTCATTAATTAGGTAAACTAAACACGTTGACAAGCATTCAAGCTAGTCCAGTTCTGGCATAATAGTCCCAGTATTATGGATTCATTCTCTGTAGTCGATGAAAATTTGGTTATTCATTTAAATGAAAGCAGAATCAAAACCTATTGGTGTTCCTTTTATTTGATTATGGTCCCAGAATACATCCAGTACAGTTTCCTCCTACTTTTAGAGGCTGTTACGCTTCATAGGGAAAGACACCAATTATTTATTCCAGATGTTAAAATCCCCCCTGCCCTGATAAAAAAATCTCAGTAACAAGAACAAAACATGACTAGCTAAAATCTACAGCTTTAAAAAAAAATTCTGGATGTAAGTCAAAAGAGTAAGAATTTACATTGAGTCTTCTGTAAAGGATGCAGTTGTTTAATAACGTATCAGCTGTGCTAAATACTTGGAAAAACTGAAGTCAAATCTTCATTGCTGTGTTGACACTGCTCAGCACCTGTCTTGCACTGCTTCTCAGTAACCAATATCCCCCCCCACCCCAATCATGTTCTGGAGATGCATTTTCAAATCTTTTTGCCAAATTAGGGCTATAAAGCATTTTTGGATATTACCCTTAGTCCCAAGATTAAAATCAATGGAAGAGGCCTCCCATCCATCTTGTGACTGGAAATGGGCGTTTTTTCCCCCCAACAGCACTCCAATCCATTAATCTGCTTTCATGCAACACAAGCCAGGAGTACGTTGGACATGGTAGAACCTGTACCAGCACTGGATGTTCCTCTCGGGGAGCAGCAAGAGCAGCTCCACTCCCTGAAGGAGGACAAGCCAGGGCTGTTGGTGAACACAGCCCGATGGCCTCCCCCTGCCAGGACCAGGACAACAACAGGCTCTGCTGACAGTCCAGGCATGATCAGACAAGGCAAAATATTGAATCAGGTGCAGGGTCCATCCAGACAGTGCAGTCAGAAGGAGCAGAAGATGGGACTAGAGACAAAGCTACCCGTAACACAGGTTTCAGGGTCCACCCAGGAGGTGAGGCTGGAGACAGGAGCTGCCCAGGCCTGAGTCGAAATGCTGCTCCAGATCGATGGCCAGTGGGTGCAGGGGTGAGCCTAGCTGGGGCAATTAGGGCCTTTTAGTGCCCTTGGGACTCTGGCAGCTCCACAGAGTAAAATGTATACAGAAATGAGTGGGGCGGGGAAATCAAGTACTATCTGGGAAAGCAGTTTCAGAGAATTAAGATTTCTACAAGCAAGAATGAAGTAATTGTTAGCAATTCCATTTCATCCCTATAAGCAAAGTACGAGCACCATCTACCCTGTTTCTGCATGACATAGAGCCATAAAAAAAAAAAAAAGGCAATCAAATACATAGTAAAAGTAAGCTTATGAGTAACATTTAAAAGGAAGTGTTTTAACTTTCAAACATTAGCTGACACATACTTTGATGTGAGGCAAAGATACGTTATCATTCTTGAATCATGGACTCACACTGTGCCTCATGTGGCCTCTGACATGTAAGTGTGACAAGTCCCTTTGCAGACATTTTGACTTTCAAATCATGATGATAGCAATACTTTCTCATGAAAGATGAGAAATTACTGGACACCCAAGTGCTACGTTGGTGTAATTGATATCTTTCTCAGAAGTTGTTTCAAAGCACTATTTATTCCCATTGTGTACACTGATCGAGAAAATAATCCTTTGGACTTTATTTCTGATTTATTCATGGCAGCAAGTCAAGACCACAGAAATGAGGAGCACTGAAAAAAGAAACCTCACATATGATGGTAAAAAAGCAGACCATGTTTGAAATCATCTGGTCACTTCTGCTTCTCAATACTTCTCTGAAATTCCATGCTGCCTTCCTTCACAAACTTATGGAGAGAGGAATACTTAGGACAGGAAAAAAAAAAAAGTAATCTATCTTTTGAAGTCTAGTTATCCAGAAATACTTTCATCCTCACCCTCCTCCCGGCTAGCAGAAGACGGAAAACAGAAGGGATTTTACAAAACCATTGTAGCTGCTTTTGGGCCTGCCTCCACTGATCCTCATGACCACAACCACCACGTAGAAATCAGAACTTCCTTCATATAGAGACAACTGCTTAGGGAGGTCTGCTATTTCCTCAGCTTTCTGTCCTACGAAAGAAACACTCAGCGCAACTCTTCAAACCCCTGGCATCCCAACAGCAGCTCAGACCGAGTTCCCAATCCCTCTGAAGGACCAGTCCTATCTAGGTGGGTTTTTAGCAAAGGGAGTGCAACTCTCCACATTAGGCTCGTCCGATGCTTATCCTTGCGCACAGCAGTAAACAGATGATGACCGACAAGGGAATGCCAGAAACAGTGGATGTTTTGGCCTTTTGTGGGGCAGTAATGGCACCGTGGGGACGGAAAGGGATTTTTGTGCCTGTGTCTCTTCCAGCCTTCACTAAATACAGGTGCCCACAGCCAGGGACGACTGCTCACACAGGCTTCAGTTTTCCACTGCTTATTAAGTTATACTTTAATTGTCAGCAGTGAACCTAGACTGGGCCTGGGTTCTCAGAAGGGAGTCTTAAGATAAACATTTATTTCTAGAAGTTTAATTGCTGTTTTCCTGCAGCAGAATTCCTCGGGCAGCCATAGTGAAAGGGTTAAAGACCCCCAAGTCCCTCTCCCCCAACTTATTTCTTGCTTACAAATAGAGAGATTTGCAGTTGCCATATTATGAACGGTTTTATTGCTGTCTGACATTTTGTAATACATTGTTACCATTCCAGTCTTTAATAGGTAGACTAAAAAAATAAACCATAGATCTAAAAGTACATAGTATTAGTTTAACCCATAATCAATATAGCAACTGATTCAAAGTATGCTACACGGGCACTTTACAAACAAGGAAAAAGTAATTTAAAACCATGTTTCAAGGATATTTAACATTAAATTCCAAAGGTTACTTCTAACAAACTCAACTACCCGCAAAGCTGCTAGTTTGACAGTTTTCAAACAAAAGCTCACTGAGAGAGTCTGTGTATGGCTGTACTTATACATAACATTTCAAAGCAGTAATGCTCTCTTGTGCTTAATGAGACGTTACAACAGACAATATATTCTTCATTTGAAAAATGTGTGCAATACTCGATGCAGAAATTAAGTTCGTTTTTAAAGTGTAACACAAGTATAACCAAATACGTACACTATATACAGGGTATTAAAAAGTTAGTAAGGCTGCTTAGTCTTTCAAATCTGGCGCATGGTACAGATAGGACACACACCTCTGCAAAAGACGTTGTGGATATTCCCATGGACGTCCAAATCTAAATACTTGCAGAAATGTCCCAGCTACTTTGAACACTCTATTGGACTTTCAAACGGAAGCAGAAGTTATTTCTAAAGTAGTTCCACTCTAGCTATATAGGATTTCTAGCATGGAGATGTTCTTTCTGGAGAAGAACTTAAGAAATGACTACTTGACTGGCCTCTGGACAATCTGAAATTTCTCACCGGTGTTAACATCTTCACGACTGTGCATGCTGTATGTTTGTTTATACATACATAACAAGAAAACATAAACCCATGTCTTCTAGCAGGAAAAGGGAAACATTCCTAATAATACATTTTCTTTAGGAAAACTTGATTGATATATACAGTATATAAAAAAAACCAACCCTACACAATTGTCAGCATACAAAAATATGAGTTCAGTATCTTTTTTATACTTCAAAACCTAATGATGAAAAATCCAGGTATCCTGAGACAGGTCTGTACTGTGCATCTAATTTACCAATGCCAGTGTACTGCCGGAGTACAATTAGAAAAGCACTACCTGCATTTATCAACAAGTACAGAGATAAAATACATAAGGCAATGCATTAGCTTGAGAAACTCTCCTCTTTTCATAACGTTAAAGAAAAATGGTGCAAAAGATGCGTAAAATGCTGGCAGACATATCCATGAAGTAACTGTAAAGAGTACAGAACAGTATGTATATATACTACAGTTACTGATTTCACAATTTAAATGAAAATAAATGAAAGATACTTTCCTTTTTTTGAGCATCATGCTTCACCATGATGTGTATACTCACATTCAGGCAATTGTCTTAAATATATATATATATATATATATACTCTATATCTGACAATGAATTAATAAAACGAAAAATCACTGTTTGCTTGTGAATTTCTCTGGGTAAAAACAGATCAATAAAACTGGTTCATTTTTTTTCCATTAGGGGATTCTAACAAATGAAATGAAGTATGATTACTATAAATCCTTGTCAACTTAAGTTTAATTGTTTTGGCTCTCAAACAGGAGAAGAGCAGTTCTGACCACTATTGACTGCATTAAAACAAACAAATAAAAAACAACCTGAAAACCTGATGCATTTGCTAAAACCCACTGAAAACTATCTAAAAAGCCACTAAAGATTGCAGCGCTCTCAGAGGACCTAAAATTGGTTGGTTGGTTCAGCTGACAGCAGGAATACTTACTTTAAAATGGATCCCTAAACACAAAAATGTTTGACATTGAGAAACTGGAATATATACATTTTTGTATTCATTTACATTTACAATCTGCAAGGAAAAGAAGTGTTATGAAATACTTAACTTGGGGAACTAGGCTGAATCAATGCTCATTTCATAAAGACTGTTTAGCATCCTATTATTCATAGATGATGGTTACAAAGATAAGCCAAACATCATCAGCTCTACCTTAAAATCAAATCTAAGTTTTCTCCAAGCAGGAACCCTATGGCAACTTAGCTGTTCCTTGGCCCTTGACCTTCCCTTCCCAGCTGTTAAATCTCCTGTACATCCCCCACAGACTACAGCTACATCACGGCAGTCAGTATTTGGTAATGTATGTCTCTAGATCCTTGAATTTATTCCCAGAAGAATTACACTTGTCTTGGATGAAAAAGTAAAAATTATATACAGAATGCTTTCCCTAAACCAGTACAACACTTTGTCGTAAAAACAGGCTGCATAATCTGTTGCTGTAGAAGCAAAGATTTAACAAGCTACGGGTGCTACAGCTCTTGTAAATCATCACTCTTGGTCATCTCTTCTTGTCATCTGTAAGTCTAAAAATTTATGAGAGGATAAGCATAGTGTGATGAGAATGGATTTTTTTTTACTCTGCAGGTGCACCTTGAATAAGGAACAAAGACATCCTCCACATATACCAAACAAGACAAATAGCTTTAATAATGAACGTATTTCAATTTATAATTTCAGTATGGGCTTCTTAAAGGTCCATGTAATGTTATCAGAAGTCAGATGTGTTAGAATGTGCAGTGTGCTCTGAAAACAGAGGCACAAGAAAAGCAGCCTGAAAAGCTGCACAATGTTTCAAGTGAACACTGGCTTTTGAAAGACATTTTGAGAAATTAGGCTCCCACTTCCCATAGACAGTCAGTGGGACATTTATGCCCAATTTCCTTTGGAAATCATATCTTTACATGCCACCTGTAATCCCAGAAAACCAAGGCTTAAGTTTCTCAGCCCCTTTGATATCAGGCTAAATAGATACTTTATTTTGCAGTATGGGTCACTGAATAAGTTTTTGAAAACTTCCTCTAGAGGGGGGAAAAAAGAATAAAGAACCAAAAATTAGATACAAAAACAAGAGTTCAAGATTTCTGATGCACACTCAGGAAAAAATAGCTAAAGAATTTGGGCCAGTGACTGGCTTATAACTATTTGTCCCTCAGTGTTTACAAATATCTATTACCCCATGCTTTCAACACCAAAACAAATTAGACAATTACCATATTGAACAGGGACACTATTTTAGGATATTTGCATTCCTGTTGTTTTCAATGCAATAAAAAACCTAGTTACAATAACGTGTGTGCATGCTACAGATTTTGTCCTCTAGGTTATGTGACATTATACAGGGTTAGCAGCTCCATGCATGACTCACTTATGTACAAGCATTAGGTTATCCTTGACAAAAAGAATTAGTTCTTGAAGAGTAAGACTTTGTGGGTTTGTTTTTCTTTTTTTTTTTTTTTCTAATCACAAAGATTATAATCCCACAGCTTCCAGTAACTATGAAAGGGCGTAAACTTCAAAACCCAAAGCAGAAATTGTTATTGAAGTGTTCATTATTGCATATGTCTGTCACAGTTTAAGGCAAACATTCTATACTTAAGGTTGGACCGGTAATTGATACGGCTACATAAATATATACATATTGAAACTCACATATATGTGCAGACATATATATCTGTGGATATATAAAAATATTTATTTTCTTAGCAAAGTTAAAGTCTGTAAAAACACTAAGAATACTGAAAAAGGTAGGAGCCCTAATTCCTCCTTTGGAGAAAAGTAAAAAGTCCCCTAGATATCCTACGTAAAGAACACTCTTTGCAAGAGTACAGCTTGTTTTGACTTCTCACGTATTTCATTGTGGATTAATACATTTGTTGAAGATTTCATAAATAATTAGATAATATGCAAAAATTATGTTGTGAGGTTTGATTGCTACAGCATAACTACAGGCTGCTGTTGTACAAAAAATAAATTTTATTCAAACAGTATATGTCCTGCTCTCATAGAATGCAAAGCTACTGCTACAAGTAGAACTATTTCAGAATATAGTTTTTGTTTTAATGTGTCACCTATGAAACCTCATTTGGGGGCATTTTTGCTGAAAATACTTTGGCCAAAAGAACAGCCAAACGCAGATACATTTTCCCTGGGCCCTCTAAATACTCAGTACAATTTTCAAAATAAATCTGTAACAATTACCACTCCAGAGAACTGAAATGCTATACAAAACAGTTCTGACAAAACTGGCAGCATGGAACAGCAAACCCCCAAACTATGCTTCAACTTAAACCACAGACATTTCCAGTTAAACATAACAATACTGCCTCATCCTCGCCATACGTAGATTTGCTAGTGTAGTGCTATACAAGAATATACACAGCTGTGGAAAACTCTGCAATGCAGAGGCGCAATAATGTAAAGCATCCATTAGACAGGGTCTGAAATTCAGTCTAACTATGGATGAAGATCAGACTTCTCCTCCTTCTCCTTCATTCTAATGGCAGCTGAACAAGGGCAAAACTTCACCTCACGTGCCGTACAGGTATTCCTCCTAAGAGTATGACAACGCGCTGCTTAAGACACGGCTGAGTTTGCTGATCACGAGCACACGTTCGTAGCAGCAGTCTGCCTGCAGCCATTAGGCACAATTCTGAGATGAGTTTTTCCATCTTTAAACCTCACTTACATTATATCCTTGAAACAGTGATGCCATCGTTCTGAGAAATTATGACGGCGCCAGGAAAAAAGGGATTATCAGTGCAAAGGGCCCCATATGAAGTGCATGCTCATTATCAAGCCTAGTTTATCTAGGCTTTTATTCCTTCCACAAGAACGGATTCTGCATAGTGTGTAAGTGAAGTCATTCTCTCTGAACAAGACATTTGTTTTCAAGCTGCTGGCTATATCTATCATGTGGCTGAACAAGACACATCAAATGACTCTGATTCCAGTGTAAAATTCCCAAGGAAGATTCCTGTTCTACTAGTGTAAGGCTGGAGTGCACAATTCCAGAAATGCTTTTTGGAAGTCATTTTCCAATGGCAATAGAGAATATTTGGGGTATTTCTTTTGTTATCCTGAGTAAAGGGTTTTTTTATTTATCAAAGCCCCAAGCACATACTGCTATAGTGCAGTTAGATTTTTGTCATATAGTCCCAGTATCCTAAAGGCCATTATCGGATTATTTTCTGGAGCGGTTCTCCTCATTCTTCTCCAACAGGTGGTGGTGGCTGGCACAGCTTGTATAACCTGACAGGGACAAAAAAACAAAGCAATTGCTATTCTGAGAGCTTGGTCATTACTAAAATCAGTAAATTTAAGGAATACAAACAATCTAAGTCTTCCTGCACTGCAAAACAAGAGGCACTGAATTCAGTTTAATAACATTGATATAAAACCAGTAAAATCTTATTCATGCGCATGAATGTTTACATTGAAAGTGGTATTATTAAAATACATGTCTATAAGCAACCTCATAAAGACATTCCAGTTTAGGCAAGTTTTCTTATTTCTGCACTGAAGGACCCCATCCTGGAGAAAGCTGTCTCCACTCATCCAATTACCAGTTGTTGCTCTGAATTTCTAAATTGGAAAAGCTGCTTGGTGAATGAATGCAATTGCCTCCATTTTTGTTTTGTTTTGGCACGGAGTCAGATCTCACTGTAACACAGTTCCCTATAAAACCGATGCTGTTTGAAGAACCTAAGACAGATGTCAGACACGTGACATGCCAGCATGAAGGTTTTAAACTCCCCCACGTTTCTACATGTATGAAGTCAAGACCAGTAAGATTAGGTTGAAATGACCACCTCAGTACAGAGAGCCACTCCTTCATTTATAAAGGTTTTTGAATTTCTATTGAACTCTTTTGCATGGACTTGGTTATTAGCAAGTGTTTGAAACTTCACCCTAATGTTAGGGATACTGAAAAGAAACAGCAATCATTCTGACCTCAGGCTCTCTGTTCTGTATGTTCAGCAAACAGTACCTCCCCTGCAACCACAGCAATCAGAAGCAGCAACAGACATGATCTCATTTGGAGATTACATATTTTCTTCAGGGAAAGTGTATCGTTGAAGGAATAGTAAAGAGAAGAGACTGAGTATGGCATGGGAAGGAGAAAAAGCATTAGATGCCGAAAATGAAGAGAAAATGACACAGCATGTGCATTAATACTTAACTTGAAGAATCTCTGATATTGAAACACCAAAGCAATAGAAATAGCTGGTTTGGTAGGTCTGGCAGGGTGGTGAATCGTTCAGTGACTTGGGGGCTAGGGATATTTAAGCTGCTCAGGCTGAGTTTTCTAAGTATATTTTGCAAATTTGCCTGCTAAACATCACATTAATTTATATGGCTCCATTTTAACTAATCATAAATTCCAGAATCATACTACAAATCAACACAGAAAACAATCTGTACATGTGGCTGGACTCCACGAACAATTCAATTTCAATGGACTGGTGCCTTCTTGGCATGATACCGTGCTGCTACTGAAATTATGTGAGGCACGGTATGTATGGCTGCCCCCCTGAGTACTGAAAGCCTCTTCAACATCTAGCACATCTTGTCAGAAGAAGCATCCTGTGGCTATGCAAAAGCAGGGCAGGATAGCTGCTCTTCTCTGATTTCAGTTCCCTTGGGAGTTAAAACCCACGGGACGCTCACAACACACAATGGCTGTGGGCTACATAACTTTTCTCTGAATCTCACTGGAAGTGATATTATCAAGCAGTATTGTTTCTGGATGGTAAGAACAGGGAGCATCAGTTCTGTCAGCCAAGCAGCAATTGCAAACCTGTTTTCAAACCTCCACCATAATGAAGCTTTTCCACATTGTCATCTGGCAGATTCAGAAACGTGATCATTTAAGGTTACACTGTGCAGACACCAATGTATTTGTTAGGAGCCATATATAAGCCAATACACATATATCTCATACTTGTGTACCAATGAATAAGATCTTTATACAGACAAGTATGCAGAGAAAAATAAACAGGGGTTGAGTTATTTGATTCTGCTGCTGTAATAAAGCAGTAATATTCAAAGCTGGCAAAAGACAGATAAAATTACTGTCAGAATCTCATCTAAGTAATTGCAGTAGGGTTAGTTCTTGATGTTTTAGCAAAATCTAATTTCTGTGGAACAATGTGCAGAAAAGTTCAGCCCCAAGTACCAAGGTCTGTGTATTCCTCAAGTTAAAATGGTAACCATTAAGATTAGAGAGAGTGATGTAGGGAAATTCTGAAGCAAACTAACAGCAAGGCTGCATAAATCCCTAAGGAGCTATAGTTGCTGAAGACGGTATAGAGCAGAAACAGCCTGTTCTGGGTCAATATACATGGAACAACTATTTGAGATGGCACAAACAGATCAGCTGAGAAAAGACAGAAAACAGAGGCGACTGCAGAGAGCTGAGAACACTGTCAATTGACGTTAAATGGAACCAAATGTAATAGTAAAATCATTTTCAAGGCAAAGAATTGAGAACCCCCAGTATCATTTACCTATACATCAAAAGTATCACTCCTGCTGATGACTATTCTGACTTACGTGACCTTCCTCTCTTAAAGGTACACCACATGTCCCAAACACTGAGGTCAATGAGATATTCCTGTGACACTGCTGTTGCTGCTGACTGGCAAGCATGCTGGATCTATTCTATGTTCTAGGAGCTCTCTCTCAACTTTTCTTCAGCTTTTCATTGCTGTGTTGTGGGAGTGTCAACTGGAAAGAGGTGATCTTTTCTCAACTGATGCAAAGCCAAAAAATGTCTCATGGCTAAGTTTTTCTTTTCAAAAACTTAGATTTTTCCTTTATCACAAAAGCTCTGAATCTAGATACATGCTCTGTCATTTAGAGGTGGGACAAGTTTAGTTTGCAACAATTCTTTGGCTGTCTCCAGAATTATGTCATGAAGGAGGAGTCCATTTAAGGCCAAAACCATACTGTTTGAAATACGAAAAGGCTTCTCACAGCTTTTACTATAATAAAATGTTATTTTTCTGTGTTAGGTTGCCACAATGCAAGACAATTGGTCAGGCAATTTTGCTCCTGGATTGCCTCTAAGCTAATCGTTACTGTGAGAAGGGATGTCCCCATCTGCTGGTAAGGGCAATGACTTCATTGCCGATGGGTTTACTCTAGAATCAGTACTTTTGTTGGATCTTATTTAATCTCCTTTATGGGGCATGCAAGATGCATATATGCTCCAACAAATGCTGCTACTCAGCAACTGAACAGCAGCTGCTGCTCAGATTTGCTCATACCTTGTACAATTAAGGTACACTCCTCTTCTAGAACCAGATAGAGCACAGCCATGGAACAACGTGCAGTGATTTGTTACAAATGAATTATGAGCAGTAGCCTGATTCCCTACTGGAAGAAACTGGGACAGATGAGAAAAGGGGAACAAACTGCATAAGAAAAAAATTCCTGAGTATTAGTGGTCAGAACCCAGAAGACATTCTTTCTGTGAGGCTATAGATAGCATATGTGCTCATTCACATGGTTACCTCTATCAGGTATTACTAATTCACTGTTTCCTTGCTGAAATTTAAACACCACAGTGGGTCTGTTATGTATTTCACAGATCTGTTTAGCTCATTCAATGTGTTATCATTAGTCAACAAAAACATTATGTTTTAAATTGGTAAAAAAAAGTTTAAATTAGAGCTGGATTTATAAAACCACTTTAAGATAAAATTAAGAACATTGTTGTTTGGTTATTTTCATTTATAGGTATTGTGCTTGTTAAGAAACATTTCAGGTACCTGCAATCCATCACAGCATTAAAAAGCTGGATAAATATAGAACAGTCGCATTTTTCATTCTAATGGATGTTTCAGAAAGAGATGAAGAAAGACTACATCATCTCTAAAAGCAACTAGAACGTGATTTTGCTGAGATACTGCAGTACAGTATTTCATTAAAATGGGGCTATGGATTTAGTTATGAATATTTCCCCACAACCACTAAACATCACAAGTGATGAAGGACTTACTCCAGTGTTTTCATAATTACCATGAACTAAGTTTCATTTTTCAAAAAAGGGGCACATTTTGAAGTGCTACATAGCCTGAATTTCTGCAACTGATTACTTCGAAATTGTATGGCTTAAGAACATAATTCATTTTATGTACATTAAAAGCTAAATCTTACCAGTTAGGGCACACTAAGTCACTGTTTATTGTTAGCTTTTGAGCAGCTAGGACAGAATTTGGCACAAACTGGACAAAATCATGGTCTAGGATACAAACAATCAGTTACCGTGGGACAGACTGTGGCGTTCGATCCCTCACTCCTAAATTCTTGGCTGTGTTTTGTACTCTCGCACCCTGTGAAAAAAAAACCAATAATTTTGCCTCATTTATTCCAACACAAGTCAGTAAGTTTTCTGAGCTTTCCAGATGAAGATAACTATTAATTATAATAAATACATATGCTCCATGTCCCAAAACAACTCTCCTCTTCTAAGGTGGGAAACAAAAGCAGTACATTGATTTTCCACTTAGTGAAATATGCAGAAAAAAGAAAATCTTTCCACTTGTCATTAAATAAATGCATACGTATATATCTTACAGAAAAAACTTCATAAAAAAATAAACATTTAAGGTTTAAAACAATCCAAACACATCTTGTTTCAATTTGTTTGATTTTTGTCACGATTTCTTTGTAGAAGACATGGATAACAAAGTCCTTTTCTGAAGTGTCACTTATTTCCTGTGAACTTCTGAACAAAAAAATATTACAGATTATTTCCTATGAAGAGCCTTCTAGTTAAATCTAGAAAAATGGACTAAATTGAGGCACTAAATTAGGATTAGAAAAATGCAGGTCCTGATCTTCCTTTATAATCAGAGTCATAAAAAAAATCAGGTTGGACTGGACCTGCCAAGACTGCTTACTCTAATATCTCTGCTTAAAGCAGGCTCGACTAGAAAAGCTGGTCTCTCTGGACCTCAACTGATCCTTTGAAAAACTATAATGAAAGTGCTTTTGTCTCACTGACTCATCCAGTAAGGAGGAAGTTGATAAAACATGCACAATGTTACCATGATAGTGAAAAATGCAGACTCTTCTGCAAACAAACTAGCTTAGACATATCAAAGAACTCGGTAAAATTTGTTTTTAAATTATGAGGTCTAGCTTTTAAAGTGCAGTTTTATTAATGTAAAGTGGTCATCATAAAGAAACGTATCTGTTAGATATACAATCTCTTTATGTTTTCTAACATTTTAAAGGAGATGGAAAATACTTGTTCTGTCACTGTCATACATACACTGACTCTCCCTTTATTTGTCCTTGTGGACTACCTAAATTCAGGACAAAATACCAGAGCACAAAAATATATAATCTCAGAATTCTTACAGTGAGATATTAGATTGGTGTGAAACATCAAAGATAATTTACATTCCAAACAGAGCTGCAATGGCAGCTGCACATGATGTAAAAATGAGGTGTAATCATTGATTCAATACATAGAGTAAGACTAGACTTTGCATCTGACTGAAATCTGGTAGCCAGGAAATGGAGAAGGTATTAGTTCACTGTTGTGAGCTCAAACAAAAGATGAGAAAGGCTGGCTGGTTACACACAGGTAAGTTCTCAGAGTTTATGTAAATCAACATGTGCAACAAAAAATACTGTGTCCTTACATTTCTTTTAGGGGGGAAAAAAAAAAAAGATAAAATAACTAGAGTACCTACAAAACTGAAGGCAGAATATAAAAGTGATTTTACGTCTAGCTCAGTAGGCTTGCCTCCGACAGTTGCAAGAGACATGACTACAGACCACACCAAACATATGTCTTGCCCCAGAAACTCCTCCAGAATTCAGTCATTAGTCACGCAATACTTCCTCTGTTCAGGAGTGAGTATGCATTTGATCGATTTCAGTGATTCTCTTCTCTTCCTTCCCATCTCGTCTTGGACCCCTGAATAACTTAACATCACTAACCTCCTTGTGGAAGGAGATCCACATCTTGGGTACAATCTTAGCTTGCTGTGTCAAGAACCGCTATTTTCATTTGGGTTGAATCTGCCAGTTTCATTTGATGCCTTTAGTTCTGCACTGGTGAGGACAATGGTCAGTCCCTATCCATGCCACATCTTCTTTAGATGTCTGTCATATCCTCCTTCACTCATGAAGTCAAACAATCCTAGATTATTTTGCCTGTCTACCCTGTCTATAAATCATTCCCAAATGTTGATAATTTTTTCTGACCTCCTCTGAACCTTTTCCATTAGGTTATATCCTTATGGAAGGGATCAGAACATCAGATAGTTCAAAATGAAGGGTCACAGCAACATGATTTCCACTGTGTCATCTCTATCCTTGCCTAAACCATTATAGCTTCTGATTTGCTTTACTGATAGCTACTGAGAATTGAGCTGGTGTTTTCTATCATATCCTGAGGTCTCGGACATGAGATGTAATGGCAAGCTCACAGTCAATTATTGTAAATGTAAACTTAGGGTTTGGTTCTTCCCCCGTGTGCATCACTTAGCAGATATCTACACTGGTTTCATCTGCCATTTTATTGCTTAGTCATGAAGTCCTGTAAGATCCCTTTGTAATTCTTCATAGTTACTTCTCATCTTGAGAAGAGTTCAGAGGAGAATAGGAAGAATGATTGGGTAAGAAAACACAACCCAAAAAAGAAAGATCAGATGAAATGATGTTCTTCTGTCTACAAAAGTGATGGCTTATCAGGGAAATGATAATCAAATTGGGGACGGACCTTTTAGTAGGGCCTGTAGCAATAGGACAAGGGGTAATGGTTATACAGTAAAAGAAGGTAGGATTCAGATTAAATATAAGGAAGACATTTTTTACAATGAGGGTGGTGAAACACTGGGACAGGTTGCCCAGAGAGGTTGTAGATGTCCCATCCCTGGAAACATTCAAAATACTAAAAGTCTGCTGCTAAAAAGGGAGTAAAATCTGGTCCCTAAATCTACAGTATACTGGACGGAAAACAGGAGACAAATTGAAGGGAAAAAAAAAAAAAAAAAGACAGACTCAAGTGAGGCACTAAGTAAAACATCCTAATGAAAACATTAAGAAAACTCTGGAACTGAGCATTTGGGAAGCACTCTGCAGGAGTCTCCACTACTGAAGGTTTAAGAACAGATATGACAAGTGTCTGTCATGAATTGCATAAGGATAGCTCATCTGGTGTCGGTTACAAAGTTAGACATGTTGAGTCCGGACCTTCATCACCTTCAGTGTCCTTTCCTCAGTGCCATTTTCTAAACTTTTATCATAATAAAGAAACCCCACCATGACAGACTGCTGCGATTGGCATATAATTAACATAATTGCGAGCCAGGATATACATATACATGGCAAAACTATCTAAATTAATCACATGTAGATCCTGAACGTCAGTGCTGTGACTACCTCTGAGAACAAAACCAGCCTATTTTTACTTGCATCACTCACTAGACAAATTAATTTTAGTATCTTGCTCACATAATAAATCAAATGCGTTGATTTAAAAAGGAGCCTAGCTTTATACAACCATGTAATTTATTGTTTAGCAGGAGAACAAATTAGACCTTACTTACAACCACCAGATTCTCATTTCTTTTGAGGAAAAGCCCCCAAGAATTACTAGCAACTTGCTACATGACATCTCTTTGTCTCCACTGAGCACCATTATACCATTTCTATTTCAATATACTGCTAATTTATACTTCTCCAGTATTATTCTTAAAGCTATAGCAATGTAAATATTGACACTGTTTGTCTCACGTAGGCGTAAGGGATAACTGTGCTACAAGGCTCCAGAATGCTTCCCTCTGCACACCAGCACTGCCAGAGCGCTGGTGAAAAATGCCAACAGCTCTGAGGAGACACCGCCATCAATCTGGACTCTTATATATGAACTAGTATTCTCATTGCCATGAGAAAAAATGATAGGTTTATTTTCAAGCTACACACTAATTTAAGGATAGCAAGAACCAGTCACATAAAGAAAACAGATTCTCTTTATGTCCAGCTCAAAGAGCTCTAAATCAGTACAATTCTTATAAGAATTACTCAAAATGCAGTGCTGTTGTTATACTCAAGAAAAGGCATGGAAAAATGATTACTCACTTAAAAGACAACACAAATTCTCTCCTAGCCTTTTCTGTTTATCAGCTTTTTAGTTACCTGTCTTCAGAGCCCTGTGCCCTCCTGCAGCTCCTTTCCTAGGCCTCTCTCCTCTCCACACTTTGCTGCATCCTGAAGGCACACTCCTGTCAGGATGCTTTACATGGTATTTTGTGGGTACAGATGTTTACATGAATAAACATAGATAAGTAAATAAAGTTGCTAAAAGATAGTTTGGACATGTTGTCAAAATTTTTATTTTAAAACATCAGTCTAGACTGGATTTGCAGATGAAAACCAGAAACCACTTCACTAAAACCATTCCACAGACCCAAGGTCAGGCAGCTCTCACAAGCTGGTCTCTTTTCTTTAGTTCTTGAAGAACAGGTGCTTGCAAATACCTAATTATAACTGACAGGGCAATTACTTTGAAAATTGTTCCAACAATACAGTCAGGGCTATTATGAGTCTTGTTAAACATGATCACGACCTCATTCAATTTAGAAGGAAAAAAACCCCACCCAACCAAAACACTTCCTGAGGTCATCCATTCATTCAGGTGTCTCCAGTTATTCGGTACTGATGCCCCAAGCTGGAAGAGGTACCAGCTTCGAGTAGAGACAATCTCCCCTTGTGGAAAGCTGATGCTGCTAGGAGCTAACATTGCTGGCTTCTCCAGAATAACAGATGGAATAGATGTCCTTTCATTTGCACCTCCCTCTGGCTGATCTCTTTATTCCACAAAAGATTTGGGGTGTAAACGGGCTAACAAAGTTTTTGGTTGGTTGATTTTATTTATATTAAGCCAGGTAAAAGACACATGTATTGCCCTTAAAAAAAATGTTCTGCATCAAACCCCAAGAAGCTTAGCTTTCCCTCCCCCTGCCCTCCAAGGTTTATGGCCTGCATTATGCAGTTAAATCCTACAGATAATTTGAACATTAAATCCAGAGCAGGTTTCTAGAAAATACCATAGTGTGTTGTTGAAATTACTCCAGAACATTTAGAATTTAATGGAGGGTTATATTTCTACTGCAGAACTCCAAGACTGATTTAAAATTACAACAAAAGATTATTACTCTATTAAATGTTGTAGTGGTTGCCTGCAAGAGGAAAAATGTGTGAAAAAAGTCTGGTCTGATATACTAGCAGACTTTTTTTGCAGTGTCTGTGGGTGGTATTGATCACTATTGATCACCTGCTGTTTTACTTCAGAGAATGTAGCCCCACTGCAGGCTTCTTTCTACATCTCTATTTGAGCAAGTACAGTTACAGCTGCTCAAAACCACGCAAGTTACTTTCATTTTCATTTAATAAACTGCAGAAGATCCACAAATGAATCAGCATTTTTGAAGAGCGTCTAGAACTGTACATTGAAAAAGTGCCCTTTGACAGAATACATCCTGCAAGCAGACATATGCAAAACTCTACATCCATATTTTTTGACTGCAAAATACCCAGATCTGCCTTTTGTCTAGAACTTCAGGAGCAGACATATCAAGCTATACATGCAAGTTTAGTCTTATACAGCAGTAGCTTTCTTTTCAAGTCAAGTTAAAGCTGTAATTCCTGAGCAGACCTATATGATCTGATTCAAGAACCCTGAGGGTATTTATTCACCACAGAAACTTAATTAATGCACTGAATAAAGTGAAAGTCCGATATGAAATGGGACAAAATTACTCTGATGTATCCACGTTAGCCAACAGCACTTATATATAATTGATCAGAATCTATGGCTTGAGAATATCTACACAATTGCTTTAACAGACTACAGGTTTGATCTAGCGTAAGTGTATTTTTGTCTATGGCAAGTTAGAAGTAAAGTACAGCTGTTTAATAATCATTTTCATAACTAAATGGTGATTGCTGCACAGAAAATGGAGCAGAATTAATGAAAATAATAGAATTAGAAGCAAATTAAAAACCAGAAGTTATGAATCTTGTCTTATCTGTGATTAATTGTTCCAATATTTAACTATCTTTTTTTCACTTCAAGATTGAGTGCATCCTGTATCTTCTTTATGCTTTGTCATAAGGTTGAAAGCTACCACAGGCTGGGATATATGTTCCATATGCACACAGTATGATCAAACCCCCACTCAACCTCTCTTTGATCAACTGAATAGGTTGAGTTCTTTAATCTTCACTTCATAAGCCTTGCCTAACAACCTCTGCATCATTCGTGCTCCTCCTTTGAACTCCTTCCAAGATTCCAAACATCCTTTTGAAATCATTTATGTGATAACAAGATATTCTAGAAAACGTTCTGCCAATACAGTGAAGTATATGCCCCATTTTCAGTTGATATTGCCTCTAAATACAGCATTTTTTGTCATATCTTAGCACTAAGAGTTCATCTTGAGGTGGTTATCTATCCACAACAGCCTTAAAATCCTAATATTCTATTATGACCAAAGAGTGAAAAACACTATTTCGAAATAAGCACATTGTCCTCAGGAATCTTGCCTGGAAAGTTAAGAGCCATGGTCTTTATTTCTCCCCTTCCTTCCTACGCTTCTCCTTCATTCAGTACATGAGTCACTTTTTATTAACAGTAGTTAATAATCTTAAGTTATTTTTATGGATAATATATATTAAAATAAAGATTGTCTTACTCAACAGACTATTCTGATGTAAGGTGATACCACAGCAGTTACTATACAAAAATCACCAAGTAAAATCATAAGCCTGTAAAAATTATGATCCATTTACACATACAGAAAAAGCAAGCATCTGGTTAAAAACAGCCTGTTCCACTATTTTAAAGACAACAAATCCTTGCAGTCAACAATAAAGGAAGAGAATAAAAAAAAAAAACACAAACCACAAAACAACAAAATACCCAAACTAAGAAAACTCACGCAGATGTTACACAACATTAAGATGGAGGTTAAAAAATGGTTGAGTCATTCTTGTTTAATGGTAACACATTTTGTTAGGAAACATTGTGATCTTACCCATAGCGAGCATCTTACCTGTTTGCGCATGACATCTGTAGCTTGCATGATATAGCGAGGAGGTAGCCCATGGCTCCGAGCCAGAATGATCGCCTGCTCCAGGGTAACACTCAGAGTGCAGCTGCAATGGAAGACAGGAGTCAGCTAGCAGTGATTTCCTTAAAATAACTGCTTTTAGATCAATTATCTTTTTTTTTTTAAAAAAAGTCATAAATAAAAAGATTACATAGTAGACTTGCCCGCTATCTCTCCCCCACCCATGCAGACATTAGCCTGAACACTAAAGTGTTTCTTAATTAGAAAGATTTTGAGTGTAACAAGCATTCCTGCTGACTTACAACCAAATGCATTTGCCTTGTTTTGCTGCTGTTTAAAAAAAAAATCCAATAAAAACCACAACCCAACTATGGCTTGGCAAGTGCATCAGAGAGTGACAACTCAAGAAGAGGTTTTTGTAACTGTATAAATCCCTTTCCAGGTGGTTTCTGCACACCTTATTTCTCACCCTCCGCTGTTAATGCAGACTCTAGCTTTGGTACCAGGATTCTGACCTCTTGCCCTTAATGTAGCTTCGTTATTCTCATGGCACATTAGTGCAGTTCAGTCCAAAATTAAGAGACATTTACCCCTCCCAAAACAGAAAATAAATAAATAAATAGGGCATTCTTTCAAATAAACTGTTGTCTCCTACTTTGCCAATCTTTTTCAAGTCAACACTTGAGGACACAAACTGATCATGGCACCACATCCTAATGAAAAGGCTGGTAATTGCTTTGTCAGAGCAACCAGGAAAGTTTCAGAGCTAGAGATCTTGCTGTAGGACAACCTGTCATCACACCACACAAGAAGTAGTAGGGAAAGTCATTTTGGACATGCCATCTGATTTCAGTTGTCATGGTGAGGATGAGGACTGATAGATGGTTTCTCCAACAATCAAGACCAAAGCTGTAGAAGACTCAGATAAAGGCAACAAAACTGAGTACAAACAGGTACTTTTTGAAAAGCCCAATATGTTTGAGGGCTGCTGTCATCCAAGAGATGAGTGACTGCATTCTGCACCAATAAGCTGCTTGATAATTTTCTGTTCCCAACCAAAGTACTGCAATAATCAAATCTCTTCAGCCAAAGAGACGAGGTGTGCAGAAAATGATCCTACCTCAGCAGAACCTGACAAAAACTGCGTATTTCAAGTTCAAATTATAAAACTAAGACACATGGTTAAAACATACTTTTGAGCAGCCTTTTGGCAAAATCCTGACCAAAAGATTCTGCATAGCTTATATTATGCACACAGAACAGACAATATGTTTCAATCAAACACTCATCTTGCTGAGCAGAAGATCTGTAGGAGGAAAAATGTGTCTGCACTTATTTTCTTACTGAAAAAAAACCCAACCCTGACACGTTTTAAATACCGCTTAAGTAAATTTATGGACTGTAAAAAGTTTCACAGTAGTGAGCGTAGAGGATATTAAATTTGATCTGTAGCTTTATTAATGGCCTTTCATTAAAAATTTATAAGCTAAGTGATTTTGCTTGGTAATGAAATAATTTTTATTCCCGTTTCTTATATACACTGACCTCAGAGTTAACTTGAAGCAAAATCTATTGATCTTTTGTTATATGCTTGATTAAGGTGCATAATAGTTAAATATTAGACTAGAAATTCTAAACACTGTTTTCACCTTGTCTTCAAAAGGTGAAATATTGCACAAATAAAGTACATGCTCATAATATTTGCCAGCACCAAAATCTAAACATCTAATTCTCAAGACCAGATTGCAAAGGAAGCTTTGCCCTACCGACAACAGGAAAAAGCAAAAGTATCTCAAATCTAATTTTACAGGTGTCATCTAAGCCAGAGAAAAAGGGTAAAAAGTGTCTCTGTCAGTGTAAAAGAGGTTAATGGGCTCAAAGTACAACTTTCAACCAACCAGTTACTGAGCCAACTTTCCCATAAACCCCATCTTCCAAAAGACTGAAAGAACAGAAAAATCATATTCTGCATGCACGAATCGAAACTAACAAAAGAACCTCCTAAATGAAGGTCAGCTTGAAGAATTAGGTGCAAACGCTAATCTTGTGATAGGAAAAGACTGTCAAACTGCTCCCTATCCAAAACCTGATGAAATGGCTGGTGATCGTCGACATTATGAGCCATCTACATTCTGACAACGCCAACCATGATTCAGAAATATGGTTGCCAAGTGGTAAAGACATAACCAGAGTGGGAAAAGCAGAGACAAAGAGTAGAATAGCATAACGAAGATTTCTTTAATAGGCTACTACGGAGGTAGGCAACAACTACAGTACAATCCTGAAACTTACAGGCTAAAATTGAAGATTTCACCTCAAGGTGAAAAAGAATACTCATTCTAAGGCTAATATTTGGAATGCATCCTAGGAAATTATTAGTGAAGACACTCAAGATGACAGCAGTGATGATGTTAACTATCACCACATCTTTTTAATAAAACATTTTACATTCGAGGTGAAGTCCTACAGTAATGCTGCTTAGATACATCCACTGTTTCTTTTAAAAAACCACTCTAACTCATTAATGTATGTTAAAAAATGTTAAAATAGCATCAGTGGCATGACTGCATTTCAATATACTATTTCATTAGAGATGCAATTTAATATTGCTAGATTTTGTGTTTCTCTTAAGGCATGTAAAAGTTCTGATGAATGGCAGAATTAAATATAAATTATTGCTTATGGCTTTTGTCATGTAATTATGAAATAAGGCTACTACTTTCTAAATACAAAACCCAACAACACTCAAGCAACTTCATTTCGGTTGAATACCGAATCAATGAGACGGCATCCTCTAATAAAACTGATCAAATAAACCTTCCACGGTGCTATGCTGAACTGACTCACTAGCAAACATATATTTACATGCTGGTGCTTTCTCCCAGGTCTTCAAATATCGTTTTTAAATTACTACATATCTGTTATCACAAATTGAACTGCCCTGGAAACCAGCTGTAAAAGAAACAAATGCACACAAAAAACATGGGATGCTAACATGGAAAATTCGTAACTGGAAGTACCTCAGCAATAGGGCTGCCAAGCACAGAGAAATCAAGCAAATGCAAATTTAAATCAATACAACTTGTAGAAGTTTACAAAACAGTACGAAAGCTGGGAATTCCTCATATGGTAAGACTGTTCCAGTGGTCTGAGCAAGGTTCAATATCAAAGACTGTTAGCAAATATGTGCAATATGTAATAATGCACCCTTCTCCCCCATTTTGAGAGCTGATAAGCAGATGGTATTAAAGTTTAGAAAGCAATTTGGAAGCAGTTCTGACCACTGAAAGTATCTGGTAATTTGGATGCAATCGGCCCAGACAAACCAAACAGGAAAAATATTAGGGGAAAAACTCCTTCAGTGCCCTCGTAATATTCTGTTATGGGAAGCATAAATCCCACATCTACATATTTTACCATGTACACAAATCAAAATCTGTTCTCACCCCCTCTCTTTTCCTCTCATCCCTTCTTTTATGCCAGAAAAACAAAAGACCCAAATTCATCATCTCAGAATTTATGTCAGTTAGAATCACAAATTCCCTGCCTTGACAGATTATAGCAGCAAGGCAGCACAGACATTTGGCTTTCCCAGCACAACTGGGCTGAGAATTCCTCGTTTCACCCATTTGGTTTCCAAGAAACAGAAGGGGCTGCAGCTGCTCCCAGCCCCTGCCTGCTATCCCCAGTCTCCCATCAGTCACGACAGTATTGAGATGAAGATTAAATACAAACTTTCAAACATCTTCTGGATCAGACCATCCTGAACAAAAGAGGTTAAATCATTTTCTATCACCAACAGTCCATTTGTTTCTGACTGGATGCGATTTTTACTAAAAGGGCTGCAAATCGGCTGGATAGACTACACTGAAAAATGGAGTTGTAAAAGAGGAAAACAGATTGAAATTGTCTAAGAAATGGATTATTTAGTGACAGCTTGTTTAATGTCACCTGAAAGGAAAAATAATTTGAGTTCATGTACAGAGCTGCCACTCAGCAAACTGTATATCTATGTTAGCAGAGTAAAAAGAATCTAAATAATTCAGTTCATTCTCAGGTTTCAGTTAGGATTCCAGCCATCCTACATCCAAAGATGCATTAAAACATCCCTTAGAAAAATGCTCTGAATGGAAAAGATGAGGTGAAACAAATTGGTTTAGTAGTTACCACAGTCGGAGATGTCGAAATGAATTATGTTCTGGCTATGTGAATAGGAAAAAAATATGAAAAGGATGCATGTATGCTTAGTCTAATTAAAATCTAAAGCTTCTACTCAACATGTAATTTAATGCCATTGTTATTATTTTAATTACTTTTCTTTCTATACATCATAAGCTAATCATACCTACATTTGACCACCTTTCAAACCAACTACACTATTAAGTATTCATTTGTTTCTGCTGTCGTTTAAATTAATGCTTATAGAGCAGCTATTACTTCTGTCAGTGTATGCAGCAATTAAAAACATAGTACTAAGTCAGTCACTTTGGGGTAAACATTTTTTGGGGTATTTCTCTATAATTACTAGTGATGGGTAATATGTATTGATTCTGATAAGTAACCCAAAGAAGAAAATAGGCCATGATCAACCTTAAAAAAGGAGGGAAAATGTTGTTCAGGACTGTAAGAAATAAGCATAAAAAGTACAGACAGGCCTAACTCAAGACTCTCCCACAATTTCTAAGCTGTTCTCATTGTGGGAATAAGTCTCCGTGCAAGTAAAACTGGAGTTTGCATTCTCTGAGACCATATACCGAAACTTTGCTGAACAGAATTTCATCTCACAGGGAGAGGGAAGTTGGGCCAGCCAATAGGTATTAGAGAGAAAATGAGCAAGAAGGTCATACGTTAAACTATAATATTGTATTTTACAATTACAATAAAACTCTACTGGAGTTCAGGACTTAGGTTCGGTCCCTTTATGAACCTTTATGAAGCTGAGATGTTCCCAGTGTGGAAAGACCACTACTTCAAAATCAGCCTTGGATTGAACCCATGCACTGAAGGTTAGTCCAAAACTTGTGTTATTTTTGCCAACATATAGAAAGCCATTACTCTGCATGCAAAATATATTTATTCCATTATGATGGTTCAGTAATCATAAACAATGCTTCAAAAAGTAACTATCTGTGGAAGACATTACAAGACCACTCAAAAATGGATAGTCCATGGTTAAGGGGACTTCTGTCTTTTATCCATTAAGCATCAGCACACACAGGTTTCCTTCACAAGAGGCACCACCATGATTATGTAGTTGTGCAAACCTCAAAATAAATATAGCCCAACTCCCTTATCAGGCACACATCCACAATCCCACGACAGGATAATCAAACTCAGCTCTACCAGGTATTTTCAAACACAAGCTACCAACAGATTTCTGACTTGCTGAAGTAGATGGCACAAACTTATCAAACTAGAGAATCAGTCTTGGGAGGTAAGTATACATTAGCCATATTTCAGACCTAACCTTGGTTAATGACTTCTTTTACAGTTTACAAATACAGTTTTAATCAGATTTATTAGATTCAATATTAGTAATTTTTAATCCTGAAGCATGAAACATGCAGTAGGTAATGATGATTTTTTTGGTAGCTTATTTGGAAGATTACTATCATCCAATCTATTTCCAGAAATAAAATGTGACTATTCTGCCACTTTTAAAACCAGAAAGCTTTTCAAAGGATAATGAAAAAAAAGAGCACTTCTTTTCAGCGTACATCTGTCTGTTAAACAACTGCACAGAGCATCTTTTCACAAACATTCTTCCTTGTCACCTTTAATCAGCTGAAAATGTTGCAAGGAGGCACTTCCACCATTAATATTCTTTGATGAAAGAACAGCATTTCCAAAAGATTCAAAGTATCCCATGCCTTTTGTTTGCTCATTTGCACTCATAGTTGCAAAAAGAAACAAAAAAATCTAAAGTCAACTGAAACCTCAGCTTCAGCCATTGTCTCTTGTTCTGTGCAGGAAGCCTTTCACATTAAAGGCTTCTTCCCATGTGAGCAGGCAAGTAAATCTGCTGGAAAATTCTAATTCACTTAACTCTCTTCCACCTCAAAAATTAAAGAAAATTTGGGTATTTTTTTTATTTTAGATTGTTCGAGAGAATATATTCTATTTTTGTTGTAACATAGTGGTTTTTGTAAGGAAGAATCAGATTCTCCTGAAGACCTGGACTGCAGATAAGGCAATACTGCAGGAAATGGAGCATGAGGGGATGATTCTACAGGGCACAGTGATCGAGTTGTGTGTCAACCCTGCTACTAAGTGTCCATAATGTTAAAAGGCATCCAAACAGAAAAAAAGAACACCTTCAAGTCCATACTAGTAAGAACTTAGATCCATCTTATCTGTCTCAGTGCACGTTATGGACTTCTCTGCATTTTCAGATTGCATTTTTAATGAAATAGTGTCTCAAAATTGAGAACATGCAAGAGAACTCTACGACTATAGTCCTTCACATAGGCATTAGAGATAACAAAGCAAAAATATACCAGATTGCCTAAGAAAGGCAAATATAGATCAAAATAAAATGATCATCACTGTAGAAACAACCAATTTGTGCTCAACGTCTTGTTTATTTTGCCTTAAGACAAATTCTCACATATTTAACAATTACATAAGTGTTTTCAAATAGTAACCAGCACAGAGTTAAATACTCTACTATCCTAAATTATTTTCCAAAAAGTTTGTTTATGCCTCAGTAGGTAAGGTATCACAAAGACACACTAACTGTAGACAGATATAACAAAACCGCCATTTAAAAAACTGAAGGGAATCTTGACTACATGGGAAGGCAGCAGGACTAAAAGCACGGTTTAGACCAGAAGGCTGGAGAGGAGCAAGGATTAGTTTTTCAGCCTGTGCTAACCTGCCTCCTGAAAGTAGTCCCATCGATCCCAGAAAGCCTTCTTACTGTGGAGCTAATAGCCAGCCTAAATACAGCTGCAAAACTTCAAGGAGACTTCTTTTTTGTAGCACACATCAGTGAGCTCAGAACTAAATTCCTACAGAAAAATTTCCAAAATAATCTAAAAGGAAGAATTACAATAGAATGTCTAAAATATAAATTCAGAGTACCTATTTTTCACCTTGTTTCATTTGATTCACAGAAAAGCAGCTGGCCATGATGGACAGCTTATGGTGTTACTCTGCTTTGCTATGTGGAAGATGGAGCAGGTTTAGCTGGATTGCAGGAGCTGGGCCAGCTACAGGAGACGGCATCATCAACTCTTGGCACAACCTGCCTCATCGTTCAGCCGAGGGTCTGCCAGCCAGAACCCCACTGCTTGAAGGATGGTAACACTAAGGAAAGACTTTCTGGAGGGGAAATTAAAATTCAGAAAAGAAAATAAGGCAGTGATTTTTCTGGGGTTCATCAAGATTATAAAAGACTTCTTTTCTCTCAAGCCTCCAGGAAATGCAAAATTTTAAATAACCTTGGGATTTGTTTCATTTGGATGCTTTAAATGATTCCTTTGAGCCTGTAAGGCCTATGGTCCCTGAATAGACTTCTGCAGCTGCTGCACCTAATTTCATTTTGGCATGGGAAGAGGCTAGGACATGTCTGTGCAGTGCAGTCTCACTCTTCTCCCTCAAGCAGGAGCTAGCATCATGATTCAATAAAATTTAAAAGTGCCTTTCATCACCTACATTTGTACAGAGTGATTGCAACTTCAAACAGAATGAATACAAGTAAAGAAAGCAGAGCATTGTTTACAGGGTGACAGCTGATTTGCAGACAGAAATATAATTATGGATGATAAAAAAGGGAAAATAGAAATGCGAACTATTGATTTCCTGGACTAATTTAGAGCTCTGTTGCTGATGTTGATCAGTAAGGCATGTTCGTTTATGATAATCCAAGGGGAGTCTGTAGTATTCACATGTCACTTAGGACAGTGAAGGTTAAAGGGACTTATTTTTCCCCGTCCTTGTTTTTTTAGTGATCAAAATATATTTGAAAAGAACTGCTGTCTGAAATAGATATAGGATTTCAGGCTGTAATGTAAATTGGTAAACATATTGTCATAATAAAAATCAAAGCAAAGCAATCACCAGCAATTCAAAATCCCCAGCATTATCTTGGATGTAGGGATGAAAATATGAACCCTGTCAAGCTGTTTTAGCCTGGTGCAGTGTAAAAAGCAATTTAATATGGATCACAGGGAAGTCAGAAACCAAGACACTGCTGATCCTGAGATCAGCAATCACTGTCAAAGCAGACAAAGCTGCTGTTTCATAGTTCTTGGCCTCTTCTGCATTGGACTGCCACCCAGCACCTCCCTCCCAAGCCATCTGGGATTTGCTTCTGGTTAGAAGGAGGGGTGGCAGGACCCTCCCCACACAACCCCTTGTCAATCCATGACACACAAGTTGAGAAAAGACAGAAAGGGCTCTCCAGTCAGTTCAGTAAGAGACAGATAAATTGAGTGAGGGAAGGTTCATATGTATTTTGTCTAAAGTCTATTAAATATATCTAAATTCTGACAGATTAATGGTTTGCTCAGTTCCCACTCCCCATGAACAAAAGCAAGATGCTGACCAGCAGAGCACCCTGTATTCTTCTACAGACTCTCAGACATTCGCTCCCATTAGAGACCCATCATAGAAATTATGAGGACTTTTTTTTTTTAAAAAAAAAGAAAGCATATAGGAACCTTGCTCTGAGTTGATTATTCTTCATTCATAAGCTGGCAAGTCTGATAAGTGAAGAATATACTTTCAAAGTTTAACCTGCAAGGACAAAGTGGTGGTTTTGGCTGGGATAAGAGTTAAATTTCTTCATAGTAGCTAGTATGGGGCTCTGTTTTGGATTTGTGCTGAAAACAGTGCTGCTAACACACACAGAAATGTTTTCGTTACTGCTGAGCAGTGCTCACACAGAGCCAAGGCCTTTTCTGCTTCTCACCCCACCCCACCAGCGAGCAGGCTGGGGGTGCACAAGGAGTTGGGAGGGGACACAGCCGGGACAGCTGACCCCAACTGACCAAAGGGACATTCCATACCATATGGCGTCATGCTCAGCATATAAAGCTGGAGAAAGAAGGAAGGAAGGGGGGGGGGACGTTGGGAGTGATGGCGTTTGTCTTCCCACGTCACTGTTACGCGTGACAGAGCCCTGCTTTCCTGGAGATGGCTGAACACCTGCCTGCCCATGGGAAGTGGTGAATGAATTCCTTGTCTTGCTTTGCTTGTGTGCGTGGCTTTTGCTTTACCTATTAAACTGTCTTTATCTCAACCCACGAGTTTTCTCACTTCTACTCTTCCAATTCTCTCCCCCATCCCACCAGGGGGGAACGAGCGAGCGGCTGCATGGGGCTCAGCTGCCGGCTGGGGTTAAACCACGACAGACAATTCACATCTTTCCCCCATCTGCTTGCCTAGTAGCATCTGTAGATAATATCAGTTTTCAACTCATTTAATATCTGTAGCATAGTGTTAAAAAACAGTTGTGAGTCCTTGGTCTAGACCTACAAAATGTGGATTTCTGCAACTGATCGCAATCCAGGACTTCGCTACATTTAGTTTCTAAGAACACAGAAGGCCAGATACACTACTGAATACAACCAGAGATAAATACTGTCTCTTACTGAAAATCAGTAGATGAACTCTAAAGAACTAACAACTTAAAGAGCATTCTTTTGCAAGATTATCTTCCCTGATTAAATAATATTCCAACAAACAGAAGAATTAAGCCTTCAAGATTGCAAGCAACAAGCAAACTCATCTATGTCTACCGGACTCCACCACATCCAGCATCTTACTTTTCCCTTTTCTGTCCTCCTCACAGGTTTTCATGGTGCCACAAGACAGTTTCACTCTGCAGAGCAGCAAGGACAGTAGGTTCACAAATACACAACAGAATTTAGCAGTAGAAATGTCGGGAATAAAATTCAGCCAGCAAGCCCACTAGCTGAAGACAAAACAAGACTTCTATCTGGGCAGAGGCAATTTCTGAATGCCAAAAAGCAGAGAGGCCAGAAAGAAAACAGCACACTAAGTGACTTCATATGACTTCAAATTCTAAGGAAAAACATCTCCATCCATCCAGTTTGTATGCACAACAGTAACTTCGGGAAACTGTTGTTAAAAAAAAAAATTCTTCAACTTTTTACCACTTCAAAAAATAATAGCACAAGAATCCCTTCTAATCACTAAGTACATGAGTTTTCTTCTTAACTTTTGGAAATTCAGAGCAAAAACTCCTTGAGTACCTATAAAATCTCAAGTAATACATTCCTTTTTCCTGGAGGGCCTATCTTAAAATGTCTCTGAAAATGCCAAGAGTTGATGTTTCTTTCTCTGAACAGATGGTAGCCACAAAGGCAGTACTAATGCACAACTGAGGTAACAGTATCTTGTACGAAGGCTCAACTGGATGCGCTGCAAAGCAGAAATAGTCATGCTTTAGAGAAAAGTGTCTTGCACCTTTACTTTATGTACGTAGGTTATCTTGAATCCTTTAACATCTAGATGGAAACCCACACATAACACATTTAAACCCCATTCCTGTTGTTCATAATACAGTCCTGAAATCCAATATGTTGGTTTTCTATTATGTTGCGGGTTTAAAATATACTTAAATAGACATTTAATAGTTTATACCTTTGAATTAGCCCTAGTTCTGAGCAGAAATTTGATGAATAATTTATTCTCATCTAAGAACAGCTCACACTCGGAATCAGGTATGCCACCTCTTATTCAGTCACTAAATTACTCTGAGTAATTTGTGACCCACATGCTGTGGGTTAATAGTTTATTGGGGCTACTGAAGTTTTTCTGACTTTATTCTTATAGTTTAAGAATTTTTGGCACAAATATACTGGCAAATTCAGAATTTAATCCATGAAATCATCATGAAACCCAGAGGTAGTCTTTTTCAACTTTATTAAAAAATGGCAGAATTAAGCCCAAAGTCTTCTCTGATCACGTAAGACATGAAACTGAAACAAAGATAAAGAGCCAGAGAAAAGCTGGTCTTCTGAAATGACAACTTCATGTCAGTCCAAGCTATATGGTATTTCTCTCCTCACCTGATATAGTGACTAGTGTTAAATAATACAGCCTTTTTCTGTTACTGCCTAAAATCAAATACAGTGTACAGCATGCTATATGCACTTCTACCAGTGACAGAGAGTAATACGAATAGTCTGTTGTAAACTGTTAAAAGAAACGGCAAGCACCGTTCTTATACAAATTGCGTTGGCTATATATGGAGCTTTTCCCGTTTCTCACGCCTGATAATCTGCATTGCAGCTATGTTGCTTTTTTTTTTTCCCCTCTCCTGAAAGCTCTTTTAAAGAAAGGACATTACTTGAAATAAGGAGGAAGTAACACTCATTGTAACAAAAATGTACTGGTAACCAAGTCTGCTAATATAAGGATTTTCATACATCAGAAACAAAGGAGAATGTTTTTAACATATTGCTACCTGTGATCTACAGTTTGGCATTCTTATAAAAAGAACAGATATTTAGCATCAGATTCTTGGTTATGTTTGGGGTTGGTTTGTTGAGGTTTGTAGCCCCCCCTTGAACTACAGTTTTTGCCGCCCCCCCCCCCCCCTTTTTTTTTTTATAACGTGCAAATAATTGTAATCTGCCCAGCTGGAACATAAACACATTGCTGGCTTTGATGAATGTCATTAAGTACTAGAGAGCTCTATAATGACACTATTGCCATGTATACATATGTCTACTAAAAATCTCTTTGCATTCATGACAAAGATAAGTTGATTATAACTCAGTTCATTTTTTGTTACTGTATCAATGACATGAACTGCTCTAAAGGCTGAACTTCTGGTTATCATAAGGCACACCTGCAAAAAGGCATATCTCTTCAAGGAAAAAAATGAAACAGAAACAAGCTCTACTATGATTCCCACCCTAGCTTACAAAGCAAATACAAATTTCAGCATTTCTCGCCTGTATTGAGAGTTAAATATAGTATGTGTTATTCACCTAGGAAACCTTCCTTTTTGCACTTTAGCAATTAAGAATTCTTTTTTCTGACTTGAATGAGGAACAATCCATTACAACTGCACACAACAAAATTGTACTACTCATTTCTGTCAATCACTGAAAATAAAATTATAGAATTTTACCACAAATCTTTCAAGTGTGTTAGATATTTAGTCTAAGATGTTAAGATATTTAGTGTAAGACTTCTCTATAAATAAAAAGCAGCAGTCTCCAACCTGCAATGACTGAATGACTGACTGAAAAAAAAAAAAAATGGAAGAAAAGAAATTGTCATACCGGTGAACTCCACTGTTGCACATAATGATGTGACAAGCTCCAAGCCTGCTACAGAGTTCGGAAGACACTGAAAGCAATCCAACCCCCGAAGCACTGCAGGCAGTGTATGCGCAGGCAGCCGTGCGCTTGGATCGGATAAAGGACCCTATCAGTCGGTAAAGTTCATCCAAGCAATTGAGAGGCCTCATGAGCTGTAAGACAGGAAGAGAGAGAGGTATTTAAATACTTGCTACTGAGAGCACATGAAATGCTTTTTTAGAGCAGGTCATCACAGCGGCAAATGGAATGGCAGGGCTGGCTGAGAAAGCTGAAGCCAAATTCTGTAACATAAATACAGAGCACAGAGTCTTCCACTACATGACCTACAACAACTTTTTCAAATTTTTAAATTCTTACCGTCACTGATTGTTTCATTGCCAGCCCTGCCTACAGAAGCGTTTTTTGCTTCAATAGACCCATCAGTGCCGTTTCCATTAAAGGTACTGGCAAAGAAGGGAAGCCATGAAGAGGCAACCTACAATGGTATGCATATACAGGAGGGATGCCAAGACTGGTTAATTGACTGGCTGAGAAAATCAGCTTACAATTAAGACAACACTGTCCTTTATTTATGCAAATGTCTAGTTCCTAATCCTCACTAACAAAATGGAAAAATAAAAATGAACAGAAGTGACAAAAACATACCACAAAACAAGAACAGTTGACTTTGTAGCAGGACTTAAAATAACCTCAGCATTACTGTATGGAAAATAACTGATCCACCTAGTAAAGAAGGCAGCATCAAGTGGAAGGCTGCTCTCAGAAGAGGAACCTTCAAGAGCGGTCTAGCAATGAAAAACATCATTTCACGGTGCTTTGCGTAAAGGAGACGTTCATAAGATAGTTTTGCAGACCTCATAATTCCAAATCCTCTATTCCCTCTATTCCAGAAACACTTAAAGATTCTGAAACCCCCCTCCCTGCTACTCAAAGAATTAACCTTTTGAAAGCCAGATTCATTCCCTAAAGACAGTTTTAAGTAATTAGGGAAATGGCAGCCTCACTTGCTCCTATATGAAGGTTACTTCACTGGAAAGCATACAGGTCAAGTAAACCAATTATAACAACCAGCGTACTTAAGCCTGGGCACAAATACATTTAACTTGGTTTAGGTTCTATCAGTTTAACTCGCATCCATTTGAACTGATTTTAACTGGTGCCACTACTAATGCAGAGCTACAGGGAACATAGCAAAAGTCACAGCCCCAAACTGAGACCATGCACTCACTCTTAGCTCGCTCCAATTGCAAAATACATGCATTAGCTTAACTCAGCATCCCTTGGTCACATCTGGATTATGAGATGCTTTTATCTTGCCCTTGAACTTTTCAGTGAAATAGATAGGGAACAGGTTTAGGGGTAAGAAGCACTCCACACATAGCTAAATGCCTCCTGCTGTACCTGTGACTGCTTAGAAAGTTAAGTTGCTGACTGACCAGGGAAGGAGAGGCACAGGCACGTGTCCTCCTCCCCTCCCATGCAGTCCAGCATGGATCCAAGAAACAGGAACTATCAGTCTGTTAATGCCCACGCTAGATGATACCAACATAAAATTTTAGTCTGTCACAGGGCTCAGCTGATGATCACTGTATTTCTCACGCCACAGTAGCTCAATCACTTTTGAAGTCAGTGTAGGCAAGACCCTAGGAGCTTCTTTTTTCCCCCCTATTGGGCTGCAATACAGGCATTAACTCCCCAACAATAGGAGAGAGCATTAAATGAATTTTCATAGCCCCTGGGATCTCTCACTCACAGAGGTTTAAAGACAGATAAAGGCATTTTAAGAAAGCCTAAATGAGGAGGTTCAGACGCAAGCCTTCTGAGCAGGATGCTGACGGAGTATTTAATTTGGAACAATGCTTCCAGTTTTCAGAACAAGGAATTTCTGCCTGCACTTGCTCTTCCCTCACCCTGCCCTTCTACCCTCAACATGTTCCTGGAGCTACTGCATTGCTCTGAAAGCAAAATGAAAAAGGAAAGCTATGGTTCCCCTTCTCAAATACAGGGATGCACTCCAGTCACGCCTTTTGATACAGAACCACATGGCACCACATACCCCTAAAACACAGCTGGGACAAAGTGCTGCAAGAGAGCTCCTCCTTTACCTGCACTTGCCCCCCAGCTTTAAATAATTCAAATTTTCAATGGAATTAAGAAAGCCTCAGGAAAGGATTACAATAACACAGTGTGTAACATGCACAGTTTAATTAGGCACTTAACATTTTTATTTACCTTATCTATATAAGCCGCTTTAGATGTTGAATTTGGAGGCAAGTTTGACTTGTCCAGGTAGAACGCCCTGAAAGAACAAACAGAATAAGGCAAAAACTGTTAATTGTTTAAACTCCTGAACAAAATTTATATAAGAGACTATTCTTAGACACAATCCTAAGGTTCACTTTTTTGTTTTGTTTTTTTAACTTCATGCTAAGAGAGGGTCAAGCAATAACGCATGAGTAAATAGGCACTATCACTCTTTTTTTAAAGTAATAAGGAACAGTTTTTGCTCTGGAGACAAAACCAGTCCCTCTGCCCTTTGACAGTATAGAGCAAAATTTTAATGTCTACTTAGTAGAAAAAGAAAAAATGCATCTGAAAGCAATTTTCACCAAAGCTATCCATGAAAAGGGTTGTGTCAACAGTCTAGATTTTAATAGTGACTTTGGGAAACCTAACATATAAAGAGTGCCTGAGCTTCATGCACTACCAGCTATTTTATATTAGCTGTATGGAACTGCAATAATATAAGACCAGAATCCCAAACATGAAACACAGTACTGACAGAGGCAACATACAGAAGCTCACAATATAAAAAGAAACACGAAAGCAAAAAGCCTACAAGGGGGCAAATACGCGTCATACAAGCAAAATGGCCTTTGCAATGCGCACGCTCACGCATGCATGGGCAAATAAAAATCAAACTGCCTCTCTTTACAATTTCTGCATACTTCTTTGAGAATGAATTAGTGCATGAAAGGAAAAGCCAAAGAAAACTGTCATTTACCTGCAGAACACAAGTGTGATAGAGAAAGCATGCTTACTGTATCAGGTTTATCTATTGTGTACTAAAGCTCATCAACCCACAGTCTCCCAGTTCCTTCTATAACCTTTCACAAAAAAGTACAAAAAAAAGTTTCTATAAAAATAGAGACAAATGCAAAATGTGCTCTTTTGAAAGATAAAGGTTGGCTAATTTCTGTGTGGCACAAAGGAGGCTGACAATTTGAACAGAGGGCTTCCAAGCTATCCTTCTCTCCTGAGACAGGAAAACTTCTCTCACTCAACACCAGAAAGAAAGAGGTTTAGCAAAGAGCACATGGGAAGCATGGAGCATTTCTCCTGTTTCCTTCAACTCAGGAACACTAGAGGAATTACTCTTTTTCTTTCTACCTTATAAGCAAACCAATTGCTCACCACAGATAGGCTATCATTAAACATCTCATAGGCTGAGGAACTCTCTTACATATCTCTGTGATAAGATCACCGTTTCTCTGCCTCTGAAGTATTGCTTAAGGAAAAAAAAAATTAAAAAATTGTCCCTGCCCATGGCAGGAGGGTTGGACCACATGATCTTTAAAGGTCCCTTCCAACCCAACTATTCAATGATTCTCTGATCATAAAACTCATTGTGCTGGTTGAAAAGCTCCTAAAACCTGCTGGGGCAGCTGAAAATAGAAACACCTGGTAGGCTTCCCTGCCTGGATAAGGCATCCAGTGAGAACCAGGCAACAGCTACCACTGCAGCAATTCTGGCCAAGGTTAAAATAAAACAAAACCAAACCCCACTGAACTATGGAATGTGCAGGAAAGAAAAATAGATTCTCCAGTGGAAACCTCAAGGTATCACTAGGATCCAGCTCCGTTGCCTGTGCACAAGGAGCAGACCTGACTAAAGGTCACAGCTGAGCCGTAACCCAGGCTGGAACTATGGAGTGTGGTAACCAAACTTCAGTTGCAATAAAATATGAAAATAAACACTGAAAATAATGCTTCTTAACTCTGAAATGACAGGATCACTTGGATCCTCCAGTCATGAAAACACTGATTCATGTAAGACACATGGATAAAAACCACGCTCCCCCCCTTTTTATGGCTTTATCCATGAGAGAAGGTCATCACACTGTTACATATTCGCAGGGCAGGAGTGCAGCCTGCAGATTTGAATAGCCTTTATTCTTCAATAATCTAGAATAACTGAGCTGATAAAAAAAATCCAGCCACCTTTAATTCTAGTAGACTTTACTTCCCATAGCTTTGCAGTTTTAGAAAAGCATCCTCTCCCAAATTTAAGGTTTGAATTAATCCCCTCAGAAAGCCCAGCAAAGCTAATCTAGTCCTGTTATTCCATTAAGGCTGGTGCATGATCCAGAATGTACTCTGTGTCAAAGGAAGCTGGAGACTATTGGAAGGAAAAGAGGTTTGCAGAGAAAATTACTCATAAATCACTCTGAGTGGCCACAGCACATAAAAGCTACCTCAGCAGCAACACACCAACCTTCTTTGGTAGCAAAGCCAAAAAACAAAGCATCACCCTGCCATCCACTGAACATGATCAGACTGAAAGCCCACACTGTTTTTTCCTGCCATGCCACAGGAAAAGCTGCTTCATTCAGAGTCTGTTCAGCACTCCCATTCTCTTTGGACTGTTATTTCAGCAAATTCAGCTGCATTAAACGAAACCAGCAACCAAATATAGAACAGTACACACATTAATGGAGTACATGGAAAATAATCAACTCAGGGTACAAAATGAAGCAACATGGACCCTAGAACAGGATATACAATTATAGGAATTACTCCATTAATTCAGTCAATTATTCATTAACCTAAAGAACAAACAAAAATCAACTATACACAACATTAATTTTAAATATAAAAATATCCTGTTACAAATGAAACTATCCCCCCCCAATCAGATAACACTCCCAGATGTTTCTCAAGTGCTTTATTTTTATTGCTTTTCATAAAAACTGTCTTCAGTATTTTACAGAACATGACAAACTGTGGACAGCATATAAATTTCCAAAGCACTTCACTTAATTACTAAATGCTTGTTAAGGTCCTTAATCATATTTTATGGGAAAAGTTAATGGCAATCTTGGCATGGTGCCCAATTTGGACAATATTTTCTAATCCATTTGAAATGAACAAGAATGAAATCATAGTTCTTTGTCTGCAAATGTGATGCTGGTTTTGCTTCTAAAAGCCTTACAATTTCTCTAAGCTGTAGCAGAAAAGCCTTTCTTTAAAAAAAGGTAGAAAATCCAATAGACATTAAAACTACAGGGGATTATTGCTGTGTTCCACTTTTTTAAGATATCCCCCATGTAAAAATGTCAAATAATGGGACAAATCTCTCAGGGAAATCTTACACTGGAATGAGGTAACAAACATCTTAGAGTTCAAAAAGAAAAATGTATCACAAGATGAATGCTTTCCCAAGATGTTTTCCCAGAACTTGAGTACAAAGGAGATGCGGAAGTATTGATGTTTTCTCAGTGAAGCATTTTATAGGGTATCCTCCAAAATTGACCTGGACATGTAAAATCCTGAAAATTTCAAATATTGAAAATTGAACCCTAAAGAGACTCCAAACGTGTAGAGGTGCGTATTCCTGAGTTACTTTGCACAGGCAAATAATTCAATCAAAGCCAAGTTTCTAGTCTTACTCTCAGCTTGTTGTTCCAGAAAGCCCAGAGGGTTATCCTAGATGTTCATCATCTTTTCTTTGAAATACAACGATAGTAAAGAAGTGACTGGAGTGGTGCAGAGCACAGGTAATTCGGTTGTGGCATTAAATAAAGGCAAGTTGGGGGTTCTGCTCTAGAAAGGTTTTGCTTTGATGTTATAGCAGAGAAGAATTTAGTCTTATATATTCTTCATCACTGTGGCATACATATAAATAAATTCATACTGTCTTCAACAGAAGGATGGAATTATATTTAAATTCTATTTGATTTTCAATCCCTTGGTCACAAGATATTCAAGATCATGTAGATAAGGATGGTCAACAACATGGCAAAGGATATATCAGTACAAAAGTGCAGAGGCACTAAGTGGTAGAGATAGTGTCCCTAATTCTTTTCTTCAGCTCAAACTACAAAGCATGTATTTATGACATAAATAAATAATATCTCTGTGTATTTGCATATATATACGCATATACTTTTGCATTTCTTTAATAACAATTCTGGGTTCTGCCATCTGGTTGTTAACTATATAGGTGAGCATGTGTATAAGCACATATATATGTATACACATACATCTGGAAATACATTTTTATATATATAATACAGATATAAATTCAATTGTTTCTTTACTACAAAGTATCCATTGCAAAAAACTATTTGCTGTCACAACAAACAAATCTGAAAGTGTTTGACATGTTCTTTCCACTAAATGTTAAGTCTCGATAAATTACCAAGTATAATTACCCTCTCAGTCCCTACTAAGACCTAGTGATTTTAAATCATGTGTCCTAACATCTCTGGCAGTGATACAATCGTATGTATGGTGTCACTAGCAATTAGAGAAAGGTTTAATTGTAACAAGCGAAAGCCTTCATGACAGTATAGGATTTTAAATTCTCAAAGAGCATAGATAGTAATATTCTGACCTTTCACAACTATTGTGCAAACTGAAGTGCAGAACAGAAAATTTTAACACCACGTGGCTCTGAACTTACCGCAGGTAATTCATATTTACCCACCTCTAGTGGAGGGTGTCCCTGCCCGCAGCAGGGGGGTTGGAACTAGATGATCTTTAAGGTCCCTTCCAACCCAAACCATTCTATGATATTTCATGTGTAAACAACTCAGCAAGCATTTCCTTTGTACTCGGCACTGGTGAAGCCGCACCTCGAGTGCTGTGTTCCATTTTGGGCCCCTCACTACAAGAAAGACATTGAGGTGCTGCAGTGTGTCCAAAGGAGGGCAACGAAGCTGGTGAAGGGTCTAGAGAACAAGTCTTATGAGGAACGGCTGAGGGAACTGGAGTTGTTTAGTCAGGAGAAAAGGAGGCTGAGGGGAGTCCTTCTCACTCTCTGCAACTCCCTGAAAGGAGGCTGTAGCCAGGTGGGGGTTGGTCTCTTCTCCCAAGTAACAAGCAATAGGACCAGAGGAAATGGCCTCAAGTTGCACCAGGGGAGGTTTAGATTGGATACTGGGAAAAATTTCTTCTGCCAAAGGTTTGTCAAGCATTGGAACAGGCTGCCCAGGGAAGTGGCTGAGTCACCATCCCTGGAGGTATTTTAAAAGATGTGTAGATGTGGCACTTAGGGACATGGTTTAGTGGTTGGACTTTTCAGCGTTAGGTTACCGGTTGCACTCGATGATCTTAAAGCTCTCTTCCAACCTACATGATTCTATGATTCCTGGCTTACTCTGGGCACAAAATGACAAACCAGCTTTTGCTGGTTTCTAAGTGTAAGCAAACAGAACTGTGGGAAACAGTGCAGTCTATGGGGAGGAGGATGTGACTGTAAGGTGAGACAAGCAAAATACACACAGAAAAGAGGAGAACAATTAGATTTAGTTATGCACAGAAATACCTATACAAGTGGGAATGGGTGTTAAGAAAATTTCAAGAAATGAAACTTAAGGGCTTTCTTGACAACTGACTGCTTTAGTGGAATAGACTGGGCGCATAGCTAGGACAGACTTTCAACCTGGAAAACTGAATTCCTTAGAAACTGGACTCTTGAACAGAGGGAATGATTCTTCACAGTGCTCCTCATTTTCTTGCAAGCCTGCAGCACCTAGCTAAACTAGTGATCTCCCACCAATTTAAACTCTCTCCAGTCTGTGAAGAGGGCATGTTGAGAAATTGGTGTTAGGATGATTGCAAGTATCTGAGGTGCAAACTAAGGAAGATGCTTGCAAAGGAACAGCCCTACTATCCCAGCAGGCACATCAAGCCCTACTCTCAAACCTTTATAAACTCACAAACGGGATCATAGAAATGTGAAGACAAAGTCATGGATGACAAAAAATGGAAAAAATACCACTTGCCCTATGTAATACTGCCCACTTTTCACATGCTACATTTTAACCCCTATTTTCCAGTAATCTAGTCTCCAGTATCTCTAACTACTTCCAAGATCACTTGAAACCATCCTATTTGTGATGTGAAAGGGAAGTTCTTGGGCCACAAACAAGTTACAGCTGCCTTCCTGCTTCTCCGATCATTATCCAAACAGCCAAATCCACACTGAACCCATTAGTACTAAGTAATTGCTTCCACGTTTGCCTTTCAGACAGTAGATTTCTCCTTTTTTCACTTCTGATGTTCCAGACATGGAATACACTGTTAAAAAAGACAACATGCCAAACATTCATTGGGTGGTCAGGGTTTCTACTACGGCTATAAGCTGTACAAGCTGCAGGCTTGGGCTGGGTTCCTATCACTGACGAGGAGTGAAAGAAAAGGCTCCACCTCTGATCCCTGCGGATACATGTTCTCTGCATTTGCAGAGGATAAAGAAAGCAGAATGAACCAGTTGTCCACCTCAGTGAGCAAAGACTCAGTATATATAATCTATCAAGACACATCATTTTCAATTTCAGAACACTACCTGTAATGAGTACTGATCATACTTTGTCACAAGTCTAAAGAAACAATGAATTTACACTCACAGAAAGAGCATAGCACTGGAAGAGAAAAAACCCCAAAGTTAGATTCAAGCCAGCTGGCAATATCTTTTAGACCAGCTAGACAAATTTAATTTACTTTTTCCAAGATCTCTCTATTCTCTCTTTGGTCTTGCTTCACTTAGATGCAATGAATCTTAATTTCTGTTCTACCTAAAATGCTTCTCATTAAGTTCATCAGGAGACAAATTTAGCTATTATTTCCTTGTTATGCCCTTCAGAGTGAATGCTTAATTTTCAGTCTCTCCTTCATAAAGATTTTGCATTTAGAAAGAGTTCAGCCACGAGTATCTAGTTCATTTGGAACCACATCTTAAAAATCTAAAAGGCATTAGATTTCCAATTTTTATAATCATATGAATTGCATGATAAATTTCAGTATGTAGCATTGCAGCCCAGTTTTACTGTTGCTTTTTTAAACATAAAGCAATGTATCAAATACCTAGTATTGAAAATAGGAAAACAGTTTTTCACCTGCTTTATAAATACCCCACTGCACCAAAAAGAAAATATTTTCACAGAATCACTCTGAAACCTGTATCTCTCCTCAGGTTACTCTTTTCTGAATTTGATGGCAATGACAAAACCAGATAATGTTGCTCATTAACATGTCGCTCACTGAAGTGGATAAACATGAGGGAAAGGAGGGTAAGACTAAAATCACAGGACAGGACAACAGTGGCACAAGGACAAACAGCATAAGCTTCTTAACCACACGAGTAATTTGGTTTGGAAAAGCTTTCCATTGGAAACAGTAGGGGAAGGAATCTGCCAGTTTTAAGGTGGATTTTAATGCATTTTTTACAGGAATTGATGTATGATCTGGTCTTTGTGATAACACACATATTGTCTTGAGGACCCATCAGTTTGTCCCAGAGACAGACACGCTCTTTCTTTCATAGTAATTAACTGTCTCTAAGTGGCTATGTCCTTCATGTCATTGTATCTCATTTATACCGAAGCAACTATTAGAGAATTTTAGTTCAGCCTGAAGCCCTGAGTGCCATCACATCTATTTTCTGCCTTGACTAAATTATACAGGATACGGAAAACATCAGCCTGCCAAGAAGCCTGCAGCTTGAGAGGCTGCTGTGCGCATATACGTGCATGTATAAATAAAAAAGATGTTATATTCCTCAGACAGATTTTGTTCCACGCTTGCATAAATTCTAGGGGCAGAAATAGTTTCCTTTTCTTGTCTTTTTAAAAATTAAAAGAAACAAGAAAACACAACAATGTGAAAACATCATGGATTATAATATCTCTGAATAAAGAATTAAATTAAATTTGCCATCATTCTGTGGAGGGCTACTTATGCCATAAAATAAATACAGGAGGGTTCAGACAGAGAAACCGTTTGAAGTTACATTGTAAATGAAACACTTTAAAATGACAAATATTACATTCAGCATAATCAGATGTTCAACATAATGAGGGTAGTTAGCTAAATCATTTGTCATTAGATTCACTGATTATAATTGCTTCCTCAGCGTAACAGACTTGCATTTACCTCCTAAAACGATATCCAAGAAAGCAGCACCATAGGGAAAAAAAACCACCAAAAAAATGGCCGTTTCCTTTTACTGCTTACTTTAATTTTTCTTCTATTCTGGCTGTACAACACGCTACAAAAGTAGCTGCCAATAACCCTGGACACAGCTGACTTCAAAGAATAGTTCCAAATCACACAGAATGGTAGGCAGGAAGGAAGGAACATTTTTTTCCAGACCTTCTTTGTCTACTGATGCACAGGCAAGTTAATTACCACACAGTGGTAATTAGCACCCACACCAGTGGCGGGGATGGATAGCAATCCTCAGCTGTATTTCCCACAGCATGATCCTATCTTTGGAGTGAAGAACTGGGTCATCATATAGTCAGGGGTGTCACAAGAAAGTGCTGTGCTGGGGATGAAAGAGAAGTTATGGGAAAGTAGAGCTCTCCTAACCTCACCTTAATCTATTATTTTGCTTATTTCCCTCTGAATATTCCAAATCCAAGCCACTGTAACATCAGGAACAAAATTTTAAAGGTGTTTAGATGTCTAAATGCACACATAGTTGCTGAAGAGGCATTAAAAATGTTTATGAATCTAAAAGCCAGTAATTGCACTGATTTCTCATCAGATAATATTTATCTGCATAGACAGTTTTGGAATCCAAACAGGTATGTTGATGTGCAGTTTTAGGCACCTATATTCAACCAGGGTTTGCTCTTGCAGTCAACAGCAGGCAGCGAAGCATCCTGCAGAGACGCAGAAGCTGGAAGCATACTTGGTACAGCCACAGCCCTGCACCTCACTGAATGACCCGTGCCCTGAACATCCTCTCTGCTTTTGAGATACATCCCTCATGTGCACAGACACGTCCAGGAAAAAACCCTTAAAGAGCAGATGTGCCTGGACTTTTCTGATTAAGAAGCTAACCAGGAGCACCTGTAGAAAATTGCACTTTAATAGAATGTCACAGGAGGGACCCAACTTTTTCCCAGAAAGAGAATTCACAGACAAAAAAACCCCCACAAAAAACCCCACCAAAAAACTAATCTGATAAAATGTCAAATAGTCACAGAGAAAAGAAGACCAGAAGAGCAAGATTCTTTTACTACTGTAGACTGAAAGTCCCATCCTGGGCCATCAAGTCCAAACCTCTGGTAACTTGGACAAACATTACAAAATTGTCATTTCTAAACTCATCAAGGTCCATTTTAGAAAGTGGCTTACTTTTCACAGGAAGCTAATCCAAAACCTGTTTTCTCTGAGGATAAATCCTGTTCTCATATCCAACTAAAATGTTTTATCTTACAGTCACTCCTCAGTCCAAGGGCTGGCTGAGTTACGGCCATTCAGCTAACCTGTCCCAGCTTCCAACAGGCCTGCACTGCAACCAATCTTTTGGTTGCAGTAATGACCGTAAGATTTATTTCTATGCAACATAAGAATAACTACCATACTGAATCTCACTCTGAACAAGAGAGACCTTCACCAAATATAAAAATCATATTCAAAGGACAGAATGTATTTTAACTAAATAATTCTTAAAGCAGTAATGCTTCAAAAGTTACAATTAAAGTTTACTCTCGTGCTTTTACAATTACATGACTCACGATTTGCAAGAGAATACTTAAACCAACCGAGCAGTCCAAGTAAGTATAGTGCATTTGTGAGTTTTTGTTATTCCTATCAGCATTTGTAGTAGTCACGGGTACAACCACCATTGTGCCCCACACTGTTGAAGCAAAACAGTCTCCGGTATCTGTAAAAGCAAGAGGACTGATTCGGGATGGAAAAAGCCTGTTCGAATGGCAAGGAGTACCAAAGGGGGGAAGATGGGGAAAAGTGGGAGGAGGCAGGAGAATATAGAATGAGCTCACTCAACATCAGCCTCTGTACAGGTCAGATACACAGCGTCTTTCTGGTCCTCCTCTAAATTAGAAGACAACTGCTGAGCTATCAAACACATAGTAATAAAGATCTTTAAAATCTTTGCTGACCTAATTACTTTTACTTGGTTGTACTGCATGTTTCTCATTAGCAAACAATTTGATGAGGTTAAATTTACATTGCTGGCAACTACTAGCACCAGCTCAACTTGCAAACAGAACGTGAGCATAACTTTCTTTTCCTTGTCGGTGTCAGAGAAACAGCATTGGTGAACTATAAAAATAAGTGCAATCTGGATGACTGTGAGTGAGAAATGCAGCACGATTAAGAATAATTGTGGGCCAGATGCTGAAGATTTCCCAGCAGTTTCAGAAATTTCATACACTGGGTATTGTTTGGTTTTGTTTTTTAAAAAATAATATCTTTATTCTGATGAAGGACTTCCTACATATTGCTGGGGTAGAGGATGTTGCCTCAGGAATTGTAGGAAAACTCAACTTTAGCTGGCCTTAGAGTAAAAATTCCCTTGTATTATTAATTAGATTCAAATAGCTAGGGTTAAGTGTATTACAGAAGATGGAGGGACTTCTCTCCATTCCACATAAGCATGAAATTCTATAACCAATTTTCAACTGTCTTTCATAGGTTCTCATAAAAATGATAATCTTATCATTACTATTTCATAGTTCAGGTAGTATTTGTAAAAGCCCCAAAGCAAGAACCATGAAATACAGAAGCTCTTACGATGCTCAAATCAGTGTCAAGGAGGACAACTTTGTACCTTGATTTATTATATCACTTCAGATACTGTGGAAAAGCTGGTCACAGTTCCATAGTTATGAATGAATTTTGCAGTAAAAGCAAGGATTCAGTTTCTTGACTTTATATGATGGATAAAGGTTACACTTCCTGAAATGCACTAAAAATTTACTAATATATCTTTTGATTCATTCAGATAAATAGTTTGTAAATTAATTCTTTTAATCACATCAGTATCAGATTTGTCATCCAAAGACACCACATTCCTCAAAAATTTTGTACGTACTCAAACTTTAACAAGACTTTACCACAAGAAATTAAGAGGTAGCTGAGCAAAGGTACTAGTCATTTTTAAATTTTACTGTCCTGCTTTGCTACATCCCAAGTTAGGCCACCATCTCAGTTTGTAAAAGCGACCATACACAACAAAGCGGTCTCATCTGTTTCATATTATTAGAGCATTATTATCTAAATGCATCAGGCATAAGAGAAGCTGAACTTGTATCAAGAGTTCTCATCAACGGATGACTTGGCTGCAGTGTCACTGCCAAACAGTGGTTTCATTCCCACTAATCCCCATCCTCTTCTCCCACTACTTTTTCCTTTGCTATTACTCCCATTTGCTTTCCGCTGCATAAGGTCATCAGCAGATGGTCATTTCACAAGCAAGCAATGCATTCCTTTTCTATGGAGAAAGAATGGTTTATGGATTGTGTCCTGAACGACATATTTTATTACTGATCAGGTAGTTCTGCACAGAGGATTTCTTCCACATGAAGAGTTTATGATAGTATTATTGCATTTGAGTATGTTTCCAGGGAGTATTCAATTTCACTTTTTTGTTCTTCTTTAGTGCAATTATCCAAATGTTAATATCTTTTGCTGCTGTAGTTACTTTATTAGATTCTCCTGGCCAAACACCTACACAGGCTAGCAAATGGCAGAACAAGAACGAAGCATCTGCTTTTCTGTTTTTCCTCTTCACATTATGCCAGTGAATTCCTGAAGCTGTTTGTGCCTCATTTAAGAAACGGGTAGAGTTCACCAGAAAGCAAACAAAAAAATCAATTACTAAATGTTCTCATCAGACATTAGATGGCTGGAAGAAAATCCAAAATTTTCCTATTCTTGTCACTGGACAGAGCTACCCATAGTAACTTTTGCAAATTCTAACTTTTTCATAGTAACTTCTTGCAAAACGAGGCCTTGGAGGTTAGCAACTGCTCAGAGCTGTGAGTCACAACACCGTAAGAGGAACGTACCTCATTAGAGCCACAGCATGAATGGAGGTCCTAACACACAAGGTAAGCAAGGTCAGGGAACATTAGATCATAAAGTCAGGAAGAATTTCTTTCAAGGATTTTCATGGGGGCTAAATTAGGCCTATTCATAGAAAAAACAGCACAAGAAGTCTTGCCTTGTCCAACTGATAGAAATCTCTTTCCAACACTAGCTGACTTCATCTAGGCCAAATACTGGCATGACCAAAGCTTTCTGTAAAACTGATTTCTAACATAAGCCCTGTCAAGCAAATACTCAGGAGGAACCTTTTTTTTTCCAAATAGAAAATACTAATACAAGAAGGTGGAAAACAGACTAAATACTACATTTGTCATTAACATAGAAGTGCACTGACACAGATGTCACAAAAAAAATTAAATATACAGTACACATTGAATACAACTGGCTTTAAAAATCAATTTTGCTATTGTACTGCTTAGATTAAAACAGAATCTAGAAAGTCCACTGCTTTGATAACATTACAGAAATACTTCTGCAAGATCCATGAAGAAAACCTTCCAAAGACAGGAGTGGACCAACAGACGAAGGAATTGGAAAAAGAGACCCTCATTTACCCTCTTTCCTCTTCTCCACTGTCCTTAACCTCTTTTTTTAACTCCTTTTAACTGCTGCTTTTAAAAACTAACAGTTCTAGTGAAATGATAGTGTTTCCACCTGATTCAATAATTTTAAAAGTGAATAGATGTGATTTTACTGTAGTCCTTTGCACTCTTCTTCACCTCATGTGCAAGTAAGTGTACTCAAACAGGTGTTTTTCACAGATACAGTGAGATGCAGGAATGGTCTATGTACACATCATTATTTTACTTCATAACTAATAGATTATTTTGTATACCAGGAATTCTGTCTTTATGTGCAACTTCTTAATGAAATATCTACTGAAACGCACAGCTGCATAATCTTCACATATACTGGCAAGTATGCACTCTGTAACCCACACCCGAACCTGATGCAAGTACCCAAATATGTTTATATTCCCATTAGTATGGTGGGGGCAGGGAGGAAGATGCTCAGCTTTGAGGAAAACACCACCATTTTTTAAGTCCTATTCTGTAGAAATTTAGGTAAAGATGGGCTGCAAAATCAGACCATAATGTTTAGCAATTCTGATACTCCATTTGTGATCAAGGAGACATTTACTTTTCTATATGCATTAATACAACAACCTGGAGGCAATTACACCTATAGCTTTCATGGGAAAACAATTTTTTAAAAAATAACAGTGCAGAAATCAAAGAAGTCAGAACCATGAATCTTGGATCTTATTCAATCACACACCGAAAAACAACCACCATGCAACACACTTCAGTTTAAAGATGTGTCATAGAAACTGAGCTGAAAAGCAGAACTCAGTAAACTAATCTCAGGAATGTTGTTTTATTACCCACCGTAGTTTCTGGTTATACTGCTTGACTTTTTCTAGTGAGGCTGCATTAATCTGAGCTTGAAATTCTTCTACTGAGACACTGTCTCTGTAATAATATCCTTCCATGCTCTCCAATGCTGTGAAAAGAGAAAGAAGAATGGAGAATAGAAAAATCAGTATTAAATATTTAGTATTCGCCTTCTTGTAGCTTTGTTCACACACCAGCAAATTACTTTTAACCTTGAGGCTGTGACCCCACTGTGGATTGCTGAGCTGTTTCCATATGTCATCAAATTTGTACAGATCTCTCTTTAAGATTTCATTTACAAGAAAAATTATATTTCTTGCCCTGTGGAAAATATAAAGGAGAGCACTAGTTTGAGTTCCATTGCTCTAATTAAAGTACTCCTGCCCTGTGAATGTAAATGTGGTTTTTAGTTTTGATATATCCTGGAAGAAAACAGCAGAATGAGCTGGGGTAGAGGAAAGAGAGGACTAATGTACCAGCAACATTCACAGATGGAGACCGAACAAGTTCTTAGGAAACCTGATTTTGGGAGATGTTGAGCACTTGAACCTCTAGTTATTCCCACTGATAATGTGAATGCCTGCTTCTGGACTTCTCTGGATCTCTGAAAATGCCCTATAAGCTCCTTTTCAGGGTTCAGGTAAGTTTCTGAAGTCAAATACTTGACTACGTCCACCTTTGTTGTATCCACTTCACCAAAGCAAGGATGAATATTGCTACAAGAACTCAGGAACTAAACACTTTCATTGAAAGAAGTATCAAATGTCCTTCTCATACAATCGTTGCACTGAATTAGAAGGAGGAAAAAATGAATGCACTACCATTTCATTCTGGGATGCTCTTCCTAGCAACAGTTTTCATAAAAAGAAAGAAAAAAAGAACATTTCCCTGAGTATCTAAAATAAAGGGGCTGGGGGAGTTTAACCTCTTCTTTAGCCAAGTCAAATCAAGTGTTTGAAAGTTTCTCAAGAAAATTTGAACGGGAGAAATCAACATCTTCACATTAAGAGATTAACCTTATTATAATATAAAACACAGGCTCTTGGTGAAATAGTTTTTTTGAGGAGAAGCATTAAAGATTTTACAATTAGGAATATTGCCACTTTAATAATCCATACACATTCCAAGAATTCATCACCCTATCAGAAAATGCAAGCAATAAGCAGAGTTCTGATGGAAACATGCTGCCGTCTTACAGCTTCAGCTGCACACAGAATATTAATTCTGCTTGTACTGCTTAATATGACCAGTTAATAAATAATTCATTCATTGTGAAAGAACATGCAAATTACACTCCCCTTCTGTGCTTTCAGAGTTTGTAATTGTACTTCTGTGTGAAAAATATTAAATTTCACCAGTCAGACTTCCTTCTTAACTTCCTCGGTGCTAAGTCACATCAGAAAGCCCCCCCAAAAATATCCACTGAAGTCCATTTATAATAGCATGTCAGTGCAAACAGAGTTGATAATCCATACTGCTTATTTTACTGGCATAAAGTTTTTTTTTTCCAATTAGATTACCCAACCAGGAAACTCAGTCATCTGTCGGGACTGGCCGGAGCACACAGTTCTGCCTCTACAGGCGCTGCGGGGGCCATGCTCATGGGTGCTGGCAGAGAATCCCACAGTGTGTGCTTTGGCTCTCCCCTTTTTGAAGGGTTTACCATTTTTCTACCTAATATCTTAGAAAGCTCTTTTGTAAGGAAGCTCTCCTTATAAACATGTCTTCTGTAGTATTCTTGAATCCAAGTTAGGATAATCTGGTCTGAATGCGTAGACAACCGAATGGGAAAAAAGCCTGGAAGGATGGGTAGACAAAGGCTAGGGGCTACTGGGACATGGTCCACCTAGGGGCCCATTGCAAGCAGACCACAGGGATCTATATTGTTCAACATCTTTGTCAGTGACCTGGAGGAGGTAAGTTTGCAGCTAATAGCAAACCGGGAGAAGCAGTGGATAGACTTAAGTGCAGGGCCACCTAGACAGAGACCTAGACAGGCTGGAGGAATGGGCCAGCAGGAACCTCGTGAAACTGAACAAAGACAAATGTCAAGTCCTGAATCTGGGAAGGTAGAGCCTAAAGAGCAGCTCTGCTGAGAAGGACCTCAGGGTCATGTTAGACAGCAAGCTGAACACGAGCCTGGAGTGTTCTCTGGTAACCAAGGCGGCCAACAGCATTCTAAACTGTATTAACATAAGCATGGCCAGTAGATTGAAAGAAGTGCTCATCCTCACTTTACTCAACATTCATTAGATAACTAGACACAGTATTCAAGATGCTATGGGCCTCACAGTACATGAAAGCTATTGATCAACTGGAAGAAGTTAGTAGAGGGTCATGGGGTGAAGCACATGTGACGAGAGGCTGAGGGACCTGAGCTTGTTCAGCCTGCACTAGTGATGGCTTCAGCAGGAATCTACTAGTCAGGTGTCATTAGCTACCAGGAGGTCAACAAAAAGACAGAGCCAGGCTCTTCATAATGGTGCATGCTGGAAGGACAAGAGGCAATGGACATACATTGAAACAAGAGATGCTTCAACACAATAGAAATAAAACACTTTTTCACCATTAGGGCAGTCAAGTAAAGGAACAGGTTACCCAAGAGATTGTGCAGTTTCTGTTCTTGGGTGTTTTCAAGATCCTATTTAATAAACACCCAAGTAACCTGGTCTGATGTCACAGCTGACGCTGCTATGAGCAGGAGGTTGGACTAGAGACCTTTCGAGGTCCCTTTCAATCTGAATTATTCTAGGATTCCATGAAAAACTAAAAAATTAAAAAACTCTGGATAATTAAGAGACTAAGTAACAACTTTAAATAAAGTGAATTTTAATTTTAAATAAAGTGTCTTTTAATTAAGCTTATTTATTGCTGAGATCTCAATTCTAACGTAGGAAATGGAGAAATCTGAATGCCAAGAGCAATATCTCATCATTCTCAGACCCCAATCCTGCAAATCCTTTCAAATGTATACACTTAATATTTGGTTGCACAAAATGGTTATTATAAGTGGAGGGACAGATAATATATTCTGGGTTAACATTTATAAACTTTTAAAAGTCTACAGTCCCAATCCTGCAAATATATAGACTTGTAATGTCAGGCATGGAGCTACGCCACACAGAATAGAGCAACACAGAGATAAATAGACCGATGTGCACTGACTTATGCCTTTGATAAAGCATTCCAAACACGATTTTTTTAAATGTTCCATTTGAAAACATTATAAACCATTCTATTTTAGACAGGAAACAGCTTAGCTCTGTTAAGCTTGGGAAGCAAGGATTCATTTCACAGAGGAACTTAGAGAAGATTTCTACATTTGTAGCTAATAAATTTCAGTCAAAGATGTGGATCTACCAAATTAGTTTGATGGCAGCTCAGTCAAACCTCACAGGAAAGAAGTAAAAAACAGAATCCCAAATTCACTCATTAATGAGGCAAAAAAACCCAAAACAATGATTTAAACACTAGGATTTAACTTCCTATCCAGGATTTCTTATTCTTGGAGTCTAATGGACTATTTTGGAGGCGGATTCTTGAAAATTAAAGAAATTTGATATGATAAAGAAAGAAGAAATCTGTATCCCCTCTTGAATCTAAAAAAATAGTATTTCCAGGGTTTCATCTGAACCAAGGTATTTTCTGTTCTCTTTCATGTGCCTTTTTGTCTGCTCTACTGAAATGTGTCTCCTGCTCAGTGTTCTCATTTTCCCCTATGACTGACATCAATCTGCTCAAAAGAAATCCACTGAAGTGTGTCTTTATTAGTTTGTTTAAAAATCAGACTTCAGGGATCTTATTTGTAAAAAATACTGTGTTTACAGTAAGTTCGACTATTTCTTCATGTATCTTTGCTATTTCCTTTTACATCCTCCTTATAAATAAGAGACCAAACCCTCCTCGAAACCTTCATTTGTATGCCTGACTTCTGCCTATTCCACTTAGACCCTGGAAGCCTTTTGCAAGGTACGGAGTAGTTTCAGCTCCCTCTGAAATCAAAGGCGGCTCAAGGCAATCAGCACCTCACATTCACCATTTCAGTGAATCAAACTCCATGCTCCTGATGACTGTAATGACACTGCAGCTAATGCAGGCTGCCTGCAATTTATGAACAGTCTGAGCATCAGCGCCCACCATTCATCACTTCGGTAACGTCAGCAGTGTCATAACTACAAAAGCCTGACAACCTTATTTAAGTCTTCATAACATTTTAAAGAGACAAAATTCTCAAGGGGTAACAATTTAGTCCTTAAATCTGAAGTAAGAGGAAAAGATTATGGTAGCATTTGGAATGCAAAACACTTTTAAAAGCAAGCTGCATGATCTGACTATTGTCCACTAATGTCTACAAAGAACAAAACAATACTGATGAAAGACGATTCATTCTTTGGTGTTGGAATCATATAACAGGTATAAACTTAGAAATGTATTCTCATGCCTCTACTTTTTTATCACAAATCTTAGCATTTCTTAAATTCACATTTTAGTTCAAAGTTCTCAATAAATATCCACATTAAACAACATATTTCAATATAAGCATTGTGCCCTTAGAGTTACAAAGGATTTAAATCAGAGTGAGTAGGGTTTTAAAGAGAGTTAAATATTACATGAAAGAATTAGGGAGGGGGGGAATTAAAACTCAAGTTACCTTGTGAAAAAAGTACTGGATGGATTTTAAATCCCCCTCCATTCTTCAGCCTTTGAGGAAGCTGTTCAAAATGGTTACTATCGAGGTAGAAGTAAACCTTCAGGGTTTGCCGGCTTCCTTCTGCTTGGTATGTGATTGGAACATCTAAGAATACACTCAGTGTTACTATTTCATTAAAAGCAATGACACGTCCTTTTCCAAAAACTGTTGCACTGAAAATTCACATGGTCAGATAAAAATCACTGCAGACACACGACTAATACGTGCAGTATTTTACATTATACTCGGTGTTGCTGAGTTCACTCTTGGCCTGTCCATTATCAGGAAGCAGATAAAGAGAAAAGCAGTGACTGTCATCTCTGCCAGCCTGTCAATGACAGCAAAAATACTAAGCAAATAATGTAATTGGCAACATCCTACTTGTGTTCCCTGTAAATCAGAAGAAACATCCATGTACAGCACACAGTTTAAATCACTGGAAGGATACCTTTAGCCATATTTCACATGCCCTCCTCGGGTGCATGACATATAAGGTCAGTGCGATATATAAAGTCAGTATCTCCTCAGATTTGCGTGGGATAGAACACAAGTAAATACACAGCAGCTACCAGCATATTCATTAAATTATTAAAAATAAGGACTGAATTGAGAAAAAAATGTATTATGGTAGAGTATGTAAAACTTCATTACACTTTGACAAGCTAAATGTCATAATACAGCAACTGGTGTCAAGTTCAGTGCAACTAGCAGTATCATTTTGCAGTTACGGTGATTCCCCAACATACAGTGTGTGTATTATGCCAGATGACTAACATGGAGTGACCATTAGCAAAAGTTGACAAAAATTTTCCATTTAGCTAAATCTCACAGAGGAAGTCAGTTTAATTCAATGTCAGTTTTGTGTGTATTTCCTGTTTAAGTATCGTTTCCATACATAAGCCTCCAAGTTGAAAGCAGTAACAATAAAATTCAGTGATTTTCGTTAATAATATTATGTTTTTACATTGTGTGCGCAAATTATTTTGTACCTAAATGGAAAAGATTCCAAAGAAACAGTTTTCACTATTTTTGGTAATAAGAAAAAGACTTTTTTTTCTTTTATTGACTACGCAGAAGCATAAATGGAAAACCCAAATTTGCCAGTTCCTTGTCTTCTGTAACCACAGTCATCCTGACTGTGGTGGCAGCACTTAAACCGAAAGGAAATACAGAGTTTACTGCAATCCTAGAACACATGGACATTCCATTTATCTCTGGTTTAGCACATATGCCTCAGTTGGAAGATACAATATGAACAGTTCATGACACAGGCATAGGGTTAACTCCCCATCGGGAAGCGCTCCTGTAACTCCAGTTTCATGCTGTTACCTGGCTTAGCAGGTCTTCTTTTTAAAACAAACACTACGAACAGGGTCCTTACTTGAATTATATAGAAATAAATACGGTCTTATATAAGCTAATTCCTACCTGAGTACCAGCCCTGCACTACTGAATTCTTCAGAGCACGGGCAGCTTTGTGGAGGAGCTTTGTGTCTTCTGGTTTTGGTTATTGCAGAAGTTCTCTCATGTGTGGTCTCGATCCGGCAAGGGAATTGTTTAAGAAAAGCTTGATGTGAAGCAGACATACTTTCCTCCCTTCCCAGGAGAGTTATGAGACTTAGGAAAATATGAGGGCTTTTTGCTCACTAAAAGTTCACTGCAGGAAAATCTCTACTGGCTGAAAACATATTAATAAAGGAGTAGCTGAAAATGAGTGAAGGGTATGAACAGCAGACCGCGAAGACAGTCCCTTGCTGCGAGTTGGGCGAGTATTGGGAGGAAGGGCTCAGGACCCTGATCGTCTGCACCAGCAAGTCTCAGAGGAAGTTTCTGGCACAATCTAAAGCTATCCTCACAGTGTTTGCCGTCTCCTTTCAAGAAACTCTTGCAAGACCTACTTTGTCTTTGAGACAATAAAATGAAATGGTTTTTATGCTTCTCCATCTCATTTCAATTGCATTTCTCTCTTAAGACCTTCAAGCTTACTTTACATGGCTCTTCAATGACAACTAGATCTTCCAGGGACTTTACTGATGCAGTCACATACTCCCAATGGAAAATTCGGTTAAGCAAATGCTTTTGCCCCCAAGGTTACTGAGATTACCAGATAACGATTCTGCATTGTCACCGATGTTAGCTGTATTTCAGGAAATCTAGGAATATTAGGAGAGCTCCAGATCTACTAATTCTCCATAATCCCAAGTTATATAATATTCCCTGTGGGAGGTAATGTTCTAGGAGAAAAATGTTACAAACAGAGAAAATGTTTCTGCACAGTAAAGCCCAGATATTAATTATAATTACTCACTCGCAACTAGTGGTTCTGGCTCTGATTGTCTGAAGTAAAAAGTAACTTTTTCCAAGTCAAACAGTGCAACCAATGTATCTTCTAGCATGGCTTGCTCATCAGCCTAAAAAAGGCAAAAGAAAAAGTCAAATGGTCATTTCAGCCAGATGTTTTCCCTACCAGAAATAATATGAGAGCAGGACATAAAAGTAACTACAGAATGTTGCACAACATTTCACTGATGCAGTGTATAACCTAACTAACTCCTACATAATGTAAATATCTTTTTTTCTATTTGCACTTTCCCTTTTATTACTAGTCTAAAATTATTAAAATGAATGTTATCATTTTGCATAGTAAATTAATAGGTAATTTATAGCTACCATTACTTCTCATGGCTTTTAATCAAACAATGCTGTAATTATTTTGATGTAAGATACCAGACCTCAACAGCTTGTCTTGACGCCAGGTCTAGCTTATAAATTAGCAGAGGGGAAATGCGAAAAGCAAATTCTTATTTTTCGCAATTTTCTTTTAAAAATGTCATAACTTCAGCATTTCATTTATAAACACCAGATGAAAGTTCATCACGTCCACTCTAAGCACCAATAATTGAACTAGTAGCTCAGAACAAGTACAGCTCAGGGTGATTTGCACCTTCACCAACAAAACTCTAGATGCAAGTCAAGTATGTAGATATGCCAATATTCTGATTTGCACCTATGGTTCACTCTGTGTACTCCTGAGCTAAAGAGATCCAGACTCATTTACCAAAAAAGCTTCAGGAAGTAAATTACTAACTTCTCAGGACACTTTACTGAATCTTTAAAAAAGAAAATAGCTGTCTACAAGTATGGTTATCTTGAGCTAAATATGCAGAGCAATTACAGCAGAAATCAATAATCACTTAAAGTAATTCTATTCTTCATACAACCCTCCCCTAGCACCTCAAGTTTGCAAGAGCCAAATGGAAATCTGAGGCATGCATTTTTCCTCCTCTAAGAACTGAAACAGTAGGAAAGCAAAGAATAATAAACTAGCTGCCTATAAAATGAGAATAAATTATAGCTTACCGAATTATAGAAAGGAAAAACAAACCCCCATGATTTTACCTGATCTATAAGTGAAGTAGCATTCCCCCTTGTATTTATGGGGGGGAAAAAAAAAAGCTGCTAGAAATATTTTGTCTCCTGGTTCAGTTTATGAAATCTCTATGGATAGAGCAGTTTTATCAGCAGAATAGTCTGAAAACCATTCAGTGACATGGGAAATCTTTGCACAACTGCTCATTCTTTACTGAACTCCGGCCATAATGAGCGCAATTTCCTTCAAATACCCTTGTTTAAAATAACACGGATCATTTGTAAGAAAAATAGTGCTGAGAAGGTTGCCTTTAAATACTTTTCCCTTGGTTAAGAACAGTTAGACAGAAGAGACTAAATTTAATTTTATTTTCAATTTGACAATGCACACTGCTGGTATCTGATTATATGAAAATAGCTAAGTAGCATGCATTTTCACTACAAAGGAAATCTCTACAATCTTGAAAGAAAAAACGGAAGTATTCAGTGCTGTAAAGACAGTTATTTTGTGGCAACGTGACAACTAAGCACATGGAAAAACATAAGACAGGCATCAACTGAACTTACTCTTGATCTCTGAGGACTCCAGCACCAGGACATGATGGTGCTGCACGGTGCTAAGAAGTACCCAAGTCTCAAGACATGATGCCCAGCTCCCCTGACTGTGCTTTCTTCACATACTCCTCATGTGTTTCTCTCAGGCATTGACTTTATCTGTTTTTAAGCTGCACACCTCGTCCTGACATACCCTGTCCCATGCAAGCCCGCATAGGTACTTCAACTACCTGTGAGGCAGTTGCTCACACTAGCTCAAGTCGATGCTCTCCAACAATACCACAGATTAATGCTTTATGATTATGATTTAGAAATACCTTTATTTTTATTGATCTCTTCTGCTTCTAGAGCTTTTCAGGTCAACTTGTCAGCAATTTGCTGCTGAGGTAGACAAGGCAAGGAAAGAAGACGTTTGATGCCAGGAACAGTGTCTGCTATCTGCGTGGATTTTTATACGGTAGGATGTACCAAATCAGTTATTTTCAGTGAGCACCTCCAGAGGTTGAAAGGACTGCCATGCAGCAGACCGCACAGACTGCTTCACAGTTCTTCAGGTTAGCAGGACCCAGTCTAATGTGAGAAGCAGCTTAAATAGCGGAACCAGCACTTTGGGTAACGGGATTAGAGGACTACAAAGCCATGTCCTTTTCTTAATTCCTTCTGAAGCCATGGCTCTCTGCCAAGCCTTGTGAAGAAACAGCAGATTTCCAATTACCCTGACAGGCTACAAGGATTTGCCCTATGACAGGAGCAAAATGGACTAGCATGTCTAGTCCTTCAACTACTACACACCTATTGTTTATTGGGGGAGAGGATGATAAAATTATCCAAACCATGTATTTTGCATTGCTGCTTATTGCAAAGTGAAGTTCTGGTTATCGCCTAATACTACATTCACTTCTAGGGAACAGCTACGATAGCGGTGGGGAGTCAAGGGTAAACTCGCTATCTGCTAACTCAAACCAAACATAATACTGTCTTTGTTGAAAACATATTTCCCATATCACAAACAAACATTTCCCCTATCTGTAATTATCTAAATTGTAATTTTTCCAAATAGCAGCTAATTAAGTAACAAGCTAAGCAAAGGACACAGAAAATCACATTTATAACTCAGACTGTTTCACCGCACCCCTGGTTCGGGGAACAAACGCAGGCTGTGACCAAGCATGCCACATGAGGAGTCTTACCAGGTTAGGTGAGAGCAGGGACTGGAAATGAAGCAGAAGACCTGCACTGGCTATCTGTTCCAACCACCTTCTGCTGGCCTCCGGTGTCTCCATCTCATATTCTTTGTTGTTGTCAAACATCTGATTTAAGGCCACCATCAGTTGCTCTGAAAAAGCGCAGACAGTGGCCACTAGGCTCTGAGAGAAGACCATGTCTCGTCTCAGCTGTATCTCGCTATCTGTGACGGGTAAAAGCCAAAAGAAGAAAAGCAAAAACGGAACAGGAGATTCATTAGCAACAAAGGATCTATGCTGGAATTTTTTTTCTTTCACTAAAAACCAAGTCATTTTAATGTAAAGTACATTACAAGTTTAGAGCCTAATGTTATTACCATGTAAATAGCACTCCACGACCAAAACTGCCATTTTCTCCATTAAAAGATTATTTTATAATTCTAAAATTATAGAGAAATTTACTTAAAATCTGGAATTTAAAAGTAGCTCTTCATAAACAATGCATGTTTATGTTGTAGATTTTAATGGACATGTCATCAATTCTATATACTTTTGATGTTACAGGGTAACGGATGTAAGTCAGATCTCTCTGCTGCAATGTGAGAACCAGCTGGGCACAAAAGCATTTACTTTCCACACAAAGCAAGGATAGTCAGAAGCTCTTAATACAACTGCATCATCTGGTCAACTCCATAGCTACCAGCTGGGTAGGGCAGATGAAGACTGCCTGCTGTAAAGTGCAGACAGGGCATATAGGAGTGTCGCTAGCAGAACATGCTCTATCCAAATACAATATATATATATGAAAATAGAATCTAGAAAAGGAGCACAGAGCAGCATCACGTATCCAGGAAGCAGCACAGATTTATGGTGTCAGAAAAGTCCAGGACAGGTCCCTAGGTAGAAGTCTATGTAAAACCATTAGCAGCTGATTTAAATTAGGGACTAGCTAACCTACCAATTTATTCCGGAGGGCACAGGCATTAGATTAGCTAAAGGTCAAAAGAGTTAGAAAGGGAAACATGTTCTCAGTAAAGCACAAAATTGTGGTGATAAATATTCAGTGCTTCCTTCTTTCTCTTTTCTGAAGGTCTTCAAGTATTTTTATCATTATAAGCTGTTAGGCAAACATCAATCACAAATGGTACAGGTAGACTTAATCTTTGTCAGAGCAAGAGAAGATTAGGTGATTTCGAGGTCTTTTCCAAAGCCTAGAATCTTTGTCCTCACTTTTAGATTCCTCTGTCTCTAAGAGGCTTAGCTCCTTTTCCACCTTCTCTATGGAGCTGGCAAGACTATAGATGACTGGATAAGTCAGCAGAAATAATTCTGTACTCACAAAATTAATAATGATTTTGAAAATATGCTTTTCTTGGACTCCAAGTATTTCTCAAAGTAACTCTGTTCTGTCTGTTTTCCTTCTGAGATCTTCCTCAATCTTTTCCTTGAGTATTTATAATAGTGACCGCTCTTTTACTATCATTTTGATTCCATTTGCCAGCCTCTCAGGACCTCACGAATGTTTACCATAGATGGTCTAATCACTACTGCTTCTGCACTGTGACTCATTCCTTTTTGTTTTGATTATTAAAATTAACCTCTCTCCTTCTCTCCATCTCTCCCATCTCTCAAGTTGTGCACAATCCAGTACAGACAGAATTTTCACCTTTAAAACTCCACCCATCTCCAGCTTCAAAAATCCCATCGGCTTCTCCATGGTCAAAGACTTTCCAATGTCACAGCAGCGCGCAGGGATTTGAGCTCAACACACATTCTCTCTCCTCGTTTTGCTCAATTTTATCTCTGCTTGTCTAACAGCAGCTGACTTCCAGTGCCTTCCTCTGTATGGCCTGCTTCAGAAGCAGCCCTCCTGTGTCTCCAACACCTCATTTCCAAAGCTCGTTTAATACTACTTGAACATCAGATACGGCATACAAGAGCACTTTGGGCTCTTCACAAAAAGATTTTTATACTAATAAAACTATAGAATTTATGAACTTACGAAACCGTGTAACTAGGGAAAACTGCTTTAAAAAAATCAAGTCTGGGGTATTTTCTCAGGTCACTTCTAATTTTATAACACCTGAGAAATTACTAAAAGCTTTTATAATATTTGGAAGAAATCTGACAACAAAGAAATGTTATATTCCCCTTTATAAAACTGCTGTTCTGTGTCATAACAAAATCATGAAACAATACTGGATTCATATAGTGCTGCAAGATAGTTAAAATAATTAGTTTTTACAGTCAAATGTGACTGCTTACTTGAACACTTATGCACCTACAAACTGTAGAGAATCTTCTACCACAATTATTATTTTCTAAATACTGATTTACTGACATTTATTTCGCAGACACACATGCATGTTTTGTGTATTTGAAGCTGTATGATGCATGGGGTGATGGCAGAATAATACACAGCATAATCAGACCCCTTCCAAAAAGGAGGGACTTAAAAAAAGGTATTCTCTAAAAAAAGATAAAAGGAAAGGTATGGGTTAGAATAGTAAGGTACATCTGGAAATAGATGCAAACAAGGAGAAAAGAAAAAAGATAGCAAATAGGAAAAAGCCCAAAAGAAGACAGACAGTGGAAGTACTGTGCACAAGCTCAGTGATTTAGTAGTTACTTCATCTGCCCAGATCCAAAGTAAATGACCAAAGAAGGTATTTTGTACTAAAAAAAAAGAATGTGCCACGTCTGTTAGAAATGTCTTTGGAATTGTTGCGTTCTTCAGGAATCCTCACTGTAAACACAGGGGTAAAGTTGTTGATTATCAAGTTATCATATCTGCGATTTTTCTCCTTTCTCTAAACACAGTATTTTGTACAAAAGCAAAAAAAATTCTCAAACCATCCACGTTCACTTCCCCTACTCCCAAAACAAGGAAAATTACCTGTATACTCCAGAAGTGCCAAGAGCATTCGTGCCTTCACCTCTTAAAGAAAAAAGAAAATACATTGAAATCATGGTTAAAAGTCTTTTCACCAACATGATAATGCATTTGCAGTTTCTCATTTTACACAGCTTAATTCCAACTTCTCGTGAAGGCAATCCTGATTGATAACTACAAAACAGTAATGAGTCTCAACTTCACTTAATTTTACATAGGACTTGATAAAATCGATAATAATCAAAAGCACCAACATTGTGAAAGACACACAAAGAGGCAGCTGCCATCTGGTACGTGTGTACCAGCTGGCCAGTGCAAGTCCACATATGAAGAATTCCAGTCTTAAAACTTGGAAAACCAAGACCGGTTTTCACTGATTCCCACATTACCCCAATTCTTTCTTTTTTCTTTTCCCTCTCTTGTTCCATACCTGAAAATCTCATCATTATCCTCATTTTAATGTATACCAAAGCATCCAGGAAAAACACAACAGCATTTTCACTTTATTCTCAACCTTCAAGATTTTATTTTGCTTCGAACATTTCTTTTCACTTAACAATCTATGAAGTAAAAAAGTACAGATTTAAAAAAACCTCCGAATTTAGACTGACAAAACCTTGAGTTTATATCTCTTTACACTGCGGTATTTTTTTGAAGGAGAAGGTCTCCTCAAATTTTGCGGGCTGAAGGAAGTGATTCCTCTCCTCTACCACGTACCAGAGCACAAATTTAAATGTGTTCACCACCACTGCAAGGAACAGGCACGCTAAAAAGCTGCCATAACCTTAGAGAGTGTCAAACTTCCAGCACATCAGTTGTCCTACAGTAACTGCCTGCCTGTAGGAACACCCCGCTACTACACATGCTTTCACATCTTTGCAACCTTTCTTTCATGCACCCAATTTTCTGTGCAGTCCTATTCCAAGTCCTGCTCAGTGGGCCAGCAGAGCTGCTATGGGGTTCATGGACAATAGGACAATTTGGGAATATGTTGCCCCTTACTAAAACTAACCTAATAGGTTTGAAATTTGAATCATTTGCAATTTGAATACAACTCAGATGACGGAACTGATATTAGAGTCGACTGTATCAACAGCATAGTCTGGATTCTGTGTGTGCTTGAACAGATCTATGAAAAGCCAGAACCTTCCCCAAAGGGGACTATGGTTAAAAACAAGAAAACCTTTCAAGCCTGATCTTCATCCATGCCATACACATATTGCGAAAAGAACTGGCAGTGCCTATGCTTCTGAAATGTGTAATCACAGTATCTCAAATACAAGCACCAAAACACTCAAAATTACTGCTTATTCTTGAAAATTGCCTGGTGATAGGTCTTTGCCTTAGCCTTCTGTCTTTTGAAAAAAACTTAAGAGATTAATAACTTGGCATCTTGGAGTCTGAACATAGCTTAGTAACTGAAAATACAATATAGGGAAATATAGCTTTTACCTGAAGAATTTAGATGCATTGAGGCTATTACTTGCAGCTTGTTTTAGATGAGATTTGTTGGATGTCTGAATTCAAAAGCATTTGAGGTAACTATAAATAATGATTTCCTGCTTATGGGAAAATTACAGGACACTGCAACTCTCCTTTATCATTGCTATAAGTCTTCTCCCTTTCAAAATATACCCACAGGCAAGAGAGTATTTTTAGGTTATTTGTACAACTAGAGACTTACCTGGGGTTAGAAGTGAACCTTAGATATCAACCATTTGCTTTTCAACAAATTCCAAATGCTATGGAAGTTTTCGCCCCTTCTGGCTACATGGCATATGGAAAGGAGTAACTCCCTAGCAATTTCTCTTTAGATTATATGATTTGTAATGCAAGATGCCTTCAATCTCTTTTATTCTTAAACATTCTTTTGTACTTTTTTTTTTTTAATTATCCTATTCTGCTCTTCTGATCTTTGCCAGTAAAAGGCTAGATTTTAGTTCTATTTTGTTTCTCACATCTGAAAATATTTTTGAAATAAGACTGAGATTTGCACTGCATGTTTTACAAGTTAAGTTGAAAGACATTTTGTAGCCCTTTAATGACTGAAAGGCTCCTTCACTCCTCACTCCTATTTTAAATTAAAATAGATGAGAACTTTCTCAACTGCATAGTATTTCCCATTAAAATTTAAAATTATTATGCTAGCAAAACAACTGCACTTCCTCATGCAGTTATGTGACTAGCTGACTAGAAATCTGACTTGCTCTAAAACATCTCTTCTTTTGACCAAAATTCTTATCTTTTTTTTACTTTGGGAAAAAGCAACTACAGAAATTTCTCCACCTCTTTGTTATCTTTATACCTTTCCGTTATTACGGTGGTCAGTTTTGGCTTTACTTTCCTTCTGAAGGGTCCCTTTCTTTCCATCCATCATGTTGATTTTCCTGGTTCCTACACGAGTCATCCTGCAGGTTCTCCTCTTCTGCTTTCCAATTCTCATGTTACATCTCTCACGTACATCCAAAATCCTGTACCTACGTTATTCTTTCTCTATTCAGTTACCGTTGAATTCCTGCCCTGACTGCTGCTCTTTCCTGCACCAAAATCAAGCACTCCATCTTCAAAGATCTGCCTGTGCCAATAACTTATCTTTATCTCTACTGGTTTAACAATTTAGTAGGCCCACTCACTCCAAGAAGTGACTGTCATCTTTTCTTAAGTTTCTTAGTTCCAGATAAATCCTCCTAGAATCTGCATACTATTTCAGAGAACTCTTCAATTCTATCAACTTGATTAGACTTCTAGGGCTGCCTTATACTGTAACCATAGAAAACTTTTCTTTCTCTAATGATATGGTAGACAAATGAAATGAGACAAAGCAATCTCCACATATGTTTTAAATTTACAGTCAAGGAAAGTTTGGTTGTTTTCTCTTTTTTTTTATCTGTGCAAACCTTCATAGATTTTTTTTAAAAAACTGTTCTCCCAATTCCAATACTAATGAAAAGAAAACTGACAGACCAGAATGATCATCTTCAAGGCATTCTGAGTTTTCCCATTTCTTCATACATATTAAACCAAGCAAATAAAAGCATCCTAAGATCTAGGACTCATTTTTGTGGGGCTCCCATGTCTCCTTCTGCTTTAAAGCACTAATCAGTCTAATCTAACACAACATGTTCTACAATGCAACAGAACAATGAGTAAAAAATTACAATAGCCTGTGATATTTTTAAGAAAATAAAAATGAGTCAGTTTTCAATAAGGAGATGCATCCTTATTTTAGCATTCATCAATAATGGTTAAGTATATTTATAACAAATGGAGATTTTAATTACAACATTTTTTTTCCCCACAGTGAACAAAGTTATATCTATGGTCTCTTTTGACTACTTCCTCTAGAACCTGCTAGAAGAGACAAATATATCTGCTTTCCTCAATTATTAAAATATTGCCTTTTACTTATAAACAAACATGAAGATTCTTCTAAAATCCCAAGACTTTGTTCAACTTTTTCTCATAAGCCCAACTAAGCAGTCAAATTAGGGGACATCTTTTGTTTTTTTCTGAATCAGGCAAATAAGAGGGGAAACAGGGAGGTAAATCGCTGTACTATGTGTTAGGTTTTCAGCCAGAAATAGCTCAGGGCAGTACTAGCTGTTCTTCTAGGTATCCTGACCATTTGTGAACACTGCATAATGGCAAGACTGGAAAGGAGAAAACAAGAAATGAAGATATGAAGGGAAAATGTAGCTGCTAAAACATTTTTAACCCTGCTTCGTGCTCATCTGATTTCAGTTAGATCCAGCTGCTGGTTGTGTCTCAAGTTTAATTTATACAGGCCTAAGCTTGTCTAAATCACAGCAGTCTCCCAAAACTGCCTGAGGGGCACATTTCTGCCCTGAATCTTTTCAACACTGAATTAGATATACCTGTCCAGACATGCCTTGGAAACTAAGTCTTGAGAAGTAATTATTCACTTCCATTCTCCTGTGTCTCCTTCATGCCATTTGTGCCAGGGAAGCCACAAGAATCTAGGCTTTCAGGTACCCTTTACATCATGCCAACTCCTTGGTCCCACGGGCAAACCAAAATTATGACGAAGATGCGGATCATGATTCTCCAGAGTACTTCTCAGGAACAAGTATTAGTGATACCAGTTTGGGGGGTGGTGGAATAGGAATCAAATTAAAGAAAAAAAACTACAAGAGAATAGAACGATGTAAAGACTGATGGTGAAAAAACAACCTAAGATGATAATTTTACATGGAAACCCATGTATTTGGTTAAGAAGATGGCACGAAAGCCAGTTGTTGGAAATCACTGACAAAAGCTCAAATGCCATGGATGGAAAGGGAGAGCCAAGAATATTTAAAACTGGCACACAACTTCTGAGATACAGTGATCAGAAAAGGTAAGGAAGAGTGTGTGCTCTTGAACAGCACAAGAATAAGGCTTTTTACTTTTTAGTTCTCTGAACCATGCACAATTCACAAGTATGACAGTTGCAACAAAGTTAGTTACTATAATTTTTTAACAGAGAAAATCTTTCTTTTAATCCTAATTTCTAAAATACTAGAAAATGCCAACAGTTTTATTGTTCAGTAAACATCAAGATTCCTTCTGATAAATATCATCATTACATTATAGAAGTATTGTAAAAAGAGAAGTTTTGTATTATAGAGAGGCAGCAAGTCATTTGGACCTTGCTGAACTCTCCCACAAATTTCATGGTAGATTTAAAACCAAATTTATCTGAATAACTTCAGCTCAATATTGAGGGTGTATGACTAATGTTGAAATGGGTTAAGTCTATTAATTCTATTTATGGGCAAAAAAGTTATGTGAAAATGGTCTGCTAGGCTTGGCTTCAGAAGGGGGGCAATGAAGGACTGTTAAAGACGTATTTCCATTCCTCCCAAACTGTGAAAGAAACCATGATTAATACTTGAATATAGTTCAGTTTACACTGAAGACAGACCTGTAGAAAAAGGGATGCAAAAATATTTATTCACTTTTCCCTCAGTGACAGCCACCATTAAACTAAAAGAGGTATTCTTAGTGCTGGAGAGTCAACCCACTGTGATTGATTCAAAAAGTAGGAGATATTTTTGTGATTGTTTTTATAATTGTCTAACCTAGGGTCTGAAAATATGATTGTATCTGAAATGAGAAACAGCAAAAGTCAGAGGAGGAGGAGGAGTTTGTTTGGTTTGGCCAGTTGCTTTTTGGAGGTTTATCTTAATAAAACTTATCACAAAGTTCTTTTCAAGTGATCTGAAATTTAGCAGTTTCTTTATGGGACACCATGGAAATTAGCCAACAAAATTAAAGAAGCTAAACATACACACAAATCATTTAAAGCTAGCCCTGAGACAAGGTTTTGTTCCCATGTAGACTCCTAGTGCAAGTAGTTTTACAAAAATAATTTGGTTCATTTTTTCTGTTTCTCTATCAAATGGCACAGGAAATAAAGCAGAAGCTACAGGCAAGATTTTTGGGAGAGGAAATCCCAGTTACTTTCTTATGAAGCCAGGGAAGAGGGCAGAAAACCCCAGCTCATGTTGTCATTTGGTGGTGAAGAGGAACAGCGTACTAGGTAACTTTTAGACAGTGGTGGGAGGGAGGTACAGGAGGAGTAGTGATGGAGTAAGTGAAAACCAGTGGACGAGGTTTGGCCTCATGGCAGAAGAGGGAATATGATTTTAGAGGGATAATGATTCCAGATCAATGACAGATAAGAGCAACATATAGGACAGAAGTTGCCCTGCAGAGTCTTCTTTCCATTTAAGATGGTAGAAAAAGGGAGTTGAATTTCAAGGAAAACCCATTTTGGTGTATCAGTCCCATGAAGTTCTGTGACAAATCAACCAAGCCCACTAGACTTCAGCAGCAACTGAAATAACATAGCGCATGCAACATAGGGTTCATTTGTTTTTGTCAGAAGAGACAATTTTCTCTTCAGTATCTGAAGGCAATAGGGTGAGCATGAGACAGCTGAGATATACTCCACTAACCTTGTTACTACAACCACCAAAAACTCCTGAAATTCAGGCATTTCCTATAGACTACATGGTGTTCAGCAAACCTTGCCTAAGAGCAACATGAAGCAGTTGTATTCTCTCCCTTCCTTTCCCTTCCCCTGGCTCTCTGTCGTTAATGAAGTGTTTATTTACAGTCATATTGTTCTTACTAACCTTCAACAAATTTTCTGATATTCTGGGCAAGACTCCGGACGCTGCTGGGGAGGTTCCAAGGGTCTTGCTTGATGTGGAGTCTTAGCCTCTTTGGACAGTTAAGCTTTGGTTCAATTTCCTGCTGAAACTCTAAGCAAAGACAAAAATAGTATTTTTCTGCTTAAACCTCCTGAGAAAGCCACAGTAAGACATCATTTCTTCCTAAATGTTTTCACAGCTCAAGGAGGTGTCAACTTATTTAACTCTAGTTAAAGCTAGGGTGACAGGTCTAAGGAGAGAGAGAGCAGCATTCCCAAATGTGATTCTTTGTGAACCAGGTACGTAAGCTAGAAGGTGCCTGTCTCCGTGGAGTAAGCAGGACCCTGGAACTTTTAGAGGCAAAATTAATTCAAATTAAACTTAAAACAGAATTACTTATTGCTTAACCTAGTCTATCTTTCAAATCATTGAAAGTGTTCCTTGTAGGGTTCATGAAGATACTGCAGATCAAGAATAAAATCTCTGACTTGTCCTATCTTGTGGGTACATCTATTATACCACTGAATATACTTAAGAATTTCAACAATCAATTATTGCAGAATACATCAAGATTAAGCAAAATCAGATCTTTAACATCCAGCTCAAGGAGCAGATAGCCATATCCATACATCCTTCAAGATGCCTTTGGATTCTCACAGAATTAAATATTACCTTGGAGGCCTCGACCTGGTGTAAAGTATTTTGTCTGCTCAAAGGCTCTCATCACAGCTGGTCCTTTCAGAAGGCTGACAATTGAATCGACCTGTTGGGATCAAGGTTCTGTGAGAAAGATGTTTTTTACAGCAACAATTCGAAGTTCTTTCTTTAAAAATACGGACTACAGAAAAGCAGCTTTGGATTCTTTCTTACCTAATGACTCTAGTTAAAGCAACAAGCTAAAGAATGATAGACTAAATCTAAGGACCTGTTTAATTTGCAGTTTTGAACTATTTACAGAAAACTGAAGGAGAATGAGTAAATACATACCATCCCAGTAAACAGTGGAAAGCAAAAGTAAAAAGAAAAAGAAGTATTTGCTAAAGATATCTTAGCTCAAACATGGACATTAGTATCAAAGCCAAGAAAAATAATCTCATACTTGACCAAAAAGATGCTCCAAACAGCTATGCAGTTTGTCCTGTTTATCATGAGAGATTCGAACACTTATGGGAAGCTCATCGCCTGAAAAATATTTTAAAATGAAAAATTGTTTAGAAGTTTCAGCACTTTTCCCAAAATCTTTGTAGCTTGGATAATCTGCTTTGCACACACACTGATGCTTAGGCTTTCACAATTATAGCCACTGTAATTCTAGGCACAGAAACACTAATCTGTGGTGTGTTATCCAGAATCCTACAGCATGCAACTGTTCTCCCTATATATTTTGCATTAAGTAGTCATTCGATAATACAGAAATAGCTCTTAGAGAAAGGACCATATTCAAGACTCAACTGGACATGGTCCTGAACAACCTGTCCTAGATGACCCTGCTAGAGCAGGGGTTTGGGCTGGATGATCTCAAGAGGTCCCTTCCAACCTCAACCATTCTGTGACCAGAACACACAATTCTTCTGTGCTGGAGAACATCCTAACCACCAGACTAAATGGCTAAGTAGGGTGAACCTAACATAGCAGACCACAAAGTCACTGAAATGCATTCACCAGAAAATTTTTATAGGGACTCTACAGACAATTCACAATCTTAATGTTCTTACTAATTAAATGGTTCTGAGATTTTAGTAATTCAACAAAAATACAGCATCCAAATCCTGTATTTGGTATGTAGTACATACCACATCATGTCCTAATAGAGTACAAAGGAGAAGGACTCTCCTAGGTCAGTGCCCTCAGTCACTCACTCTCTCAGGCAAGGGTGATACAACCTGAATTCTTTCAAAAGCTGTGAAAAATTGAGCTGGTTTTTCTGCTTGCCATTGCAGTGACAGATAAGAAGTAGCCACTTGATAATTTATAATCCAAATTTATTCATGGTCAATCTAGACTCATTTTTCTTATGTCAGTGAAACACTTAAATAGCACTTTTCTCTCCTTGATTTTTTTTTTTAGCTCCTTTAGATGTCCTTACAGCCAGTAGTTATAACCCTTCACAGGATTTTAATTGCAACAGATGGAGCATGGTGCCAAAAAGCCCTGATCTGGAGTTAACCAGGTTAGCTTTGGAACTAAAATTAAGTCATCAGGAGAGTGGAAGTTTCACTGAGTAGCAGTATTTATCAACTCAAACACTGTATCTGTGCTTGGCTAGCACAGATATACTCTTTTAGGCAGCTGAGTCAGTACCTCAGCTTGATGCTGCACAAGTGCATATCAGCTCATTTATATTTTAAGTTGAAGATACAGACCCTAGGTCTCCTCTTTTATTAACAGTTCTTTATGTCCTTCACCATTTTCCTCTGTATCTGCTTAGTTCTGTAAGTATGTATCATTTGTGCAAAGCAGCTGCCTAGAATCGCATTATTCACAAGGCATCTCAGATACCTTGCATAATGTCATTAATACTTTCCTGTCCCAACTGAAAATACCTCTTCTGGTACAACCAGCAATACAATTTGCCTTCACTGTGGGCAAGTCTCACTGGCGGCTTATATTCAACTAACATGTCCAGTTCTTTCATTTCCTAAATCATTCCCAATGATAAACTCCCAGCTTAGAGAAAATATTTTTTTATCATTAGTCCCTGAGTATATGACCTTGTACTCCTAGCAGTTAAATCCCATCTCATTCCTATTAGCAGCTGTATTTATTTAAATTTAATTTGTCACGGCATAAACAAGAATGTGCTTCTATGTGGTCTCGCATTCCTTCCTACAAACATACACAGCCGTATCCTGCCGTCTGGGTGCTGACGCAGGCTGGGAGAGCATTCCACGCTCACCTAAAACGCTCCTTACTCTGTGCATCATAACACACTGTCAAGGTCAAGGCATGAAAGCGGTTAAAAGCAGTGACTCTAAGAGCTCTAACTAATTCAGCCTATCCACAGAGATGCTGGAATGTTGGCTCTCTTTCACAGAAGGACTCAAGTGCAGCACTAGCAAGGCGGAAGCAAAATGATACGCTTTATTACCAAGGAGGATGCAATTTTTAAAATAAAAAACAACAAAACTGCCAGGCAAATGAAAAGAAGAAAACTGAATAAAAGGAACAGATGACAGATTCATAGCTGACTTTTCTAAACATACCTGAATCCATTTCATCACTGTGAAAATAAGAACTGCATTGACTGCTACAAATACTGGTGAACGAGGCAATGGAGTTCCTATTGCTGTTGCAATCGCTTGAAAAAGAACACAAAACAAACAAAGAAATAAAGTCATGTCCTTTAACTCTGTATCAAAGTTATGGAAAATTCTTTCCCTTTTCCCCTTTTGAATTTAATGATGAGATGGTCTGTACAATTCTTTATCAACAATAAAGATCCCTATACTTAGGCTATCATATAATTTGCAATTCTGGTAGGACTCAGAGGACCAGATTCCCAAAACAGATGATTCAATTCTCTCCCTTCACCTTGCATGTGAACAAGCACTTGCAGAATGACAATATACACTGTCAATGCAAAATAATCAACTTTTCTTACACAAGTGACAGTGTTTGAAACTAGCCTCAAATGTTTTAATAACTCCACATTCAAATTCTGTACTCCTAGTCCATAGCTAATACAAATGAGGAAATACTCTGGTTTATGACTTGCAAACTAGAGTCCATAATGGGTTTAGAAGAGACTTGACCCATTTGAGTAGCACCAAAACTCAAATTACAAACCATTTTCCTGTGCCAGCCAAAGTAATAGTTTATGATCCCATCTCTTCCAGCTGTTCATTTTGTTAGAGATGTATGGACATTTACATCTGTGACTCCAGTGAAAACTTCTATGCATACAAAATGTCACCGACATTGGTCTAGTAAGGAGATTTGCAGATTAAAATGTGGGGGGTTTTCTGCTCTTTTCTCTCAAAAATAAATTGTTCTACACAGTAAATATATGGAGAACATACCTACTTCTGCAGCATAAACAGAGTAAAACATAGCCTTTTGTACTAAAAATCCTATGAAGATAAATTTGAATTCAAAGTCTTCAGAGTTATTTAGCCACATGAAGATCATTTAGCTTCAATGCAGGAAATGCTTAAGTAATTATCCAGCAGAGGCAGTCTTAAAAACCCAAGTGAATATAAGATAATGTAGAAGTGTACCTAATGGATATTTATATACAATGATGTAGTTTTGGTTTTATGAATTGGGTGTACCCATTCACCGAGATATACCTATCTATATTTTATAAATAATGCTACAGTTACACATGCACCCATACATTCCCTCCTTGTTTTCTTTGTTTTTGTAAACACAGAAGTGATCTTTTACTAGTTTTGGCATACTGACTTATGTTTCCTGACTAAGGTATATGTTTTGGACCTGTAGCCAACCAGGCAGGTGAATGGGGAGAACTTTTAAATGAAGCAATACGATATAATTACAATCATATCCATTAACTGGGTGAAAAGACATCAGTAACAACATGTTCCTAACAGAGGGTGAACAGTCCCAAGGAGTATTAAGAATTTCTGGCTGGATATTAAGAAATGTTTTCTAACTAACCCTATTCACTTATTAAAGTCTCCAAGGGGAACGTGAAGGTTATTTAAAACTGGATTGTGCAAAGCATGAGAAAATAAAACACAGAAAAATGAGAAACAGGTTAGATGTATTAGCTGTATCATTCTGCATGGTGTTGTATTGTAAAGTTTAGAATGAGACCCTCCAACACAAAATGAGAGCATTCTAACAGCTGAAATTAACCTACTTGTTCTAATAACAGCCACAGTGGCACGATGGGATCTGGAGATTTTAAGTATTGCCTAATGTAATTATTTAAGCAAAGGAACAAAAAATTCCAATCTCACTCCAACAACTGTTCTAAACTCACAGATTTTATGATTATTCTGCATACGGAACCGTAGATTTTATCATTCCCAAACAGCCAAAATGGACTATAAATGACTGGGATCAGAATTAAGAAAATATTTTAAACCAAGCAACACTCATGTCCTAAGTCACACCTTCTTTCTCCATACACAAATCTTGTGCCAACTGTGGAACTTCCCAACCGGAGCAAGCGCAGGCCACTGGAACAGCTCCTGCACATCATCATGGACGTGCAGAAACCCCTCAACGTGCTTCAGCTGGAACAGCACTTTGCTGTTGTGCTCACCATGGTTAGAACAAGAAGGACTCAATCTGTGCAAATTATCTCTACATTTATTTCTGTTCAAATACATAGGTATATTTCTGTTTCTACTCTGACAAAGAGTTCCTATCTACCTACCATGCTGCAGTAATCAAATATTAGCTTATGAAAGAGATCTCAGCAACACAGGGTTCTGCAGAAAAATGATGACCCTACTGAGGTTCTACTTTCTGAGCATAATAATGAACCTTGATAATGAACACATAATGAACCCTTATTTTACTTGCAGCTAAAATTTTAATTTAGATTTTATATCGTGTAGTTAACCAATTCTCTCTAAGCAACAGAAGATAATCTTTCTAAGACCCATGGTTGCTATAATTACCCCTTCCTTTTCAAAATTCTTTGTATTTTCACTCACAGTAATGCTATGCATTATGAATTCTAGAGATGAGATGATGCTACAGTATTTAGAGTGGAAGAAGGTCAGGAATATATTTTAGGAACCAGATTAATATTTTTAGGTCAGCAAGAGTGGTGGCATCTTGCTTTCCATGGCAGATATTTGGTGTGTTGTCGGGGAACATAACAACAGAAAATATTTCTGGGTTTTGTAAGACAGGTGATCTAAAGTGAAGCTTTACAGCTCTGGCTATGATATCCTATAAAAGTTAGGGATGCCAAGATCTAATAACTAATCTGTACTCATAAAAAAGTTTACTTTACATATCTTGTAACACATGTGATGCTAGTTATTCCTCTGGTAGAAATGTCAGAATCATTACATTCTAATAGTCTTCATAGCCACCTGTCAGTCTACAAACCCACAGGTTTGATTAAGTTGATAAAATATTATTAGTAAAATTACCTGTAAGAATCCCTGTTGCTGATAGTATCATGACCAGAATCTTCTTGTTCATCACCTGTCACACTGAAACAGACTTTCTTCCCATTCCTTTCCCCCTTTTCATTATCACTGTCTGCTGGTATTAAGGGCTCAGGTGTTTTACGTTCTGATTTGGGAGAATATGTTATTGAAGAAAGAAGGCTGTGAGACAAAAAAAAAAAAAAAGAGAAATTCATGTTTTTCAAAAGTGAGCTAACAACAGAATAACATTTCCCATCAACGTCCTCCAACTATTATTCTAGAATATGTGAAGGGAACATCTTAATTAAATCTGTATCTATTTGAAACAAGGGAAGAAAGGGACACATTCTGCTGTTAAAGAGTGCAACAGCGAAACCCATTAGCATAACTAAATACTTAATCTTGTAAGAATGCAATGATTCCAGTTGGGGAAGAAATACAGCACACTCTTGAACACTTGGGGTCAAATTTTGTATTAACATAACTATTTTTAAACACGAATCATGTACTCCTCAGCACAAATCAAGAAAACAAACCAAAGAAACTATATCTCTGTGAAAAGCATATATTTTCTCAATTACTACTGTATCAGACATGCCAGCCTGCATCACAAGCTATTTTACTAAGGCATTTTAAGAATCTTTATGAACATATCTGTATATTTCCTGACATTCAAGTGTCTAAGCCCCTATCCCTAGTAAAACTGATGATTAATCTACAAGATTCTGTGATGAGCACAAAAGCGACATCCACTCAAGAAGAGAGAACAGTGCAGACTGCTACATTTAGAACATGCACAAATATAGGAAGCAAAAGATTCATGTTCTTGGGTGATTAATTCATATTGAGATGTTCTAATTTACTTTCAAGATCAGAACAGCTATACTGGGCAACTGTCCTCTAATTCCTATTACTCAAACGCACCATTAGAATGACATTTTCTAACTAATATTTGAATTTGAAAGGCAGCATTTTTCTTGCAAAAACTACCTTTTAACTACCTGAAATCAGAAGACACTGAATTAAGCTCTTTTTTCCTGTAAAGTACCCAGACACAGTAGCAGGGGTTTATTGTAGGAGCTGTCAGAATGGTCAACTGGCAAACTTTGTACCAAGTACATGGCAGGATTCAAACATATGTGTTAGATCTTTTTCTTACACAGAATTCTTACTTCTGAAGGGAAACTACAGGAGATGCATATCTTTTGTGAACAAAAATGCTGCCCTTATTGTTATTAAAGGGTAGCATTCAGAAAGTCTTCCTTTACTCCTATTTCTTGCCACACATATCAGTATTGTTACATTACGTAAGGGGGAAATTCTGATTTTAAGTGGTTTAAAGCTCCATCTTAATTTTGTGAGGCTCTGCCAGTTTAAGTAATTAATTCATTCTTAATCCTAACGAAGTTAAGTTTGTTCAGCTATAGTTACATCAGTACTGAGCTATTAATTTCTCCACTCTTTTGACAAAGATATTCTACCAGGAAAACAACTTGATCCTAAGGTGTTCTCCAAAGTTGAAGTTTCTGGACTCACAGCAGCGACTTTTTGCATACAAAACACAATGTGTTCAACATCATGTTGAACTAACGTTTTTGACTATACGCAAATAATTTCCTGACTCTCAGGAATGGACAGAGTTTTAAGAAAGAAATTAAGAAACCATATGCTATGGAAACACAATAGGGTAGATTATCCCCAGTCTGCTGACTGTATAGCAATGAATACATACCTCAAATGGTATATCAAGCTTGGTCTCATTGAAATCATGACCTGATAGATGTTAACATAGAGTTTGACATTAACTTTAGGGAAGCAAGGATGATAAGTAAAGCTTTTTAGCAAATCCTTTCATTATTTCTGCATAACTTTCTCTGGCTAAGAGCTAACGAGATAGACAGGTATTTATGCTGCATATAGGAAAAGGTACTGATCTGAACTATAACTGAAATGTAGAAAAACTATACAAAAGGTATAATTTTACTGGACTTTAAACCCACTCATCCACTACACAGACATCTTTTGGGCTACATGATGCCTTAACACTTCAGATCAATGTGAAATCACAACTCATTTCTTCCCTACCACTTAAGTCACCGGTTAGCAGGATTCCATGAGGTCAGGAAGAAAGATGGGGTCCATATTTTACAGCAGTGTTCAGTTTTGATCTACCTGCTAGAGCATACATGTTCTTGAATATGTCCTAAAATAAATGTTATGAAAATGTAGACCTTAGAAAATCAGTTCTTCATACTTGTAAAACTAATTTTCTGCATACAAAAATACAAAAGGGGTTCAAAAAGAGATTAGACAAATTCATGGCAGATCATTCTAGTAGTGCTCTTAAAACAAAAGGCCCATTTCAAGAAGGCCTTATAGCACTGCCTGCTGGAAGATGAGATGAGAGAAGGACAAGAATTAATCTATAATTTTGCTTTTTAGTGTGTTTATCATCCACTTCTAGGAAAACAAAAATGGGCTTTGGGCAGATCCATTCTGGTAACTTCTTGCGGATTTTACTGTTGCAAGAAAATAATCAAGAGTAAGAAACAAGCATAATGAACTGCAATTTCAGCTCCTGAAAACATCTTCCCCTGAGTAATTATTTGTCAAGACACAGACAGACTATTATATCCCCTTCTTTTATGTGACTGTTTAGTCACTGCTGCCAAGATCTCAGTAAAAGACTGATGAAGGTAGCTGGAGCTTTTCCTAAGGGAGCTTTTCATTTTCTCTCAGCAGGCTGGCTCTTTTTCTAAGGAAATTTTTTTTTGCTAAACCACCATGAGCAAAAGCTGGAACTTTGGATAACAGAGTTCTGGAGCTGGTAGTTCCTGAGGTCACTGAAGTGCTCTTAGAAACCCAATTCAGGGAGTCTAAAACACACAAATCCAAACCTGGATGCAAAAAAACCCCCGATAATCAGGCTTAAATAGACTTTTTTTTTAAAGTGTTTTTGGGGGTTTTTTTAAACTTAAACACAGTACATGCACATTATCTTTTCTTTGGAGACGGGTCTCCCCCAAACAAAATTATCTTAGACATCTCTCTTTCAGAGAAGAAATATGTGAACGAGTAGTAACTAACAGCTAGAAAGCCTCTGTAACTATGAAGAAAATTTCCATGAAACAGACAAATTTAAATCTTGACCAAAAAAATCCTCACATGTGGAATTAATCCTATATGCAACCCAAATCAACACAACCTTAAAAGTATGTCAGAAATAAACAAAACCTGCTACGGTCAGTCAAAGCATTAAAAATGATAGCCACAGGCAGTAACAAAAAACCTATGCAACCTGTGAGCTGCTTCGCCTTTTCCTCACTCTACAGAGCCTTGGAAAATTTTCAAGCCTCTTATATACTCCCAACAGACATCCTTCCAAAAAACAGCTGGGATCATAGGAGCACACTGAGTGCATGCAAACCAAGAACACAGCAGTGTCACCATATAGAAAACAATTTGGAGGAGGACTTACATAACACCTAGCCTCAGCAGTGGGTATCTGGCAATGGTACTAAAGAAGTGCTGGGATGCTATTAAACTATTCGAACAAGGAGTCAGTGGAACTTTGAGAGGCTGTGGAAAGGGGATGTATGTCTTTTTTGTATGTATCTCTCCCTCTCCATCAGTACTGAATTTCTTACGCAACCCAATCTCATCAATGAGCCATGACAAAAGTTACTATGAAGATAATGCTAGGAGTACACAACCTTCTCTTACACATTCCCTTCCCATAATCCACAAGCTCTCACAGACCTGCTCTTCAGGTGAAACACTTTTTCTCAGTTCATTTTCATTCACTAACAGATAGGAGAGGTTGGGCAGCTAACACTGCCCCAAGATTTTGGTAGTTGAAGGAGAGACCATTACTGATCTCAACTCAGAGCAGAGACACTTAGTAACATAAAAGCAGCAGTTGTTCAACAGTACTGTTATAAAGAGTACCAAAGAGTCACTTAGTAGCCCAGGTTTTCTGTCATTCAGTATCATAGAAATTTAGAATTGTGATACTGTGTTCATACTTACTGTCCTTAGAAAGTTATAATAATGAGGATTGCTTATAATAATAAGCAATTCAGTAAAGACATCAATTTTATTGTTGTTGTGTCATAACAGAAATCACAAGTTCTACAGTCTTTATGAAGTTCAGGGATCAGTATGTTCAAGCATTTCCTCCTAGCTGCTGAAGTACAACTATCTCTAATTAAAGAAAGGCTGTTTGATTATCCTATCTTATTACTCTATCTTTTTTTTCTTAGTAGTCTTTTCTCTCAAGGGTTAATTAGTAGCTCTAACTATGTTCTAATTAAATACATGACATACTGCTGAACTGCTCACACCCAGATAGCCCTGGCTTCCCTCTTCCCTGTTCAGCATTCTTATGTAGGTGCCTTAGTTATCCTGTTTCCTGTGCAGAACCGCCTTCCTCCACAGTAACACACTGGCAGTTCTCTCACAGACCGTGAGGAATAAAGCATGAAAAGTCTCAGTCTTACAAATAGCAAAAGATAAAATTTGCTAAATAAATCTGTGTACCTTATACGGGATCTGCTACAAGGTCAGTGTACAGGAAATTTATGAATGAAAAAAAGTGAACCTTTGTGTTTACTGTCACAACTGTGTGACTCAAAATAAATATATGTGTATATATACGTATATACCTGTACACACACAATATATGTGTCTGTGGACTTGTATATGCATGTGTACAAAAGAATGGCTCAGAAGTTCCTGTGCTTTTGCATCACGGGCTCAAGGGAGTGGAAGGGAAAGGTGTGGCAGTCTGGTAGCTGGAACTTCCTGAAATATTGACTGAACTTCCATATATAATTTTCTGACTTCCTTGAGGAAGAGTGACAACACGGGCTTTACAGACAGTCATTTTTAAGTGCACCCAAGCACTGAAATTATCTTAAATTTAATTAACTGACTTCATCTCCACACGATAAGGCACAGAAAATGTTTTTACAGAAAATTGAGGCCACTCTTACTTTCATTCCTACTGCAGTATGTAACACATTACGATTACTTATTACTGTGTAACTATTACATTACATTACTGTTAGAACAGTAGCAAAAAATTCCCACTCTGAAATATCTATAAAAGGACAAATCATTGTACAGTCTTCAAAATAACAGGAGAAGCAATGATACACCACTCTTCCAAACTGGAGATCATGAAAAATTGGCTTTTAAACTCAAGAAGTGGTGTTACTTATGTTTTCAAAATGAATTATTTCTGACATTTGTATTACATATGGGATCTTTCAAAACTGAAAGACCTATCATCTTTATTCATCCTAACCCCAAGACAGCAAATAGCCTACCAGTCAACCCACTTACCTTAAAAATGGAAAAGCAAGTTTTAAATCCGTGTCCTGAATTAGGGCAAACTGTGATGAGACTCTGGGTCTCCCACGTTCAAGCCAAGTATCCTAATCAGTCCAGAGTGGCTCTCCCTAGATCCATAGTCCCCCATTAAGGCCAATTTATGTTTGGGAAAAAATCTAACAAATTAATAATCTTCCTCTGGGTGAAAAATGCTTGACCTACAAATTCATCTTTGGGACTATTCAGCAATACCTGAAGAGTTCAAGAAAAGCTATTTTTATGCTTCTGCCCTATGTTTCCATTCCTAGTGAAATTTTAGATGACATGTGAGCCTCATATTTGTCTCACTTCAAAATAATTAGCATTTCCACATTCTAGAGAAAAGCTACAAATTAAAGTGGCAAAAAGTCAGGGACACTGGGAAAAAATCCAAGATATAGTATTACCTACACTTAAATTCTTTGCCTTATTTCAATTCTATCTAAAGTCAACATTGATCCTACACTACAGAAAAAGGATACTCGGATTTATCGGTATCTTCAATGGAAAAATTAAAGGCGAGTCCAGATGGTAACATTTACTTACTCGTCTATTTGACAGACGCATGTTTCCACCTCTTTCAGTGCAGCTTGTAATTTGAACAGCAATTTTTGATAGACATCTTGTGTTTCTAAATCTTCTTCTTTTAAGAGGTACCTCAGACCATGACCCTCTTGCTGGCCAAGAGATTGTCCTGAAGGGGCAGCCATAGTAGTAATGGTATGTTGGACATAAATCATGGGATTCAGTTTACCTGGGAATAAACCAAAGAGGTTACATCATTATCTTTTTTTCAACATACACTTTGAAGTTAGTAAAATACCTAACAGACTTTGAAATATTTTACTGCTTAAGACTTCATGTAATTATTTAATTTTGCATTTTATTTTGCATATCAAAGTCAAACTATTTAAGGAAAAAGTTATTGTGAAATTATGACTAGCCTTTATTGTGCTTTAAAATAAACCTAAGTGTCAAAAATAGTGGAATTTCATAAAGGCTTGTCCTTAATTTTAATATTTTGGACATAAACCTAAACCAGTTACCTTTTAAGACTCTATATCAGAAGCATTGGAAGTAGTTCTTTGAAGTTCAACTGACTTACCTTGATCACTGTTTTTATTTTCCTTTTCATGAGAAGAATGTTTTCTGCTGTCTAACTGTACACCAAAGGCACTACCAAGGGAAGTTGAGGTTTTAGGGTAAGACACTTCCATCACATTGATATGGCAATTGGTTGGACAGAAATCACTGCTGTGAAGTGGTGAAATCTTTGACTTAGCTTGTTTGAAGGTAGGCCAAGCTCTGTTTTTTAATACTCTTGAAAACTAGAAGTGAGAAAGAAAATAAAATTTTGATTAACAGCTTTTGATGCGTCAGCACTTGGCTGACAAAACTTGTGTACCTGACTAGAAGACACAAGTTTAAAATATTTCAGGCATCCTTGACTTCAGATGCCTTGACTTCATAATTACCATCTTTCTCTACATAGGAAAGAAGAAATGTTTATAGTTTTGAGGGGTTGGTTTTTGAAGTAAATAATATTTACAAATGTAAATAGCCTTGTAATAAGGAGACAGAATTTATTTTCCTTGCAACATAATAAAATATTGTGTCTTCCTGGGAAGAAAGTCTGGAAATGCTCTACGATCCAGTGCTGTACTGCACATGACATTTATAAACACCTGCTGACATATATGTTTTCAAGTCAATGTCTTGCAAAAATTTCAGAAATTTTTGCCTGAAGCTATAAGACAGAATTGGAAGCTATGAATTATGAATTTCATATTCAGGAAAGATTAAGTCCTCCGTAATGGTGTCCTGGGCTGCATTAGGAGAGGTGTTGCCAGCAGGCAGAGGGAGGTTGATCCTGCCCCTCTGCTCAGCACTGATGAGGCCACACCTGGAGTGCTGGGTCAAGGTCTGGGCTCCCGAGGACGAGAGAGACACGGACATTCTGGAGAGAGTCCAGCAAAGGGCACTTGTGATGATTAAGGGATGGGAGGAAAGGCTGAGAGAGCTGGGACTGTTCAGCATCGACGTGGTTCAGCCCCAGCTGAGCACCACGCGCCGCTCACTCACCCCTCCCCGGCAGGATGGGGAGGAGAACAGGAAAGACAAAGGCAAAGCCAGTGGGTTGGGGTAAGGACAGGTTACTGGGATGGCAAGGGAGAGGGAAACAATCAACAACAGTACTGATAACGGAATGTTCACAATGGGCGATAACAGAAAGCAACTCACCGATCCGACGACGACCGACCGGACGCCCAGCCCACACTCAGCCCGTCCCCGAGCCGCACTGAACCTGCCCCTGCCCAACTAGCCCCCTTTTATGGTGAGCATGACGTCACATGGTATGCACTAGCCCCCTGGCCAGCTCGGCTCACCTGTCCTGGCTCCTTGTGAAAATTAACTCTATCCTCGCCAGAACCAGGACAAGCATGGAGAAGAGACGGCTCGGGGGGGAGGGGAAGTGGGCAGGTGTCTCATCAATGTCTTCGAATACCAGCAGGGAGGGTGCAAAGAGGACAGAGCCAGGCTCTTTTCAGCGGTGCCCGTGACAGGACCAGAGGCAATAAGCACAAACCAAAACACAGGAGGTTCCCTCTGAACATCAGTAAACATTTTTTCCCTGTGAGGGTGACCGAGCACTGGCACAAGCTGCCGAGGGAGGTTGTGAGATCTCCCTCCTTACAGATACTCAAAAGCCATCTGGACACCATCCTGGGCAGCCATGTCTAGGTCCCCCTGCTTGAGTCAAGGGGTTGGACAAGATCTCCAGAGGTCCCTTCCAAGCTCTACCATTTTGTGATTCTGTGAAGCTCATAAACATTAGAGCATAAAATTTGCAAACACCATATTTTACAGACTTTGCTAGTCCACCTTCTCTTCTCTCCCTCATATATCAGCTCGGCAATGATGAACATTTATTTTTTTCCCTCTGTTTTATGGTCTAATTCTAATACAGTGCTTAGCCACATCTCCTTCACTGTAACACCTGAAATCTTGTGCACATTCTAGAACAGACTTAGAGTTATTTGGTTTTTAAGATGAGATGATGTTAACCCAAAATGGCTAACACTGAATGTACTAAATTTGGACACTTAGAAAATACACCTACTTCAGAATCATAAAAGTCATGAGATCAACTCTCCCATTGGAAAAGTGACTTGTCAGTCACAAGTAGGACTTTTGTCAAATGTGTCCTTTCCAGTGCAGTTTGTTGTTAGGGGAGAATCTTTTCTGGAAAAGATTTAATCAGTTCCACGTCCCTGGTATTTTAACCACAGTATCTCTCCAGTCAAAATATTGCACTGACCTACCTCAGCTATGGAGCACAGCTCATGCACAAGAATTTTTCAAAGTTAACTTGCAAAGTTCCTTCCCCAATAAATGTCAGTACAAATTCAATCAGTCAAGTTTTGACTAGCACTTCAGTTGAACAAAGGCATGTCCCTTCTGAGTAATAACAGGTTTTTGTGCTGGGATTTAAATTTGTGTTTATTTTGGTGTCATATTACTTCAGCCTGATGAACATTTGACTGATTAATTATATATAAATCTTTATATCAGAACAAGATCTGGAAGGTTACAAGAAATCCAATTATGGAATTGTTCGAAGGCTGAAGAATGTACAAACAGTTAGGAAGGGCACTAAGGACATTCAACGATGAAAATGTTCCTGCAAGCAGTACATATTTCACATCTCAATCTCCCACACATCCTGCTCCAGAGAGACCAAATGCCTGGCTATGATTTAATCAGGTCATAAGCCAGGCCCAAAATTCTTTTCATATATCTGTTGAGAAACATCTGGGACTCATGGCACTGGACTTGAGGTCTATTATGAGCAAAACGTTCTGATAATAATAATAGTAGGAACTGCAGAAATCTACAGGGTTTCTATTTATAGAATTCAAACTTTCACAGTGAAACGAGGAGCCAAGCTGGGCTCAGGCGCTCCGAAAGTCTCCTGTAACTATGGTTACCTTTACCTTGCCAATAAACGACATATCTATTCCTGAAATTCATTGCATTACTAATTGTCATTAAAAGCTGTAACTGTGAAACTACTGATTTTTCAGCAGATGAGCTTGAAAGTGCAGTTTGTATCAGCAATATCTGCTTCTAGACAGTATAAGCACTATGAAAACTTCCCTGAGGCTTTTCACTTCATATCCAGCATAACACAATAAAATTTCATTTATTGTCTTGGCCTTCTGTAAAAAGACTGTACATCATGCTCAAATATTTTGGCTACAGGAAAGGTATAAAACACCTACATGTTACTCAAATTCTAAATACATTATCATTAATGCGAAAACTAATTAATTTGGGGGGGGGTTTAAGATATTTTGATTTTTAATCAATTTTAAAACATGGAGGTTTATAATTCAGGTAAACAACAGGGAGATCGGACATTTAGTAATGCAGTATCAGAATCCTCTTGATGTCTCCTTCTGTGACTCAGCTCCTCAGTTTATTCCATTTCTTGTTAGAGAGCACCCTGAAAAGTCTTTGGAAAGCTGCTTTTTGGACTTCATCCTACAGAAGTTACAGGTTTTCCTTATAGTTTTCCCTCCTCTTCCTTTGACAAACAAGAAAACATTATCTGTTCTTTTCAATGCAACTTTTAGAACTGTGTGAAGCTTCTACATTGAACCTCTTATTTCCTTTTCTTTTTTTTTCTTTTCAATTTTTTGCATATTAAGTCTCAGAACAGACCAGTTTGTAAATGTCACAACTCGGATCCCCAACTGAGATAAGACAGGGCACAGCCAATTCTATGCAGCATTTTGGGCCTACTTCAAACTAGTTCCAAACTCCCAAGAATTACGATGTATGGGAGAGGAACCAGTAGCCAGGATGCAACATAAGTTTGCATTAACAAACTGGCAAATTATTGACTCATTTATGCCCTGCTTAGCTAAACAACTATAGAAAAATACACTGACAGCAACTAGAGGTCATACTCTGGGTTATTTATTCATTCACATCTCATTAATTTAGATCTCAAGTGTATGAAAGTCAGCACCTTCTCTTTTTTCTTCCATGCTATAATGTTTTATCAACCCAAGTTAATCTAATAATTTACAGAACTATTACTATTAATAATCTTGCTAGAAAACGTCACACCAATTTGAAGGGTGTACAAGCTGAATAAAAGGGTAACAAATTGGTATTTAAAATTAAGATGCATTTGAAGGAAGAACACAATTCTGCTGTTACTGCTTCATTTTTGGTTAACATCTGCAAATTCACTAGTGTATTGGTTTAAGGCACTTTACAAGAATGCTGGGCCTTTTGCAGGAAATATACGGTTGATTGTATCTACAACTGAACACAGCAAACAAGAAAGAATACGATCTACCCAGTGTCTAAAAAAGGGATAATAAAGAGCATGGTTTGAAAACAATTTATGCAATTACTCAGTTTAGGCATTCGCACCTCAAAATAGCTAAACTTTCAACCATTTTTTTGTCGATGCAATAGACACTTAGAAGTGTTATTCAAACTGTACCACATTGCCCTGTTTTTTCCTTTAAAGACAAATATCAAGCTTAGGACATGCCGGTCATACCTTTTTGTAACTAGAGATTCTTCGGTAGATATGCTCAATTTTCTCACTGCAAATGACACTGAATTTACTTTGAAGCTCGGTGGGGATCACTTCATTTAAGGAATTGAGGCTGTTGCAATTCTGCACAAAATGTTCATCGCTTTTTGCCAGTGCTTCAAGGATCTAAGATAATAAAAACAAGAGCATTACGTTATGAAATAAGATGACTAAGATAACCCCTTTCTTAACCCCTTACTTATTACCCCTTATAATTAAAGCTGAAAAGCCCGATAATCAGTTGCCTTTTAAAAATACAGGCAATGCTACATAACAAGAATTAATGAAACCTGGGAAGCAAAGAGGTTTCTTTAAATCTGTCCCCTGCATAAGTTACACCCATGATAAGTGCTTTTATTTGGCTTCTCATGACATTCTCTGATAATGGATTTACTACTAATTTCCTACTAATGTAACCACTATGGCTCCTCTGAAATACATTATCTGCTGTATTTACTTGAACAGCACATATTATGCAAAGGTGATGAATTAATTCATTTTTTGTAGCAAAACTTCAGTCTGGCAGAGTAAGCGATACTAACACATTGAAAAAGCATACAAGAAAACTAAGTGCTATCCTCTTTTATATTCTGCATATATAAACAGGATATAGGGAAGAGAGTAAGCTATACTGCCCAGCAAAGACTGAAGTCTTGCTAGGATGAAAACAGCACCTGCAAATGATGGTGATAGAAAACTGAAAAAAAGGCATGTTGAAGAGATGAGGGTAGTATATAGCCCCCTTCTTTTTTTTTTTTTTTTTTTTTTGAGTTAGAGTTACATTTCTGGCATTGAAATTCACTGTGTTAAGGAAATTGGGAGATGCCGACCGCTGGCTGGGTCCAACTCTGAAGATGTGTTTGAAAAACTAAAGAGACACCTAAAATCAGGATTAAGGCACCTAAATAAGAAAAGGCTCACACTTTAGAGATACCCAGAGGTCTGGACAAACAACACACACAGTATTAATCCATCATGGGACTTATGTGTGTAATTCTTAGCTGCTACAGTTCATTATTATACTCCTGACCATCACAGATGTAATACACAATTTTGTAAGTTTGACAAAGGAAATCAATGACCGTACAGCAATTTTGGAGTGCAAAATCTGAAGTTTTTAAGATGTCACAGATTATAACTGACTAGATCCTGGGAGAATTTTTTTTCTCAGGTCCCCAGAAGGATGAATTAGGGAAAGCCTGTAACTTCTGCTACCGTGTTAAATTACTGTATAAAACACCCCAGTCACTTTGGTCACAGCAGGTCCGTCAACCTGACCTGCTCCAAAGTGAAGTCAGGGAAGAGAAACACATGCTCATCCCTCAGTCATTTCAGTAAAAGACCAGGACTTTAGTTTATACTTCTGATGGAAAGATCAACAGAAAAATAAATTTGCACATATCAATACACTCCCCAAAAGTTTGCGCTTTCCTACTTTTATTAAGTGTATTTCGTTAGCATGCATATGTGTGTGAAAAGATAAAAACAAACTTAGTAAAAGAGCTGCATTACTACATTATTTGTCAATCTGGCCCAGACAATACCATATGTATATAAAAAAATTCACATTTCATTCATAGCAATCACAGATTTTACCATTTGGAAATATTCCCAAAATAAAAACTCCAAAGTAAACTCCAAAGTTGCACTTGGTCTCTTTCTTCCTCCTTGATTTTGCTAATGTGTGCACCTGTATATGCACAGCTTTGTTTTACTTTCAGACACAGAAAAGAGAGAAGTTGTGCTATTCCTTTTACTGAAACAAATCTAAAAAGTTGCGCATGCAATGCTGATGAAATTAAATAACTTTTGGAAACTGCCTACCTTCACCAAGTTTTGACACTTCAGTGAGTCTTTGACTTTCTTTCAAGTTTTATGTGATAATTAAGAAAAAAGGGAGAGGGGCAGGGAATGGAAGACTTTAAAGTTCGTTAACCTTTTTTTCAATTTAAAGGCTCAATTTATAATCACACCGTAACTTAGTTTGCTTCCTGAGTACACAATTATCCTCCAAAATGTCAGAGGGATAAAGGTGACCAATTATAAGATATTAAATGAAATACAATCCTAAGAATAAGCAGAAGACAGATGTTGCTCCTTTGGTATTAAGCATAGTAAGAATTAATACATAAAAAAATTGCTTCATACCTTCGCAGTCAAGCTGAAAAATCCCTTTGGTTCAATCATTTTTTCTAACACATGGCACTTTATTCCAGCTGTGCTGTCATACTCATAAACTACTCCATACTCCAGATGAACATTGTCAACAGTCAGGCTCACATGATCTTTCTTCCCATCAATTATTGCCATCGTGTTAAATTTGTCAATTACCTCTAGAATAAAGAAAATAACACAAATCCGTTGAGGAGGGTTGGCCATTAAACAAACTAAAAAGAATATAGGCAAATATTCTAGAAACAAGTATGCTCTGATCATTCCACTTAAAAACGTTCATCAAAAACCCCAGCTACCAGCTGAATGATTTAAAATCAGAATACCAGTAGATTCACAGATGCTAAAATACTAGATTGTTAGAGGCATTTACAGACAAGTTACAGTAGTATCTCTTTACAAACAGTTATTGAAGGGGACTAATTTAATTTCATTTATAATCCAGAGACATAAAAAAGCAACCAAAACAGGGAAAACTCAGAACTTCTAAACAGACTAGAAGAAAATGATCATGAAAAGTGTCAACATTCAGAAATGAAACCACAATATCAGCATTTACCCAGAAAACATGAATACAGTTCACATGTTAACCATCTCTTTAATTGGCATGATGCATATGAATGCAGCTTTATCTAAATGTTAATTACCTGAAAGTAATCTGAAGGATAGCTAATTTGTTATTTCTCATGCAGTAGTGACTCAGGCATCTATTTTAGCCTTAAATGATTACTACTGGTGAAAATAAATCAGGTAATTCCTAGGATTATGTTTCCTATGAATGAAAATTGAACAGATTTTCCCTGAAGTGTTCACACAAGCTTTTTCTTGAAATGGGAAATACAGTAATTTTCAGAGAACAGCACGTTAAATTTACATCTTTAGAATACATAAAAAAGCAAATCCACATGTAAAACGCATCTTATGGTCTGCCTGCAATTTCCTCTCTGAAAACAAGCCTATATTTTCCTTGCTACTACACCAATGTTCTGAGCAACAACAAAATCAAAACAAGTATCACATACCTTCCACTTTGCAGTCAAAGGCATCTCCTCCATCATCTCCAGAGGGCTTGGTGTTTGTTTTCTGAAGATCTTCCTGTGCACTTTCAATACTGTTGTAAACCCACTGTATAGAATCTTGCTAAAAAGCAACAAAAAAAAGACAGCTAGGAAAAGCTTTGCAAGTGCAATTGATAGCAACTTATTTCACTGCTCTCAAACATGAAATAGTTGCTTTAATTCCCTGACTATTATCAGCTTTATTGCCTTCTGAGCTCCAAGTTAAAAATAATATTTTGAAAATTACAGAGAATTTTGGCTTTGTCTAAAACCATCTGAAGCATTTTGTCAACTTATTTTTTATTTCAGAGTGTACTGTCATGAGACAGTATGAAATCTGTGACAGCATGACATCCATCAGTTTCATGTCTCTGCCAAAAATAATTTAAGACATTTCAAATCAAACTGCAGATTGAAAAAACATTTGAGACGCGAAATAGTGAAAAAATAAAGAGAACTGATTTTTGCCTTGAGAAATCTGCTCTGCATCCACAAATCTCCTGGCAAATATTATGGAATACCAACTGAAGAGATAGTGTGTCCAGTTAATCACCCATGTGTCACTGGCAAGAAGAATATACACTACAGTCTTCATTATTTAGATTTGCCTTTACTACAGTTATTTTACTGGCTGCTCTTTATCTTTCCCCCAGATTAGCAAAACCCCCAAAAAAGACAGAGTCACAGGCCCCAAAAATCCAGCATCTTAATGTGACTGACACGTGAGCACAGGAATGCTGGCTCGGTCATACAACCTACGAAGAGGCCATGTGTACGCCTTACATCTTGTTCTCCCCCCTCACTTACTCAGCCACATGCCCATCACATCCTTGTGGAAGGGCCTATCATGTATGGCATCTCCAGACTACTCTTTTCTTCCCCTTACACTTCAAAAGAAGCTTGACGGCCAGCTAATCACTCCCTCTCCAACAGCTACAGCAGAATAAATGACACGATTATGACTTATCCGAATTCATTCATTTAAAAAGTTGTTTGTGGAATAATTCAAAGTTAAGCAAGGATAGCAAAAGTTTAAGTTGAATGTTACAATTTTCAGGCAAAATGCCAAGTACATTCGATCACGCTTTGCTAATACACATTATTCAGCTGCTATCTTTATCCCATTAATAAAAGATAACTAATTTTTTTGTATGATTAAGGTACTATTTCTCTCTTGCTTTCTTAGATTCATCCATGCCTTACTTTTCACTCAATGCCACTGAAATATTTTAATAAGGAAGCTTAACTTTCAGAGCTCTCTGTTGATTGTTGGAAGACACCTGTGCACAAGCGGATCAACCAAAACACTTCTGAAACCCACACTTCTTTGCAGGTACACCTGAAAGCTTGCTGCTTATTTATGGAGTCTTACAGGTTTGCTTGGCAGCATTAAGACTGCCAGGCCAATCTCTAATAGGACATTTACATTATGTCAAAGGGTTCCTTCATTATTTGAACTTAATCAGGCCTAATGGAAGGACTAACTACTTAAACTGGAAGTCCCTCTTTCAAAAGTTAACACAAGATATAACTCAATAGGATTTGGAGCAATTCTCCAAGAGCATTTCAGAGACACAGACTAAGCTTACATCTGTCACATCGTGATTAGTATCGCTGCAAAGAAATTGTAATTCCGAGAAGTAAAAGCTGCTTTCAATTTTTCTTTATCCAGACAAGACAGAAAGAATATAAACATTGTCCAACAGAAGTTACACAGTAATTCACACTGCAAGAATCTGAAATGAAACTTCATGCTCCAGGCAAGCAGGAAGACTCCCACCCTGAGAAGCAGAATGTATAGGAAACAGAAAAAGATCCCCTTTAAATTATGCAATTGCCATCCACAGGAGAGACTGCAATATTCATGTTAATTAAATGACAGGCTAATGCACTGTACTTACAAAATAGGCGAAATCCATAGTCATCTTCCAAATAATTAAAAACCCTAATTTCTGAATAGGAAATGAAATTTTAGCTGTCTTGACACCAGTGGGAATACTGCCATTTACTTCAGTCTAGACAGTTCTCCCGTAGCATTTGATAGCTCTACATCCTAAATGAAGTTTTTCTTCCCAGCCTGGAGGATTTTAGTTATTTGTGATTTGCTGAATTATGATCAGCTACTTTTTAAGATTGAAATAAATACTCAATATAGGAAAAGCAGCTATGTATTCTAACATATTACACAAGTGGATTAAAAAAACAGTAATTTTGCATGTCGAGACATTCATGCCAGCCAACATTAATCAATCCTCTTTCGACGTCACTAACCTCTATAGGAACTCTGCAGCTACACACAGAGAGAACACACCTGCTATAAAGAATTTATCTTTTATTCTAGCCAGTTTTGCTGCTAATGCGCAAAGCACTCTCTCTTCACTAGAGCGCATCTTCTTTTAAAGAATAGGTGAGCTTGATCTTGATATGCTATGTAACAACTTCAATTCTGTATTAGAGTTTAAACACAAACATCCAGACAAGCATTTTCATAAAAACTGTATTTGCATGACACAGTTCTAACTAACTCTTACTTATAATTCTTATCTCATATCTATGCAGTAGGTGTGGGAGAAGGATTTCACTTGATTTTAATTGGATTTTTCTTCTCGATTAACATGCACTGGAAGAGTTTGTGAAGTTAATTAATGATATTGGTTCACAGTTTATGAAAAATTTGCAGGGACTTGGAAAAAATATATTATAGAATCCAGCTGGTTTTGGGTTTCTTCCTTAAATTTGTGTCTTGGAAGATTGAGATTTTCTCCTATATTAAGGTGAAAAAGGTAACAAAAATTGCATCCTTATATTAAAAAAAGGGAAATTTTGAGTCCTTGAATGTATGTTTTTTCCCAAGATTGGAATGCAATGGGAACACAGAGACTTTTATAGATGGAATATGTACACTCTGCTCTCTATGTGCTGAAGTGTTACAAAATTCTGGAAGAAGATCAGCTTTTTGCCTTGCATTCTCCTGCTACTGAGCAGGCAGCGAGCTGCGTAAATCCCTCTCGATCATGATGAGAATATACCTCAAAATGCTGTCTGCATAGAACTGCAGAAACACTGGAAATAATGCTTTAAAAATAACACTTGAAAAAAATTAGCTCTAAACTTAGATTTATTTCAGTGCAGAAATTAAATAGACCTTGAAAATCAGCAATATATTGAGCAATCTTCAGTTTTTGTGATTCACCTGGCTACCTTTCACTTTTATTCACCACTTCTTTCCCCTCTTCCCACTCAATCACAACAGATATGTGGACAGAGGTACACATCACATGTTTAATTTGACCAAAAAAAAAATTTTGGAAGAAAATGTGCAAGGTTACCAAGTAAGACATACCTGCATTGGCCGCCTGTACTTCCTGCATGCCGTGACATGAGCAATAACACTTGCATGAGTCTCTTTGCTGACATTAATTCCATTCACTTTGATTATGCATTGGCCAGGGTGGAGACCTGCCGCGGCTGCCACCGTTCCTATTAAAAAACCCCACACAGTTAATAGATTTCTTTTCCTAAATATCTCCTTTAAGGCTTACAGCTCAAAAGCCTCAGTTTTTTTAATCAGAATCTGCTCTCACCGATTCCTACACACTTCGCCTGACCACGGGGTGCTTCTGCAGTCAGCTGGACTCCAAGAAAATGGAGTTGCCCAGCAGATGATTCCATAAAAAGAGACCAGACTATTTTCTAAAGGTTGTTTTATAAAACAAATGGTGATTAGTAGTATGAAAATGGGGAAAATTTGTCTTAAAGAAAAGTATTCAAAAGGATAAAAAGGCTCTAGCTTGAAACTCACTAATTATAACGCAGACCACTTTTATTCTGAATTATTTTATATGCCCCAAGCTTATAAGCTTCTTGGCTACTTCAAGTGTCTCTATTTTACATACAAAACAGAAGCTTTCCGAAAATTCATAAAGAAGTATCAGAGCATACTAGTGTTTCTTGCTAAACATTAAGTGAAATATCCAAATCCAAAGACATTTCCAAGGATCTTGTTCTTATTTTAATCTTTTTACCAATTCAATCATAACAGAGTGCCTTACAGCTTTAATCAAAATGCCCAAAGATAATGAAGTAGGACATCTCAGAGTTAATTATTTTTTGGGGAAATAAAAGGCCAACAAAACAAAACATTCTCTTTGAGCAATATAAAATACACGGTTCAGTGATTTATTTTCACAATGGAATAACCACCTTGGGAAAATCTTCTACCCACTGAATAGATACTACAAAAATAGCAGCGGTCTCCAGGTCTTTTCAGTGTGATTCAAGCCCACTCCTGAAAGACAGCCTGCTGGAGTATGACCTTAGTTCCAGCTACCTGAACATTCGCCTCCTTCTGTCTCTCTTGATACTGCCACAAAGGTGCCAGGGAAGTCAAAATCTATTACCTAGAGACCGCAAGGCTGAGGTGCAGAAGCTTAGCTGCTACGAAAGAAAAGGCTAGACTGAATTTGCAGGGCTGACAAATAGAAAAGCTATGTCATGACTTGTCAGCTGAGCATATTTGACAAGGAAATAACTTAAAGACTGTTACCTGGATTTCCCTCATCTTAGCTACTGTCAGGTTAGATGATAGCTGCATTTTAAATCTACTATCAAAGAAAGTCTTTGGAAATTACACCATTACCAGCTATCGCAATCCCCCCCCCCCAAAAAAAAAAAAAGGATTTAAAAATAAACATTTAAATAGGCCTAATAAATATCTCTTTAAAAAAAAATCTGTCTTCAAAAAACCCAAGGTCTCAATTCAGCAAAGTATTTAAGCATATGCTTACAATCTTTCAGGTTTAGCAAACCACACAAGCAAGCACTTACATACTGTTGAGGCTAATTGGAATAAACTACGTGCTTAATGAATAAGGATAGGCAGTTGAATTGACATCCAGGTGCAGAAATAATTATCACATCAGCTCAACAGTCTGTAGTTTATTAGACTTTCTCTTGAAAATCCGATTTCTGGCACCACAGCCTAGAAAAAAAGTCACTGAGCTCTGTTCAAATCTGGCTGCTTTGCAGATCAGTTCACGTTAAATTCCTCAATCACAAAGGGGGGGGGGGGGAAGAACACAAATACCCCACAATAGCTGAAAATACAGTGTTCATTGGCTCTAACATTAAGAACGTGTGACAGCAACAAAGAATGTTTCAAGTTCTTTTATCGCCGGTGCACCAGTCAAGAACATATTGAGTTAGGGATGGTAAGCATTTGACAGTCACATCACCAAATGGACAAACAGTATTTAGAGGAAACATCTGCAATTACTAAGACAGACTAGGTCACCAGCACCCTTGAAAAGATTTGTGAAAAGTGCATTTTCTGTAAAATGTTTTCAGAACATTGCAGCACCACATGGCCATCTAACAAATTAACACTCAGGAAGTGAGCCCATTCACTGGAGAAGGTGATTTTGTATCCATCAGCTATTCCTCAGCCTGTAAAGAATGCATGGCCTTAACTTAACTTTCCTACAGTCATATAAATACATAAAAAAAAAAAAAAGCCAAAAGAATCTATCCAAAGCTTACAAAGTATAAGAAGACAAAATAATCTTATTTGGTTTTATTTAATATTGTTTGTTACTTTGGGGGAAAAAATAAAATCTAAGCTGAATCACTGGATCTAATTTTGATTTATCTCAACCACACCATTTAGATATTAAATGTATATTTACTAGTACCATTGACAGCTCTCAGGGCTTACCTCTCCCAACAGCATGGACAACTGATGGGCCAAAGCCCCGGATTTGGAATCCAAGTCCATCTGCAGAGTCAGGAATCTTCACTGTCCTGATACAAGCAAATATAAATGTAGCAAAAGGTAGCATTTTGTTATTCAAGATGAAAGTGGACAGCAATAAGTAGGTTACAAGGGTGTAAGACTCTACACTTTCATTCAATTCACAGTTTCACATTCAGCGCCATTCATATTCCAGATACTTTGCACCACGGACATCAGAAATAAGACCAAGCTGAGATACCAAACCCAATCTGAGTTAGGCAATACTATTTCACAGGGAAGTTCAATATGCTCATTACAACCAAAGCACCACCATAGCTTTAAAATCTGTGATTTGGGTAAGTTGCCACAGCACAGCAACACTGCAAGGCCTAGGAAGGCAGGCAGTCTCTCAGCCAAGAGGGCAGAGCCTGGGGACCACAGATCATGGCAGGCCTTGTCAGATGAGCTGCAGAAGACTGCAGAGACTAGATCCCATATAACATTTAAGCGTCTGCTCAGTGAGTTTTATTGAAAAAATATTTTGTTGCAGTTTTTCTGAGCAGCTATGTACAGTACTGAGTTTTATAAAGCAAGAATCACCTACAAGTTCATATAACTTGCAAGCACATTGTGCTACGTGCCCACTTGGTCCAAGTGCAACAGTAATAAACCTACCGACAAACATAACCAACGAAAACACAGTTCTGAGAATCAAAGTTCCCCTCTGCCGATGAAAATGAAGCCTTGAGCTCATGCAAAGTAAGCTGGATATCCACATGGTATCAGCTCAGGTTCCAGAAAAAGCAACACAGCTGCATTAGCCCTTATCAGAGCTACTTAGGTCATGCATAACACTGCACTGATTGAACTTTGCATCGTTTACTTCCAGAGCCAGGTCCGTTATTATTTAAGGGATCTTTGCCCTGAGCTCCATTTGCCAGTGCGAAAGCAGACAAATTCAAATTGATGCTGAATAGTGATTTTAAAATACATTTGGACTGTAATAAACTTGATTTACAGGTAGTTTTGAATAACATCATAAAATCATTCTTTTTTTCTGGTATACATAATGTTTGTCATTTGGAGACAATTATCAGTAGAGGTGAGATCCAAAACCCACTGAAGCCTATGATTTTTTAAAAAATATTAGAACATTCTTGAGATTAATAAATTTTCTTTTGAAATATTTACCTAAGTATAGCATCATTTAGTATACTTATATATTAACTAAGGTTGATAGAATCTATATGGTTTCATCCAGAAAATGTTTTGTGACCATGCTAATGAGCTATGAAAGACCATCACTGGCAGTTTAGGCTAAGAATTTAGGAGACAAGTGTCTCTTCTGCCAACACAGTTGTGCTAGCAGCAGCTCCTGACAAAAAGCAGGCAGCACAGAGAAACAAATTCTTCATCTCCTCTGAACTCCTCATTCAGATGATAGATCATCTCTGTCAACCTTGAATTTCACCCGTATTTTCAGTGGGAAATTGTGTCAGAAATTAAACCAAGATCTGCATTAAAGAAAGGCTAAGATATGCCTTTAATGATTGCTAGAACACTATCATCTACTGGGTTTTTTTGTTGTTGTTTTTGTTTGTTTGGGGTTGGGTTTTTTTGGAGTATCAGTCCAGATGATCAGCTTTATGCCACATTTCTTTCTTTGCTCTTTTCCCCTTTCTGGGTGCCACTGTATTTCTCAAGACACTTTTGCTTATTAACAGGAGAAATGTATCTCCATTCTGCCGCTAAACCAGAGCCATTTCCAATGCACTTTGTGTGCGTTACCTGGTAACAGAGGATGGTTCCTCCTCACCCTGCAAAATTTGATCAAAATTACTCCTGACCACTGTTTCTTACTCTCCCCTGTGTTTGGTATGTATAAACTAGTAACAACTGCATTAATTTAGACCTATGCTCATTTACATACTTACTGAATCCAGTCATTAGGCATTGCTTTGTATTTCTTCTATGTAACAAAAATTGCATTCAGGTAGGACTGGTCAACACTGTGTACAAAAATGCACCCGATGGGGAGCTGTTTACTCGCTCCCGCTGTTTACACAACCAGCACACACGCCGAAGGGGCCCATTAGATCACACAATCCGACTTCTGCCAAACCAACAACTAATCCCCAGAGGAACTTGTTTAATAAACACAGCGAGAGATAAGTGATCAAAACTGTCCATATAGTCAAGGAAACTTCATTTACACTTGCAGTTCCTGCATGTATTTAAAGTGGTGGAGCTGATGATCTAAAGCACTTGTGTTTCGCTTTTGCTGACTGACAAATGTAATCAAATCAAAGCACATCGAATTGCTTGACTTCACAAAGTCAGATTAGATACAGCATTTAAAACAACTTTACAGTAGTGCTGTCTGAAGTTCCACTGGGCTTTTAAAATTCACTTCAACTGTAGTTTGTAAAAATTCCCCCCAAAGGAATGACAACTTACTCCCGTGGTTTAGTGCTCACAAGAACCCGCAGGGGCTTTCTGCTGTTTAGACATGCTTTCAGGAAGCAATCCACTTCACTGAAGGGTCGCAGAAAAACCAGGTCACCGTTAATGGCAAAGATTTTTTTCCCAACTTCCAAGCCTGCCATCTAGAAAACAATAACAGTTGTGTATATGTTTGCCTTTTATAACCACTAACACTATGTTTTCTTCTGCTGGCATGCAACCCCAACAGGAATAACGACATGCACATTTCCTTTACGTTCTTAATGCCTCCTTCACATACCACACACAAAAGACTTCCACCACAAAATTCTTCTAGAACTGCTTAAATTGAGGTGAAAGTACAGTAAACACTCATTTTGAAGAGACCTAAATACAAGACCTAGTCTTAATCAAGATTTTATGACAGTATTACAATATCAGTTAATATTTGTAATAATTAACACAACGGCTTTCATGGAGCCAGTTTATTTTTTATGACATTACCTGATTTGTCCATCCAACATTCTCCAAAGGAACTAAAGCTTCTTGTCATAAGGAAAGACCTCATTAATATTTTAGTAAGTGAATATTTATGAAGTTCCAAAACAAAACAATATCCTTAAATGTTTCATGGCCTTTGAGCCAAAGGTACGGCAAGCCACATTGCATACAGTTTTTAAACTCTGGTCTAACAAAAATGAACCGTAACCAGTTGGACGGCAGGAGTACGCAGAGCGGCTCAGGGCACAGGCTAAGCCTTAGCGCCATCTGAGATCATGGCAGAACCCAACTGCTAGAAATCACCCTGGATATATATATAGCTCTGTGGCTGTATTATGTTATTGATTTGCAGTATCTATTTTTATCTTAAATTTCTATTCCACCGTGAGATTTAGAAAGGCTTGAAATCTAGGTCGAAATTTTTTTCTCTCATGGAAGACACTTGTTCTTTATCTTTAAATGTATGAAGACTCCCAAGCAGTTCAGTAAAACATGAATTTACCCAAAGAGCATCTAAAGCAATGCTAACAAACAGAAAGGCTGTGATTTATTCATTCAGATTCTCAAATTCCAGACTTTATCCAAAGCTTGATACCTCCTTTACCATGACATATATCAAGTGCAACTCACAGACTAGCTTTATACTCATTTCATATTCTACCAAAAATGTTTATTCTACTCATGATTAATGTCATCACTGGAATATAGTAAAACGTATAAAAATAAAATTATAACTTTTATACCACTACTCAATATGCAATTTACCTGAGCAGAAAACAACTGTTGATAATGGTCAGAGCAATATTTTAAACAAAAAACCAAAACAAACAGAAAAAAAAAAGAAAAAAAGGAAAAAATAAAAGATTCATAACCACAGCTTTCTTGGATTACCTTCTACTACTATAGATTTTCCTAACTGATGTAAAAAAATACACCTTTGATCACATAAATAAAACAGGGAAGATAATTTATAATACTTGATACCTCGGCATTTGATCCTTTCTCCACCACTTTAATAATTGGCACCTTGTTTTTATCTTCTAAACCAAAACCATAGGTGCCTTCATTAGATTTAATCTGAAAAATAAAAGAAGAGCTAAAGTATATCCTCATTAAATAACAATACACAGTGCTAATTTATTGTCACTACAACCAATTTTTTCACTGATCAAAGCATACAATCACTGGGTTTCACTCACCAGTAATGACTTGGCTATGACATTTTCCACTACTTTCAGATCATGTTTCATGAGCCTGTGCTTCATATTTGATCCTTCCATTTCTTCATCCGCATAAAAACGGAACAGCAGTGGTTCATCCTTAAATTCGCTTTTCTCTAACACTGTACGATACAAAACCACACACATTAATCCTTTTTTTCTTTTAAACTTTTGAATATCATGTCTTTCATGAACCATAAAATACTGAACATGCATGCACATATCAAATGCTAGCAAAATATTTTTGTGTGTGAATCTAGGGAAATCTTAATTTTCAAGATAAATTACCAATTTTATTTGGAACCATTACAGAGAAATATCACTAAACTCGTTTTCAACAACAACATCTGGATTCCACCAAGCTGAGGATGACAGATTAGCCTGAAATGGTTTTAGTGAAAATGCCAAGCACAAGGGTTTTTCCTAAAAAGGATTTAAAAACATCATTTTGAAAAGTTCCGATGGACAGCTGCTGGAGATGATCACCACAAAGTTCTGGCACTCTCCAGGTGCCGAAGCATGCCAGGTTCAGTATTAGAAATGGGTTTGGTGGGGATGTGGAAGCAACTAGAACAGCAGACAGATGCAGTCTGTATTTTTAAAAGTAAAAGGAAGAAGAATGAACAGTGCCAGAGAGGAAGGTAATTCTCCCTCCTTCTCTAAACAAGCTGATGAGAAAATAATTTCTTCCTCTTTTCATTTCAGTAAATGTCCTACTGCTTCAATCCTTTCACTGAAATCTTCCCTCTGATGGTATTATATGTGACCTTGTTCACCTCATTTCTGGTACTGCACATATCTCTGCTTTCCTCTCCCTTCTTCTTTGTTCGCTGCTGTCCTGATGATTTTCTCATTTTTCTACAGTCCACTTTCTCCTATTGGCACCACTTCACTTTTTTAAAGTCATGCTCCTCCATGCATTATTCGTTCCCCTAAAAATGTCTCCTTTCTTTCCTACATATTTCCTAATTTTTATCATCTTATCTGTGCAAACATGTATTACCTGCTTAAGAAATTTCTTTCACAGAGGCTAATAAAACTACCCCCGCTAAATCCTTTAGAGGATTAATTCCTCAGTACGTGCTACAAAATTGACTGAAAATAATTTTCAGAGTATACAACAGCTTTTTTTATTCTTGAAGATTGTAGCATAGGTCTCTTCAGCAATACAATGAAACAACTTCCTATCCCTTCTGTAAAATCTTTACCAGCCCCTGCATTTCCTTCCAACTCTGTAGACAGCATTAAACTAAAGGTAAGCATAGCTTGTACAGAATGTATTTACTTACCATGGTGCATAAACCCATTATCACAAAGAGCTACACCAAATATCATAGCTTCCTCCCTCGTCCGGCAATCCCCCTGTTAAAACATAGAATTTTTTTTTAATATATTTTAATATAGCACCAAAATGGATTCTATGCACAATGGTGTAACCTCACAGGGCTGGCAATGATTGTTATATTTACCACTGCCACCTTTATATATACATTTATAGCATACATATAAAACTGTATATATATGTTTATCATAGAATCATAGAATAGTTTGGGTTGGAAGGGACCTTTATATGGTATACCTCTTTATAGTTACAAATAAACATGTAAACATTTTAGTAACACTGCATTCTCCATAAAAATTGAACATAATAGAATCTAGAAGTGTCGAAGTTTTTAACTTTTATTTTATAAAACTGGTGCATGCTGACTGAGTGAATAGGAAACTCTGTTCTTGTTCCTAGATCGCTTAAAATAAAGCAAAACGGATGACAGCAAATTGGTACTGACTGTCATCCATCTAGTTAGTAATTTAGAGTTTTTCAGAGCCTATCCATTTCATTTTAAGCCATGAACAATGTTACATGCTGAATCAGAAAGCTAAGTCTCATTAAAACATTTTAAGTTCAATTGCAAATAAGGAAGATAAGCACAAAAGGGATGAACAGCATGGCTGCTGACGGCCGATTTCTGTTACTTTACTAGTTTAAGAGGATTACACTTACACACGCTGTTCTAATAACCCTTACACAAAGTGTTTGCATGTTATTCTGCTTAATGCATCACTACCTTTCAAATTAGAATTTAAATGCAAAATGTACGTAAATCCAAAGATGCATACTTGCCTGTGCAATCAACCAGTCTATGAGTTTGTTAGCCATGACCACAGATTTGTAGGATCTCAAGTGATAATCTTTATCCCTTTTCAAAACAAAACAAAACCAATTAAAAAAATCAAACAAAAACTCAAAAAAGCCTAACAGAAAAAAACCTTGTATTTTATAAAGAAGTCAGTGCAAGCTTGAATGGAGTGTTTTGTAATAGTTCAGAAGTTGTCTCTAGAGTAAAAAAAGCAAGTCAAAGTCAAACCTTTTAATGTAGATAGAAAGGAGGAGGCTGACCATATCTGACTTTGGCGATAATGTCAGTGGAATATAAAGGCAGTTGTTTTGTTACAGCTGGACTCTCCAAACGAGGTAATGGAGTGTTAGTAAAGGAGTGCATTAATATATACAGTAAGCATATAAGCATATCCATCAGGACCTAAAAGGCTCTAAAAGTCTGTAAAAAAAGGTCATATTGAACAGAGTTTGCAGTCATTTAATGATTCAGTTATGCTTTTTGTCTTGATAGCCCTTCAATCTTGTTTGATTACTCCCAAGAGACCAATCTTGAAAGGATGGGTTAGGTTCCTACATTCAAACACAGTACCTTCAGATTATATACTTCTTCCGAATGACTCTGTAAAAATTTCCCAATTGGACTCACCTAATTACTGGGGTAAACAGACTGTGAAGGCGACAGTACAGTCGTACACCCTGTTGAAGAGAAAGATAAGGTTAGTTAACCACCTATTCACACCACAGAGAACGTAAGAGGAATGGACACAGTAAGGAGGCCTATATGTTCTAAATACACTTCATTTAGATAGTAAAAAAAAGTCTGTTCAAATTTCGATATATTTTCATCTGCCAAAACGTACTATTTCCAGCTAATAATATTGATGAATAAATTATGAGAAAGAAAACATTTCCAATCTAATCTGAGCTTCACTGAGACATGCAAAAAGGATTAACTTTAAGGTAGCATTAAAAAATTCAGAAGGTATAGTACTTTGAAAGAAAAGTACACAAAACCTGAAAGATAAAGTAATATTTCCATGTATTAATGTTTTACCAATCACTGGTTGCTGTTCTACACACAAAGTGAGTCATTAAAGTAAAAAACACTGTATTTCATAGAATCACAGAATCACAGAACGGTTTGGGTTGGAAGGGACCTCAGAGATCATCTAGTTCCAACCCCCCTGCCATGGGCAGGGACACCCTCCACTAGACCAGGTTGCTCAAAGCCCCATCCAGCCTGGCCTTGAACACTTCCGGGGATGGGGCATCCACAACTTCTCTGGTCAACCTGTTCCAGTGCCTCACTACTCTCATTGTAAAAAATGTCTTCCTTATATCTAAATCGACCCTCTTTTAGTTTAAAGCCATTGCCCCTTGTCCTATCACTATGTGCCCTTGTAAACAGTCCCTCTCCAGCTTTCTTGTAGGCCTTCTTTAGGTACTGGAAGGCTGCTGTAAGGTCTCTCCTGAGCCTTCTCTTCTCCAGGCTGAACAACCCCAACTCTCTCAGCCTGTCTTCATAGGAGAGGTGCTCCAGCCCTCCGGTCATCTTCATGGCCCTCCTCTGGACTCGATCCAACAGCTCCATGTCCCTGTCCATTTGATTATATACATCCATACTTTACTTACAAATTGAAATTACTACTAACCAATAAACTTCAAAAAAATGCAAAAATATTCAAAGAATGGAAATGTTTTCGATTAAAAAACAAAGAATAAAACATTTGGAGGAGTTTAAGAAACTACCGTCAGAAAATGTTATTTAAAAAAAATAAATCACATTAGTATTCCTTAGCAGACTACCAAAAAAGAATTATGTTTATAACATGGAAGAAGAACCATGTATAAAAATTAAAAGTTGTGTCAAATTAGATTCCATCCTGCTTTGCTGTGCCTGGTAATTCAGTACTGAAGATTTTTCTAGATATACCCTACATTAAAAAATGCTAGCAGAAAAGTGAATGACACTGTAACATAATACCCAAATTTTCTACCACCTCAAAATTATGAGAAGTTTAAATATTAATGAGTTCAAAGGCAACTTTGTTTAATCATTTCGTATGCTCCATAGTGTAAATGGATAGCACTATCTATCCATGTTTAAACATCTAGGTGACTGCAGAGTTACTGCCTTGTTAAGGCACTAATAAAAGACACTCAGATTTAAGTGAAAATTGAAAACAATTTTCTACATATAGCTTCATATCTATTAAAATGGACTGAAAAATACAGTAGCCTGAAACGTCAGCCTCAGAATCATCCAGAACTACAGGCAATGCATCCTGCATATGAAACCATTAAATAAGAAAAATAACTAAAAAATAAACAACTTTGATTTGGTATTTAAAATGTGTAACAACAAGCCAAAATCTTCCCTTACAAATGGAAAACGGAATTTGATTCACATAGAGACAGGCAAGTATGAGGGGATGTTAGTTATCCCAGCACAAAATTTCACATTATTTTTCAAGCAGAATCTCAGCTTCTGATGTGTTCTTACTAATAATAGCAACTATTCTCTTCTGTACCTTAGAGATCACATCCTGCATCTCATTTCTGGGGTAGTATGTTCCATCATCGTATCGGAATCTGTACAGCATGTGTTCAGGTTTGAATTGGTGCTTATCTGTAACTAAATTAAAACAAAAAATAAAAAGTCACGTATTGTTAGGTGACTTCCTGAAGAAATCAACAAGAGAGAAGAGCATGTGCATAATTTCTTCTAGTAACAGCCTGTTACCCAGCAATAGGTAGATTTCAGACAGGGAGGGCAGGAAGCCCAATTAGATCATCTGCCCTAAGTTCCTTTATGTTACTGGTGACAATATTTCTCACAATGTTTAAGTAGTCCAGAAGAATCTAAACGATTTCAAGTCATATGGCAAAGAATAAGAAAGACAAACAGCCTGAAAAATTAGGCACTCAAATCTGTTCTAGTCTTCATCGCTTTTTGCAAAGATTATTGACCAAATAGCCAAATAAAGCTTCTTTTGCAACTATTCATATAATTTTTCCACATTATTCTCTGTTTTAATTTTTGCACAGGCCAATCTCAGAGGAGTCAACAAAGACATGAACCCTCTACAATACTTCTGACCAGTTTTGTACTGGGGAGGAAAGGGAGAGGGAACTTCTTCCTCTATACATACCCAGCTCAAGGTCTTCAGTGCAAGAGACTTGCAATCGTTATGAAGGTGTTGATAATCCACTTCCCCAAACAGCTATGAAAAAGGTTCTTAACATGGATTTCCAGAGTTTCACAAGATTCCGACAACCACCTCACAACTTCAAGTGTTTTGTCAAAACAGTCATATCGTATGATACAAAACTTCTCCTGGAAACAGTACTACAGCAAATATTTCTGAAAAAACAGCTGATTCATTTGATGGCTGAGGACAGCACCAGCACCATCCTAGGATAACTGTCTTGTATTAATTACTGTTTTGCTTGCAGATGTAAGCTTTAATTTTGAAACTAAATTTGCATGTCATCAACTGATAAAGGAGGGTGCTGTAATGTCTTCATTAATCAGAGTAACAAACCTGAGAGTGTTAGGTAATTCTTCTGTGCATGCCTTCCTATACCAAGTGATTAAACCGTCATCTGTTATTCTCTTCAAAAAATTGTTAGGCACCATAAACTTTATCTAGTAAGGTGCCTTCTGTCTGCATCGTTTTTCATGCCCCTTCAAGCTCTTCAGTACCACCATACATCATTTGATACATGGACATAAAAACTGGACTTCATACATTAAGTGGTTTCATCAGCATCATGTGCAAAAGCGAATAACCTGTATTTGATATATCTACTAATAGTAAAGCCCAGGACACTATTCCAATTGCTTGAACTGATGGTTCATGCTAAGGTGATTATGCAGACTAACCCCTAAGCTCTTTCACGTATCATTGCTTCTCAATACATCAAATATAGACTAAAAAATTTTCACATACAATGCCTAGAGTAACTATCTAAATGAATTTCAATCAATTGTGACCATTTACCTCAGAAAAAAAAAATACGTTCTAGTTCTGTAATTAAAAATAATTTCCTTCTGTTGGAGAAAAAACTTAGTATACTAGATCAGCATACATTAAGAGTTTTTTAAAACCATCAACTACAGAAAATAAAAAAAACCACCACCAGGACAGTATTGTTTAAGGCCAAATTGTTCCTCACTGACACAGAGATGCTCAGTGAGGGAACCAGGACTACAAAGCACCTTCCCATCCTTGCATGTCCACGATGAACAGAGCAGGCTCTGCCCCCTGAGGAACACAAGCACCGCTCTGTCTTTGCAGCCCCTACTTACACACAGCACCAGAAACTAAGGGAGCAGGTCCACAGAGCTGGCACATCCTGAGCTCTGGGAAGCAAGGAAACCAGACAAGGATGCTTCTGACTACAGTACCGTGTAAAATACAACATATATCCAGAGAATGCTGTGAGAGAAGGTGTACATTACTATTTGTATTTTAAGGGGGTTGTTTTCTATGATATAGATGTGATTTGGCTTGTTCCACTCAAGAGGAAGGATAAATGATCTATCAGCTATGGTACTAACATGGAAACCTTAAAAAAATTCTGAAAACATTTAGCCTACTGTATAGCTTGACTTTTAACTAGAATCAGCTACACATTTGCAAGGCCATAGTTTCAAACACTTCAAGCTGATAAAACACTTCATTACCACTAAAATAAGGAATCCCAAGCTGTTTTGTATGTCCGTCCCAACAATGTACCTATAGTTTGTGTTGGGATAGATATTTATATGGCACACACTAGGAAAAGGGAACTGATCCAGGTTTAAACTGGTCGTTACTTTTTTTGCCAGGGTAATTCTGACTCAGATTAGCACATCATTCCAGGAAACTGCACAGCCACGTAAATACCTATTAATTTTAAAAATATCTGATATCACATTATTTTTGTAACTACAAAGCTCTGCATTGAGAAGAAGCTTCCATCTCTAATCATCAGCAGCAAGTGACTGGACAAAGTATCTCAGCCCATTGGCTGGTATAAGTCATTTTATGTATTACAGAATGCCACCAGGTAGATTCAAAATAGCAACACACAAAGAGATTTTTTGCTTTTGCAAAACTGGGGAGGAAAAAAAAAAACCAACAAACAAGGGAAACCCATAACTTTTCTACTTGCAAGAGTTCACACAGCAGGAAGTAACACAATGTCCGTCACAACACGGGGCTGGCATTGCTAGAATGAAGCCCAGCACAGTGAATATGCAAAGTCTAACAAAGCCCTCTACAACATTTGCAATGTGAATAACAGCCAAACTTTCTTTCTCCCTTGCTCCCTCTGTGAAAACAGATGGTTCATTCAACTTTATTTTAAGAATTCTATTTTCACTAAACCACAGCTGGATCCACTATTCAAAGTAGCATGTCTGGCTCACATTTCTATGCTCTAATATAATTACCCTTTTATCTCATGAAATTACACAATATTCATTTAACTCTGTATTCAGAAAGTCTATGAGTATATTTGCGATATAAATTATAAGATCAGGAAAAGAATCTTTGGCAACAGAATCATTCCATTGAAAACAATTCTCTGTGTGTAGTAAACATAATAGCATCTGACATTTGAATGATGGTGGAAGAAAATCATGTAGACTGACATTACAGAATTAAAGACTACATGACTACTGATGAATAACCTTAATGTTTTCCCTCCTACTCTGCGTATGTTTAAAATGCACACCGCTAAGTGGCACTCTGTTACTTCCACCTTCTTTCCAGACAAGGACACTGAAAACATCGTGGCAAAGAACTTATAAAGTAGGTATTAAATTTATTGCTTGCTGAAGTATGTAAGTATTAAAATGTATATTATCAATGATTCCATCTAAATTTACACCCTGGATCTATGCTGGAACAGTAGCTAACTTCACAACTCTTTCACTAATTTTTTTTTAAGTGACTGTACCTATTGTAAGCCAAACATGCCTTCAAAACCAGAAGTGTGTCCAGTTCACTCATACAGTCCCATTGGACTATATCTCATAAAACGGACAGAGATGAGGACCTGCTCTGATAAGAGAAAAATGTTGCCAATGCAAATTATCTCCAGAAATCAAACCTTCTTAATTGGTTCAAAAAATGAACCATTTCAGTGATACTTCTCTCCAGAATGAGCTAAACAGATAGTTGACTGAAAGTTTCAGCATAAAAATACCAATTTTAGTAACTATACAATGTAGTGAAAATAAGGCCTTAAAATTCCAAAGATTAAACTGATGGGTTCTAGGTTGGATTCCACCAGCTCCACTTGTAATACCTAACAGATGAGCAGGCACATTTATCAAATGCCAACTGTGACTCACTGTCTTCTACAATTCCTAGGTGAACATACATCCCTAAAAAGCCTGGCCTTAATAAAAGATTTAAATCCTTAACAGCAGTCTACCTTTCTCTGTTCCTCCAGAATTTATTTTTGCTTACAAGAGAATAGCAGTGTTTCTCTAGGTCCCTGTTTGCAACATTGTGATCCCAACAGCATAGATGTAATCTGATTAAATCAGTGGAGCCTCTCCCAGTAAATCTGGTAGGCATGGACAATGGCCCCATGAGGTCCCTGCAAGGATATAATGCAGATTCAACAAGCTGTCTTGCCTTAACAAGACCATCTTTTTGTCAAACAAAATTAAGTCCACTCTAATTACAACAATTACCTTGAAAACAAGTAAGTTAAAACTAATTATATTTACCATGATGGATAATGCCATTCTCTAATAAAGCTTGGCCAAGATGAACACCTTCTTCAGATTTGTGTATCTCTCCAATTTCCAACAACCAGGACACAAATTCACTGAATTAAAAACAGATACAAAAAACAAACTTTAAATGTCCCACCACCACATCTACTACATTTCCCTCTCAGTTACTAGTGCTTCTTACTAGCCTAGTGATTCTTAAGTCTAATGATCTTCAGAATGCCATACCACCTTTAAAAAAAATAATTAACTTTATTATTATTTCAACATAAATACATGTTTTCCCTTGAGACGTCTTTTCTGTTCAGAAGTTTTACCTTTGCACATAGTGCACCATTAGCAAGTTTGCTGATGATACCAAACTGGGAGGTGCTGATGACTCTCGAGGGACAAGAGGCCCTGCACAGGGATCTAGATAGATTGGAGCATTGGTTAATCATTAATGCCATGAAATTTAACTAGTTCAAATGCCAGATTCTGCACCTGGGATGGTGTAATGCCAGGCACAAGTACAAACTGGGAGACGAGTCGCTGTGGAGCAGCCCTGCAGAAAGGGATCTGGGGGTGCCGGTCAACATGAGCCAGCAGTGTGCCCTGGCAGCCAGGAGAGCAACCCGCGTCCTGGGGTGCATCAAACACAGCGTAACCAGCCAGTCAAAAGAGGTGATTGTCCACTGGGTTCAGCGTTGGTGCAGCCTCATCTTCAGTACAGCGTGCAGTTCTGGGGCCCACAATTTAAGGAGGATGTTCAGGTCCTTGAATGCATCCAGAGGAGGGCAACAAAGCTGGTGAAATGGCTGGAAGGCATGTCCTGTGAGGAGCAGCTAAGGACTTTGGGCTTGTCTAGTTTGGAGAAAAGGAGGCTGAGGGGTGACCTCATTGCTCTCTGCAGCTTCCTGAGGAGGGGAAGTGGAGAGGGAGGTGCTGGGCTCTTCTCCCTGGCATCCAGTGATAGGACGTGGGAATGGTTCAAAGCTGCGCCAGGGGAGGTTCAGACTGGACATTAGGAAGCATTTCTTTACCGAGAGGGTGGTCAAACCCTGGAACAGGCTTCCTAGAGAGGTGGTCAATGCCCCAAGCCTGTCAGTGTTTAAGTGGTATTTGGACAATGCCCTTAACAACAGGCTTTAACTTTTGGTCAGCCCTGAAGTGGTCAGGCAGTTGGACTAGATGATTGTTGTAGGTCCCTTCCAACTGAAATATTCTAGTCTAGTCTAGTCTATGTCTATGTCTATTTCTGTGGTTTTGGGGATTTCCTACAGTAAAATAGAATAGACACATGTGACCAGACTGTCAAGTATTCTATTCTATTCTATTCTGTTCTGTTCTGTTCTGTTCTGTTCTGTTCTGTTCTGTTCTATTCTATTCTATTCTATTCTATTCTATTCTATCTTAACCTATCCTATCCCTATCCCTATCCCTATTCCTATTCCTATGGTTTTGGGGATTTCCTAAAGTAGAACAGACACATGTGACCAGATTGTCAAGTATAAGGCAACCCCAGACACACCTACTGCACCTGCCCAGGGTAGATATGCTGTGAAGGCAGAAAATAATCACAGTATGATAGAACAGTAGGCCTGTTACTTCTGAGATGTATCAGATCCATGGACATCCTCAGCATATACACAAAGTATACAGTGCATGAGCAGGATATACCTGGCTTATTTCACAAGAAACCTGATGCAATTCAGAGACATCAAATTTACAGCATGTAAGATATTTGTATGTGTGTCACAAATCAAAAGAACAATGTAGTGAGGTAGTGCAACATTCACATTCATGTTTTTTAACTGGTGACCTAGGGACCAGCAAAAGTGTACTTCAAAAGGGTCCACTTCAAAAATAGCATAGAAAAGCAGCCATTTGATGGTACATTTAAACGTTTCACACATGGCTTCTCATCATGAGTGTATTCTTTACCCGCTTCCAACAACTTCACTGATGGAACATGATTCAACCACAACTTAATCATTAACCTTAATCCTCGTTTCAATTATCACCTCCTATGTGAGACAACACATGAAAGTCTCCAAAGGTTCATTTCCACTTTTGAACCCAGCAGTATCATCACCATAATGTGTTTGTGTAAAAGTCACTGTACTATATAAAAATACTTTCCATACTTAACTGTCTTACAGTCAAATGAAATAAGTGATAACCCCTCCATCCCCCAGACTAACTTTTTTGTCATATACACATTTTTAAGTACCTATTGCTTTCTCCTCCTCTTGCATTTAGTCCTCTTAAGTTACAGGTATAATATGACATTCTAAAGATCCTCCTGACAATAGGGGTGGATTTTTAAACATGTAAACTGCATTTTATAACTCTGTTCCTGACATTCAGGCAAGAGGAGGATGGAAACAGTTTCAGAGACAGAATTTTTAAGTGGAATAAGGCAAATTTGATACTCTAAACTAGGCATTTCAAAGACAAAATGCATTAAAGAAGTTGGGAATTATTTCTTCAAAGAAACTCTTTTATTTAACGCATTTTCATATTTTCAACATGCCTTTGCAGCCTTGTCCCTTTAAAAAGCTACTTTGGAATATGAGTACACACCCATAAATTTCAAGCAGATCCATTTCCATTTTGGCTAAATTCTACGAGGCAAATAGGCCTAACAGACATTACAAATAAAGCATGTTTTCTGCAGAATCCCAAAGAAGATTTAAACTGTGTTTTTGGCTAGTCAAAATTTATGCTATAAAATGCATACAATACCTTCCAAGAAAGCATTTGGGGAAAGTGGTTAATTTCCTCTTCCTGTCTTTGATGAGATTCCCTTGTTTGCACATCATTTTGTACAGTCTTTCTCCTTGCTCAGAGATCATCACCCAAGTGTCCTGTTCCATGCCCAATTTTAAACCTGCCAAAAATGCATTAAAATTGTATGAAGTGATATTGCCATTATATTTCAATATCTTTCCCAAAATGGAGAAGCAATACCAATATTTTACATACAAAAATAGTAAAAGCATTGTTTTCCATTATTTTTCTCAGAATTATGATTCATTTATGAACATCTAATATTCATAAAGCATAAGCGAATTTTATTTATAATTTCCTCACAGTGAAGTTAAATTGTTACTGAAAATGTACACATATACCGACATCACCATTGATACTGCAGTAATAAATACTAATACTGTGATTTTCAGACTTCAGTATATGTTTAAAAGAAAAGGGCCTTGGTTTTGCTCCTACCATGTGATAATACAAATGTTTTCACATAAAGGAAATTTTTTCAAATTTCCAATGATCCATAACTAGTTATCTGTTACACATTTCTTAGTTTCACATAAGATTAATTAATGTAAGATTAATTAACTTTTCCACAAAAGCATTTACATAACTTGATTTTTATTTGCTTCAGAATTTTCTCAACACCCAAAAACTATCAAGGGTTTTAGTTCAATATTTCTTACTGGTTTATTTTTTCCTGATTCTCTTCTCAAGAAAATCACTGTGTTTTCTGAGTAACAGATGATCAAATGTAGTTTTTGTTGAATGATGCGTCCTGCTGGCCACCCACAGAAGCTTGTGCTTCCAAGGAATAGCACAGACCTTCATATCCCATGTGCTTTCTCCATAAGCAATTATTGAATCTGAACAAACCGCACACTTCTGGAATGTCTTATGTACGTGTTCTCAGTTTCTGTTCAGATTTTCACATTTCTAAAACTATAACCATACATATTAAATCTGAGTAATAGCCTGCCACTTCTTTAACTCTAAAAAAAAAAGCCAGGAAAAAATCTACCTGTCATGAGAAAAAGCTAACAATGGTATTGGAAACAGATATAGGAGTGTCTCTCATCATCCATGAACCAGATAGTGGTGGTGCCACGCAAACAGATAAAACCTAATTTATTCCCAGGAAAAGAAAGCTTAACCAAAATACTACTTTTGGAAGTTATAGTATGTTGATGTTTTTATTTGTATTGACTGTTGGAATCAGATCATCACAGCATCATCAGCCTTAAAGATGATCACCTTTTAAACACATTTCTAACTTGCTGAATGCCTTGAGTGGTTACAGGAAAGCCCCAAAACTGACAGAAAGACTTCCCAGCAAAAAGTTTCCAGTTCACCTTGATTTCTCCTAGCAAGAAAATACAATCTATAAAGTGGTCCTAACTGATAATTCAATTACAGCCGCTGAAATCTCTGCTAAAGTACTTCATTCAGGGCATTTTCTCCCTTTTGCTCTGCTTCTGCTATACAGATTCCAGTTTCCTTGAGTACACTGAATTTTTGAGTCTCCCAACATGAACAGCCCAGCAAGCCCCAGCTACATGGCACCGTCACGCTGTATTTCCATGCCTCACTCCTGCTCTACGTGCCGTATTCACCTAGTCTGCAGATCACTGTGATCTGCCATCCTGTGCAAGATGTGGGGTCTACAGCACCGTTACAAAGAATTGCACGGGCACAGGCACGCACAGCACAACAAGGAGGGAGTCACTCACGTGAGCCTCACTCCCAGGCCAAGAGATATGGCACGTGTGTTCATTTGATTTAGTTGCTCTCAGACTTGCAAAGGAGATAAAATACTGTTCTCACATGTGCAGTCACTTAGACTTCAATGTAATTGCCTATATATATGCAGGCTCCATGTCTTATTAAGTAAACATACAATTAAAGCATCTTTATGCTCACAGTGAATGGGAAAGTGTTTATAGCTACATTTATATACAGTATTTGAATTCTAAAAAAATAGCTGTTTGGTTCCCGAGTCATTTGGCAACCTGCTTGCAATTAAGGCGACGCATCCTGCTTTGTAAGAGGTGTTCATACAGACATTTTGAAGAAAATCACTGTGCTGGAGGAGATGGATAAATTTGTAAGTTGATAGACTAGCAGAGATATTCAAGAAATACTTTTGAAGATACTGTGCTGCAAACTGAGTCTAAGCGTGTACCAAATCCTCTCTTGCTCTGTGCTCTTCCTCCTTCTTCTGTGATTGTCTCCTTGACAGCAAACCCACTGCAAACACCACAATTTGAGCAATTCCCCAAGTCATGGGATGCTAAAATCCTAGATCCTGGCTTGACTTTAGGAAGGCTAGCTCAGACCTCAAGCTTGGCAAGGTTTAGCTCAAACTCACCTCTACTACCAGCTGCTCAATACTATAGGATGAAATAGTAAGAATGCATCAACACAAATCACTCCCACTTACTCTTTCTATTTCTTTCCTAAAGGTATGAAGAGTGTAAGGGAGACAAGAAACTCAACAGTGGAGTGGGATTTGTTAAAAATCTTTTTAGCCAGTTGCAGTTAAGGCCATGTACAGAAGCAGGCTAAACTTCTTTTGTTGTTTTTGGCACCATCTCTACCACACTGATTTTTCATCTGTTACTTTAAAATGTCAAGGTTTTAGACCACCAAGGCATCTTTTTTTTAGCTTTTATACTATTAATTCCTGTTGGAACTATTAATTAGGTAGTGCTCAGACACCCTAGTTGAAACTCTGGTTCTACAAACATCCAGAATTCAACTTTAAAAGACAAAAGAAAGTATAGTTAGTCTCCACCGGAGGCACAAAACAATGGCTATTAGAACAGGCTACAGAAAATCTACACAGACCAAGAGAAGAATCCCAGATCTAACTACAAGGTCATATTTTCTTTCAAAATCAAGGCTCCAAACAACATTATTGATTAGGATATTTTAGCTCGCAAATGAAATTAGCTCCAGAAGATTGTTTAACATCTTTGTCAGTGACATGGACACTGAGATTGAGTGCACCCTCAGCAAGTTTGCTGATGACGCCAAGCTCTGTGGTGCAGACCTTGACAGGCTTGAGAGGTGGGCCAGTGCAAACCTCACGAAGTTCAACAAGGCCAAGTGCGAGGTCCTACACATGGGCTGCTGCAATCCCAAGCACAAATACAGGCTGGGTGGAGAATGGATTGAAAGCAGCCCCGAGGAGAAGGACTTGGGGGTGCTGGTTGATGAGAAGCTCAACATGAGCCGGCAGTGTGTGCTTGCAGCCCAGAAAGCCAACTGTGTCCTGGGTAGCATCAAAAGAGGTGTGAGCAGCAGGTCAAGGGAGATGATTCTCCCCTCTCTACCCTGCTCTTGTGAGACCCCACCTGGAGTACTGCGTCCAGCTCTGGGGTCCCCAGTACAAGAAAGACATGGAGCTGTTGGAGCGAGTCCAGAGGAGGGCCACGAAGCTGATCAGAGGGCTGGAGCACCTCTCCTATGAAGGCAGGCTGAGAGAGTTGGGGCTGTTCAGCCTGGAGAAGAAATGGCTCCAGGGAGACCTTATGGCAGCCTTCCAGTACCTAAAGGGGGCCTACAAGAAAGCTGGAGAGGGACCGTTTACAAGGGCACATAGTGATAGGACAAGGGGGAATGGCCTTAAACTGAAGGAGGGTCGATTTAGATTAGATATCAGGATATCACCCTGTGAGGGTGGTGAGGCACTGGAACAGGTTGCCCAGGGAAGTTGTGGATGTCCCCTCCCTGGAAGTGTTCAAGGCCAGGCTGGATGGGGCTTTGAGCAACCTGGTCTAGTGGAGGGTGTCCCTGCCCCTGGCAGGAGGGTTGGAACTAGATGATCTTTAACCCAAACCAGTCTATGATTCTATGAAGATGATGATGCGTCATCTTTCCCTGGTTCTACTTTGTGCTGGGTTCACCTTGAATACATGAAGTTATTTGTGGTCTCATTTGAGATCAGGATTATATTTCATCCAAGTATCCTTCCACCTCAGTTCAGTTATTCGAAAAGACAGTCATTTTCCAATGGTGATTGTTTACTTTCTTGGGTAGGGGAGAATACATCAAAGATGGGGTTGTAGGTATATTCTGTACTGTTTCATGTTGGATCATCTGCATGAAGATCCAACATAGAAAACCTGCTCATGGCAGTGATTCAAATGTGCAGTCCCAAAATGGAATCAACACACACAAATCCCACAAGACATTTAGGATAGACCCTCATATACCACAAACAGTAATAGTATACAGGCCTCAATGAAATTACTACAATTTATACTGGTTGAAGATAAGCTGTAGAATGATAGGTTAAATCATCAGCCCATTTCCAAAACAGCTTTCACTACCAGCATACATGATTCAAGCGTTTATGCCCTTCCCAGTACAAGTTTGATTTACTTTTTCCAAGCTCTTATTCATAAACCTTCAGCTGAACCTGACACTACAAGTTTCCCTGGCAGTTGGTTTTGCTTTATATCTCAACATAAAAAAAACCAGCATGGCTTTCTGGCAAAGCAACACAAGGAAGTTTATTAACCTACCTTTTCTTCTCTCTCGCTCTTTCAAAATAGCTTCCAGCCATTCTTGCTTCTCTTCAGGGGTTTTTGCCATGCATACAAACCATTTGTTCTTTGCCGTGTTGTGGATCTTCCAGCCATTAATAACAGTGTGGCCGCTGCTGTGATAGTCAGCTGGGAATAGATAAAATGGCTTAAAGAGCAACAACTCTTAAAAAAGCAATAGTTATTATAATTATTAAGAACTCATACCATTACAGATAAAGCTCAGGAAATACACAAAAATAAAAGCGAATTTGAAGTTGTCTGTGCTGTTTGTGAACTACATTATAAGTTAATAAACTGTATTTTTAACTTTTAGTAAAAAATGTCCTTTTTAAAATGTAAGAGAATTGCCTAGCATATGGAAGAAGGTATAAACTCGACACTACAACAGGCAGAGTCCTCTGAAAAGAACAGATCATGGTACTTGGAGTACTTTTGTTTGTGTTAAACTGTATTAAATTCCTTAAAAAGCAGGTTTTGCCCCTTAAATTACTCAGAGCTGCTGTGCTGATTGAACAATTTACTATTAAATTTTAAAAAGAACTAAATACACAGGGGGAAAAACACAATTTCAATTTGAAGAGTAAGCAAATCGTATGTATTTGATGTATATTTGGTTACCTGAATAAAGAAATATATATACATTTCATTGTTTACACAAAATGAAATATAAAACAATATTTAGTATAACCTCAAAAAAACTCACTAACCAAACACATATATTTTTAAATATGTTCCTAACAACCCTATGTTCAGTGTGCACTTTATGGGAGAGAGGTAACAATTGCTGATCTGAGGTATCTTGAACTTCTGACTCTTAACATGTAAACCACTATGCTATAAAAGGAGACAATTTACTGTTTATTAGTCTGTCTTTACTTACATAACATTTGAATATAACATACTAGACCATAAATCTTATTCAGAAATTAGCTAAACAGACTTCCTCTCCAAAACTGACACCCTTGAATATCCTTCACTTAGAATTACATGCATTTCCTGGGGGAAAATTTGTGAGGCATAAGTGTCCCATGATAACAAATATATTTTTTTGCATAAAATACATATTAAAACTAGAACTAGCAATTATTGTACAAAATATTAAAAAATCAAAGGTCAACACTGTCACACCATGAACTTTCATTAAGAGGCAAGAAAGTCCCAGGGCCAGCCCTGAACTACTGTAGTAACTATAGAGCTTTTTACTTTGTATAAACTTTTTCATAATTCAGCCTTGTTTTGTACAATGAGATGAGATTTTCTGAAAGTGAAACTCTTGCTGAAATGCTTGCTAAGATTTATCATAAATCTCAGCAGACATGCTAGTATCCTTTCAATAACTCTGCATTTTAATTAGATGGAAAGCAGCCAAGCTTTGTATACTGGGCTGGAAAATGTCAGGAACTACTAGAAAATCATGAGACTGATGGCTAATTTCTAAACCAACAAAACTTTCTAGTACTCAAAGCGTGTAAGAAAGTGCAAGCAAGTCTATGACAGGAAGAAAAAATAAGTTATTTTTGCAACGTCATGTTTATACCATATATAATATCATATATCATATTTTTATTCACATAATCTATGCATAATATCCTTTGTCCCTTTAGAAACACTGTTTCTTGAAAACTAGCCATCATATCATTCATGCACTGTCAGAAAATCCAAGTCAAAAGTGAGGGAAAAGAAAGAAGCCTCAGACAGAAGCTCTCAGCAGACAGACTGCAGCCCTTTGGAGATCGAGGCAGGAGCACTACTGGAGGAAGGAAGGTGAAGGTCCCTTTGTACTATAGAGGCATATACATACAAACCTTGCAATATAGCACTAGCTGCTCCTTTTTGTTTATTTATTAAGCTAGAGGTTAATACCTATAAAACTACAGGGTGATATTTTTCCTGCGGTCTTCGTTACTGTATGTCTATCATCGCAACACCCGTGTTATGTAGGGAAATATCATGATCTCTAATGCAGCGAACCGTAGCAGTCAGTCGTGGCCAAAACATTAAAAAATGACAGCTCAGACTCACAAATGGATTTAGATACTCCCATTTCACTCCAGACAGAAAACTGGTGTCAATTTAGTAGTTTAATTCAGAAAAAAGTGGCTCATCCAGCCACTTGAATATGTCAGTGTAGAGATGACATTTTAAACATGCAGCTTCCTTGGCACCTGAAGGTCTGTAACTGCAGGGCCAAGAGCGCTGGCAGTTGGACCATATTTATCTCATGCCGCTACAAACTCACTGAATTCTGTGAAAAGCCCAGTCACCTAGATAGGTACTAAGACTGCCTGATGTATACAGATGGCAATGAGTTCACATGGAGGAAAATAGGTAGTTATCGCCCAATTTTGCAATAGTAACCCACTCCAGTGATGCCCAGCTTGACTCCAACCTCCGCCTTTCACTGCAACACCCCTGCTTTCTCTTTTGCTCCCATGTTCCCCATAACTGCAATCCTCCAAGGCTCCCATGAGCAATTCGTTCTGCCCGACACACCCATGCCCATAGCCTCCTGAAGAGCATTTCAGCATTATGCTATCATCCCATATAAATTTATACCTTTTTTTGACTGGCTACTGGACAAAATCTGGTCAAGAGCTGCAGACATCCTGGCTAAACAAATGATTTTTAAACCTGACACAATGGTTACAGAAGGAAGAAGAGCACAAGACTTCAAGTTGCTCAATGCAAAGTCTGAACAAGCATGCTTAACGAATCATTAAGCCTCCAACTTCCCAAGAAAAGGTGATGAAAGTTGACATCATCTTCTAATGATACATGGTAATACATTAAAGCTTATAAGTAGAATTCCAATATATTGTTCAAAATTCAAGACTCAAACCTTTGAGAGATGCACAACAAATGATTTGTTACAGACATATACAATAGAATATTTTTCTTCCCTTAAAAACAAACAGAAATCTCTGTATTGAAGTACTTCTAAGTTTCCCAGACCTTAGGTTCTTAGGAGCATCAATGCTCAGAAATACTAAGGAAATAATGGCTTCATATTATCAATTCCCTTCCTCCTCTGTATACTTTTTGATGCAGTCTCCGGTTACTATTATCATGTAGTGTTTTTTTTCTATTTCATGCCTCATTTAAAGACAATAGGGGACAGAACTAAGATAATATAAGCAACCATAAATCTGGTATTTCCTAAGTCTCAAGTGCTTGTCTTCATAAACTAAATAACATTCATTTAATGGCTGGTGAATGCCTTTAGAAATACACTTTTCTCTCAGAATTGAATTTTGAAAACTGAATACAAAAAAAAATACCATAACAATTTATCCACCTTTCTAATACTTGCAAGTGGTTGTGTAACCACATTGTTTTAAGAACACAAATAGTCTGCCCTCATAAGTAATATGCATTCCACTTCAATAGTGCAATAAAAAAAAGGCAGAGTGCTTCATGATGCTGCAACAAAAATGAAAGCTTACACCAACTGTACTGCTCAGCCAAGGCCTAATTTCATCAAAGAAAAACTGCTTTTCAGAAAAAGCTTTGTTAAGTTCTGTAGGCATGTCATTAACATGACAATAAACCACACTGGGAATCTGTTTTCCTATTTCATAGAACCATAGAATGGTTTGGGTTGGAAGGGACCTCAAAGATCATGTAGTTCCAACCCCCCTGCCATGGGCAGGGACACCCTCCACCAGACCAGGTTGCCCAAAGCCCCATCCAACCTGGCCTTGAACACTTCCAGGGAGGGGCAACCTGTTCCAATGCCTTACCATCCTCACAGGGAAGAATTTCCTTCTAATACCTAATCTCAATCTATCCTCTTTCAGTTTAAAGCCCTTACCCCTTGTACTATCACTCCATGTCCTTGTAAACAGTCCCTCTCCAGCTTTCCTGTAGGCCCCTTTAGGTACTGGAAGGCTGCTATAAGGTCTCCCTGGAGCCTTCTTTTCTCCAGGCTGAACAACCCCTACTCTCTCAGCCACTCGCCACTGGTGTCCACTTGCACATCAAGCCATTGATCACAACTCCTTGAGTGCAACCATCCAGCCAATACTTTATCCACCGAGTGATCCATCCATCAAATTCATGTCTCCAATTTAGAGACAAGGATGCCATGTGGGACAGTGTCAAATGCTTTGCACAAGTCCAGGTAGATGACGTCAGTTGCTCTTCCCTTACCCACCAAAGTTGTAACTTCGTCACGGAAGACCACCTAATTTGTCAGGCACAACTCACCCTCAGTGAAGCCACGTTGGCTGTCACCAATCACCTCCTTATTTTGCATGTGCCTGAGCATAGTTTCAAGGAGGATCTGCTCCATAATCCTGCCGGGCACAGAGGTGAGACTGACCGGCCTGTACGTCCCCAGCTTTTCCTTTTTTCCCTTTTTAAAAATGGGGGTTATGTTTCCCCTTTTCCAGTTCAGTGGGAACTTCACCGGATTGCCAGTACTTCTCAGATATGATGGACAGTGGCCTAGCCACTTCATCTGCCAGTTCCTTCAGGACCCTCGGATGCTTCTCATCAGGTCCCATGGACTTGTGTACCTTCAGGTTCCTTAGATATTCTTGAACCTGATCTTCTCCTACAGTGGATGGTTCTTTATTCTCCCAGTCCCTGCCTTTGCCATCTGAGGCAAGTGCAACTAGAGCACTTGCCGGTGAAGACCGAGGCAAAAAAGTCATTGAGTCATCCCTGGCCAGATTTAATTCTGTCAGGGCTTTGGCTTTCCTAACCTGATCCCTATCTGCTCAGACAGTTTCTCTGTAGTTTTCCCAGGCTACCTGCCCTTGCTTCCACCCTCTGTAGGCTTCCTTTTTGCGTTTGAGCTTGCCCAGGAGCTCCTTGTTCATCCATGCAGGCCTCCAGGCGTTTCTGCCTGACTGCCTCTTTGTTGGGATGCATTGGTCCTGAGCTTGGAGGAGGTGATCCTTGAACAGTAACCAGCTTTCTTGGGCCCCTCTTCCTTCCACAGCTTTGTCCCATGGTACTCTACCAAGCAGGTCCCTGAAGAGGCCAAAGTCTGCTCTCTTGAAGTCCAGGGTAGTGAGCTTGCTGTGCCCCCTCCTCACTTCCCTAAGGATCCTGAACTCCACCGTTTCATGGTTGCTGCAGCCAAGGCTGCCCTTGAGCTTCACATTCCCCACAGCCCCTCCTTGCTGGTGAGAACAAGGTCTAGCATGGCACCTCTCCACATTGGCTCCTCTATCACTTGGAGAAGGTAGTTATCATCAATGCATTCCAGGAACCTCCTGGATTGCTTATGCCCTGCTGTGTTGTTCCTCCAACAGATATCGGGGTGGCTGAAGTCTTCCATGAGGACCAGGGCTTGTGAAGGTAAGGCTGCTCCTATCTGTCCACTCGGTCTTCCTGGTGGGGTGCCCTGTAGCAGACCCCACTACAGTGTCACTATTTCTATGCTTCTACTTACAAACAATGACGACTACATTCTTACATCTATCAATGCCAAGAGCAAACACTCTCAGCTACCCTGTTCCCTGGAGCCCTGTAGTTCATTATACAATGCAAGCAGAAGAGGATCCCAAAATCTATAGTAAAGAACTGTGAAAGTATCATCTAGATTCAAAAGTCTTTAATGTCTATAAAGAGACCCATAAAGAATACATGAGAAAGAGTCATGCATAGATATGAAAATATAAGCACTCTGCACTCAGAGCATCCACTCTAAGAATGATAGAAAGTGAGAGGTAATAGGTGATTAAGGAGAATGAAATAATACAACACCAAAAAACCCACACGCAAAGCTAATGTGAATGAAGTTCAGATGACAAAATTACTACACCTGGGATTGAGATGAGACCAAAAGAACGCAGCAGAATAGTACCAGGTTACAGTTCAAACGCAGCTGACTACAGGGGATGAGAAATGAGACATCTGGGTGCAACAAATGAGAACAGTACAGAAACCAAGACAGAGGAAGGTTAAAGAAAGGCATCATGATCTGAGTGAAAGAAAAAATATCATTGTGAGGAGAGGGAATACACTTCTTACTACAAGGAAGGAAGAGAGGGTTGGGTTTTTTTTTAAAAAAAGGGAGGAGGTGGCAAGAAAAGGGCAGAAAGGTGACACAGGCCAGGGAGATAACACAGGCATTTCCATATTTCAAAGAGAACCATAGAAAGGAGGGATGAAATAGCAGTAATTACAACAAAAAATTATTTTAGGACATTGGACAAACTGAAATGGAGAAGGCAGGAAATGTGGGGATATGGAAATAAAAAGCAGTTAAGAATAATCTAGAAATCAAAATAACCAAACCACTAGCTAATGTGTCAGAAGTGTGGAAAGGAGGATGGATTTTAGACATGTTGCATATATAAAAATGACAAGATTTGATATGGCTCAGGAGAGCAAGTAGGAAGGAAGCATGATAGCCTCCAGTACTGTGTGTGAGGCTATAGGAAATGGGGATGGTAGCAAAATTTCCTGTGGCTGGAGGAAATTAGACTACTGGTGTCTGGAGTGGAGAGGAAGACGATTTGTGCTTAGCTAAATTATACTTGAAGATACATTGAGGAAGAAAACGAACAAACAGGAAGGAAAACAGACAGTGTGAAAGAGATCAAGGACTGGATAGCTAGAACAAGCAAATGAAGAAAGGTAGGGCAGATTTGAGAAACAGAGGAGAGACATGGAAGGAGAAAGGAAGAAATATTTGCTAATGCTAACACTAAAAGCATGGCAATATGTGGGATTGGAAACAGCGAAAGAAAAAAGCTGGAATATTCATTAGGAAGAAGATGGTGGGTATAAGCCTCTGTGGCCACAGTAACATCAAGAGTTATAAGAAAAGAGATGCCATCTTAGAAAGTGACATAATGGAAACAGTAAAACTGTATTTTATTTCTAAAGTATATATAAGGAAGGAAAATAAATGAAAGGCAGTCAAATAATACATGACATAAAAGACTGAAACACTCAACTGTATTTTTTGCATAAACAAAGTGCTAACTGAGATTTCATACAAATAAAGCGAACAACTGGGCAGGAATACATGCCAGAAAAGGGAAATAGGAGGATATAGACTATTGGATAAATTATATTCAAGTCAACAAGGCTTTATGAAATTCACTATAGTGTACCCATAGATATCTCTAAACCACTAACTAAAACAGTGGGCCTGGTGAAGGACGTAGCCCAAAACAGATGTCAAGGAGTTCTTACAAAGAATGTCTCATAAACAAAGAGAATGAATTAAGTGTGACGCCACAGTGCTCTACCTTATATTAGCATTTTCCAATAGTTTTAGAAAGAGCTGAAATAGTGCGGTAATAACACTGCTTGTTCATGGAACCAAGGCAAGACGCATTTCATGAGCTTTGGGGAACAAGACATGAATTCTGAATGCTTAATAAACTGTGGAAATAGTAAGATAAATTCAGTAGAGAAAAGAAAGTAATTATTAGGACCTACCCTCAGACATTAACACAGTGTAAGATATAATGGGACAGGCACACAAATGGGAACACAGACTAAAAAAAATGAAAAATAATGCCCTCAGAAAAGCCAAATAATCCTGGGATTAGTAATAGACATGCCACATGGAGCACTACAATAGTTATTCTGTTCTACTTGGCACCAGCAAAGTTTCAGCTCTGGACACCATAATACAAAAGATGCAAATAAACTGGGAAAAAAACCAACCAACAAAACTACAAAGGACACAAAAAGTAATAAAACCTTAGAAAACATGATCCATGACAAAAGGTTGAAAGACTTAAAAAGAAGAGATGGAGGAGAGATGCAACAGCCTTCCAATAAACTAGTTTGTTGCAATAAGAATAGTCAAACCGTTCTCCAAATCTGCCCAGTAAAACAAGGAGTGAACTATCTTGAAAACAAGGAACTCAAGATTAGAAAAAAATGCTTTTAAGAAATATTTAACTTCTATGAAGGATTTCTATGAAGCTTATTTAAGCTATAAAATCCTTGTCATTAATGCTCAATTTTAGAAAGAAATTACATTAAGAAATGTTTGGAATCCATAGTAGATGTAGGGCAAACTTAATGCTATTTTAAAATCAGAAGTAGTAATATATAACTCACAGAAACTTCCTCGAGACCTACATATTTGCAATGCCACTGCAAGTTTCCCATTTATTTTTTTTTTAGTTTTACATTAAAAAGCCAAAATGTTTCAGGTTTTCTGTATTAATTGTAAGGAAATAATATTGTTAAGCTCAAAGGTTAAACTCAAGTTTCTAAAACAAAAATTGACATTTGTAGGAATATTTTGCGTTTTCACTTTTCTAATGTATGTCAGGAAAATTTCAAGCAATCATATGGATTATATCCCTAAAGGTATTAAAAAAACCCTTCCTTTTTTCTTAAACACTTATGTTACAATCTCAGCACTTAAAGTGTTTGAGGTTTCATTCCAACAGAGGTAACTTTTCCATTTGCTTTTACAAATGTATCACATGCCTAGGGATAACCTCTTTAAGAGTGCTGGAATGCTGTAAAGTGAAGTTAAATACATGATTTTAGTTGAGCAATAAATGTCACCTTATTTTATTACTCTGTTCATGTTAGCGTAAAACAGTCATCTATGACCACCCAGCTAATAATGTATGAAAGCAATGATGTGTCACAGAAGCAGTTCTGACATGAGTAGACAGAGCTTTTAAAGAGGCATTTTACTCTTTCTTTCTAAGTACACTCCATTCTCAAAGAAATCATAAAGCTGCATTTGATTTCAGCACCTCAAAAGACTGCTATGAGCAACACAAATATACTCACCTGTTCCATCATCTACATTCTCTACTTCCATCACTTCTGTGTTTATTCTGCCCCGAAAAAGGTAACGGTGGCCATCTGTAGATGCTTTGCTGTTCTTCAATCGCCTGATAAAAGGAAGAGCAGATGAGCATGTCATCCACCACCTTTTTCTATGTTTCTGCACTGCCTTCTGTACATGTAGCATTTAAAGAGTACTGTAAGAGTCACAACACATTTATACATGTGCAATTGAACTGTGGAAACCATTGCTGAACGGGACATTGCTGATGCTAATGCAAAGATGCTACCTCCTACTCTGGTAATAGTAGGCTGCAAATCGCTGGCTGACATGAGAGTTTATCAGGAAAGTCTCACTCTGTAAAAGCTCTGTTCCAACGCTTTGGTACCTATATGCTACTGTCTGCCATCAAAGACAAAATAGTGGGTGGATCTCTCCTCCTAACTGATGTAGCCTCCTTATGCTAGCCAAGAAATTCAACACAAGGGCAGCATGACCGAAAAAAAATGAAACACCTTTGGATATAAATCTTGACCTACGCACATTAGCCTCATAAATGGGATTTATGCATGGAAGAATGAAGATGGCATTTTTCCTTCCTCACATAAGGGTTAACCAAGAATTATAATTAAGAATTGCTGAATTTTTTAACAGTTTCACAGTGATATATTCCAAAGCACTTTGCTTTGCTATAACTCTGTTCTCAGTGAAGTCAAGGCCTTTCGAGAATCCAGTTCTAGGCAGCTTTTCCCACCTCACATAAGCCAGAGATGATTTTCTGTTCATTTTTGCCTATAATGATAATTTATACTGTATATCAAACAAAGGTCAGTTCCTGAGAATTAATGATCATCTGAATTCTGACCTTCACTCCCTCCAGAGAGGTACTGTTCTTCAGAAAATGACCTGCCTCTCAATCATTGCTGTCTGACGAGTAACTCTACTATACTGTAAGTTTCTTATTCAAAAACTGAATAGTATATTAAAAAAAAAAAACCAAACCAAAAAACAGCAGCAAGCATAAAAGCTCAGTATCACATATTTTTCTTTTCCAAAGTGAGGTAAATCCTCTCTAGTGACCTTCATACTTATGAACCTGTATTTAGCAATCCACTTTTATACAATTCCGCAGCAAAAGAATGTTTAAAAATTACATAAAATATCTCATACCATAAAAATAGGACAATTTTTGTAAAATTTCCAAATTATAAACCTCCTGAGAGCAACATTCTCTTTACATACTTTCCAATCAATACCCGAAGTATCTTGCTGGCATATAATCCATTTCCCACCATCAACTCTGAAATGATGTTCTAAATTGAGTTGCTTTTATGTCTGCAGAGATGTCACCATGGTACCAGCCAATGACATGTAGGACATGATTGCTCAAAACTAAAGAAATCATAGACCTTTCACGTGTTTTGAGATTTTCATCCAATAGTGCATTTTAGCTAGAATATGGCTACAAAAATATGTAATTTATTGATGAACAAGTGGAAAGATGCTATGTAATCAGAAATTTAATTGCAATTGCCAGACAACAAAATACAGCAAAAATTAGAAATTTTGAAGAGTGAATTTATATTTAACCAGTCTACATAAAAATGAAACTGAGCAGTTGCAGAAGGATATCCTTCACAAGGTTCTTAAATGGTTCATACTCATCTGTTCCAGAAGTTCTGCAACCTAAGCAAGAGTTGAAACTTAAAAACAAAGGCCTGATTCACTATAGCTAGGTGAGTATAAACTACCTATCTTCTCACATGTAAATGCTTCCCTGTTAACAGAGTAATTTATAGGAGGAAACAATATTCACTGGAGAAGATTTTTAAACTTTCCTCAGGGTTAGCCTGCAGCTTCTTCAGCAGTAACCCACTGGAAAAAACAGCATTTCCAGTCCAGTCTGAATAAGGTTCTTGCAGAACAAGCTAAGCATCTTTACAATACAGAGAGGTTCTTATAAGGCATTCTTCATCAGTAGGGTCCATGGCTACTTTCCACTACTACCACTTTCTATACCACACACTGATGAGTCTAACCATCCACACATATTGGTTCAGCAAGACGCTCTACAGGTGCTACAGTGAATCTAACCACAAGTCTATCATAGAACTATTTAGGTTGGAAAAGACCCTTAAGATCATCAAGTCCAACCATTAACCTAGCACTGACAAGTCCACCATTAAACCATGTCCCTAAGCACCACATCTACATGTCTTTTAAAATACCTCCAGGGATGGTGACTCAACCACTTCCCTGGGCAGCCTGTTCCAATGCTTGACAGCCCTTTCGGTGAAAAAATTTTTCCTAATATGCAATCTAAACCTCCCCTGATGCAACTTGAGGCCATTTCCTCTCATCCTATCACTCGTTAATTGGGAGAAGAGACCAACACCCACCTGGCTACAACCTCCTTTCAGGGAGTTGTAGAGAGTGATAAGGTCTTCTCTCAGCCTCCCATTCTCCAAACTAAACAACCCCAGTTCCCTCAGCCGCTTATCATGAAATTTGTTTTCTAGATCCTTCACCAGCTTCGTTGCCCTTCTCTGGACACACTGCAGCACCTCAATGTCTTTCTTGTAGTGAGGGGCCCAAACCTGAACACAGCACTCAAGGTGCAGCCTCACCAGTGCTGAGTACAAAGGGACAATCACTTCCCTATAATTAGCACAGGAGGAGAGAAAAGGGATATTCATCCTCTAGCAACTTGTTCTTATGTATGACAAAATGAATATGAGTATAAACTTATTTGGCAAAAGAATTTTAAAATATTTAAAGTAATACTCTTGAATGATGAGTCCTATGCAAACACTGATGTGAAAAATATCATTCATAAACTATATAAAACAGTAGACAACAAAGGTTGCTAATAAGATTTTAAAGCCTCAATTAAAAATTGGTCTCAGATTCATGCATTTATATGCATACATTTCCATTTACTTTGCTGATTGTAGTTGCATATATACATCTAAGGTTATAACTACACTACACAACACATAGATATTATGGTACACATATATATTAATTCTGGTCTTTATTATCCAACCCTTTTATCTCCTTCCCTCTCATCCGTCCCCACCAAGAACGGGTAGCAAAAAGAGGATGAAGAGCACACACTATTCCCCAGACACAGCTAAAGCAATGGGGGAGGAGGAAATCATTATGACATTAGGCTGCCCACAGTTGACAGTTCTGGGTGCTCCCACATGCTGGACTGAATGGCCAACTACCTTCACCTGGATGCACCGAGCATACATTTTGCTATTTACATTGCACTTGACCATCCTCTCACGTACAACCTTCAAAAGCAGCTGGGCGAGGATCCATCCTTCAGCAGGTACGTGACCGCTGCCAAGCCAGAGCACTCATCAAAACAAATGGATATTACAGGTGCAGAGAAAGACATCTTTCACCTGGATGCTACAGACAATCCAGGCACTGGTAAAAGACAGTTGGAAAAACAGGATGAAAGTTGGCTATCAACTCTGGACCTACCCTTGAAAATCTTACAGCACTCACACTGATCTGACGGACACAGCTGTGGTGATGAAAGTAGAACTTGGATTTATGAGGCAACGGTTTCAGCAGCTGCGGACAGTTTCCTTGACTGAACACTGAGGTTGATGGTGGAGTTTCCTCTGACACCCTCCACAAGTGTGCAGAGGCAGAGGCAAAGATAATGGTATTCAGCAGTGCTATTAGCAAGCATGCTCAAGGTCTGTCATGTATCTATGAATCTATCAAGGATCTATCCGGTAATATGTATTCAGCAGCTACTCAAAAACAGTTTCTGGATCAAAGAGATAAGTAGTTTCAAGAGGGATGCCTGTACGTAGAACTCTTATTTCTCAGAAGCAAAACAGCACCAAACATTAACTGCAGAAGCTTGTTGCTGAACTAAGGAATTGCTCTTTGCAATGCAGCAAGCAGAAGCTTTCTGGCTGTGTTCCCTGATTAGAAATACAAGGCTTGAAACTCTTCAGTCTGTAGAGACTTATTTTATAGCATAAGCTACAATACTAACTTGTTTGAAGTAAAAATCCAATCCGTTTACCCTTCCTAGAAGAGAGGCCATCACATACAACCTGTTGTGGAAGAGTGACAAAACAGATTCTTTCTCCCCGCACTTCACCATTTGGATTCTGCATTTTTGTAAAATTTTCCCAATGTTTGGATGAATTCTCTTTGGATGATAAGTCTGCTTTAAAAATGCTGACTTTCATATTGCAATTAGTTGCAGCAAATGCTTTGGTGGTGGTGTTCAAATATTCTTATGAAACAGCATACAGGGGATTAGCTCTACTGTGAGAAAAATATGTTATTTTTGAAAGTATAAATTAATCATTTACCTGTGCTTTTTTTTGCAGTAGACCAAAAGGTTATCAAAAAGAAAAAATATCCTCTCTTGGATATTTCCTGCTGAAATTTTCAGTAGTAGTCCACTTCGCAGCATTTCTGTGCATGTATCTGTGATGTTTGACCCCTAAAATCAATTGGAAAGAGATTAATTTTTATTCTGTGAGAATTGAAGGACTCTTCGACAATTAAGGAAAAGTTTCTTACACAAACTCACAACCACAATGATTTTCTGAAAACACCAAGAATAAAACTAACTTTCATTTATTACATTGTAATTAATTAATAATTTCTAATGATGCTTAAGACCAGCTTTGCATTTATTTAGTATTGCCACTAACTGGGGGGGTGGGGGGTGGAGGGCAAAGGTTTGTGGCTTTTTTGAATGGATAAAGTTTAATCGCTAAAATTTCCACATTATATTACATCTGTGCATGAGATCTCTCCCAAAAAATCAGGCTAACTTTATACAATAACTCTTATCCTCAGTAACTTTACTATTTAGTCAGAAATGTCCGAAAATGGGGCTTTACAAGACGTCATCTATGCCAAGATGAACTCGGAAGCTGAAGCAACCAGGAACCTGAACATCATTAAGGGTATATACTTCTACACTAAATTAACCTAAACACAAAATCAAAACAAAAAACCAGCAAGATTTAAAACTCAGGCAAAGCTAATAGTGGCACATACAACTAAGACTTTCTAGTATACTTCCTCCTTACATACTCTGAAGACATCAGAATTTTGCCAATCTGTAAATGTCTGGGATGAAACTTCCCATGCCTCACTTTTGCTTCAAGGTAGATTATTCTTTCATGTGAAAAGAAGGCAGGCGTTTTCATAAAGGTTAATGAAAAAGAAGCAACTTTAACAAAGGATAATATTTTCCCCAAAATATTTCTGTGAAAAAGTCATGGCGTTTCTACGCCTTATAAAAAGAAATTTACCTCTCAAGGAAGCCTGCCTTGAACAGAACAAAACACAGAGGTGTTTTGCTATTCTGAAAATCCATGCTCCTGTGGGACAGAGCTCCTGTCCATGTGCTACATGCATCCAGCATACAATCCTATGGATAATAATGCGTGCTGGCTGCACTGAGCATACACCCATGGCTCAAGGAGTTTCCTCGCTTGAGGCAGTCAACAGTCAGCTTGGAAAACCTGCAAAAGCCAGGACTGTCATCTACACATGTTCTGAATGACTTATGCCTGTGGTAGCTGCAGATACTTCCTCTTCTTGATCTAACCGCAGTAGCCCAAAGAAAAATGCATTCAATTAAGAGCCAAGAAGCAATCATGGGTTCTGCTCTCATCTTGCCGTTCATCCTTTGTACGTCACAGCACTGAATATTGAGCAATAGCGGAGACGCTGTTCTAAGGAGAACACAGTCTGTTTACAGAGATGATAAGAGAGATTGCACAACCATCACACTGGAACACAGCTCAGGTCTCTAAATAAAGCCGCCTCAGTATCAGTATTAACTAACCACTCTTGTTTCCATTTAGGATCAAATGAGCCAAAAATGAATGTCATCTATAGCCACCAGATCATACTTCCCTTCCAAAGACAGAATAAGCACCAGAAGCTGGCATACTAATTTTACAGTTTTACTTGAAACCAAACACTGAAACACCTTAAAAGCACACTCCGTAATATAAATTAAGCATAAATTAGGGCTGCACTTAATGTTTGCTATCCACAACTACACAAAGCATGTAATTTCTTTCCATTCTATTTCATCGCTTTTGTGTATTAAGAAGAGTAACCAATACCTTATGCTGCTTTTAAAATTTGCTGGAACAGTAGTTATGAATAATTTGCATTTTAAAAGTCTGGATATTTTTAAAAGTTTTTGGTTTGTTTTTACAGAAAACTTCAGCTTTGCTGGAAAATTGTTATTTTTCGTAGGGAAACCAAAATAATTTCAGCTTAAGGCTTCAAAACTGTTTCAGCAGTTTCAGCTTCCTACAAAAGAGTGGGTTTTTTCATAGAAAGGGTTTTATGAAAGCATTTTGTCTCTTTTTATTGAAAAATCTCATTTTCACTGTAGAAAAATACAACCTTTTCCCAACAGGCCTAGCAAGATCTGCTACTGTGCCAGCATCATGTCATAAAATACCATACTTTATACGTCTTTTAAATGTATACAATTCAGGCTACCTGAATTATCAGGATTTGCCTCAATCATGATTCAAGTTCAACATTGCAATATGACAGTCAGTATTATCTGTATCACATTACTACCCTTTGCTATTGTTTTCCTCTTCATTTTTCTCCTTTTCTAATATAAACTGCTAGATGATGAAAAAAACCTTCTAGAGAGCTATTTTTTTCCCTTTGAGACCTCCTGTCCAAATATGGAACAGTGTTAACTTCACTTATCGGATAACTTTTGACAAGATCACAACCCATGCTGGTGTGGCCGCAGGTCAGTGGATTTTGTTATTGCTGTTTTATTTGCTGAAGTCCAAGGAAATAAGATAACAGGATCAGAAGTCACATCTGGTTGTCCTACATAACACTGCCAGTGCAGAAAAATCCCCCACCTCCCCCTTGCCTTTGTAACAGTTAGGGTCAGCCTGTTCCTAGAAATGGAACATCATGGAGCTGAAAAGGACAAAAGAGGAAGGGCGTATTATGTGAAAGTACTGCTGTCTCTACACCTGGGGCGAGCACTCCTCTCCACTGCATCCCGTAGGGATGAAAAACATGCCCAGAGAAGGATAAAGCAGAGCGCGCACAAGCACTGCTATATCCACCATGCAATTGAAAGGAGGACTGCCAATCATAAAATGGTTTGGGTTGGAAGGGACCTCAAAGATCATCTAGTTCCAACCCCCTGCCATGGGCAGGGACTCCCTCCACCAGACCAGGTTGCCCAAAGCCCCATCCAACCTGGCCTTGAACACTTCCAGGGAGGGGGCATCCGCAACTTCTCTGGGCAACTATAACAACATTTTCATGAAGGATGTAGCTACACCTTGAACCTCCACATGGGATTACATCAAGAATGCCAAGCTACAGTTGATATCCAGCCCAGTAGGATAATTCATTTATCCAACTCTGAGCTGTCCCTCTCATGGGGGAAGATTCAAGGCTGCAGTAACGGATGAGAGGTCATCCTTCTCTTGGAAGCAGTGAAGCTATCTACTGTACCGCTAGAACTGAACTACACTACCTACAAGCAATACTTTTGGAACAAGTATTACCAAAACCTTCTAATAGAAAAATGTTTTTGTTAAATGTTTGAATTGAAACTAACAGGGAAACCTCAAATATGACTGATTTGAACCTGAAAAATAATTTGCTATTTCAAAGTTTGCTTGAATACGTACATTTATATTCAGTGCTTGCAAGGGAAGATCATATAGTTGCTCAACCTAAATGTAAAATCACTACTTCTATGCTACAATTCATGTTTCTCTACATTTAAAGCACCTGAAATTAGAGCTGATGCAGTATTTTCAGTGAAACTAACATTTTTGTAATACGTCAATTTGAAAATGCCATGTATTGTAGAAATAAACCTGTTTTAATCATCTTCCAACAAAACATAGAAAGGATTCAGTTGGAAAAAACTGACCTGCAAAGCAGGCTTATACTGTGAATCTAGACCAGTTTTTCCTTCATCTGTCCCACTGAGTCACTGAAGACTCCAAACATCTAACTGTAGAGCAGTCCTATCCTGTGGGTAGCATCAGGGCCAAGCACTCTGTGTTTTTTCAGGATAGCTGGTGTGGAAATTAAAAGCCCATTAAGATCTCAGAGCTTGCAGGCTATTTAGATAAAACTGGCTCCTAACAACCCTGGGCTGCCAGTCAGTCACCTGTCATTCCACTAAGGCAACAGCTCAGGCAAGAGGTCTGAAATGTGGCCTACTATGACCATATCACAAAATAAATGCATTTAAAATGCACTGGAAGGAGAGAGACTCTACGCAACAAATTCAAAACAACATTCCCCACATCCTTAAGTCATTAAATACTCACCTTTGACATTAAAAAAATTATTACCTTGACATGAAAAGCAGCATTTGTTGGTTTTATTTGTTACAAAAGCTACTTATCTACATATTCTGGGCAAATTTCAGTCAAACACGGAGGTCTGACCATACCGATTCAGTAGCCAGCACGTTAACAGTGATTAAGGTCAGAAATTACAGATATTAACTTACTCTTCAGAACTTATACATGGGCATAGGAAACAGAAATAAAATAGGGGTAATGGCTGAAAATTCTGGAGTTTAAAACATAAATATCTATTAAAATACTACTTGATGATATGGCGGAATGGAAAGGAACAGAATAGCCCATGCTATTGTTACTGAGTCGGCTTGTGACTCAGACTGTTGTTCGGTTTCCAGCTTACAACAAATGCAACAATTTTATTTTTTCTTTTCTCACAGAAACATCCACGCAAATATTACTGACAGACTCTTTCAGCTGCTGAGCCATTCTCCAGCTGAGGCAGCCACCTACACAAGTTCTGAATTCAGGCCAGTAAATTTAACCACTTAGGAAATTAAGTGAGAAAGTCATTATACTCAAAATTTTCTTTCTTGAAACAGATGTTCCATTTTTCCATGAATCTGTATTTTTATCATAATAAACACAAGCTTCATTTTATGACACTTAAGTATAGGAATTCAAGTCATGCTTTGATCAGATTCTAAAAATAGTCTTTATTTTTTTCCTTTTCCTTCTAGTTGGGGCCAAGCAATGTGCTAAGCATTTCCTTCTGGAAGGAAATCTCCAACAAATTTGCCTCTTTATTTTTAGGCAATGCAGAAAACCAGATGTTTATTTAATTAAATCCACTTTCATACATTGCATTCAGAGATTTTTGTTGTTGTTGTGAATCGTTCAAAATACTGTTAGCTCTTATACATGCTCTAGAATTCTTATCATTTCACGGACTAACTGTATATTATGTTTTAAAAGGATGCGCATATTAAGATAAGGGCAATTTTGCCAGATTGGGCACCCTGTGGTTGCCATATGATAACATCAAATCTGATCAGCTAAACTACAATAAATACTACATAACTCTACTGAAAACATACTATTTTAAGACAATGGCACTATTTCAGAGTTCAAACACAAGTGAAGTCCTAAAATTGAATTGGGGCTGTGGGGGGGGAAGAAAAAAACCCAAAGTTGGAAGTAAATCACTATGTTACGGTTCACAGAATACATTCTGACCACAGGGACAGTAAGTCTATGTTTCGCATGCTTCTGTCCATATTGTTACACTTCCTTATTGTTACCTTTGCTCGTTAATGTATTTTCAACAGCAAACATATTTACTACTGTATGTTTTATTAAGGATTCAGAAGAAAATGCAGGAAAGTGGATTCCCTTTTCAGGCTTAGAAGTTTGCAAACAGTCAGTTATTAACCAACTTACCTGACTAATAATGCATTGAGTTAATAATACTGTAACTTTACACTTGAGTGTGTTCATTAAGATGCATTTGACAAATATGTATAAAGCTCAGGAACTGAAAGCAAGTAGAATTTTGATCACTTTAATGCAGCAGAAGACAATTGAAAAGTGGAAATAATACAAGGAATAAAGTTGGTGATAGGCAATAAGGACTATTTAACAAATTTCCTTGCCATAAAATATTCAGCAATGTAACCACTTAACTTGCTATTTCTTCTATCATGAAGTTATTGCACAAGCATGTCTAATGCATTTTAATGTTCACATACACTAATCTTTCTAAGTTATTGCTGATGACAGTGTGTTCAAGCTAATCACAAAAAGAAACTTATTTTCACCTACTCTAAACAAGCAGCTGTTAAGATACCTGCTTCTTTTGGAAAGCATTAGGTCAACTAGATCTCCTCTCAGTTACAACATTTAGAGGTTTACTTTATCTAAGTAGTCTTTTCTGTTTTAAAATCCTGCAAACAATATCATGGCATGAGTACATGCTCTTTGTCACTTGTCTTTAATGGCTTTTTTTTAAGTTATTTAAGATTGAGGATTACAATGAAGCGTAGAAAGGTTTGTCTGAATACAGACCAGCAATTATATAGCTTTGTGCTTGCTAAAATTCCTTCTCTTGAGGCGCAGTGAATTTTTGTGGAATGTGTTATAGTAACAGTGCTGTACCAAAAGACTACAGTGCCCTGAATGCTGGCAGAAGAGGATTTCTCTGCTCTAAATTATACCTACCCCAATTACAGAAATGGAAGAGCAGTTCTTGAAAATGCTGCTACACAGGAAAAGGAAAAATATCTTAAGTGATACATTTCAAATCCCACAATGCACTGAAGAAACACAAAGAATTTTGATTAAAGTCAAACTATTTGCTTAATCCACGTTGCGAACGAATCAAATCTTCCCACACTACTCAATTAAGAACAAACCAAAGGTTTGTGTAAGTCCACAGATCAGGAGATTTCACGTGGAGCAGACAGGAAATACCTTTGCCGTGTCACGGGCAATATTTAGGGAGTTCTTTGTTCAGTGTTAATTTTTACGCTCCTTTCAGATAGTGGCTGATTCTGCTGAACCCTTCTGGAAGGCAGGGGGAGACTGAATCCACTGCTGCAGAAGCAGAGCACAGCCTTAGGCACAGCAAGTTCAAGAAACAGCAGGTGTGGTAACAGCAGGAGATGTAGGGAGGGAACGGAGCTGTATAGAAACTGGGGGTTTTGTTTCTGCTGTTTTATCTATTACTATGAATTATCTCCTCAAAAAGTGACTATTCTAGTCAATATTCTAGTTTTCACTTTTCAGACTTCTTGGGGAACTCTGTCAGTTAAAGTTCAGGCAGGTCTATCTCAAAGCTTTCTCTGATTTTGTATCCCATCAGTGTCCCTAACCTTTTCTCTGCACTGTACAAAGGCCATTTCCCACTACATAGCTGAAAGATCAGGTCTCAGTCTATCAGACTAATGTGGAAAAAATACATGTTCTTGCTACCTTTTCCAGCCAGCAGGCCTTCCACAAAGCTTTAAAGGGATAAAATCTCTTCCTCTATTTCTTAAGCAGCGCTCTCAGGAAGAGAAGTAGCACATCTGAGTACAGTATACAAAAAACCAAAGAACTACTTCCATATTGAAATTCATGTCTTAAGAACCTCTGTGTATTAGATTCAAAACTCTTTTTTTTTTTTTAAAAAAATGTTTACATTACTTGCTTTATATTTCTTTTACTGGGACTTCACTTGTGTTTCCCTCCCACCTCAGTGCAGGCAGCTCAGACATTTCTATACAAAACACCCAAGGCAATTTAAACATACACCTGTATCTACATCTACTTTCCGTATAAAATAATTATAGTGCTCAAAATAATACAAAAGGAAAATTTTGGTGCTACAACTACTTGATCTTGTTGTTATCTAGGAGAAATGGTGGCTCTTATGGTTACCATTGAAAACTCTAACTCAGGAACAGACCTATAATTTCTACACAAAACTAAAGCATTAAAGCTCTTCAATTTGCTGACAAAAACTAATGGACTCGGTGCTTAAACAATAATAATTACCAAATTTTTTTTCAACCAGACGAAATGCTGTTAGGCAGGCATTGACAGCACTAAAATCAGACCGCCAGTTAAATTAGGATTTATAGATGTACACACATACACACTGATGTAAATTATCGATATTCTAAGTCAAACACTAAACATTTGCTTTCTCTCCTGGAAGTCTGCTATTTTATGCAGCAGTGCTTAGTCATGGACAACACTTAATTTACAGAGCAGATCCCAAATAAAAGCTGTGATTTCACAGAATTGAGGAGCTGACAGTATCACAGGATCACAAAAACAGTGCAATACATGCTTGTTGAAAACTGTTACTCCCTCCTCAATACAGAAAGCAACAAATCTTATGACAGTACCTCCCATCCTTCAACATGAGACTGCCATTCTTCCAAAAACTCTAATTTTTCCATTTGTCTCTTGGCTTCATTTATGTTGGAACAGACAGCTTTCATGGCCTGGAGGGCTTCCATTAGTGCCGCATAGTCACTGTGCTTCCTCGGAGTCCGCTTCAGTAGCTCCTATTTAAACATTTGAAAAAAAAAAAGGAAAAAAGCAGCTTGTCTTTGATCTCTAAATGTGCATTACAGGAGGCTTAAATTGACTAGGATACAAAATCAAAAAGTAGCCAGACTTCTCTTTTACTAGGTGGAAAAGTAATAAACCCTCCAGCATTGTGTCCTACTAGGACATGAAAACACAATAAATTACCAACAATAAAAATAATCACTACTTAGGAAAAAGTTTGCATTTCAGCTACTTTGTCCCCCCAATAATGTTTCTTCATGTTCAGCTTTGGTTTTTGGGTTGGGTTTTTTTGGTTTTTATATTCCACAGGATGGAACTGTTCGACAGCAAGGATAACAATTCTGCTTAAAAACGTCAGTTTACTGACGTCAAAATTAACACCTGCCTTTCCGGCAACTCAGGGCAAAATGCATGTTCCTTTAGCTCCACACTATTGTTAATCTAGTACAATACACCAGAGCACTTAACAATAGCTTCGGTGACTCACTCATTTCAGATGCTTACTGGTAATGGCAGCCATACTAAAAAACAAAAGTGGAGTTGCCAGTATTCATTTAAGATTTCCCATCCCAAACTACCAACTACCCGTTTACAGCTGGACCGACTATGGACAGCCTTCGGTGCACGCCCTGACTGAGGCGTGGGTACATTCGTCCTGGAGGCCTAACCCTGCTGCCACCACATCCTGTATTTAAATTTAACATAAATAAATTAATTTCAATGTATCCCTGAAGTAATTCATTAGTCATTTTCCCTTGTTTTGTCTGTAGATCCTTCACTCAAAAAATAGAAGACAAAAATAATTTTAAAATAGGCCAAGGGAACTGTAAAACCACAGATATCTGGGATGACTCAAACCTCATCACAATTATTATATTATTTAACTTGTTTTAAAAACCTTTATTTTAACATGTTCACTTTTAGGGTTTTATGTCAGTGCAATGAAATGCATACGCCTCAAAACTGGCAATGTTTCAGATCTAACTCACACATGCATTGTGAAAAATACTGTCCAATAATCAGCTTTCAAGTAGCTTCTAGAACAAAATCTGCTCTGGCTTTTCTCATGGTTTCAAACAATAAACAATATTAAACCTTATTTTGTTAAGCATAAATTAATTTTAAGTATTTACTTTCCTGATGATTGAATTATTTCCTAACATGCAAAAAATTTCAGTAACTCAGAGGTTTGAATATCCAATGTTTATCAGCACATTTAACATTTTTCATTAAGTTTTCAGTTGTAACAGTAAGATAAAAATAAACATATAAACATGCATAGAACCACCTACAGCATCTTACTCTACAGGTTTTTTTACAAACCATTTTCATAGATAGTTTTCATTTACAGTTTCGTGATGATAAATTAGAATCATCAAAGTATGTCACTAACAAACTCTGCCATCCCAAGCATTTTAAGCGAGGACATGGTCAAACCCAGCTGAAATCAGTCTCATTAAACTCCCTGAAATGGCTCATTTCCATTCAACAATGGAGAGGCAACCTTAAGACAGATGCCGAAGGGAGCTAATCATCTTGACCCAGCCAAACTCCTCAGTCCTTTTAATACTGATGTCAGAAGAGTTGCCACTGGCTTTAATGAGAGCAGGTCTGGGTCCAATATCTAATAAAGAGATTATTCACTGTGTAGAGAGATTGTTCCTGCAGTTTGGAAATATGCTTAGCAACCACTTTTATACAGAAGTATAAAGTCCTAGATAAAAATCTTGTAAGTACCTTTAAAAGAAGGGGATACTTGCATATTCTCTGTATCGGCGTTACTAGATATCCCTCCAATGGTACATCTGTGTTCTTGCGTCCTCCAAGAAGCATGCAATTCTAGAGTGTGAACAGTTTCAGAAATTATTTAAAAATCCTAAGAAAATTATCAGAAATAAAGACAAGGGCATATGCAAACAGCAATAGTGGCTAAGCTATATATAAATTATATATGTGTATGTTAAATATGTGATGAGGGAGGTCAAAAGAACAGGCTTGAACACATGCATAGGCAGGTGCATTGACTATCATACATGACAAGGAAGTTAGGAAGCTGCCATGATGTTATGCAGGCATCTCCCCTAGGTATCCTCTTCATCCAGTCTGATTACGAGTGGTCTTTTTTTAAAGTTTAAAAATAAAATACAGTAAATAAAATGCTAAAAATATGCTTTCACGCTTCAGCAAACAAAACCAAAATTAATTCAGGGTGACCACTATAGGTGCTGTTGGTTTCAAAAGGTGTGTTCGTGACAGTAAGTAGTATCAAAGATGCTTTGAAAAGTTTGAATATGGCCATCCTAACACACACGCATGCAAAAGTCTTCTGTTCACATGCTTCTATATTTAAACACGATGTGCAATGAATAAAATATCCTTAGTCATGGGCTAAAGAATATGTGAGGTTTGTCAAGACATCCAACTATGGAAGCAGAGAATACATGAGATATTGGGTGGAAGCATCCATGAAAAAGCAGCTGAGAGAGAGAGAAAGGAATAGGGGCTGTATGAGATAACAAAGTATGCAAGGGACATCACAGCGAATATTTGAAATTGCCAGAATTAAAGCGTAAGTACATAAAGACCTAAAGTAATGATGGAAATTATTTTATGGAGAGATCAGAAGGACTTGTGATGCAATGGTATGAGATAATCTACAGCTTCAAAGAGCAAGATGTCTAAACTGAGAACACTAAACAAAAGTAGTTTAACACAGCCAGATGGTATGCTGACGCAGGCCACAAATCTGGATGCAGACACATTGTTGATGGAACAGAGGCTACACAACTGGGAGGCCACTCTGCTCAGCACATAACTCAAAATGCACATACCCCATAACCAGCGCTGCTAGGGGGATCTCTACGCCCACCCATAAGTCTCTGCTTTGTACTCATGGTTAACCAGCTTTTGTCTTATCCTAAAGGATCCTTTATCCTAAAGGATCTCACTTAACCTTCCAACAAAAAAGTTTTACTGATAAAGTCCGAGCAAGATAACAGCAGTGCAGACTGCAGATTTATATAATGGCTGTCTCTATACTTAAAGGCTCAAAAGTTTGGTTTCAGCTCCTGATTATTCATAGATAATTACATATCTAATGACCTGAACTGTTCTGTCTAGCTAGAAGGCTTCAATTGTACTTTCAAATCAAACAGTCAGACCTCCCGTCTCTAGGTTAGACTGCTGCCACTTATTCTACAGACATGTTCTGATTCTATGAGGAACCCAAAGCAGATGTGGAAGCCCCGTCCGTGCACCCAGGAGTACATGATGCTGACACATCGTGAACTGCCACACACAACTGCACACTTGGCTTCCTTTCTCACAAAACCAGCTCTTTGCAATCTTTCACTGGAATATTTTGCTTTTTGTTTCTGTAGTCAGCATTCACCCTTTAGTCCCGAGCCCAGCCATGCTGCTCCCAATACAAGAACCATATGTGTGTGCAGCTCCCCAAGTCTGGGGCAAGGTGAGGGATACTGTGTCAACCGCTGAGGAAAAATAGGACAACTTTCAAGCTGTTTTTAACAATGAATGGAACACTGCCGAATAAGAGACTCTTGGCAAAAAGGCAGATGGAGCTTCATGTCACTCGGTACCTCCTACAATACGGCAATTCCCATACTGCTCGTTAAATGGCTGTAAGTAAATGCAGCTAGGAAGGGAGTCAGACCCAGCATCTTTCAAAAACTTAGTGAGCTGCAATTGGACAACTTCACCAAGAACTCTGTCAACAGCAGTAGTGAAATCCTACTGCATGCTAAAATTAATTAATAAAATTAAATAAAACTTGTGATATTGCCAGCATTGGCATCATGGGGTTTTTTAACCACATCTGTGATGCTTTAATGATAGTGTCATTTGCTCTCCAGTCTTAAAACGCAATAATTGGATCTGATTACTCTGAAATCATATCTGAAGGCACCTTCTCAGGCATTTAAGCTACAATATAGTAGGTCCCACATTTCAAAGCTGACCTTGTTATCACAGGTCACCATGAAGGAAAACACAAAAATCATTCCATACTGAATCCTTCTTTTAACAACCCATGTGAACTATTAGGAAACTCAGTATTTACATGGAAACTAGTTTTGCTGTGGGAAAATCATGAGGACTGTCACACAACATTTTAAACTCCTCCTTATTTGTCTTGTAAAGTGAAAGACTAATTGTGCAGCTGTTTCTTTTGACCTCAGATTAAGTCAGCATCTAAGATCAGGATGGCTACTCCATCATCCCCAACAAAACATTTTTCAGTCTGGCACAGACGTGGCTACCGTACCAGAGTGTGGACCCCCTCTTCAGAAGTTCTGACAAGTCCTTCAGCTCCCTTTCTCTAATTTCTTTCCCTACCCCTCCCCATATATCTTATCCTATTATTTTCTCTTTCTACAGGCACAGCTGGATTTACACTCTTGTCTCTTGGCCAGCAAGTTTAAGGCACACTGCCTAATGCTGTATTACGCAGGGATCCAAGTGCAGCAGTGAAAATATGATGTACACAACCCCTTCCTCTGGAAACACCACCCCCAGCTGAAACTGCCTGCTAACCACTTGCAGGTGTGCTTGTAGTGGTTACATGGTGGAGGTGACAGTACTAACAATTCACTGCCCAGTCAAAAAATATTAAGTTAGAACACCAGTTCAAAGTTTATTTACCAAAAGAAACGTTCGCACTGTTCTTATTTTGTTAAGGTCAAGCAGAACTTTCTGTGCCTTCTCATGGTTACTGCAGTATTCATCATAGATACGGAATTTCTCTTTCTGCAGAAACAAAGAAATACATCGTTCTTCACTTGCCATTTTGGTTTTTTTTAATTAATAAAACACAGAATGAACACTTTTCAAAGCCGAATAGCTAATATAGTCTTCATTTTGGAAGGTCAGCTCTTCCTCCTACATTTATTTGAGGTCCAGTCTCAAATTAGAATTATGAATAGTCTGGCAGCATCACCTGGGAATTTCAATCATAGAATACCAAGCTGGAAGGAACCTCAAGGACCATCTGGTCCAACCTTTCTTGGCAGAAGCATGGTCTAGACAAGACAACCCAGCACCCCATTCAGCCAAATCTTAAAAGTGTCGAATGTTGGGGAATTCACCACTTCCCTGGGGAGATTATTACAACGGCTGATTGTTCTCATTGTGAAAAATGTTCCTCTTGCATCCAATCAGAATCTCCCCCGGAGAGATGCATCATGTATAGGCACCACCCTCACCCATGCTGCAGGGCTCAGTTTTTAGCTTGGTGAATATAAAAATGATGAAACAACAAAAGTTTGCCCATTTTATATGTTTTTTCTTTGTTCCCCCCCACCTATTTTTTGGAAATGACAGTAACCAAGAAATGACCTCAAAGTACTCTACCTTATGCAATCAAGCGTATTTTGTCCTCATGACTATGTACACTCATCATTATGACAGTAATTAATAAAGACAATTAATAAAGGAAAAAAGTGAAATAAGACTGTAACAAAAGATAGCATACGTAATGAAGAAAGCAGGTTCCAACTTCATGCTGCGCATTAGGTTCTGGCTGTAAGCATTCCTCCACCAGAGACAGGAAGTTTTTGTGAACTGCAAGAATATCTTCAATATTTGAAAACAACATCTGCAAAAGAATAAAACATACATAAATAAAACATCAGATACAAAACAGAAGAAATATGTAATTAGGAGACTAACCTTAACTGTCTCTTCTGTGACATTTTTATCCACTTTGGCCGTAGCACATTGGATCATTCGGTGAAGGAAAGCCTGCGTGACACAAGACAAATAAGGGAAAAGTTATTTCAAGAAGACTTGAACAACTTTTGGCATTTTACACTTATAATTTGTTTCCCAAATTTCTTATGCTTTTGATATAGAGTCACATCAGAATATGGTTTGGAATCCAAAACAAGTATTTTATTTATAAAGCATTTAGTAGTTCCATTACCCTAACATGATATAAAACCCTATCTACATAGTGGGAAAGAGTTAAACAGTGAAATATTAATGAAGCTGAGAAACTGAACATTCTCTGAAGTACCACTTCCACCCTGCACTTACAATCAAGCAAGACCAAAGTAAGTAATTTTCAAAATCTCGCTCTAGCACTTGACTAAAAGGCAAGCCGAAATAAGCCGCTAATTTCAAAATTAAAACTAGTTGGGAGATACTATTATGAAATGTAACTTTTACCATAGTAACCACAAGTAAGATTTCTGAGGTATAGATAATCAAACCTATTGTAAAGTAAATTGGCTTAAACAACTGTCAGCTGCACCTGGTTTTGCTTAATGAAAATGTTCATTCTTCCCTCCCCAAGAACCTCATCCTTGGGGATCAAATAAGAAGTTAGTAATATCACTAATGAAATACCAGAAGAGTAAGTTTTCTTATATTTCACCTTCAAGAACTGGAAACAACAAGAAGAGAGGTACAGTAAGTAATTCCAAAAGAAATAAATCACATTTCAGGTACAAAGGATACAATTAATTTTTATTAATTCATTCCATTACAAAGACTCCGGTATGTTCTGAAAATATCTACACACTGTAGACTGAAATCTTACATTGATAATTCTTCACACAGACATGCATATTCTTTAGTCATTAAAAACTGGCACCACAAGTGCACAAATGTCATGTCTTTCATAACCATTTAGCTCCAAGTCACTGTGCATTGTACACTGTACACGAACTCATCTAAATTCTGGCGTGGTGCAAATTCCATAAAAGGGGCAATAAATAACCCCTGTGTGGAAGGAGAGCAGTCACAGAATCCCTTTTTTTTCCCTCTCTGCTGGGATTTAAATATTTTCATTCCCAAGCAGTGATCCTTTCTCTGCTGAAGACTACTATGTAACTGGCATTACACATTTTTATTACCGAAGAGACAAATCTAGTTATCCAGGACATAAACAGAATTAAGTTTGGAATATTGCCAGCATATTGTATGTTTCATATCACTCTCTACAGTGATGTGGATTTTCTACTTCTTTAAACCCCTCTTTTTCCTGCCTACTTATGCTTTCTTTCTAATGTTTCATTGACGGTAAAAAATGCCATTAATTCATCTGCAGCAGTAAACTGTTGGTGGACAACAGCTCTTTAATATCGTTCCTTGCTACGAACATCCACAGGGGTTATGGCAAATCTGCTGTGTGCATCGCCTGTAGAGCGCACAACCAATCCCACACTGAGTGAAAGCCTGTTGAACTGTATGACTCCAAATTCATTTTTGAAAGTTTTCACTAAACCAGTCAACAGTATTAAATATACTTCAGAACTGGGTGGGGGGAGGGGGGGAATCATGAGAACTACCTCTAAAACTCATGTCTATTTTTACTATCTGTAACCTCTCTTTGTTCACATTATTTCCCCGTAGACCAAACATACTGCTCATCCGCACTCATGTTATCCCAGAAGATCTTCGTTTCCTGTAACTGTGAAGGAAGGTGAACATTCAGTTGGCTGAAGGCAAAACAGAAAACGATCTGGGAGCTGGGGTATTAGTTATTCTCAAGTGATTCGAGACACTAACCGGGAGTCATGAGGTCAAGAAGAGTATACATCAGCTGCAATAAACAGAGTCCTCATTTGCCCAAGCAGCGCTGTCCCAGACCCCGCATCTGCAGAGGTTATCAGAAACTGAATCCAGGAAAATCCAACCTCTCTCAGAACCCAGACACAAGTCGCTAATTAAGGTAGGGAGGCCTAAGAGGACTTCAGCTCCTTCCAGCAACTTGGCGTAAACCCATATGTTATTTTGCTGTACTCGCACTGCAGGGGTAGTGTAGTGACAATGCCAGGGTTTCCCAAAGATTTGCCACCTGTTGTCCCCATCAACGCAGATTTGCTTCCTGAAAAAATCCTAACACTATGTCCCACAAAGCAATGGATGTGACCATTTGAATCTTCCAGAGCATTTACATGAGAGTGCTATCAAACCACACATATCTCAAAGTAATTGGAATAATCTCACATTTTCTAGAAGTGCAGTTAAGAGAATTCGGAGGAGTACAGGTAGGGATGGAGGTGTCTACCTCCATCCACCTACCACCAATACCCATCCTTGGTGGGGTTCACCTGCTACAGAGTGAGCAATGCAAAGCAATGGTGAAACCTCTGGCTTCTCCCCATTTCCCCGATGCCAAATGCCCTTACCAACTCCCTCCCTGGACCTCAGAGACACCGCTCACTCCATATGCACACCACCTCTGCTCTGGGACTTTGCAGAGGACACCAGACAGCCGTCATCAGGCAGAAGGATGGAGAAGTAATTGCTTTTGTTACAGTGTAAATAACCTTAATCCAGCACTCTGACTATGGAAAGATAAATGTCTCTGAACTTGCATGACACACAGTAGGTCTGAGGGAGAGATGACTATTCAAAAGATACCAGAACTATTTGAACATCAACTGAGGACTACCAAGAACAGTTCTTCAAAAATTAGCAAACAAAGAAAAAGCAGGTCATTTGTAGACACAGCTTTAAGGAGGACCCCAACATAGAAATAACAGACCTTAAAAGGAAAATATATAAGGATGCCCAGAAACTACACAGAAGTTGACAGTTGCTGAGCTAACAGAAAAAAGTTTATGGAAGCTTTTGAAGATAAACTACATAAACTATTATGAACCATAGAAAAAAACACACCTGCAAAAAAATGAAATAAATGTAAAATGGACATTGCAGCCAATTTATATTCACTAAAGAACGAGACACACAAAAAAGTCAGAAACTCCTCTGAAATAGCACTGAGTTGTTTCTAAAAATTCTACCATAACTTCAAATCTGCTGCTCAAAGTCCAGACTCATTAGGAGCACCACATTGCATGAAGGAGCAAAGCATTACAAATTGCAAGGACACAGCTAAATAGCCCCTGCTCCTGGACTGAGCAAACTGTAGCAATCAATTGGCATACGTGATTCCCATGCTCATCAAAAAAACCCCAAAACCCAAAAACACTAAAAAAACCCCCAACCAAACCAACCAAGCAACGCAAAAAATCAGCTCAAACTTAATGCAATTTCATTTATCACGCACACATGTCAGTAAATCATGACTCATCTTCATTTCCTGAAGTATACTGCACGTCTTGCTGAGGTTACTTCACAATTCATCTACAGTAGTGTAGATGTTTCTTAGGGCAACATCACGCACAGAGAGTAACATGGATCTCTGTGCACTCCAGTATTCCAGACCATTGTCACCCAGACAGCAATCCTCAACTTTCCCAAGATTTTTCAAGTGGATTCCAGAGTCTCCCTTAACTTACCTTCAGTTCTTAGTTTGCTCAAGTAACGGCAAAGCCATGTGGTTTAACCATAACAGAATTTTCCATATTTTCGTCTTGCCCTACCAGCATTCTAGCTACATTGCTATAGTACAGGGATTCACCCTTGCAGCACTGCAAATGGAGATCCGCTGCCCCAGCACTCTCTGCCAGCCAGACTCTTCCCAGTTTCCTGAATTCAGAGCTGAAAAGAAATCTCTGTGAAACATTCCAGAGGAGCAAGTTTGCCAGGTACCATAAACAGCAGTCTAAATTTACAAGATCAGATGAAGAGGAAAGATAAAAGAGAGCATGTTTGTTATTTACATTGTAAAAAATCCAGTTTTATTTGCCGATTTTTAGAACTGTCTATGGAAAACTTTGTCATTCTAGGAATATCCTTGAGTCACTCGGATTGCTACAACCCCTGCCTCCGCAGTTTCAAATTCAAATTACAAACCGAAACTTCCTCAAACATCCTTCTAGAAACTTTGTTAGCACAAAATGGCATCTAAATGATCAGCGTAAAGCTACTTTGGAGGAGAAGAAATGCCCAAAAATGCAGAGAAAATTCTAAACATGAAGAGGCACATCTTTAGAAGTCTGATGAACTTTAAAAGTTTGATGAACCAGCAGACCAACACATGGGGTACCTACTGAGCTTTTTGGAATAGTGGAGCAGCTACATGTGAAATATGTAAGACAACAGTTTAGGGCTGTTTCCCTAACTCCACTCGTGTCCTTCTGGGGACATAAAAACTCTGTTTCTGGCTATGACTCACGGTCTTTGTGCCATGCTGGTGAGGAGGAGGGTAATTCACCTCTACCTCAGAGACATGTGGCAAAGAATTACACAGAACATTTGGAGAAGATTCCATACTAATATTATCAATGAAGATAATTAAATCCTTTTTTCATGGCTGTGTATTTATTATCTCCAAAATATTCTAACATACTTTCTGTACCCGTCCCTGTTCTAACTCTTTTACCCTTTGGCTGACACTGCTGTAGCACACCATAGGAAACACCGGGACTGAAAATTCAAACATAAAGACTGAAAATCCAAATTCAAAGAATTATGAAAGAATCTGTTCATTATGCCAAATAAACACTAATGTGTTTGCCTGTCTGTTGATCTGCTGCCATTTTGCGAGGCAGCGTGCTTCACAGAGAATGCACACTGAGTTCCTGTTATGGGGATTTTACTTCTGGTCTTATCAAAATAAGAGTAGCATTGTTGGGTTGTTTGGTAAGGTTTTTTTCTCTCCATAGTTGCTCTGTGTGTTGTTGAAAAAAAAAAAGAAAAACACCACCGTTACAGATAGCACAAGGAGCTGCCAACAGCACAAATGACTTCTCTGACATCTGGAATGAAACCAGGGAAGACAAAGACGTCTGCCTGCAGAAGATTCCCAGGGCACAAAGAGTTTTCGCCTTCTCAACAGATAAGAAATGAAGTTCTGAAATTATGTCAGAGCACCTGGATCACAAAATATATGTAAATATTTTTCTGAAAGCAATCATCCTACTTTCGTGAGCCTAGAAATATTTTTTTTTGTTTCAAAAAAGAATTCAAGAAAAAGTTACTTTTTTTCCCCCTCAGACTTCTTTTAACATTGTTTCTACCCTTAAATCTATACTGTCATAAACAAAAACAATGTGGACAGCAAAAACATATATATTTTTAATAAGGTCATTTCCTGTATATTTTCACTTTAGAAAACCAGTTCAACTGAAGTGCTCTATCATATTGAAGCCTGCCGAATAAGGCTAGCAAGATGTTTTGTATACTAAAACCGAATAACATTTTCTTTTGCACATTGTCAAAAGACAAAATCCTAAAAAGAAACCCACAAAAAGGAAAATGTTCATATATTACAATTTTTATAAGTGTCTTCGATAACAGGGTTATCTTCACAAATTTAGAAACACAAAGCTGAAATACTTCTGGGTTTTGTGTTTTGTCTTTACATTCTTAGTGTATCTGCAGTCACCTGGATGCTGCAATATGTTTTGCTCTTTTCACAATATTCAAAATGATCCTAGAGAGAAACTGGAGACCTATACTTGGGAGAAAACTGCTCAAGATTATAGCTGACTAGCCAAATGTATTTTCTTATCACAGCTAATTCAGCCCGCAAACATCGAGGCAGTATTTTCAACATCAGTCTTGAGTTTTTGCATGCTATAATTCATGTACGTCAGATTCCAGGTCCCAGAAGAACACCGTGCTGGTTTTGTTGAAGTACTTTTGCTTGATTTTGCCACAAACCCCCCAATTTCAATAGAGAAGATTCCAGCAGCAATAGCAGCTGTGGTAAGCGCTGTGGGCTTACCCTCCTCTTCCCATTAACCTGTGCCAGCAGCAGTGGCGGTGGCTGCTCGGGCTGGCTTCTGCTGCTGAACAAAAGACGCTTCTTCTCTCTCCAGTCACTCACCAGCTGAGGCACCACCTGTTTCTCCCATCTTGCCTGCAGGAGTGGATGAATCACTCTCAAAGCTGGCTTCAGATCCTGCTGCCTATAAGGACACGGGAATAGATGTACCACATCTGCAATACTTTCCATTCTAGTGCTAATTTCCTTTCACGACTGACCAAACTATTCCCTTCTCCATTCATCTGACCCAGAGGGGCATCAGTCTGCCTGAAAGAGCATCCCTGGCTTCTTGCCTTAAAATAAACATGAATTCGGAAGTAAACACCCACACACACACAAATGATTGCATTGAAGAAACATGGATCTTCATAACCTTCTCATACATGATTAATATGCTGCCACATTTCGGATAATCTTAACCCTTTCTCCATCATGTATAATTTTTTATTTTCTGCTGAAGTTTTTCTCTACCATATCAGAAAACTTCTTCCAAGAGAACAAGAAAACCTTTCCTCACCCTGCCCTGTATCTCAGTCACCTTTTCTGCATTTCCCTAGTCACTGACAATATTTTTCAATTTTTTACCTCACATCTTGTTCATCCTTTCATGCCCACTGAGACTCCTAACTCAGTTTCCTCCTTTGACGTGGAAATGCCCTCTGAACTGATCTCCCCCGCCTCTGAAATCACCTGAGCTATGACTGTGCTTTCACTTTTGATCCTCTCCTTCCTTTCAGCTCCATAGCAGATGAAAGCAAGAGATTTATAGTTAAAGTCTAGTTCCTCTCAGCCAGGCGGGAAGTCAGATGTCTCCACCCTCTTCCTTGTACCGAAGCCATTCTCAAAAAGATTTAGTACAACCTTTTTCGGGCCCAAATCAGAAGATATCTGTTCCCTTTTCTTCCCAGATGTCAAGAATCCCGTCGCCTATATCTAATATCTTCATTTTGGGAAACTGGCTCTCTGAAGACTAGCTATGTGCTTGCTGGTCAATACAAGTTTGGCTGATGAGTAACGACAGAGTTACTCGCACGCTCGCAGTTAAGATCATGTCGAAGTGAATTGCCAAATCAGGGGCTGGATGTCAGGCTGGCTCACACATGCTGCTGCAATCTGAAGCCACGTGCAGAAAGCTGCTAGAATATCAGCTACATTTTTCTTGATTAAAATACAGCTTAACTAGAGCTTTAGAGAAAGGCCATACACTGGCATAAAGGATGAACGCCCATCTGCAAGCTGAGCAGAAGGCAGAGTCTGTCTAATATTTTTGGCAAATGCTTTATGCAGCATGGGTTGCTGGTAACTGGGCCTTTATTCCATTAAAAATGCAAACAGCTTAGAGTCCGGTCTCTTCACCAACAGAGAGTTTTCGGAAGGGCAAGGGGAAAAGTCCCATGTGTATTTCTGAGCAGACTGCTGGATAGCATCAGATCAACCAACCAAACAAGAGGCATCCATATCAATAAAGAAAATGTTTCCAGCATGTTTGTGAAGAAGTACAAGATTAATCTTTATTGTATTTTGAAGATTTCCTGATAACGAAAAAGATACTCCGGACTGAAAAATGTTCACGTGTATGTGGAATTCCTTCTGGTAATACATCATATGGTCCTGTTGGTGCACGTTACAAAGTGAATAATGTACTGCTAATCATACAACTGATTTTCTATCGGTCAAGTGGGAATGGAAAAGAAATGATGCCTACAAACAAACTTTACTTCTCATAAAAGTCAGCAGTTTCCTGAATTTACAGAACACTAGGTTCTGACTGGGAAATCTCAGTGAATTCAGCTGTGTTCACTACGAGCAAATCAAAAGAAAAAACTAGGAAACCTCAGAGCAATTGTAGATCTGGAAGTAACAGTATGTTCCCATTACACTGCAATCATAATTAGCAAACAATTCATATGTTTGAAACCTTTATACTACATACTACGGTTTCTGCTTCTTTTATGCAGACATGTCTGCTTATTCCAATCAACTAAAAAAATCTTGAATTTTCATTTAATTTTTACTCCCAAAAATGATGATTTTTCTAAACTTTTTTCCTTAAGTAGGAGAGCACTGATTTAGAAGAATTCAAAATTTATAAAATGTTTCTGAGACAACTTTTTAATTCTACACATCAAACTATATTTCTTTTAGCAACTCATGAGTTTCAGAAAGTATAAAATGATCAAGATGAGAAATACATTTGGCACAAATGACCCCTTTGAAAGAATCTTTTAGATTTTCTGATTCAATTTGAGAAATAAGTTAGAAATCACAAAAATATTACAAGAAAGTCATTCTCTGCTCATCTTCTCCCTTCTTTATCTTTCCAAAGTTCATTAACATGTTTGAAAACAAGTTTGAGCCTTTTCTGACTCAAAAATATCCGCCAGAATTGAGAGCCATAATCTTTATTCCAATTATGAGAAAAAAACCTGAAATAACACAGCACATCTCCACTTTCAGAATTAAAATTTAAAGTTTAATTCCTACTACATCTGAATAAGGGAGGAAAGCTGCCTCAACGCCAATGAAAATGAAATATTAAGCCCTTGATGATTAGGGCAGCTAAATAAAAAAAACCAAAACTACTTTACCTATAAACTGAGACAACTTGAAGCTACTGGCAGGCAATCGTAATGGAAGCCCATCGAACCCTTTTTACATGCTCAGTTTTCAACACAAAACACTTTTTTTTTCCTAATATTGGATTGCACAGTCCTTAATTGTGAGTTTATTTAATGTTCAATGTGGTTAGATCCTAATTAGGAATTAGAGTTTTCGAGAGTTCTACAATTTTTATTGCCAGAGTTGTATAAATAAAGTGTACTTCTCAAACACCATTGAGTCCAATTCTGGCTGCCATTTGTATTTGCACACTTATGCCAGGAAAAACACGAAGCAAGGAAGAGTATGAAACAGCATTTTTCTATCCCAATTTCAATTCTTCACAAAGCCTACAGAGAAGCTGTAGTGAGTATAGAACTTCTAAAAAGTGCCCTCCTGACCACAGAAAAAAGCAGAAGTATCCTATTTAAGTTCTTTTGCAATCAGTAGAAATCAGAACGCTCTCTTATGTCTAGGATACGTATCCTTAATTCCTAAGTACTATTTAGACAGGGCCTGGGATGATCAAATGGTACAAAGTTAAGAGGCTCATATGCAACAATGCCATGCAACAATCATGTGTCACATTTCCGAGTCTTAATAAGACAATAGTCTTATTTTGGAAAAACTCCCAGACGACGATATATACTCTGGCTTCTCCTAAAAATATACCAAACTGACAATCTGCATAATCAAAAGACATCCATGTCTCTACTATGATGATACTGCTATTTAAATGCATTGTGAAACAACTTTTATCTTCAAGGCAAAATTAGCTTTTAAGAAAACCGTATTACTTTAAATTACTTATTTCACAAAGAATTAAGATGCTCCTGGCTTCTGAACTCCTTTCAGCCACTAGTTTAGCAACATAGACAGTACTGCAGAATTATTAAATAAATACAAACTGTAACTCACAGAAAGGTCTTGAAAACATAGCGAATAATCCCAGACCAAAAGCAAGGCTTTACTATCATCAACAGAAGCTAGAGTAAACAAAAAAGGCATCATGGAGAGCAAGCTCCCAAGAAATACAACAAAAATTAAAGTGAATCCACACTTTTACAGTTATCCCAAGCACACTTAACTCTGCCCGGAAATGGCAACATATGCATATAACGAGTTCACTATTTAACAATACTAACATTTGCATTCCCAGATTCATTTGAAATAATGTCACTAAAGCAGTTGTCATATGCTCAAGTATCTTGGCTGCGCTCACATGCTTTCATGTTCTGCACATCATGGGGGAAAAAAACCTTAGAACTTCATGTACAATAAACCAGAGTTTATTCAAACTCCAAGAGAATACTAACATGCAACCTTTCCACTCACCTTAGATGTGTAGCATTAACTACAAATCAATTCAATTACAACTTCAGAGAAACGATGTACCAGAACAGCCAAGGCAGACAGAATGGTCATTAAAGTGGGCCCCCATGGACAAAGTAGCTGAAGCATCTCCATGAATTTGATCCTTAATTTGAAATCCAAGATGATTTAGCCCACACTTTGGACCAGGAGAAGCATTCTGACAGCAGATTGTCTTAACAGCAATTCTCCTTCTATGCAGATATGTAGAGCAGTTACTTTTCGATGCAAATGTTCAAGGGTACGTTTGAATTCAGGTAGATAAACCAAGCAGAAGTCATATATGCCTGCCTGGGTAAAATGACATGAGTTTGCAGTTATAAATTTCTTCCTCTTTTTTTCCCCACTCTTTTGTAAGACTGTGAAGTTCTCAAAAATTCATTGGAAAACTGGATCTTTTTCACAAGAGAATTCAAACACAGAGAGCAGGATCTCTTTCTAAATAGGTCAGACAGCAGTTTCAGCTGTAATGTATTCTCTATCCAGCAATAAACTTATTGACAGACTACTCTTGAAGATGCTATTAGTGTTAGTGGTGGGTATTTAAGAAAACATAGACACAGACATGCTTACTTATATGTAAAAGAACAATTTACAGAGAGAATTATACCTATTCTTGCTATGCCGTCATGCAGTACGAGATGTCATCGTCAGACATAGTCCTATTGCATTTGTACAAAACAACTTTAAATCTTTAATATTTGTTTAAAGTCAAAGCTCCTACTATCCCTCCTAGTTTTCACACTTTGAAATTTTAAATGAAATGCAACAGTGTGATACAAATGCCCCTCCACCATCCCAAACCAGGAAGACGCCAGTCACTGACATTCAATGAAAGAACAGGACCCCATTCAACTGGATCTTACTGCATCTCTTACTAAAGAATTAAACTACAACCAGAATTGATTCTCCATTGAAGATATTCTAATGACAAGAAATGGGCTTAAAATTCACCTTGAAAAACCATAAATTATTTTAATTAAAATTAATTTATTTTTTAAAAAGCATTTAATAAACACTGCAGTGGCACATATATACTCACATGATTTGTGCCTTTAAACTGCCATTTCTGAACAAATATGAAAAAATTGTGAAAAAAAATACATTTCTTCTATCATCCAGGGAAAAAAGTATGATTATAGTTATGCAAGTCTTCCAACGTGGCTTGAAAAACTGATTTTTTACTTTGAACCAGGACTTAAATACAAAGAATGAAATCAGTAAATGAGGAAACTACTGGCTTCTGAAGATCAGATGCAAGTTAGCTGCTTAACTCCATTCCAACAAGAATGCAACCATACCATTATTTACATTATTTTACTTTACATGCAGCTTCATATAAACAAAAGATTGTTACATGCTCCTATTGCCGACCATGAATTGGTCTTGTGAATTTTTATCTGCCTATATGGTTTTGAGCCAATTTCCATGGAAATGCAATCATCAATATTTTTTCTGGCTTATATTTGATTCATGTGATGCTTCAACTGTGCAAATGAAAAGAACAGTTCATCTTTTACTTCTTTATTGGCTTAATAACTATCTAGAAAGAGCATATGATAAAAAAAAAATTAGCACTCCTTTTTTCTTTATGCTACCATCTAGCCATCTGCTGAACATTAATTGTATCACAGGATATTTACATGCTAATCTCAGCTTACATCATTCAAAGAGGTTTCATTTTTTGAAGGATACAATGATCACAAAGGAAAAATTTTAGAAAAATAAATGGAGCATGTTCACATCCAGAATAGAGCTGCAGGAATAAAGCCATGCCATTTGAATTTATCTACATTAACTGGATTGCCTTACTGTCAGATAAATTCATAATTTCAAGAATTATGGACCTGGATTCTACGTGCAGAGAAATAACTCCACACATGCTCACAGGCTTCCTTCTCTCACTGGTCCTTTCTTTTCTGCCTTCCCTACTCAAGCGCAGACTCTTTTTTTGTCAGTCTTATGTAGGTCTATGGCCTGTCTTTGGCTTTGATGAGTTCCCTGCATAATTGCACAATTTCACTGAACCGTCTGCGAAGCATGTGTTCTTCAGGAACACAAAGATTGCATGACTGTTCTTGCTCCTTTCATTAATTTTTACAAGGGAACAGAAGACAAAACCTGATTACAGTACAATTTTCGTTGCCGCCTTAATGAAATTTTTTGTTTGAATGCTGGGACCTTAAGATGAGAGAGCTTATTATTACCTTTTCCTGAAATAAGAGCCTCATTCTTTTATGTTATAATCAAAAGCTTTAAACCATCCTCCACTTGAAGCAGAGAGGATTTGGGGATTTTTTTAGATACTGAATCTGCAAAAAAATAGTACAAGAAAAACTGCCACTCCCAATCAGTCCACAGGGACAGTTTTTAAAAGCATAACTTAAGTTAAAAAAGGGGAAAATTCAGCTGTCATAATATCATTCAAATCACCCTCCTTATCAAACTATCTGCATCGTAACTGCAGACAAGTACCAGCAGAGCACATTGGTGACAACTGCCATCTGCTAATACTCAACCAGAGTCTGACAGCACTGAACACTGCTTGTACCAGGGCATACCACTGGTTGTGAAGACACCCACATTGATTACACAAACTGAAGTCTCACAGGGTCTTTCCACCTAAGGTTACACAAAGATATGGAACTTTATTTTTTTTTCATTCATGAATTTGCTGTGAGGAACACACTTTCAGTTCCTATTCTCCAAAGAAAAAAATAATTGTCTAAACCATTCAAAACACCAAATAACAGACTTCTAAGAACAAAGGGAACCATGGTGTTACCGGGACCAGGAAATCAAGAAACCATACATGAGTATCAAGTATTGTTTCCAAGCATCTTCGATATTTTTGGATCCTGCAGTCCTTCCTCTGGGTGAGGAAATGACGCCTTCGCAAGCTTTCCTCATGACCATAATAGACCACTATAGATTGCCTTACCTGGGCAAACTGAAGGCCGGTAGGCCCAGCTGCTGGACAATAAAAGCCACTGTCACCACAGACTCATTTCTTGACTACAAGCTGTTGCTCCTCCACTACAAAGCCTAACTTCCCCCTTTTAAGGAACAGGGTATGGCTGTCTTGCATCTGTGACATGGCACTGCATAAATGTATTGGTAGAGATAGCTTGAAAATACAGGCAAATAGCTTCAGGAGGAATACCGTGGCTAGGAGCAGCTTCAGGAGGAGAGCTGACACCAAGACCAAGGCTGACAGTCTTCAGGTCTATACATGATCCTGGTAGAAACCTCTTCATCTTCCTTCTTCCCTTAGATCTTGCCCATAGGAAGGACCAGCAGCAGGGAGGCGAGGCAGCGAGACCAAGGTAAGATGTTTCCTACTAATGTCATTCTAGATGTGCAGTACTCACAATTATACCAAACAGGAACGGAAAAAGAAGCAAAATTTGTGGGAAACCAGGTGCGCTTTAAATCAGGAAGCGCAAGCTCAGAGGAAGAATTAATACTTCACACACAAATGAAGCGGACACTACACTAACAAACTGAAATCCTGTCAGAAGGAAGCAAAAAGAAAAGTAGATTGGCTTGGTCTTTCAGGCTTAATCTTACTTTCCCCAAACTGCCTGTTAAAAAGTTACTAATTGCTAGACTTTGATTTTTTCCAGTGGCATGTGAAAGAAACTGGGATAAGTACAGAGGAAAAGCTGCCAAATCCACAGAGTTCGAAACTTTCCACAAGCTTTTTTTTTTTTCAGAAGAGACAGAGTTTCATTTAAAAATATTTTTCTAGCCTCTTCTACTGTGAAGACTACAGTGCAATGATTTACAGAATGGATGTTATCTCTGTAGACAAACAAAACCATCGTTCCCAAGAGATTTGACCTTCACCTTCCATCCTAAAATAGTATGGCCAATTACATAGCAGCAGCAGCCCACATCCTTAAAATATGTTTGACTGAATTATGGAACTAAGTGCTAGTCTTGACTTCTCAAGTTTGCAAGGGATTGAAACTAAATAGAAGGATAAAATATACAACTAAAACAAACAGTTATGTTTGTTAGAAAATAAATTTCAGCAACTAAATGGTGGTGCAAGTAGTACGTACTGTTGAATTTGTTGTTCTAGCTAAAAAGAGGAGCTAAAAAATGCACAAACCAACTTATCATTGTTACATCAACTTCAGCAGTAAACTACAAGCTTGCAGGAAGTTTATCATCCTGTTTGCTGACTATAATTTGGCTTGATACCATGTTCCTGTTCCTTCAACTCACATCCTCCAAACAGGGCAAGCATTGGAGTCTCACTGCCTGTACTCCAAACACTTACCCAGCCCATATACTTTCTCATCCGAGAGATGTTGTAGAGCATTGTAGGGCAGAAACAGCTTCACATCTTCCCTGCAGTCTGAAGGAAAGAGCAGACCTGTGGCTTATTTGGCTAGAGAAGGGTAACAAAAACACACCTATGTGAAAAGCATCCCAAATATACTGGACACTTACTGACCAAACACAGTGGAAATATTTAGGTAACAGGATGTTAATCTGATAGGGAGGAATGGGATCCACTTGTCTAGAAGAGGCAAGGGAATCTTTGGCAGCAAGCTGGCCAACTAGGTGAAGCGGGCTTTAAACTAAAGGACTCGGGCAGGTGGGGGAGTCCCAAAGTGGCAATGCTCATGCCATCGCATCCAACTGGGGAATAAGCCAGGCCAACCAGAGCAGCAACAAATGTTCCTTTCCTTAGCTGCCTCCCAAGACAAGAACCTGAAGGCCAACCACCTCAAGGGTGTGTATGGCTATGGTGGATCCTCTTGCACCTCTCCAGGGAAACTTCCATACTTGATTACCTCTCTGAAATGCCTGTACACCAATGCACGCAGCAGGGGGAATAAACAGGAAGAACTAGAGATCTGTGTGTGGTTGCAGGCCCATGATCTCATTGCAATTACAGAGACATGGTGGGATAGCTTGTATGACTAGAACGCTGTCATGGGTGGCTACATACTTTTCAGGAAAGACAGGCCAGCAAGGCAAGGTGGTGGAGTTGCTCTTTATGTGAGAAAGCAACGGGAATATATCGAGCTCTGCCTACGAGTGGATGCAGAATGAGTTGAGAGCTTATGGGTGAGAATTAAGGGGCAGGCTAATATGGGTGACACTGTTGTGGCTGTTTACTACAGGCCACCTGATCAGGAAGAGGAAGTCAATGAGGCCTTCTACAGACAGCTGGAAGTAGCCTCATGATCACAGGCCCTGGTTCTCATGGAGGACTTCAAGCACCCTGGTATTTGCTGGAGAGGCAACACAGCCAGGCACACACAGTCCCGGAGGCTCCTGCAGTAACTTTCTGACACAGGTGGTGGAGGAGCCCACAAGGAGAGGGGTGTTGGCTGGACCTTGTACTAACAAACAAAGAAGGATTGGTTGGGAATGGGAGGTTGGGGTCAGCCTTGGCCCCATGAGACAGTGGAGTTCAGGATCCTGCATGGAAGGAGCACGGCAATAAGTAGGATTACAACCCTGGACTTCAGGAGAGCTAATTTTGGCTTCTTCAAAGACCTGCTTGGGAGAATCCCATGGGTTAGGGCTCTAGAAGATAGGAAGGTCCAAGAGCGCTAGTCAATATTGAAGCACCACTTCCTCCAAGCTCAAGATCAGTGCATCCCAAAGAGTAAGCAATCAGGCAAAGGAGGAAGGAGACCTGCATGGATGAGCAAGGAGCTCCTGGAAAAAACAGGAAGAAATGAGGAAAGGCTGAGAGCTGGGTCTGTTTAGCCTGGAGAAGAGAAGACTGAGAGGTGAACTCATCAATAGGTATAAATACCTAAAGGGTGGATGTCTAGAGGATGAGGCCAGACTCTTTTCAATGGTGCCCAGTAACAGGACAAGGGGCAATGGGCACAAACTGGAACACAGGAAGTTCCATCTCAACATAAGGAAAAACTTCTCCACTCTGAGGGTGACAGAGCACTGGAACAGGCTGCCCAGAGAGGCTGTGGTGTCTCCTTCTCTGGACGCGATCCTGTGCAACCTGCCCTAGGTGATCCTGCTTTAGCAGGGAGGCTGGACTAAATGATCTCCCTTCCAACCCCTACCATGCTGTGATTATGTGATCCATTGTCATTTAAAGGAAGAACCACTGCAGGTCCAACAAATTAAAAAATTCAAAGTTTAAAATTAGGCCTCTATTTGCTGGATGGTATGTTACATTTTAATCTTATTTTTAAAATTATTTTTATGGAATTTCCTTTCCATTAATACAGTACTTCACCAGAATTACCATCAACAAATGTGCAGGAGAAAATCACAAATCCACAACACAGACTCAGCCCTAATATTGCCACTATCATTTCTGCCCCAAGAGATAGGATAACTCTCTGATAACCAACATAGGATACTGCTTACTACATAATGGGTATTTTCCTATTATTTAAATGGTTATCTGCAACTTCTGTTCTACATCCAGGATAAGGGGACTAACTCTACCACAGATGAGCTAAGGAAAAAATTAAATCCCTATCAGTGAGTCTGTAAGCCCTCTCTCAATGACCAACTCAAAAGCAGCAATTTTTGAAATACAAGTCATCACCGAAAACTGAGCTCCCTTATTAATAAGATAAATCAGCTGAACAACGTGAGTTCAAATGTTAGGATGAGAGAAAAACTAATTTGGTGTTAGGGAACATTTTCTTCTCTCCTCTATAGTCTCTGCCATTATCTATGAAGCACAATAAGCGCGTATCACATTTTATTCTCTGTGTAAAGAAACTCAGCATCCAGGACAAAGAACACTGAACAGAAATAAAATTTCAAGGAAGTCTGATAACATGGCACATACTGCATGCTTGTCTTCCAAACCCTGAGTGGGCAGGCATCCTGGTCATACATAACAAAGAAATATCCATATATAATAGAGAAATAACCAAATCCATTATAAGAAAAAAGCCTTCTGGAGATCACAGAATCGTAGAACGGTTTGGGTTGGAAGGGACCCTTCAAGATCATCTAGTTCCAACCCCCCTGCCATGGGCAGGGACACCCTCCACCAGACCAGGTTGCCCAAAGCCCCATCCAACCTGGCCTTGAACACTTCCAGGGAGGGGACATCCACAACTTCTCTGGGCAACCTGTTCCAGTGTCTCACCACGCTCATAGGGAAGAATTTTTTCCTTATATCTAATCTAAATCTACCCTCCTTCAGCTTAAGGCCATCACCCCTTGTCCTGTCACTACATGACCTTGTAAACAGTCCCTCTCCAGATGTCTTGTAGGCCCCCTTTAGGTATTGGAAGGCTGCAATAAGGTCTCCCCAGAGTCTTCTCTTCTCCAGGCTGAACAACCCCAACTCTCTCACCCTGTCTTCACAGGAGAGATGCTCCAGCCCTCTGATCAACTTCGTGGCCCTCCTCTGGACTCACTCCAACAGGTCCATGTCTTTTTTTGTATGGGGGACCCCAGAGCTAGACACAGTACTCCCTGTGGTGTCTTACAAGAGCAGAGTAGAATGGGAGAATCACCTCCCTTGACCTGCTGGTCACATTTCTTTCGATGCAGCCCAGGATACATTTGGCTTTCTGGGCCCCAAATGCACATTGCTGGGTGTCATGGTGTAAGCCCAGCGGGTAACTAAGCACCACACAGCTGCCCACACACCCCTTCCCCCTCCAAGAGTATGGGGAGGAGAATGGAAAGAAACTTGTGGGTTGAGATAAAAACAGTTTAATAGGATAACAAGGAAGGTAATAACAATAATAATAATAATTGTTATTATTAGTTTTGTTATTGTTAGTATAGTATATAAAGCAAGTGATGCACAAGTGCAATTGCTCACTCCCTGCAAAAAAACAACCCAATACCCAGTCTGTTTCTGAGTAGCAATCCTGCCTCCCAGCTAGCTTCCCCAGTTATATCTGAAGCATGACGTTATATGGTAGGGAATATCCCTTCAGCCAGTCATCCTAAATCCAAAACACAGCACTATACCAGCTGCTAGAGCGAAAATTAACTTTATCCTAGCCAAAACCAGGACACTGGGTCATGTGGGGCTACTCATGAACCAACACACCCAAGTCCTTCTCCTCAGGGCTGTTCTCAATCCATTCTCTGACCAGGCTGTAGTTGCGCTTGGGATTGCTGTGATGCATGTGCAGGACCTTGCACTTGGCCTTGTTGAACTTCATGTGGCTCACACAGGCCCATCTCTCAAGCCTGTCAAGGTCCCTCTGGATGGCATCCCTTCCCTCCAGTGTGTCGACCGCACCACACGGCTTGGTGTCGTTGGCAAACTTGCTGACGGTTCACGCGATCCCACTGTCCACGTTGCTGACAAAATGTTAAACAGCACCTGTCCCAATACCAATCCCTGAGGAACGCCACTCGTCACTGGTCTCCACTTGGACATTAAATCATTGACAGCAACTCATTGAGTGCGACCATCTATCCTCCATTTAGTGTTAGGGACAATAGGCAAGGCTTTAGCAAACAGTATTGTCATACATGAGGGTGGGAATTTCCAGTACTGGAGAGCTGTGCGGAGCTCATAGACACAGGATCCCTTCTGGAAGCACCAAAAGGATTGTCTCCTTTTCTGAAGGGATGAGTGACATCCAGATATTGTTTTTCAACTATTCTTTTATAAAGCAAGGACACTTCTTTCTCACTGTCATCCAAAGAAATGGACCAAAGGAAAAGAGCACAATTTCCTGCCTATTTTGAAAGATCAGAGTTCACCTAAGGAACAGAGGGTGGAGGCCCCAACACTACAGAGTCCTTCAGAACAGGAGTAAGTGCTCGGAAATAGGCAACACTCATAACACACTGACTTAGAGCAACCAGATCACGCTCAAATAAAAAAGCCTGACAGATAAACAAAAAAAAAGAAGTCTCCATGTGCAGCAAAGGTGGGCCAAACTGAAGCCAAATCCCCAGTGAAGACAGAGCTGCTTTTGGGTGAGTTACCCCCAAGCAGCTCAATACATCAGCAAGCTTTGCAAGGCAATGCACGGAGGATTTAATGGTCAATGTAGTTTTCCTGGTCATGTGATATTATCTAGCATTGGACTGTGGATTTTCATACAGAAAGGGGCCTTGGCCATGGGCCTTTTTTCAGGCGCTAAGGGAGGAAAGGATCAGATTAGCAGCTAGATTGGACTGAGAAGTCAACCAAAAGTACATGCCCTGTCTGTCACACAGCTGGTTTGTAAACAGGTAACAGTGATTAGCATGGCCTTACACAAGTATCTACCTACGTGACTAACTATGCTCAAGAAAACGGGACTAAGTCATTCTGTAAATACTCCACAATACTCTGTATTTTTATTTTCTCTTCCAAAACAGGACACAGATTTGAAAAGATTTCACAACATGCTCCCAGTCAGCAAATGGGCAAGAATATTATAATTGCACAGCCAGCTTCTCCCACAATACCCATTTTTGTTAAATTTCTTCTGCACATGAAAAATTCCAGAAGTGAAGTTCTGGATTACAGCACACTGTGAAACCAGAACAGTTTCTGAATGCACTTTGCACAAGTCTCTCTGCAATGTTGTCAGTCTGGCATCCATCCCAATAGCTACTCGACATTCTTCACTTGAACAGCATGCAAAGGTCTGGAAGTTTCTCAAACTAAAGAACAAGCAAAGTTGTCCATAGACATAGGCCTTCTGCTCCTACATAAACAGATTCTTACATGGTCCTCCCAGACTATCAAATCAGGGAATCCTCTGAGAAAACACAACAAAATAAAACAAATCTCTCTTCTTCCCAAAGTGGTCAGCATTTATTGCAAGTGAATGCATGTTTCCCCTACCCTCACCACAAGGGAGAAAGCAGGACCTGCTTGCTTATTGTATTTGCCTTGGTTTCTTCACGTCCTAGATAATGGAGGAACTGAGGCAAAGTTCTGCTCTTACTTCTGTAAAGAGCACTTTTTCAAGTTTTCTCCATGAATTCCATGATCAAGATCAAGCTCTTAAAGTTCACATCTTGTTTCCCAAAGCCTCCTTCTCAGTAATCAACCAGACCACTGGTTTTCCACTGGATCACACAATATAGTGTAGCACAGGCAGATGGAAGCTTCTTAAAGCTTAAAACCTCCTCTGTATCCAGTGGGAAGTCAGTCCATAGTGCTGTTTTTGAGAGAGGTACCCCATGTAATTTGTAGATAGCCAGGCTGCTGAGCTATGGACTATTTAAAACTCTTTTAGTAGAATTTGTACAATTTGGATAATATAGTGGAGTCTGAATGAGCTTGACTCATAGTAATGGACCAGTGGGTGCAATGTTCATGTGAAAGCTCCCACGATCACCAGAAGAAAACTATCAGCAGTTCCTTCAGGCTATTCGATCTCACGATTCCCAGCGCTGTGAAAATCCGTGCAAAGGCCTGATTTCTCCTGTTTCTGAGATTCCTGGGCACTAGAGACAAGCCAAGTAGACACAGTCCTCCCAGCTCCTATGTTTAGACTACGTAAGTGCTTTGCAATCCCCATGAACGCCAATTTTCGACCATGGGAAACCATCAGCTTTACTCTTTACAGTTTGCCTCTGGTTGGAGCGAGTGCAAAACTGCGACAACTTTGATAGGAAGGAGGATCTACACTCATCTGCTTTTGCCTGACTTCCATGAACCAAGTCTCGCTCTCAGAAAAGTTCAACATGCCCAGTCACTGATCTTGGTGAAAAAATGACTTTGAAAAGATTAACGTTTTGTCATCAGTTTGCATTGTTCATTCTCAGTTGACAAATTTTGTTATTGACCACTTTATGAGTAACTTGAATCAGATTTTTTTAAAAACTGACTTTTCACTGTGCCTCAGAGTATGCATACAGGAGTATCACTCCAAAGTGCTTTGCTAGAAGTCTTCACACTCACAGAAGCTGATACAAAGTCAAATATGTTGACTGTTTTCAGATCCGCTACCATGGTAAATAAAATCAACACATTATAAGTACAAAATAATAATGGGTTTTCTAGTAACTTAAAAGTGACCTGGGACATGTCAGAAAGACAGGTATCTTGGTAACAATGACTAAGGCTTCAGAAGCCCACAGCAGATTTCCTGCCTAGTCAATTATTGAAATCCAAGAAATAATAACCACTTTCTTTAGAATTCCTTTCTCATCAAGGATTTCTCATTACTTTCTCATCAATCAGTTTGAATGAGCTTTCCAAAGAAGTAAAGAGTACAGAGAGTGCAGAGCAAAGGCTGATACATGGGCATTAGAATCATAGTACAAAAGCCCCTGTTACCTAGCCTGAAATATTAGATTTATTACAAAGTGGAATAACCTCTCGCTGGCTAAGCCACCGTATGTGGAGGCTAGACTGTTGCGTTATACAGATTTACAAATGCACTGTCTCCCATGAGGAGGCCCTACAAGTGAAACCAGTTAGGATATGAAAAAAAAAGATGTGTAATTGAGAGGACATTCTGTGCTGGGTTACTGGTTTTTGTTTTTGTGGTATTGCTGACATTGTAGATAGCAAGTTTGTTCCCTTGACTGGTCTTCCTAATGAATATTATACCTGTATAGTCTAGTCCTACTCCTATAGTTCTCACACTATGAGATGAACCTGAGGGGAAAATAATTGAATTCAACTACATATTTTCCATAAATATGTCATGTTACCCATTTAATGTATGCTACCTGTATGGTGTTAAACTAGGCTCTTCTAAGCAAAAAATTAAGTAAAATGTTAGTGCTGGATTTTGCCTGGATATTTTCACTTGCAGTACTCCATTCTGCACAGACAGAATGGTAATTGTTTTTTAAGAACTTGATTTAAATGGCTACAATAATTTTATAATATGTTTCAAATTCTCCTTACATGATTCCAAGTATCTGGCTGGGTTTATACCGGGTTAGAACTTCAGGATCAAGCTATTTTGCTAATTGATAGACACTCTTACTGAAACTTATTCTTCAAACAAAAACTTTGAGTCAAAGGCTATGCAAGGCAAAATCCAGCATTAACAATTTACTCTGGTTTTTTGCTTATCTATAGGACTGTATGCTGAACATATCAGATTCAAGTCTCAAAAGCTCACAAAAGTGCTGGTTAATTAGATATTTGGAATGCAAAAAGAACTATTTCTCCACAGAATTTAATGTAGTATTTTAGAAAAAGAATAATCTTTGATAGAGCGTATTAATTTCACTTGCAACCACTGGCATGTTTCTGCCTCTTTTTTCGTACCACAACGCAGCCAGACTGGAGGAACTTCCAAAGTCCAACACTTTCTTCTAACCTCTGTGGAAACAAAGCCCTGAAGGTCACTTCACTCAACCTCACTCACAGAAAAAAGCTGGAGAAAGCAGCCAGAAAAATAAGGATGTGCTGATGTAAGCAGGAACTCAAACCTTTTTTTTTCTTTTTTTTTCAGATTAGAGGAACACCCCTGACGTGGTTTAGCCAGAACCAGGACAACCCCTCTCAAAGAGGCATTAGGTCAGAGACCTCAAAGGTAAGAGGCTGGTACTGAGACAGTGTCAAGGGCAGTCTCCTTACTGCGCCACACTAGAGCACACCCAGTGCTAGTGAGGCAACGTCAGGGAATTAGTGCTGCTATCTCCTTTCATGCATTAGTCACTTATGCTTGCAGTTTGCAGAAATGTAGAGTTCTGGATTCAGTCTTCTAAAATATCCAGGTTATATCTTAAAAGGAAGATACCAACTCCTGTGAAAAAAGAATCCTTACATGATTTAAGACTTACAAACAGTGCTTTCATAAACATGCCCAGAGCCCCAGAAGACTAAACCTGAGGCTGTGCTTGCTGCGAGGTGCTTTCCCTGGGTTCTGCTACACCGGCCAGCCCAGCACTGCTATCCAGGCAGTGGGGATGGGGCATGGTGGTCTCAGGGAGCTCTTCCACGGCATCCATCAAAGACAGAAAAGAGGTCTGTGGTTTCCATTCTGAATAGACCCCAGGAAGTGTTTGGTCAGTACTACAGATATTTCTACACTGTCCTGGTTTCAGCAGGGATACAGTTAATTTTCTTCCTAGCAGCTGGCATAGTGCTGTGTTTTGTATTTAGGATGAGAATAATGTTGATAACACACTCCTGTTTTAGTTCTTGCCAAGCAGTCAAGGACTTGTCAGCTTCTCATACTGCCCTGCCAATGAGAAGGCAGGGAGCATCCAAGAAGCTGGGAGGGGACGCGGCCAGGACAGCTGACCCAAACTGGCCAAAGGGATATTCCATACCATATGATGTCATGCTCCACATATAACTGGGGGAGTTGGCCAGGAGGCGGCATGATGTTTTAGCTGCTTGCCAGGTTAAACCTGAAACACACACAGAGTACTTAGTGTTTACCGCAGGCTTTTTTCTCCCTCCTTTTTTTTTTTTAATGATTATTGGCAACACAAGTGCAAAAAACATCAGCTTCTCAATATTTGGAGAACAATAATTATGCCTCTGTACTGAGGCACAGTCATCCAGGAGTATGGAAGCACATCACAACACACTGAGCTTCCACAACATACTTGCAACATTATATAAGTTTTTCTGCATATCATAGCTGTAGAAGCTAGAAGCGAAAAAGGGATGCTACCACACATTTGCAACACAGCACAACTTCTATATATATAATCAACTGGCATTCTTTGCAAAGAAAAGTGAGTTCAGAAAAGATGTAATTAAAAGGCTTAATTTCCATGAAGGACAATTAAAACTGAGAGGAGTAAAGCCACGTAATTCATTAAATCCACTTATGTTCAGCTGCAATACTTATTAAGGCCCATATTGCCATAACAGACCTATGTAACTGCAAACGTACCCCGGCAGGAAGCCTTCAGTGCCTAATAACTCCAACTAGTGCAGAACACAGGCACAACTCTGCAGCAAAATAAACTGGAAACATCACACCTATTCACCTTCTCTACAGAATTTTAATATGACTTCATGGGCCCTGATGATGTAATAGGTGGTCAAACTTCAGTATAATGGTTATGATGGACGTTTCTGCTCCCAGGGCTCCATGCAGCTCTCTGCAAGTAATGGTCTAATTAATTCATATAAAAAGAAGAAACTTAAGAGCATAGTCAGTGGTTGTACAAGAAACATTTCCTGATGTTCTTACAGGAAAAAAAGCACATCGCTGTCTCGGTCACCTTCTGCTTCAAGTGCGGAACACATTCCTTTGATTTTGTCTTCCCTTAACAAAAGCATAGCATAGCAACCAGAGTATTTAAACAAAAAAACCCATAACCCTCCTGAAACAAAACACTCAACTGCACTGCACATGCTTCATGCTTCCCGCCGCCCCCCCGCAGAAAAGATGAAAAAAGCAAAGACCATATGACAAATGTTAGTCACATCACTTAGCATATAAATGGAAGACACTCATCATGATGTCCACGATACAAGAATTTACATAGGGCTAAAAGCTTGAGAGCACTCTTACTATCCTAGATGGCTATTTTTAGCAAATAGTTTTACCACTGATGCACTCGTTGAATTTCCATTGGTGTCCAAGTTTTTCAGAAGCATACAGCTTTGAAACCTTCTTGTAAAATTTGTGTTTAAGTGTGCACACATTAACTGCTGGAAGAAGCCCATTTTGAAAACCCTTAATTTTTGCATCAGAGTTAATTTGTTTGTATCTGTTTTGTATGTATGTGTGTTTTACAAAATTTGCAGCAAGTCTGAAATGATACTTCTGTGAGGTTTTAAAGTGAATTTTTATACAAAGTTTTTTGCTTTAGAAATGAAGAGATTTTTATGCAAGGTTTTGAGCTATGGCAATTCTTATGTCATTAGCTTGGAGAGATTATTGTCTTCCCTTTTTTTTTTAAAGTAATTACTAAGAAGTTGCAATAAAAAGCCACAGTTAAAAAAAAAGGTCACGGAGTCATGAAACTTAACCGCAATACCAGTTAATTGCTTCCATCGAACTGTGGGAACACTGGGCAGAATGGTGGACCCTTCCTGAATTTACAGATTACAGTCCTGTAGACACCAGATCACTGTGGATTACATTTAACACAGAGAGAGATGCTCTGTAAATCTGAAAAAAAAAACCACAGGAATGGTTTTCTCCTATGTAAAACATAGTTGATGTAACAAGATATATGAACTTCCTTCCTTTCATTTTTCTCCATCCATTCCTAATCTCAAGACCATAAGAATATGAAATACACCTTTTTGGAGATAGTATCTATGACAAGCACTTCTGAGACTACTGCTGAAGCCTATCCTCTTCCTATGAACAATTCACTCCAAGTCCCCAGAAAAAATATCATCTATTGCAATAGCAAATGAAACTGAGATGTGAAGAGATTTCCTTCCTTTAAGTGAGTTAAAAATCTAAAGAAAAATTAAGTACATCTATTCACACTACAGACAACACCCCAGGTAAGAACGTGTGGGAAATAGCTGCCTTTGCAGCAGGAAGTCACCATTTGCCTTCTCCACAAAATGCAGAAATTCACCACCCTGAGATAAAAGTGCAGATAGTTTAGGTTTGAACTCTAACAGCAACCACTCACAGCAATGCTATGATCAGAGCCAGGGATCACGTCAGTCACACTCTTTATATAAAACTCAGGGGAAGTCTACAGTGGACTGTTATAGTTTTTTTTTTCTTCACTCTCAAAATATCAATATGAATGAAATGGGATTTCTTCAAAAGTAAGGACTTGCTTTCAATGGCCGCCTTAACCTGTTCAAAGCCGTACTTCTAAGAGCAATGTCAAATGATGGCTAGTATCACTATCATCTACCCTATAAAGGGTCAGTATTTGAGAAATCTGTCAATTTGCTTCACAAAAATAAGATTTCTGACCCATATAAACCAATCCCTTCAACAGGGATTATATTGGTCAATAGCCAGCTGAACATGAGCCAGCAGCGTGCCCAGGTGGCCAAGGCGGCCAACAGCACCTTGGCTTGTATCAGAAACAGTGTGGCCAGCAGGACTAGGGAAGTGATTGTCCCCCTGTACTCATCACTGGTGAGGCCACACCTCGAGTGCTGTGTGCCGTTTTGGGCCCCTCACTACAAGACAGACATTGAGGTGCTGGAGCATGTCCAAAGAAGGGCAACGAAGCTGGTGAAGAGTCTAGAGAACAAGTCTTATGAGGAGCGGCCGAGGGAACTGGGGTTGTTTAGTCTGGAGAAAAGGAGGCTGAGGGGAGGCCTTCTCGGTCTCTACAACTCCCTGAAAGGAGGCTGTAGCCAGGTGGGGGTTGGTCTCTTCTCCCAAGTAACAAGCAATAAGATAAGAGGAAATGGCCTTAAGTTGTGCCAGGGGAGGTTAAGATGGGATATTAGGAAAAATTTCTTCACCAAAAGGGTTGTCAAGCATTGGAACAGGCTGCCCAGGGAAGTGGTTGAGTCACCATCCCGGGTGGTATTTTGAAAGACACGTAGATGTCGTGCTTAGGGACATCGTTTAGTGGTGGACTTGTCAGTGCTAAGTTAACAGTCGGACTTCATAGAATCATAGAATCATTAAAGTTGGAATGGATCTCTAAGATCATCAAGTCCAACCATCAACCCAACACCACCATGCCTACTAAACCATGTCCCTAAGTGCCATGTTTACATGTTTTTGGAACACCTCCAGGGATGGTCTTGACTTGATGATCTTAAAGGTCTTTTCCAACCTAAACAATTCTATAATTCTATTAGTTTACCATAGATGATCTTTAAAGTCTGAAGCTAACGGCAGCTGCTTTGGGTTTTCTCAAGAGCAGCACAGCCAGCACCAATCTTTGACTTTTTATACCATTTATTAACATGTTCTGAAGTACTAATAGTTCCAGCTTCCTTTTGATAATAACATGATCTTTTGCTATACGGTATTATCACAGATACACTCCTCTACAAGAGATCCCACCGGCTGACACAGGAAGACAGTGCTGCCAAGACATCTTTGTGAAGGGGCTATGACCGCTGCCTGCCACATGTTTTGGTGGGAAGTTTGGTATAATAAAAGAAGGAACAGAAGGTATATTACTATTTTTTTTTGCTTATAATTACAGTAAGAGAAGTTTTAATTACTTCTTTTCTTATTAAACTATCATTTTCATACTGCCTTGCAAGCTAAAGAAAAAAAATTATAAATTATTACCACCTCAGAGCTGAGGGAATTTATAACAGCAGATTGGTTTAAAGAGCATTTTTATCAACATCTACTATGTAAACATCTTGTTTCCTAAAGTCACTATCATTTTCAGTATCTACAGTTAATTGTTAATTAGTAAGCACATATAAGCCAGAAATTTCAGAGTTAGAAACACACCGCACATGCCTGGAATAGGCTACAACAGTAAGCAAATCACTCAATTTAAGGAACTATGTGGAGGAATTTACCCACTGAGCAATAAATTTAAGAGCACTTTCAGTCAAAAAAACCTGTAAGAGAAGTTACAGAAAGATTAGGCCAGGAAATAAATACTTACAAATGTTAATATTCTGCCTACAGACCAAATTCCAAAGATTATTAAGTTTAACCATAAATTTGGACTTCCTTCATTTTCCATAGCATGAACTGATCCTTGAAATAAAAATATAAATTCCTTTCTTTGAGTACTTTTTCAATTATCTGAATTGATTAGAGCATTTCATTACAGAAATACTTTTGCCGGTGTGCATTGCTTTAAATCCTCAGAATCCGAAGATTCAAAATTCTTCCCATTTTTTACCCAATTGGACTGTCATCTGATACAAAAACGGTGACATAGAACAACAACTTAAACCCAATGAACACACCCCTACTACTGCCAAACTTTGGTTGGTAACATCATTATGACAGGCATCAGAGGTTTTTGTGGTTTAAAATCAACTTAAAGCACAGAGAATGCAATACTTAGTTGTGATCATCCTATCCTTGTACTGGACAGTACAGGATAAACTTATGAGCATCTGCGTATCATCATGACATCTTACCACAGATTTCTACAATATAATTACTTTTTAGTATAACATAGGTATATTTGAAACATAACTTCCCATTGATTTTTTTTTAATAAATCCTTGTAGAAGCAAAATAAAATTTCAACATGTTGAAGCATTATAGTATCCTTAGCCTTTCCTCCGTTTTCATAGGTATTTACAGTGCTGTGGAGGAGGATGAAAGAGAAACAGTTGAGGGTTTTGGTTTGTCTGGAAATATCATTACAATGAAGCCTGCATCTCAGCACACTGAGGTTTGGTGCTTACAAAAAGCATGAAGATCAGGAAGAGACTGCACTCCTAATTACACCAACTGAAGAGCATGGGGGGACCTCTGTGCTGGAGTCATTTGTTAACAACTTTGTTTAGATAAGACACATATGCCTGAAAGTCTTCCTGTTAGAAATGTCAGGCACCTTATGGATCTTATCTCTAATTCACATTGAATTTCAGTGGGATACAGCCTTCAGACTCTCTTGACCATTTTCAAAAAACCCCAGGCTCTGTTCAGGAGCAATAAAACTAATTTTAGGGAATGACAGTATTCCTTTTATAAAATAAGAAATACAGTGGCACCATCAAGAATAATCAATATATTCTCTTTCTCAAATTCTTGGGTGCTCCACTGAATAAATATTTCAGGGGTTGAAAATTTTTACAAATATTGAAAATAGGCAATTTTGTTCCCCAATCTATAGGTAAGAAGCCAGGTAATCTGTGCAGCACTGGAAGAATGAGTTCTATCTTTTTGAAGCATCACAAGAAAAAAAGTAAGTTGCATCAGAATCTGTTTTCTTTTACTTTACAGTTATACCTGTCAAACTATACAGAAATGAAACAAAGGAAATAGTTATCCAAGTGTAATGAATGTGAGTGGAAAAAAATCCTCAAACAATTCTGGGTTTATGGATCTTAATTTTTTGAAAATGCAAAAAATGGTGAAATTCTGCAACTACATGTTGGATTTCATAGGGATAATGAATTCACATAATTTTACTAACACACTGAGCTTCATAAGTCAATGTATATGGTTGCTGAAATCTCTGACCTTCAAGACTCATGGAATGTGAGCTATAATGCATTGCATTTCAAATATATTAACAAGTTGATTTCAAATATATTAACATGTTGGAGACATCTTTAACGCATCACATCTGAAAAAACCCACCCCAAATCTCCTATTTGAGTCATATCTTAAACTTCAAGGGAGAGAATAGAGAATCATTGCAGTCCAAATTGTATCAGAAAGGAAAATGCCAGAGCATAATTATTTTTAATTGGGTCCTACTAACAATGAGAACACTTCTTACCACTCGAAAAATAAGGCAGAAATATTAGTCTAATCATCATCATCCAGAGCACTGTCGTAACCACTGTTTTGTTTATATATGCTTTTTGGAGTCCTTTTTCCTGAATATCTTTTCTATTGGGTGCAAATCATTTAAATACCACCTCTCAATTGTGCTTTAGTACAACTGAGTATGTTGAAGGACTAAACAAAACAGCTACACAAATATTTCAATTACAAAGACATTTTTAAGCATCATAAGAAACTGCAGGCAGCTTAGCGCAATAGAGGGGAAGAAAAATGTCCTCAGATGGCAATAATAAACAAACACCCCTTTATTCTGGTCAGACCTAGTAATGATTGGGCACGACAGTTCTTAGCTCATCCTATGAATTTAGATCACTACGATCTTTTATTCTGATTCATCATTATCTTTAATTCCTTGAAATATTTAATTTTTTCTCATGCACTGAACCCATAACTCTATCACTACTTGAATGTTTCTGACTGTGAGGTTTGGAAGAAGTTTTAGGACCCTTTACCTACCAGCCAGTAGAATGGTCCAGGCTCATTCCATACAGAAAAATTAATCTATTGTGTCTTTAATTTCATTTTACAAAACAACTGAGACCTAAACTAACCCTATAACCAACTGTATACATCATATTGTTGATGCAGACCAAGCCCCAAAACTAGAAAAAGGCAGTGTTTCTAAAGAGTGGGCATCTAAGTAATAATAGGGAAAAAAATCTGCTGACATTTCTAGCTCTGCAGACCTATTCAAACCCAGCAAAGCCATGACAGTACAGTAGAAGATTATTTACTCCACATATTTCAAGAGTTGGTAAGCAAATTCATCTTTTAAATCATACAGACTAGTTTCATCTTTAGCGCATTAATAGCTAATAAGTAGGAATGTTTTTTTGCAATTTTTTCAGCTACCACAGAATTCTTTGTCCTTATTGGAAACAGTTTTGTCTTCCAATTAACAGTTTTCATTCATTAACATAACTTAGGGGGGAGAGGAGGGAAAAAACCAACAAACCCACAAATTAAAAACTATACAGTTCTAATTAGAGACATACACAAAGATGTTACATGTGAAAACAGGTACGGATAGTTTTCGAGACTGAAAAAAAAAACCTTGACAAAAAGCTGATTACAGTCACACCGATTGTTACAGCTTTATTCTAAATTCTCCACAGAGTTTTTTTCTTTACAAAAACAACAAGAGCAGCAGCATCACCGCCCATCCTCCAAACTGAAATCACATTAATTAGCTAGGCAGCAAAGTTTCAAAGCATACCAAATGCTTACTAGAGCTCACTCTGCTATGTGTTTAACTTTGAAAACAAGTCATGATGAGGGAAACCTACACGGTAAGCATACTTCAGCTACAGAAAAAAGGTTTTAATCTGCCTAGAAATTGGCAACCGCTCACTGTGTTTTCTATACTTTATGTTATGTTTCTCTGCTCGCTGGAACGAATTGGCTGCTATGAATGAAAAGAAACTTTTGCATCTAATCAGTGGCATGAATTTAGGCTGAAAGCTGCTGTGCAGGACTTCTATGAAGAGTCTGGGCCCTCTGCCATGCTTGTGCTTGTGAATGAAACGGCGTGAGCCACATGCCCTCCTCCCCCCCGCCCCAAGCTGGGCCCTTCGCCCTTCCCTTTGCTGGGGAACCGGGGATCCAACCCTTTGCTGGTGAGATGACCGTGACCCAGAAAGGCATTCAGTGCCATCAATGCGCTCGCTTGAGAGACCTCAGCTGCGCTTTCCATCCCGCAGCTTTCGCTCCTGGTTTCTGAATCAACTTGTGAACCGACGGCAAGGCAGCCCTCCTGACTCAGTCCCTTGATAAATAGGCCCCTAAACTGCTCTCTGACCTCTCTGCATACTTTTCCTAAGTTACTGCTGACCCCAGAGACTCTGTGCCCCACTGCCCGTACAGGTTTGACTTTGTTTTTGTATCGGGATGTACTGATCAAGAAGAAAAACCAAACAAACCAAAAAAACTTTACTACCATACAAGTACTCTAACAGCAAAGTCCCTATTCTTCTATTCACTCATAAGAACTACCAGATGTTTTTGATTAAAGTACTATAGCCAGTGAATTTTCAGGAGATACAAAATAATACAAAATCCATTTAGGCTAATGGAATTTCACATGTTTCAAAATTAGTGATAGATGTCCTACTTAACCAAAAAAGCTCATAACATGCTAAATTTTAAATATGAAATATTGCTGAATCTGGATAAAGAACCAGCTGCTGTTGAGTAATTCATTTAATTGACTGAAGAGCTGAGTCAGACTTGGAGAACAGGCTATTAAAAATTTCCAAGAACAAACACAATGTCTGTTTCAAATGTGCATTTGTTTAGCACTCGTCTATGGTCTTGAACTATGTTCAAATACTACTTAGAACAACTTCAATAATGCACTTCTCAAAACAATTTTAAATGTATATACTTAAAACAGTAAAATATAAAACAGCACCATTTTCCATAGAATACTATATTAATGGTTTTCTCTTATTTAAAACATGAATTTTCTAAACTTCCTAACATGTAATTCAAGTTTATCACTTAAATTTTCAGAAACTTCTTGGTATAATATCCAAGTTTTCCTGTTCCCAGAGAAAAATTCTTTTTATATCTCTACCCAGAGAATTTATGCAGATAAGTTTTCATTCAAATAGTAAATATTACTAAACCCTTGAGCTTTTGCATTTTTCATTAACCAACACTTCTACTTTGCTAAACTACTTAAAAAAGCATCCCATTTTACTAAGAAAGAATACTCTAGTGCATCTCAAGTAACCCACAGTAATATACAAAGACCGCAACAGATCAATTCCAAACTGTCAAGAAAGCTTCTGGTTTCTAGTGCGAGGAAGGTTACTGATCTCCACCGCACACCAGAAACCTTCCCCAGGCACAGGACCAGTCTGACTCCAGAGGCAGCTTCCCTCATCACCTCTCTCCATCCAACACACGTGGCATCTTTGTCCCACAGTCAAAGATATATCAGACAGCAAGATGAAGCGCGAGGTGCTTCGTCAAAAGTTGAGAGACAGGACTCAAAGCTGTCTTCAGGGGAACATTTTGTATTAAAGGATACAAAGGCTAAAAGCACTGGACTTCTACTGTGATCACACCCATTCCATGTCACATGAGAGATCCTCAATAAAACATATTCCCTGGCTGTTGCAAAAAAATTGAGTTGGTCAAGCAAAGAGATGACCATGGCAGGAAGCAGAGTCAGGAGTAATATTTTGGCTAACTGAAAGAGCAGTTGTCCCTGATGTCATAACACTGTTGCACAAATTACTTCTTTATCTACAACACCGAGTAGATCCTATACAAAAAAAAAAAAGTTGTTCGTATGATGACAGTGAAAACAACCAAGAGGAGGCATACCATGGTTAGCAGAACTTCAACAGATGCTAGCCACTGGCACTCCAACAAAGACTGATATTGCCCTGCCCCTCTCTGTCCAACTCACTTAACATGAGCAGTGAAGTATGCTAACCTCTAGTAATAGTTTTAGTATTTTTTTTAAGCTGAAAAACATACACTCTGCCATGTAAACTGATACCTCTGCTTAAGTCATTAGCTTTTACATTCACAGCAGAAATCTCTACTGCTTCAGTAGACTAACTGGTAATAATAACAGATTAAGTAATCCTCAGAGTTTACCAGAGCAAGAAGTCACACTTTCATAGTGTTTCACAACTATTTCTAGCCAAGGAACAAACAGGAAGACCTGGAAACCCAGAATTTCAGTCCAAATTTTTAATGCAGAGTGCACTCAAGTGTACTTATGTATTGATTTCTGCTTATGATTTATTGGCTTTTTCTGCCTGTCCTCCCTTGCTGCCATTTCCACTCCCAGCTCATAATTCTGTTTTCTGCTTTTATACTCCTTCTCCCTGATCCTGCATTTATTGACACATTCATTGAGCGGGAGAAGAGGCACTAAGTCTTTCCCAACCCAGCTTTAAGATTTGCTACTGAAACGGTCCGAGCTATCAGAGATGTAACCGCTTGGAAAATCCTGCTCAGGCTGTGGTCTGGAATAGGCTTAGCGGCTGTGGAGAGGTGGCAGATGAAGAGTGAAATCAGTGCAGCGGCGTGCAGGGTGCCAAGAACACTGAGTGCAAACAGATTCTGTGGGCAGCGACGGTGGAGGCTTCTAATTAGCCTCCGCCAAGCGCTTCCGAGCTTTTCACTTGGTTGAACTGACTGGATTCGCACAGACGAGTAAAAGCCCATTCTCCAACATTACGAAAATAACCCCACCACATCCTTCACTTAGCCCTCCTCTCCCTCACGTTTAATAAAGTTCTATGAAATATGAAGGTGCCAGTTTCCTGACCAAACACACGCAGAACTCTATTCTTGCATCTTATCTATTTATTAAAAGCAAATGCAGTGTGCTTTACTGACTTGGCCATAAAACTATAAAGATAAGCTTTTCACTTGTGCTGAGTGCTTAAATACACACAGAATGAAGTTAGCACTCAGTGTGCTGTACAAAGTCAGCATCATCTTGTTTTCCCTACACTATAAAATTATTAAAATATAAAACCTTTAAATACCTCTTTTCACCTTAAAAACTTTAAATACTACATCATGAGATCAAACGAGCGGGGGTTTTTTAAAATAAAATTAATAAAACACTATCTAGCTACCTTTTGCTAACATAGAGCACATACATTTCACTGAAAGGCACCAATTTCTATGTAAAATATTGTTAAAACCTGAAGCACTGTGTTTTCTCTTATTCCATTGCTATATTTTCCCTGCAGTACCTTCAAAGTAACCAGCCCTCTCTGTTGTTTCCAGATGAGTTTTCTCAGCCAGGTTCCCAAAGCCTGCTGCTCTTTCCCCCAGCAGTATCGATGGCTACTCTCTCATACCAGTGATCCTGTTCAACAGGACAGCAGATCAGCTGTTCACATCGTGTTTTCTTGCACTACAGCAGGCAAATCTACCTTAGACAGAAGTAGCTAGAGGTTCAGTATTTCAGACACATCACTAGGACACAGCTACATTTACCCTTCATGCTATTTCCCTAACCAAATCCAGGAGACCTGTACAAAGCTTCCAGAGTCCATAGGTACACATTCAAACTTAGAGTTACCCATCATTATTAAAATGCTTAAGCTAAGAAAATCAAATTCCAGACACACAAGTCTCTTTGTTTGCAATTTGTTATTGGCAGGGCTAGCAGTTGCCGTCGCATTCATCTGTCTCTGTCTCTGGTCCTCCCCGTATTTCATTCAGCAACGACTCCAGATGCCAGTTATCAGAATAGCCCCGCAGCAAGAAGTGGCACTGCTGACAGGAACAGCATGGTTTGAGTTCCAGTTGTTCTGAATAATGAAAGCCTGAATGTACCATAAATAACATGCAAATCTCACAATAACTGTGGCATTTTTGAGAACACTTATCCATTATGTGTTATCCAGCGCTATTATCAACATACACAATCTTCAATACACATTAACAGTCTTTTTGGCTAATGTAAATTTGGACTTTCAAAGTAAATATTTAGTTAAACTAAAACAAAGCACTTCCATTGCATCACTAGAGTTTCAGAATGATGTTAACTTCTTAGTGATTTTTTGAGCTAGAAGTACGTACAGTAGCTCCTGTAAAAGTCTTTAGAAACACAGAGGCTAAGTAGACTTCTGGAAACTTAAATATTTTATTCACGGTCACTTAATGAATTCATTCTTGCAGTTACCAAAGAGAGGTGATAGAAACTGTCATCTTTTATCTATACTAGGGACAGGCAGGAAAGACTGAAAGTGAAAAATGAATATGAATAAAGGAATTCTTTACAGCATAAGAACAATTTTCAAGGGAGATCTAAAGCTGAAAAATTACAGACCAAGCTGATGGAACTCTTGGCTGCTGCAGTAACACCAATAAAGAAAAATGGATCATGCAAAGGAAAAATCTATTGGTCAGCATTTAGGAAGGGTATTTAATTTAATATGGTAATTGAGTGAAAAAAAAAAAGAGACAGAAAGCCTCCTAACCAAGGTGCTCTGAATTAATCCTTAAGGCAATTTCTCTTCCCCCATTAACCACCTAGATAAACAACTCCTAAAATAGGCATCTCTAGTAGATGCCTCAGGTTAGGATGGACCCCTGTCCATATCTGCTTATACACATATTACACAACCACAATTCTTTTATTATACTGATTTAGCATTGCTTTGCCCCCTCTATCTAAAAAGAACCTGGAAATAAAATTGGTATTAGACAGATTTGGGGTCAGCAGTCTGTTCCCTACCGCACCCCAGAATCCAAGGTAAGTTTATTTTCTTGTAATTTCCAGTTAAAGGGACATTCATAAGTATGAGCATACACATTTTGAAGTTTATTTTGCAAAAGTTTGTTTACAGAAAATTAGGGGCAATCTAAACATATTTTCATTCTTGCATTATCAAAGTACTTATCACTGAAGTCATTCTTTCTCATTAAGGGAAAAAACAGACATAGGCTTTTTAATTAAAAAATCAGAGCCTCTGTGGGGCACGAGCAGCAGTATCTAATTCCCCAAGGCCAGGTGGCAAAGTCTGGAACAGCAGTCATTAAAAGACCATTAAAAAAAAAAAAGAGAGAAAATTACCAAGTGTAAATGCATCCAGAGGTTGAGTTGAAGTGCCTTGCCTAAGTCCTCTCCCCGTGTGAACAGCTGGGAGTAGCGTGAACACTGGCAGACAAACTGTTTTCGATCTGCGCCGGAGATCTGAAGAGAACCTGAAATTTAACCACCAACCTGGTTCCTCAGGTTTTTGTCTTAGCCTGGCATAGCGTCAGGTTATGTCATAATTTATGTTAGTTATCCATTTTTTTAGCAGGATGTTAATCATCCCCTAGAAAGAGCAGATTCACCTGGACCACTGACTTTTCCTCCTCTGTTCCCTGGACACAGCCTGTGCACACACAGCTACAGTCAGTCAGAGGCACCAGAACCAGCAGTGACAGGCTGACGCCCGCTGCGGACACACCAGCTAGGGATTTCACAAGGATTCTGAAATCTCTTGACACCATTTAGCAGAGAAAATTCTTCCAAGATTTGCTATAGCCCTTGAATATTTTGAAGTACTATCTTTAGCTCTCAAGCTCAAATAGGTTAGTTACCATTGGTCTATAGTGCTTTTTGAACAATTTTATTGTACACTTTTAATGAAAAGGAGAAAAATTATAATATAATATACTTTCTCCACGGATACAAAATATGGGACCTGAAATCAAATATCAATGAAATGTTATTAAACTCCACAGACCTACCTTTTCAAAAAAAATCCAAAACAAACCCAACAAACAAAACAGGGAAAAAAAGGGAAAAAAAAGACAAACTTCCAGAGAAGAAAATATGTATGTATATGTATATATATGTGTATATATATGTATATATATAAAACAAAGGGAGAAAATGAAAGGTTTAAAATTTGTTTTAGCGATATGTTTCTATAACAATGTGATAAACTATACTCATATGTAAGGTCTGCTCACGACTTATTATGGTTTTACAATCTGCATAACATTTTGTGACGTGTGTAAATTAGAATTAGAGACATACTAGGAACAGAGGGCTACATATATCTGTATATGCCAGTCTACCGAAGTAGAAACCAATTGATAAAGTGATACAAAATGCCTTTACAGAGAAAGTCAAGATTTGATAGCACCTCTGGTATCCACTTTTCGTAACTGAAAATTCATGAAGACATCAGTCCCCTAAAATCTTGAGGTTTATTGTATTAGTAGAGGCTTTTTAGAAGCCAAAACTATTACTCTAATATCCTCTCTGCACCAGTTATGATTAATTTTCCCTCAAAACCTTAGAAACGAACTTAGTTTAAAATTTGGTTGCATGTGGCAAGTCTGCAGTTCATTTACATTTTTCATTACCCGGAAAAAACTCAAATCTTTCACCGTACAAGACTTCATATTGCAATAGGAATATTCAAGATGCAAATATTCACTTCCCATCCATAGTGCATGGTAAAGCTATAGCTGCCCTACTGTCACTGAATGTTGCAAATCTCTCCTAAGTCCAGTTATCTATCAAGAACAACATCGCCTCCTGCAACAAAAAAATAAGTAAATTAAATCTGAATAAATGGGAGAATAAAGGGTCAATAACCAGAAGTGCTGTGATATACTGATAAATTCATTTGGGAAGTCCATGGGTTAACTACAGTGAATGCTTCATTCTGTTACTACTAGCCAGCATATGAGAAATGTTTACTCTGTGAAATTAAAAGGTTTAGAAATAAATGGGAAAGTCAGGGACTGTATTAGCCCAGAGCTGTTTGGTGGCTGCAAGACAACAGGAACCAGAATGGAATAGCCATTACAGCCTTTATTGCCATGGCACATTAAGACAGACAACAGCATACGAAGAACAAACAGTTTAGACACAAAATAACATTTTGCCAAAATCCTGTTTTACATCTAACAGTTCTTGCAGTGAAAAGCCAAATTATACTTGGCAAGTAAGTATGGGGAATTTTTCAGTACAAACATGCACAATATGCAAATGCATAGTAGTAGCTGTGGTGATCATATTTTAATTTTTTTTAATATTGTAATACCATTTGGTCCAAATCTAGCTATTAATTTTTTTTATTAGTAAAAGTTACAAGTGCAAAAATTCATTGTTACTTTCTGTGCTGGAAGCTGCTGTAATACAGACAAAATCTAATTGAACCAGTATATTTCCAGCACACATTTCTCACAAGATGCCCAAATTAACTTCATTTTTTATGATACAGCAATTGCCAGCAGAAAGCAACACTTGCTCACACATCCCATACAGTAACCTACATAAAAACAGTTTAAATGTCAGGAGAACTGAGTATTTTATGTAACACTGCCATTGATAACTGTTGTAAAGTGGCACTTGTATATATAAAATAGGTTTGACAGAGAAATAGGAGAAGCTTCAGAAGATAAAAGGCAATTCCTTTTTACCAATTCACCTGAAAATTTTGACTCAGACCCAAGAAAGTGTCTGAAAGGATCCCATTATCAAAAACATTTCTCAGTGAAGAAGTATCCTCCAAACTGATTTGGAAAACCTATGTTTTACTGGATCGTAAACTTTTAAAACCGCATTACAAAATCTAAGGTAAGAACTTGCCAAGACTGAGTAACTAGTAACTAGTCAACTTACTGATTTAAAAATTGATAGTGTAGCAGATGATAAACTACTACAACTAGAAAATAGAATTCTGTTTAAAAAAACCCAAAATTTAACTTGGCAAAAGTTTCTTCACTTGGTCTATTGAATGAAATGATGAATTAATTGTACCAGTACTACAGCTCCTGTTAAACGTCTATTTTCCTGTATTTCAACTAGAATAAATTTTAATCATGGCTGAAGGACATCACCAACTCACAGGAGTGTTCTGTAATATATGTATATGAAATTTAAAGACAAGCTATCTCTTACAAACTCATCAGGCTGCATCTTGACTTAAAGGGGGTCTGCAATGTTTTTTGGGGAAGGATCAGATCCTTTGTTTTTCCCTCCGTATAGAAAACCACAGCTTATATTGTAGCCATATCAGTGTAATTTATCCTCAGCTTCACATGAAAATTTCATCACTGTGTTTGCTGAGATCCTGATTCATCAGCTTTTCCCAATTTTTGTCCTGGCATAGTATGCCAAAAACACAAAACCAAAGCATAATTCTTTTTTTTTTTGCAGTTCAAATCCTTATTATTTTGAAAAGTTTCCGAGTCTGCTATATTGACATCCTCCTCTGCTTCCCTTCTGGGAATGTCAGAGTCAGGCCAATAGTAGGCATATGAATGTAAGGATTATTTAATATAACTTTATTTCAACTACCCAAAAGTATTCTAACCACAGCACAATATATTTGAGCATTTATAAATAGGGAACTTTAAGCTTTCCCTACTTTAATTTGCAATTTCTAAATGCAAACACTGAAACGTAATCAAGATGGGTAGAACGGACAGTAAATTGCCTGTAAAACAATTCAGCGAGTGAACTACTGCTTTCCAACAGAGATCACAGCGACTTCATACACTAGTGAAAACCAGTTCTTTGTGCACTCACGCTCGAACTGAAGAAAGCTTTACCTTCCTTGGGGCCAAAGACCTCGTCGCTATCTGCAGAAAACAGGAAACTTTCGTTCCCATTGTTTCTGTCCGGTCTGACTGTTCTAGCAGTTCAGTGTAACTAAACATGGGAAAAAGTCCCTTTATTTCCTGTGAAGACAACCTCCTAGCATATGGGAAGAAATTAACACACTCATACAGAATATAACTGCCAACTTCCAGGCATTATTCTTAATAAACAGGATCTCACACGGTGTCAAAGAGATAAATTAAAGTAAATGAAAATAAAAGTTGTTGCTATCAGGTCTTCACTCTTAGGTCTTCACTCTCCTGCCACTGCCCACATAAAGAATTCTTCCAGGTATATTACAACGTATTTAAATGTGGTAACCATATCCAATTAATTTTGTAATTTCCATTCATTAATTCCAATATTATTATTAATGGTAGTTATGTGTTGTTTTGTGTAACTGAACTACAGAATCAACATCTTGTTAGAAAATGAACCTTTCTACTTAGAGAAAACAGCCAACACGATCCTTCTATTTAAGAGGTCTCTTCTGTAATTTTAACCCACGGATCTCAACTCTGCCAAAAATATGTCCAACATTATGAAGCAATCTACAACTTGTCACTTTCAAAATGTTAAATCAGCCACATCAGCTTGAAACCCTGGCCGTCTTTTTTACTGGTAAGTTTGAGATCAGCTAAAGGGAGGTCACATTTTGCTCTCTTCAGTTAAAAAAATTCTCAATTATCTCTTGATAATTATTGAAACTTCACGTTTTATCATAAAATAAATGAAAATAAGCAGACAAAAACCAAACGGAAAGGTAAGGATATTTTCACCTCAAGCTAACTGTATTTGAAGGTATCTAAGGAACTGCATTTCTACGTTATTGCTGGCCACACTCACTTCAACCACCCAACACCACAGTTAACTTCTGGGACCCCAAGTGGCACCTCATTCAACACTGCAAAAGCCAGTCATGTCTATCCTATTAACACATATATTGCAATATGAGGAAATCTCATCACATACTCGACATGTTTCAAGGCGGGGGGCGGGGGGGGAAGGGTGCTTTTTCATTTTTAGAAGACCCAGTAACCATTCCGTCCTCCTTTTCTACCTTGTTCATGGATGTTTGTTTCCAGTATTCCCCCTCTCCTATTTCAATCTTTCCACACCTTTTCCCCATACACTGTTTTACACTGCAAAACAGAATGGTAAGAAGGAGCAGCAAACAGCAGCTACAACTCATTCTTCAAGCATTTTCCCCAAAATATCACTTTCAATAGAGGAAAGCAAGGCATAAGTGAGGTGCTAACTACACTTTGGAAAAGGAGGATAAGCAGAGTTCTTTAACATCTTTCTGTACAAGAAAAAAAATCATAATTCAGTACTTCAAACATCTATTACACACATTTGGGGGTTTTAATTTTCACCCTCTGAAAACTGTTGCGCAGAAGATTAAGAACGAAACCAGGGTGAAGATCAATGATACTGACACCAGAAGAATTCATCCCAAAGGAGTTTGAAAGATGATCAGAAGTATGAAAGAGCTTTCATAACAGGAATAATTAGACTTGAACTTTTAACAAGAAAAACAGTGATGCAAGTACTTAGTGAATTTTTCAGGCAGGACATTTAAAATGAGCAAAAGGAATTATTTTGTGGGAAACACATTCAGAAGTTACTGGTGCCAAAAAATTACAAACTGTACAAAAATAAATTAGACAAACTCAGAGATTACTTAGTTTGCATCCAGGCCCTACATCCACAATCTCCAGTACTGACAGCCCCCAAATCACTGGTGCCTGAGATTGGGAAGGATGCACCCTCCTTAAGTAATGCTACTAACCACCATTATAAAAAAACAAATTACTGTGATAGACGTATTATTAAATCTATCACAGCAATTCACAGGTTCCTTCCAACATCTCTCTTTTTAGGTCTTTATCTTATGCTACAAGTGGTATTTTATAAGCTTTCAGGAACAAAAATCAGCAGACACTGGAAGGAAGGAACTATCATTATAAATCTAAGGTGGCCATTTTTACAAAGACATCCTATGAATCAAGACATATTTACGGTCTTCCTGCTTTATACGGCTTCTGCAAAATAACTCTCCCCCACAGACAATAAAAGGATAAATTGCAAGTAATCAGCAATGAACATTTTACAAGAGACAAAACACTAACTCTACAGGTATGTGCCACTTTCCCTTCCCTCTACTTTGTAAGGCTTTGGTATTTTTTTAAGCATCTTGTACACTGCAGAGCTTCAGTTGCTTCCACATCTGTTTAAGTCTCAAATGCCTTCGTGACCCTGACAGCAAAGCCCCTTTACCATGCTCACACTACAGAATCCGAGGATGTTGTCTCAAAGCACCCTGTCATATGCTATTTCTTCTAGGCATCTGGATACACCATATGCTTAAATTCCGTGGGTAAGGTAACTTAGCACATACTAAACAATAAAATGAAGTGATTTTCCAGTCTGGTTACACAAATTCATAGCATCCCAGAGATCAATCAGTTTGTTATACAGTACATCATTTCAACTTTATAGCTTTGGGCTTTTAGTGCCCAATTTTTTTCAAAATGTCACAGTAGGGATTAAAAACATGGTCAATTGAGTTTACAGAAGAACCTGAGAACATCCTGAAAGAGTATTAAGGGCTGGGGAAGAGAAATCTTGCTTAGCATTCTTCCATCTTGTATCTAGTACTTTCTAGCTTATTTCAGTAACATAAAATGGGAAGTTGATGATTCTTATGGTATCTTTTGTTAAAGAAAATACAAACTAATTAATTATTTCAGGGGTCACTCCACTTTCATGCTGTTACCTAGTAATCAGTATTTAACTTAATTCCCAGTCCGGAATTTTTAGCTGAGTAATAACATAAAACCAGCTTTGTTTTAGATACACATTTTGAACTGCTGTGCTTTTGGGAGTGAGAGGCAGTGAGGACACAAATACAGATGGCTCAGGGTTTGCCACTGGACATGTCTCAAAGTGTCTCATCTACTTCACCGGTTTGTATCTATTACAAGGTAGTCTTTCCAAAACAGATACTTGGCTACCAAACTGGCCCTTCACTGCTTGCCAGCAAACTCTTCCTAACAAGCCCCAGGATACACATATCTGAAGGCTTTCTGTAAGCACAACTTCATGAAGTTAGTAAGGCTAAGAAATTAGGCTTTTCAAAAAACTGGACATTTACAACAAGTACAAGTATAAACACAATTCCAGCCCAAGTGAGAAAACTCTTTCGTAGTTTAGCCTTTCTGACTTACAGTTCATGAAATATGGCCAGACATTTCAGCTGGGGACTCACAGGTCACAGCCAGACGTATATTCCAAGTGTCACCTTCAGATTTGTTTCTCCGACTGCGAGTACATGACACTAGTCGCTGTCCCTCAGACAGACAGACAGACCTGGCCAGCCTGTAAGCTCTGACCAGCCACTACCTAATTACATTTTCTCAATTGTTTTTTGTGATGCAAATAAAAACATCCTTATTATCTACCAAGAGGCTGAAGTCCCAAGTACAGAGAATTTCCCATGACCCAGCTCATACCTAACTAGCTACAATGAGGATTAATGGCATAAATCTCATGGATAACTCTTCCTGGCCTAGATATTCTCCATATTTTCAGCCTATTTCTCCTTTTCTGTTCAGCCTGCCAGCTGATTGCTCTTGCCTAATCCACGCTGTTCAAATTGATTGCTATCTCTGATGGAGCTCTTAACACCTTATCTTTAACTATCACAGAAGACACTATGTACACAGCTCAAGCAACTTGGCTCTCCAAAACAGGACCATGTTCCTGTTGGGATCACCTATAACACGTTACTAACATGGATGCTTGGTAGGACAACAAGTTATTTTCTGAAACTTGTCTAAGAACTATCCGTCTCCACTGATGCTCCTCTGTCACATCATGTTTGATTTAGGCATAAGGAGGCTGGGATTGTTGAGTCAACATGTAGGAACACATTCATCCCTCACTCTAGGAATGACTCCATTTAAACAGCCTAAGAAATTACCCATATATTTCACAGGGCAAATTATAAAGAACTTATTTAATGTAAATTCACCTGCCAATGATATTGGACACTTGCTCTAGCTGTTATAATAGGCAAAAGTGTATTTAGAAAGCAAACTTTATCAATCCATATAACGTATTTAAACTTCAGGTGCAAATATCAGCTGCTCCAGCCAGATTTCATTTTGAAGTGAGAATGCACGTAAAACTTGCATCAAAGATCAAGGAGCAGATTATTTATTCTGCTCCATTCAGCAAGATATTATCAATTTGTCAGGGGGCCTGCATCACACAAATGACTAAAAGCAAGCCACCCTGCTACATTGTATTACTGTTCTTTCCACTATTCTTCAGTTCTAGCTGTTCCTCCTACCTTTTCCCCTACGCTAAACTCACATTTTTCAGCCTTGAACTTAAAAGCTCATGAGGTATGCCAGATGACTTGGCAGCCAGGCTACCAAAAGCATAAAGGAGAATCAGGAGGTCTCACAGGACCTAAAATAAGTGTCAACCCCTAATATCTCAGTTCTGTTCCTACAACAGGAAAAATTCAGCTGTGAACAGTCTACGAGAGAATCACAGGAGCAATAAAGCTTGCACAAAATGAAGCTGGCTTTGAAGAATGATCCTTGCAGTTTCTCAGACATTTTAAGTAGACAACCATTCTTCTAACATCAATTATATATAAAGGGGAAGGGCTGCTTTGCTGTCAGAGTACTGAACTGGGAATCAAGACATCAGATTATATTTCTGGCTCTGCCACAATCTTCCACTGGGACCCAAAAATCAAGATCTGGCTCTAAGTTTCCCATTTGTAGAACTACTCAGATTCGATTTATTAATGACAGCAATGCACCGAGCGATCTCTGAATAGAAAATATTACAGAAGTGCCAGGCTATCTGTTTCCTGAGCAAATATAATACAGTTGGGGAAAAAACTGTGTATCTGAGTTTCCTCTTGGATTTTGGACATTTGTTTGCTGAACAGTATAGCCTGGCCATCTGCACTGCAATTTCAGAAGATAAAGGAAACAAAGCATAGATGCAACCCTGAAAAATTTGCTCTCCTCAACAGTTGAAACTTCAAGACAGTCTGTCCTCTTCCCCATCATACCAATAAATTTCAAAATGGATGAGTCGTGTAGGTTGGAAGGGACCTCCAGAGGTCATCCAGCCCAACTGCTTGAGCAAAGCAGTGTCAACTAGAACAGGTTGCCCAGTCTTGCCCAGTGGAGCTTTGAACAAAATAAAGATATTCCACAGCCTCTGGGCAACCTATTCCAGTTTTTTACCATCCTCATGATAAACAATATTTTTTCCCCACTCATTGAGTTGGAATTTCCCATTTTCCGCTACCTCTCCTTATTTCACTGTTCACCTCTAAGAGGAGCATGGCTCCATCTTCTCCACATCTACCCATCAGGGAGTTGTAGACAATAATAAAAATTTCACTGAGCCTTCTCTTCTTAAGGATGCAGAAACCTTGCTTTCTGAGCCTCTCTTTGCAGCAACATGCTCCAGGTCCCTCCTCACCTTGCTGACCCTCCACTAGACTTGCTCCAGTAGCTACATTTATTTCTTGAACTAAAGAGACCAAAATTTGAGTCACAAACATCTCACAAATATAGAGTAGAGGGTAAAGAATAATTTCCCTTGACCTATTGCTGACACCCTTGCTAAAACAGTTCAGGAGGCTGCTTGTTTTCTGCACTGCAAGGGTGCAATGCTGACTCATGTTCTAGTTCTTGTCCACAAGCACTCCCAGAGCCCTCTCTGTAAAGCTGCTTCCTAGCTCCCAGCCTGTACTGGTGCACAGGGTTATTCCATCCCAGGTGCACAACTCTGTGTTTGCCTTCACTTAACTCCATGAGGGTCCCATCAGTACTCCAGCCTGTTGAGATCCCTCTTACTGCTCAAAGTGCATCTTCCTATCCCACCAGTAACCCAGACCATTACTGAAGACATGATACAGTATTGGTTCTTGAAGGACACCACTAATAACTGGCCACCACTTGTACTTTGTGCTGTTGACAAGAAGTTCACAATTGTTGACAACAATTCTCCCTTGGGTCTAACAGATCCAACAGTTTCCCATCCACCTTGCTGTCTATCCAGTCCAAATTGATGAGATCTGGATGTAAGGATACTATGTCAGATCATGTCAAAGACTTTGGTTAAATCAGGGTGTCATGGTTTTACCCCATCTGGTAGCTAAGCACCACACAGCCGCTCACTCGCACACACACACCCCTGGGCAGGAGAGAATTGGAAGAGTGAAAGTTAGAAAAATGGGTTGAGATAAAAACAGTTTAATAGGACAAACACAAAAAGGATGATGATGATGATATAATATACAAAACAACTGATGAACAGCACAACTTCCCACCCAAAGTCGATGCTACACAAGACCCCCAGCTGCCCAGCCCCCCAGCCCACACATGCAAGCAAAGCAAGACAAGGAATTCATTCACCACTTCCCATGGGCAGGCAGATGTTCATATCTCCAGGAAAACAGGGTTCTATCACATGTAAGTTACTTGGGAAGACAAACACCATCAGTCCAAATGCCACTGCACAAGACCCCCAGCTACTGTGCCAGGCCCCCAGTTTCCATGCCTCTCAGCCCACCCCCCAGTTATAAATGGAACATGACATCATATGGTATGGAATATCCCTTTGGCCAGTTTGGGTCAGGCCTCCTGGTCGTGTCCCCTCCCAGCTTCTTGGATGTCCCCCGCCTTCTCGTTAGCAGGGCAGTACAAGAAGCTGAAAAGTCCTTGACTGCTTGGCAACAACTAAAAACATTAGTGTGTTATCAATCAACATTGTTCTCATCCTAAATCCAAAACACAGCACTACACTAGCTGTCAGAAAGAAAATTAACTCTATCCCTGCCAAAAGCAGCACACAAGGTAAATAATATCCATGGCTCTCACCAAGTTCACTGAGCCAGTCATCTTCTCATAGAAGGCAATCAGGTTGATCAGGCATGATTCACCCTTGATAAATCCCAGAGGCTGCTTCCAATCACTTTCTTTTCCATCAGCTGCATGGAAATGGTTTTGAACATGATTCACTGCATCACTTCCCCAAGGACTGAGGTGAGGCTGATGAGCTCACACTTCCCCAAATCTTCTTCCTTGACGTTCCTGAAGCTAGGTTTGACATTTGTGTTTTCCCAGTCATGGGGAACTTCCTACAATCATCATGTCCATTCAAAGATGACAGACAGGCCTCACATTGATATTGGCCAGCTTCCTCAGATGCATCCCATCTGATGTCAGACTTGTATATATCCAATTGCCTTAAGTACTTTCTAACTGTGCCGCCTTCTACTGCAGGCAGTGACACATTCTCACAAAATCAGCAAGTAAGCTTCAGGAGAACTAAGGGAAACACTTATTCGTGGCAATTCCAGGAGAAAAAGCATGGAGTACCTCAGCCTTTTCTATGTTCCCTTTACACAAGGCTCCCAACCCGACTGAGCAGTGAGCACACATCTTCCTTAGCCTTCCTCTTGCTACCAGTGTACTTACACAAGTTCTTTCTGTTGCCCTTCACATCCCAAATTTCAATGACAGCTGAGCTTTGACTTTGCTATCTCCATTCTTGCATGTCTTTATATTCCTCCTAAGTAGCCTGTCCCTAAACTCACTCTAGAACCCCAAACCAATGCACAGAATCTATTCAAAGACAGTGATAATCCTGCTCAGTCCAAAACAGAAAACTGAACCAATATACACATAGTTTAGTATTAAAGCAAAAATTCCTGAAAAAGAATATGCGTAAGTATATAAGTATACAAAGTTATTCAAGATACTTGTATAAAAAGGTAGAGCCTAAATTGCTCTGATTATTAATCTAAATTATTATCTTATTCAAGTCTGTATTTCATTCACGGGTAGTGCAATTTCTTTCCAAACAGGGACATATACTTAACATACAGACGCATAGTTATAGCCTTCTACAGACTGGCAAGTTGCCCCCACCAGTATCTTAGGTCAACTATAGCCAGTTTGGATTTGTTTATTTTGGCCAAAATACAGTTCCTCTTGGTTTCCAATGTGAAGAACTCCTCAGTTCCTCCTATAGTGTAATACTGTTACTAACTTTGACTTCGTCTTCTTTGACAAAATTGTTCTTCATGGTAACTCTACCAAAAAAATACAAACCAAACCTGGAATGCATAGTTTCAAAGCACTTGGTGTTTTAAAATGGTGACAAAAATTGCTACTGAAGAAGGTTGAAAAATAAGTCTCCATAAATATTTGAAATCACTGCAAACAGCATACTATTCAACAACATTAGACTGCATGGAGTAACTTAAGTCTGGACATTTTAATTGATGGTCCCCTCCAAGTAGTCTCTTCCAAATTAGCAGCTCACATTACAAACTTGCGAAGTATATGCGGCAGAAGAGTTAGGACTCAGCTATAAGAGCAAAGGAATAACTGGAACACTGCAAATATGATGATATTTATAAATACAGACAAACCACAAAGTTGTACAACACCCCTAAGCGTATCATGGTCTTCAGCATGATGCATCTTAGTCTACAGTAAGTCTTATGAAACATTTCTTAAATGCTATGAAACAAAGATTTCTCCTCTCAGTATTTTAAACTTTTCACTCAACAGCTAAACAAACCATCTTTCTTCTTAATGAGCAGCTTTTCATAATATAGTCTAAGTACATCTGAGAGCCGTAAGAGGAAATCCATTGAAAAGTATGAAACATCTGTCTACAGTATAGTGCAGTATAATTCCCTACACTTCTGAACAAGATAAGATATGTGCTTGAAAATTCTTCTGAAAAAGCTCTGCTTTTTGCCATTGTCATACCTTGCTTCAACTCTGTGCTCAGCTAGTAGAGATATGAATAATCTTTCTTGCTAATCCATTCCATAAAGCAAGCATTCAACCTTGGGGGTGGGGGTTACAAAGAAATAAACAGCTTTTAAGCAGTTACCCTTACTCTGATAAAGACCACAGGTGGTGCTATTGATATAGCCAAGCAAAGTCAAGTAAGAATAGAATACCACATTCATGTTTTTTCGGTAACGCTTAAGCCAGTTAAAAACAGCAGAAATTGGAAGTGAATGGAAAAGATATTGACTTTCTATGGTAATTGTGTTTGCACTTCCTTTTGACTTTTTGTGATGAAGTAGCCATAGAACGTTGTTTTTCTTTTCCTGAAGAGAAAGGAAATCACATAACCTTATCAAAAATTGCAGCCAGCTAAAACCCTTCCCTTCCATTCATTTAAATCCCTTTTATAAAATACAAATGCAATTATGCAAACCATTATGAAGTCACTAATCATTACTGTAATTGAGATATACATATAACATATTTAGGGAGTTGGACTCGATCCTTATGAGTCCCTTCCAACTTGAGATATTCTATGATGTACACACATACACACAAAAACAACACACACGTGTTGTTATTGTATCAGACTACAGCCACAAAAGATCATTTTAAAATGGTTCTTTTGTGAAAGGCTCACCACTTAATTTCATCATCTAGCATAACCATTTGAGGAGTTTCAATCCAGGACACAAATCTCTCTTGCTGGTCAGGGTTAGTAACAGTGAATTTGACTAAAGTTTACCTGGAGTCTCTATTACTGGTAATCACTTGTCCAACTAATTAGTCTGCTCAATAATCAGAGAAATACCTATTGAGCCAAGAGGAAGGAAAGGCTCAGTGTGGCAGGGAAATACAGACCCTGAGGAGTCACACAGCCACTGAGAAAGCTGGGCAATAAACCTTATGAACAAAATCTCTTTATGCCCGTTGAAAAGCAAGGATTCGGCTTCCCTTAACAGGGCACACATTTAAAGAAAACAAACCCTTTTTCACTTTAGTGCAAGCAGAAGAGAGGGGAGAAAACAGTACAGTAGGATCTAATGGAGTTAAACTGAGATTCGAGTTAACTGGCAGAAACGTATATATATTCACAGAAGGGACTCTATAAACCATACTATAGTCTACATAATAAGCTACGGAGCGGGGATCCCCCAGCTGCTTCAGGGTCTAAGTAGTCACCCCAGCTGAGGCTGTGGGGTTTTGGAAGGCTTACACAAGTGCCAACGTCTGCTTCTATTCCCATCAATGCACAATTTGCCAGAACACAGAACTGCACCAGAAAAACAATCCCTGTCATAGAAAAATAAACTCTACTTCCATGGATATCCCCTGAAGAACCAAGTGTAGCAGATCTATTACATTTCCAATTTCTACTGCAAAATAAAATTTCTTGCCCCAAAATACATACATACATTTATTTATATATATATATTTACCTACTATTGTACCTAGCCTAATTCCCTGCAGTCTACCTGTATCCTAAAGTTCTTCATGGCTTGGTTTACCTTTAGTGGCCAGTCAGTGTAAAGCACAATCATAAAAACTAAGCCTTATACCAAGTTACAAGGTGACAAATTAAGCCAGTGACTTTTTGGCAACTCTTTACTATTAAATGCTTTTTAATTTCTCCGCAACTTCTACCCACAGTTTTACTAGTTTCTTTACTACCGGTACATTGAGGGTTCAGGTGAGTATCCTCATTTGTACAGTAAATGAAACCTTACATGAAAACATTAAGCAAATTAAGAAAGAACTTATTTTTTTAAAAACATTCATTCAAAAGTCAAATATATTCCCCAGCATAAAATCATGGACCAATAAGAATCTGGGAAAAGTTTATGTAGTTTTACTCTAGCTAGCTAATTGTGCTTATACACCAAAATAGGAAATTTTACACAGAGCAGAGTAAATATACATGCTTTGTCATTTGCTGTAAAAAATGAAATAGATAAGGTACGTATTGATAAAGTCACAATTTTTTTTTAAAAAGCATCTTTACCATGAACACTCAAGGTAATATTAATTACTCAGTTACACAGTTGGATGATTTGTACTTATTTTAGACAGAGTAAATACTCACCTATTGTTGCTGTCTCTCCCCTCCAAAAAGTGCATTTTGGTAAAAAAAACAAAAAACAAACAAAAAAAAGGATTCTCCTCTATCCTTGCAAGTACAACTTCTCTTTCATGGGAAAACAAAGATTTCGCCATAGTAAGATGACATGATCACCAGAGAGATCACCCAGCAGCAAAAATATGCCAATTGCTAAGTTAGCCAGTAAAGTATCAATCGTTTGTAACAGAAACCTCATACTGTAGTTCATAAAAAACTCCATCTGTAGATGGAATACGCAAACCAAGGTGCTTCCCACTACATTGACGGTAACTAGAGGATGGAGAATCGCAGAGGAGTAGGGGAACAAAAATACTTTAAATAACCACCCAGAAATTTGTCCTCAGTGAGACGCTCTTTAATGCCAATATAAACTGAAGAACCTAAGTAAATCTAACATACAATATACATGTTTTCAGAGCAGGGAAACCAGCAAAGCATTTCCCATGTTGACACACACCAGCAAGGTCACTTCCTCCTTATAATCTCTTGGTTCTCCAGCCAGCCACAAGCTGCGCCAGGCAAAGCTCCATTTCCCCAACATGACTGCATCAGCAACAGGGGTCTCCTCTTCCCACCACTCTGATAAATCAGTCTTACACTTTACTTCCACACCTGTTTATATTATATACTGCCCATTGCAACAGCGTCATTTTGCCTCGGCCAAAGGGGTCATAGACGTTATCAAATCACTTGGCAAGACCTCATGAAGTACTCAGGAAAATAAATTAGGTGTGGTATGATGTACATTATGCTTCCACACAAATCCCACTTATATACTGCCTTTTTCCTACACAAGAACAATTGACTGAAGAAAATTGAATTCTTCTGTCCTTTAATTTAACTGCCTCCTCAACAGGGCATATACACAAAATGAAAATTGCAGTCCAAATGGGTAAAAAGTTAGCTCTCTTGCCCACCACTACAACACAAGTGCTAGTGTACTTTTCCATCTGAACCATACACATCATAAAAGATTACATTCTGTAACGTCGCAGAAGAAACAGGCTCCAACCCTGAAACCACAAGGTTTTTTTCTTTTATCTAAGTGAATACTCTGCTCCTATTAACTGCAGTGAAAACTGCAGGTACTCCGTGCAAACTGTTAGGAAGACTACAAATGGCTTCAGCTTCTCAGTCATAAAGGAAACATGGTTTCTACCACAATGAGCTCCACTGATGGTGTTGAAGCAACCTGGAAGCCTAACTCTTAACTTTTATTGGAACTTCAACCCTCGAGGCTGCCTCTACTTTAACAAGACATCCTGGAAAATAGGATAGGGTTTGGACAGAGAAATAGTCAGTGCTGGGACCCCACAGTTTGGGGGGTGGGGTTGTCACTTCCGACTAGCTCTAGTCTAGTCCCAGGAACTGCACGCTCATTAGCAGACGGATATGCTCCTACAGAAAACCTTCCAGTTCACTTCCATCCACATGGAACCCAGGCTGTGTGTCCCAAGACCACCTCATGACATGAAACAAAGTAAGCTGGGATGGTGTTTGTATCTCAGAAGAGATGGTCCTTCCTTTTATGGAAAAGTATGGGAACCACAAGCCTAGGACACCTAAATTAGAGGATCTAGCCTCCAGACCAAGAAGTAACCATAGGAATAAGCACAACGATGGTATGGACAGCTTATGTAAAAAAAATGTGATGGTCTCCATACTGGCCCTAGTCCAGTGGCCCTCAATAAATCCACCACCACAGCTGCTCTCAACAGCAGTCCTAGCAAGTAGGCCAAAGGAAAGCTCAGAAGTTGTTTCCCCAAACCAAGGCTGAGGTACAGTTAAAACCCATGACATTTCCCTGTGAAGGATTTACATCTCTGAACCATCACTTGAACTCTGTTCACAACCACTAATGAATATGAAAACCTTGACGTTGAACCAGGTATTTAACTCCAGCCCTCCTCCCTTTCTCCATTTGATTTATTTAGATCATCTTGATCCAAAATACAAAAAGACTTATTACTGAACTCGATATTTGGATGCAACTTGAAATATGTACAGAGTCTGCTCTTTAGAAGGACTCGAGCACTTACTGCCTGAACACCAATATCTGTTACGTCTTAAACCGTAGAGGCCCAAACAGAAGATATTACCAGTTCTTTAAATTTGCTGAAATGATCTAAGACTCTGACATACACCAAATTTGGGGCTCAAGATAAAATATTGAGGAACATTCCCTTAGGATAGATATTTTTTTACAATAGGTAAAAATCTGACTGTTAAATGGAAGCAAGTAAAACACAGTCACACAGCCACTTTCTCAAACATGCATATTAAACTTTTAAAAAAAATAGAAAACACATTGGACCATTTACCATTTTTCGTGGTTCTGCTGAGGACAAACATATGGAGAAAATAAGCTACTCTGTAGATCTCATTTCACTCCAGTGTCTGTGCTTGGCTGTCACAGCCAAGTTGAGAATTTCCTCTTTCATGATAATAGGCAGAAAGTTCACAGATCTCAAGGCAGCAAGGCAGGAAGTTTGGAGTTTGAAGGATTTCCCCTCTTCAATGGGACAGGGGAGGAGAGAAAAGTAAGAGGGGGCTACTGTGAAATCTTTTGCAAGTTTAAGCAGCTGATTTGGACATACTTATCTCAACAGGGTCCTAAAGTGATGCTACCAAGACCATGAGCAACTGAAACACTGCCCGCATCTGCTCTGCAATAATTTGTCACTTTGGCTTTTTGAGAGAGTGAAAACTCCTGCCTTTCTGATTAGGGTATTACCTGGCACAAATAATCCTATCAACAGCAACAGTCAGACGTAGAAGGAAGCTGAAAGTGCTGCAACAGAGCCTACACCAGAACGTGCTACCTTCCCAGCTGACCCTGTATCACAAGACAGGAGTGAATGCCACATGTGGCTTTAATGCCAAGCAGCTGCTGCACACCAGCACCCCCTCTGTCCTCCTCCTTACCCCCCTGCACCGCCGTGTTTCACCGGCTATGGCAAGTAATGGCACTGCGGCGCCCTGTAATGACCACAAGCTCCCACACCCACGGCAGACCTGAACCGAAACTCATTACCCCCTCCGCCTCTATGTCCCGAGAAGCGAGATCAACCGTGCTCAAGTGAGATCACCAGTGCAGGCTCTCCGAGGAGGGCGGGGAACACACGACCCCCCTCCAGCCATTTCAAAACCTGCTACTCTCCCTCCCTTCTAAGTAAAAGCGCTCGGGGCGGAAAACCCTCTCCCGGCTGCGAGTCCCGCCGTCCCGCGGCCGGCAGCAGCCCGCCCCGCTCCCCGCGGTGGGCGCCGCCTTCTGGGACCGGGACCGGGACCGGGGCGAGCGCGGCCCTGCGGGGACAGCGGGCGAGGCAAGGCCCCCCGCTCTGCTCCGCGCCCCTCCGCTCACCGACACCAGGAACTCCAGCGTGCCCACGTAGTCCCGCTCGGTCTTGAGCAGCTCGTTGAGGACGCAGACGCGCAGGCGAAGCTGCTTCTCCAAGTCCTTCCCGCTTTCCCCCTTGCCTTCTCCTTTGCTTTCCTCTGTCATGGTGCAGCGAAGAGGAGCGGTGCTCCCAGCCCGGCGCCTTTCCCGGCTGCAGGCAGCGCTGCCTGAGCGCCCCGGCACTGCGCTGCGGACAAGGACAACAAAAGACCCCGCTAAGTTACATAGCGGGGCCGGGCTCCGGTGGCTCCCCAGCCGCGCAGCAGCCTCAGCCCCTTCTCACCCAGCTCCAGCAGCGGCCCGAGGTGCGGAGGCGAGGAGCCACCCCGGTGCGTGCTCCTTTCCCGTCAGGAAGGGGACACAGCCTGGAGGAAACGAGCGGTCACTGGTTCCCAGCTCGCCCTGTTAGCTGAGAGGGTGGAAAGCCTCCGCAGCAGCACAGACTTGGACATTAATCAAAAGCTTTGTATCCATGTGACTCCAACCCCTTCCCCCCCTTCGCTAAATCTCAGGAAAAAGGAAAGGAAACAACTTCAGGGAAGATTGCGTGCCAGCAGCTGCTTGTTTCACACACAAGCTGCGAGCTCCGGTTTGAGGCTAATTGGAGATCTCCAACAACAGAGCACAAGAATTAGAAAAATGTCCCAGCAAGCTGGCTGGCCAAGGCATCAGCAGTTGTTTTTGTTTTGGTTTAATCATCAGCAAAAGAGCCATTTCAACTTCCCCTTCCACACCTTCCCACGAGACGTATATTAAGATGTATATCACAACCGATGTGGATTACAAATACGTGCTTTGATACTCCTCTGAACAAACACGTGGCTAAGCATGTGCATGTGCTAAGCAGGTACAAACAGTACATTCTACAGTAGGAAAAGTTCTTCCAAGATAGGTTTGTGGGGTTTTTTAGTTTTGAGGGGGGTTTTTTTGTTTATTGAAACAAGGTTCTGTAAAATCCCCAGGTTATACAGTTTTTCTGTCTGCATTGGAAGTTCAGATCTGCATGATACATTAAAAGAATAAAAAAGAATTCAGTAACCTTTTCAAACAGTTAGCCAAAAGTATATAGCTACTTCATACAAGAGGAACTGATTTCTTGAAAATGTCGGGACACTACCATGTGAATTTTGAGACCACTGATGAAAGCTAAAGGTTTCTCTGGCTGGCTCTTTGATCTGTGACTGGAAAGAAAATCCAGGTCTTCAACTTAAAGATGCCATATCAAAGTATCTTTCTAAACCTGCAACATCCTAAAAGAAAGGAATAAAATGAAAACCAGAGTGTAAAACTCTTCTACAGCTGCAGGACAAGCCGAGACAGTGAGGAGTCCTTACTGAGAGAAGATAAGCAAAGACATTCATGTTCTGGTAACTAGACATCATCGAGCTGTCTGCCTCAGACATCTTTTGGGAAATAGACAATACAGCTCCTACAAGATATTTCTCAAAGAGCAGAAATAAAAAAGCCTTTCTTCTTTCTTCTTTTTAATGAGTCCTGCTTCCCTTCATCCTCCTCTTCCCAAACACACAGCTCCCTCACATAAAACCTAGGCAAGAAGCAGCAGTTGCTGGGACTGGTTCTGCTACGTGTGTCCTGCTCAGCCTTTTATCCATGCACAGACTAGCCTGCGAACTTGCCTATTGACCTCAGTGTAGCTCTTTGTCCTCTCAGTGGGGCGCTAGTCCATTCCAAAAAATGACACTAGTTTTAATGAAAATCAGAACTTTATGTTTTTAAGGACCTCATTCCCCTGCCAAATCTGGTTCAAATGGATTGATGGGTTGAAAACAGACTTGGGCAGAAAAGCCAGCACAGTTCAATCATTGAAGCTTGTTTCCTTAGGAAACTTGTCTAAAATAGACAATGTGTCTGATGATCAGCTCAAAACTTTTTCACCCTCACAGGTGAGTTTCACCAGTGAGGCACAGTCCCAAAGTTCTGTGGCATCTGCCCTGATCCTATGGAGGAGATTAAGTGCTTCACACTTGCTTGCACTAGCGCCGAGAAGGTGGGGAGAAAAAAAAATTTAAAAAGTGATCCACTGAACCCCATGATGAAGTTTTCTCAAGTGATAACCATCAAAAGGATCCGAAACCACTGGAGTAGAACACCACACTACTGCTCTCCCACTCCTAAACACATGTGAGTGCCCTTTCACAGCCAGTCATAGCCAGATGCTTCAAACTCGTTAAATTTCCTGTCAGCCAGCACCCTCTCTTTCTTTTAGGAGAGCAGAAATAAGAAACCGCTACAAATTCTGATTTCGGACATTTCCCTTTGCTCTTGGCTTCAGCCGTGTGCCTTTAGTTGTCACAACCCACACACACACTCACAGACCAAGGTGAAGGCTAAAAGAGACAAGAGCAGCAGCTTACTGTCTTTTTCTTCCCCATCATCTGTAGCAGTAAGAATCCCTTCCCTTCCCATGTTCATCATCTCATTGCCAGGAGACCTTAAAGCTGAAGTGATCCTTGTCCCAGCCTACACTCCTGCTGCCCTCACACAACTGATTCTTGCTCCTTCATTCAGGCAGGCAGCTCCGGCTATTTGGGCCAGCAAAAGCATTACTGACAGCACAGAAGAGATTTTTATTACTCACTTAAGGCCACTGAACCCAGCAAAGCCCACAGCAGATGTGCAATGATAGGAAAAGTAGTTCTAAGTACCAGACACAATCTATGAAAAACATACGTGCATACAAGCTTAGCCAATTTTCCTGACAACCTGCTTGAACTACTGAAGACAAGGGCAAATTACGCTTTTTCCCTAGTTTCAGGAAAAAGCTGGTTTGCTCCAATTGTAGCTTTCACTACACCAAAATTAGGGGAAAAAAAAGAATAAAACAAAAGAAAAGTAGAGCATACATACAAGATGAAAAAATTCACCCTGAAAATGTTTTAGGCAACTAAAGAGCAGATTTTACACCATGATGTATCAGGGAACCTGAGTAGTAGATAGTACTACCTGTCTTAAATACAGAAACAACTCATGTAAAACAGTATATTGATTATGCTAGCATGTGAGAGACAGCAATTCTTGCTCCCTATGGGGAAAGCCACAGGTTTGGAGAAACTGCAAAAATCAGATTGTTCCCATGGGTTGCTATAACTTTGGAATGCAACAAGCACTATTTTGGTCCAAGGGTACATTAGGCCCAAGTTTGAACTCTGTTTAGAGTCCTGTTGACTCTAAATACCACACAACTTTTGGTCTATTCACAAAACCACATAACTGAGGATGGATGGGACCTCTCAAGATCATCTAGTCCAACCCCCCTGCTTAAGTAGGGTCACCTACAGCAGGCTGCCCAGGGCAACAGGACAGATTGTCCAGCCAGGTTTTGAGTATCTCCACAGATGGAGACTGCACAGCCTCTCTGGGAAACCCGTGCCAGTTTTTGACCAATGTTCTACAGTAAAAAGTTATTCTCTTGTGTTCAAACAGAATTTCATGCTTTTTAATGTGTGCCCATTGCCTCTTGTCCTGTTAGCAGGCACTACTGAGAAGAGTCTGGCTCCCTCTTCTTCATTCCATCCCATCAAGCATTTAGAAACATTGATAAGATTGCCCATGAACCTTCTCCTCTCCGGGCTGAACAGTCCCAGTTCTCTCAGCCTCTCCTCATATGTAAGATCTTCCATTCTGTTAATCATCTTCGCAGTCATATCTGATGACCTGGAACAAGTTTTCAGATATTATAAACCCTTATGCATGACAGATGTAGTAATTAACCACAACAATCTGCCATGACACTTGCGTACTCTACGGGAAAACACATGGATGTGTTTCTGTGTTGCTACAGAACGATGGCTGTCAGTGTAAGACAGCTCCAGTATCACATGTGAATGAAATCAAACATTCTGCGGGGCACATTATCTTGTATCATGGCACTGTAAAGGACCCTTCAGTCCAGCTGGGAATTTAAAATTGTCGTCTTTTCAGAGAAAGCTGAAATACACGTCTGAAGCTGTATCAATAGATAGGATAGCTTACTTTGCAGGCTGCTCACCAACACTGAAGGCTTTTCTCTCTCCAGAGTCAGTTTTCTGGAAGTAAGAAAAACAGGGCCAGACTAACACAAGCCAGCCATTTCTACTCTCCTCGTAGAAAAGAGACTGAGGGTCTCTTTTCTCCAGGTAATACTGATGATGCTGCAATTTCTCCCACTCTAACCTGCCCAAGTGGTCCATGCAATGCAGGAATGGCTATCAAAGCCAAAACTAGCCATTTTCCTGTAGCAATCTTCACTACCAGAATTTAAAAGAAATTTAAAAAAAATGTAAGAATTCTTAAGACAAGAAAGGTGATCAACGAACAACGCTAAAAAAGTTCACCTGAATAAAACCAGTTTGTTTACAGGTGGCTCTAATACCATATGGAGGAATGAAAAGGTTAATATGTACAGGACTAGCTGTAAACTGTTATGAAGTAAGTATTGGAGGGTGAGTAAATCGAGGAGTTCACTTTTGACACATTGCTGTCTGCTCATTCACCACAGAGTTTACACTAAACCAGCTTTGCAGGCACAGGTTTTAAAGAGAAGTCATTTTTTGTACAGAATGGACTAAAATAATCAGTTCTGTAATCTTCCTTTATGGCATTTTTGAAGGCAGATGGAGGTACTTTAACCACAAAGACATTTAAATGGTCCCAAGCACTGTAAGTTTGAGGAGGCATTGTAATATAATCATCAACATAATGCTTACAATGAGCTCATATAATCAAAAGATTTCTGCAGGTATTCTGAATACCAGCTGCCCCCCCCAAAAAAAAAAACCAGAGTGTTTTACCCCAGACTGCTATAATATTACTTTCCAAGTATGAATGCACTGGACTTGACCACACAGTTTTTCCACAAGCCTTTAATAATGGTGCGTATATATCTGCAAGGCTGTCAACTTTTTTATTCCCACCAGCACAAGGGACACAGCAAACATTTGTAGCAAACAAAATCTTAACATTCAGCTTTACTTAGCATGTAAAGAAGTACTGCATGATCCAAATCTGATTTATCCAAAAATAAATCTAAAAGGATATATATATGACAACTGTTAAGAAAAGAGGTGATGGACAATTACTCCACTTCACTTTTAAGAGGACATCTGATTACAGCTTCTTCAGATGAGACATTTAGCAACCTTTTTAAATGCTGATAGGAAAGTGAAACAAAATTAATTATAAACCATGCAAGCTGAAATAAGCTGAACACAATTTATGCAAGTAATCTCAAAAAAACTCCCACATCTTAGTGAGAAATAAAACAAATTAACATCAGAGTATACAAGGTCTTCCATGTTGCTAGCCAGATTTCTATCACTCTGGATTCTCCATGGGAAAGAAACGATACCTGATCAATTAAAACGCCTTTTCTGATCTGCTCATGGGAGCTCTGCAGAACAACCACACAGAGACTGAGGAGCAAGGCTTTATGTGGAAACAGTGACAGATAAATAACTACTTCTTCAACTGTTGGATAACAGAGAGTAAAACAAAACTTGATATGAAGAAAAGTGTAATGAATTTCCATTGGGTTTACTTTAGGGTAAAAAGAAAAACAATCTTCTAATAATAAGAACCTAATCGTGAGCTTTCAGGAGAAATGTTACCTGATGTACTGTGAGTTCTCCAAAGACAATAGCATGTTTGGTCGTTTATAGTTAATCAGATGATTTACCCTCTCATCAGTAAGTTTCCAGCACGAGTGGCTGAACTATTATATAAACACGCCCAACTATTCTGCAGTATTTAGAAGGTGGAAGGAACTTTAGATTCATCAGCTGGTACAAGCTATAAGACAGACACATCTGTATCTGACTTTCACAGGCATCCTTTATACCTCGGCAAGTATGTGATACGTAGACCCGCTTGAAGGCACTCTTTCACTCAGCTTGAAATACCTTTGATATAAGAGGTAATTTTATCACATCTAAGTAAGGAACTTTTGTCCCTCAAAGTGCAAAACCTCACTACTGTTATGCAGAGGCTAATAGATCAAATATTTTATTTAACAAAATCTTTGTACTGCTGTTAAAAAATCTGATTTTTTCGCAAGTATTTTAATATTCTTACTCTTGTACAATGACAGAAGAGTTTTTTCACCTTTTTTTCAATGTGTAAAATTGATCAGTAATCTCTCTAGTCATTGCATGTGCATTGTAAGGTACTGTGAATATTTGCTGAAAATGTTAAATTAATCTTAAATTAAGCAAGGCTACTAATTAGGTTAAAAAAAAAATCTATCTTGCTTTAATTGCTGGATGAAGTGACACAGGAGCCTCAAATACCAATCATCAATTGAAAGCCCAAGACAAAAAACCCCCGCAAAATTCAGTTCCTACTTTGTCAGAAATTATTTTTTGTGCTCGTAAATGTGTGTTTGAGAGAGAGGGTGGGGAGCAGGCAAGGAGAGGTAACATCAAGCAGATGTCCAGAAGTAAACTATACATACATGTAAGCAGAACAGAAAGCACGCTGGTAATACCAGCACAAAACCAACAGCGTCTGACTGGTCTCAAGGCTTCCATTTTGCTTTAAGTAACCAATCCTTGTACTGTATCTCTTTGTCTCTGCCAAAGCAAGAGTAAATACAGACTGTTCAAGTTATGATGTGCTATAAGGTACGTGGCAGCTAAGCTTCTTTTTTCTCCTAGTTTCTTTTACCCTGCAACAACTTGCATAGATAATAAAAAACAGCTGAGACATTGAGTTCACTGGTTAAAGTTGAAAGTACAGAACAAACTGCCATTATACTCCAGAGATTTAATGTTGATGATACCCAAAGCAGATATTTTATATTTCCAACCCTTCAGAGAGTACTACAGTGGAGAGAGGAATATTTTGAAACCATTCTGAATTAGACATTCTAGCAAGATCTGTCAATGAAGAAAAGATAAACTTTAAACTAAACTGCAAAATTAATTTGAATTTTATTATGGTTGACACATTTTCTTTATCAAGGAGCTGAAAGAATGATAACTACTACAGAAAAGTCTAAATATGTTCTTCCTTAGGTAGGATTGTTACTGTCAGAAGATGAAGCTTCTGCCAAAACGAATACTTTAAAAATCCTTTTCTATTAGAGATTATTACCAGAAAAGCAGAGTAAGACTGGACATGCCCAGAAAGCATAACCAAGTACAGCAGAGTATTACAGTATTCATTTGGTGGAAGGTTTTTGTATGAAGAACTGAACCCATTCCATTTGTAAAAGTAGGATTTTTAAAAATCTGAATGGTATGTTTATCACAGTGGCAACTTACTTCTTTATAGCAAGCTGTTTTACAGACAAACTATGATTTGTACTGATATTCTCTGTTCGTTTGTCCAAACAGGGAACAAGCCAAGGCTCTGCAGTCCAAGCCATGTGCTTTAACCATGAAACAACATGACACAAGGTTAGATCATCAGCTGACATAAATCACCATAATTCCATTAATTTCACCGACCATTAAAGACTCAAATGAAATATGGACTAGCAGTCTAACCCTACTTGAACTATCACCCATTTATTTTAACTATGTATGTGAAAAAGAACGAACGATGGATTTGCAGTAGTCATTTGGAGGCAGAAGTGTTGCTGTTTTACAGAGTGTTCCTAATATACTTTTATTCTCTGAGAAGGCAGAAGGACAGAAAATATTAAAAACAAAATAGAAAATCACTGCCAAAAGATCTATGATCTAAACAGCAACACACAAATTCCTTCATAAACACACTTAGTTCTTCAACCATAAAAGGGTTACACATTAATATTAAATGTTTGTAGAATACTTTAAATATAACATGATAATTTGCTCCAAGTCACTTTCTTTTTAACCTTCCCTTTCAGTTCTACCTATCATAATAACACATAAGAGTTTATCAATAAATTCATATCATTTGCCCCCTGTGAGCTATCAAATGTCAACTATACCAGTACAAGCAAGACTGATTGAACAAGGATGTACAACTTTTTTTTTTAAAAAGACAAACTTCTTCATTCAGCTCCTCTATCTTCCAGGATTTTGTTTCCATAACAGAATCATTTTGATATATCACTTTAAAAACTGACAATTTACTTTTAGAAAAATGAAGATTTAAGCTAGAAATCCAAAACTAATTTTATACAGTAGAAAGTGAAAAGATTCAGTATTATGCTTACTTCTATGTGAGTTTAACAGAAATATCTAGATCTTGTGGTCAAGTCATACTGACTAAACTCTAAAGTTTCTTCAGATTTTTTTTTTCCAGTTTGTTCATATGTGACACTACAAATCTAGGTTACATTGGGGGTAGAAGAATCTCAGCCTATCAATAATCACAGCTCTTCTCCTTGGCTGATGTTCCTTCAGAAGCCACTGATGCACAAAATGATTATCTTTTGACCATAAGTTTTTCCACTTTTCCACAGTTTTCTGACTACATGCCTCTGAGACTATTGTGTTTATTTTTTAGAAGCCTCTTCTATGTAGGTTTTTACCTGATCTTTGTGGTACGATCCAAGTGAGAACCACTCAGGCATTAAGCAACATGACTGGGATCTGGTATGTGTTTATTCTCTTACCTTTCCTTTAGCGGCAAAGGCCTATGCTGTTAACTGTTAAGGTTGGGATTAAAAAATCATGTACCAACCCACAAATATTGCTATTTATAATGGAGGGAGGACAGTCAAAGCAATGCTCCTTGCACTTCAGGCAGAAACTGGTTAAGAAAACAACAGTCCCCAATTTTGGGGCAAGTTAATTGCAGCCCTTTGAGACTATGAGAAAACTTCTCTTTTTTTCACATGTACAACTAATAATACAAGTGTTTAAGAAACCCTTTGGCTAGGTAAATCTAGACTTTGAGGTTATGTCTCTTTTCTCTGCACCATGGGACCAGATAATAACCAGTTCTGGATCCAGCCAAGTAAATCAGAGAGGATTCCTCTAATCCGCATGTTTTTATCTGTACCTCTAAAATCCCTCTTGCCTGGTCCCTGTACCAGGGGTCTGGAAGGAAGTACGAAAACTGTTACAGTAACATATAACCAATCATATAGGTGGAAGGGACCTCTGGAACACTTCTAGATCAAACATCCTGCTCAAAGCATGTACAGTTACAGCAGGCTACGCAGCTGAGTTTTTACTATCTACTACTCTGGGCAACCTTCTCCAGGGTTTCACTGCTCCTACATTTGTTGGGTTTTTTTCCCTTGCATTTTCCATGTTCTAACTTGTGTCTGTTGTCCCTCATTCTTCCACTGTACGACTCTGAAAAGATTCTGGCTCCATCTCTCTAGACCTTGCTGTTTAGGGACTTAAAGAGAGCAGCACCACCACCGCCTGCTCTTCTAAAGGTTGAACAAACCTGTCTGGTTCTCTCAGCCCATCGTCATACACCATGTTGTCCATCCCTATAAGCTTCCTGCTGGCTCTCTCCTGGACTCATTCCGATATGTCAATGTCTCTCTGGTACTGGGGAGCCCAAAACTGGGTACAGTGCTCCAGCAGCAGTCTCCGAAGTGCCGGACACAGGGGAAGAACCACTTCCCTAAACCTGCTGGCTACACTCTTGTTCTTATACTCAGCCCATTATGACATCCGTCACTAAATAACTTGTCCTTAAGAAGGGAATGCAGGACTTGCTGACTCTGCTGATTTTAAAACATTTTATTCTGCCAAGAAGCAATGCAACCTGAAAGAGAGCCAAGTGGTGTCTCAATTTTAATCTCCTCTTGGTTATTAGCTAAGTTTAGCATCATTCTATGGCTAACAGAAGTGTTAAAGGTCAGCAGCAGTATAATGCCGCTCTGAGACAAAAGCTTACTAGATGCAGGATATAAACGTGCCTGCGAGTGACAGCACACTGATTTATGAGTGCTGAAAAATCAGTAATTTGAATAAAAGTTAGGTTTGGAACAGCAACCATTTATTGCCATCAATAAAGTCTGTGTAGCAATAAGTGCAGTAAGGTAGCCATGGGAATGGATGATTGGGAATTTCCTGTGGAAGTAGCATTTTTATTTTCCACAGTAAGAATTCCCACTCAGCCACTATGACATTGTTTGGAATCTAGAGTGTTTCCTGTACAGGTGCTCCACAAAAGCTGAAAGGAACTGCAGAAATGTTTGTGCAGCTAAACAGCACACAAACACAGTCTGTCTACAACACAAAATCATGATTAAAGAAAATGTTTCAATGTACTGGTGAAGACACATGGCTCACTGGCCAGGACACAGTAAACTAAGAACTGAATCTGGAGTTTACCACTAATTTGTTGTGTAAACACCATTAAGTCATTCCTCTACATGCACCTCTGGGTGCATACCAGCTATAAGCTCCATTTACACACTTGACTACCACTAACCCTCAAATCAATATAGGGTCTTTTTTTTGGGGGGGGGGGGGCGCGCAGCTGATGTGTTTTCATAGGCCTTCATAACTCACACTTCCTTGCTCACATAATGTCAAAAATACCTGGTGGTTATTTCCACAAAGTACCTCCAACTGAAAAAAAGACAAATTTGATGCTGTTGTAAACTGGAAGTATTTTTCCCTTCTCAGATAACAGAATTTATTCTGTTACAGTAATAATGTTGCCCCAATATTTATCATTTCCATTATTTTTCAAATGACTGCAATACGTACGATTTTATTGTTATTTTAGAAAGGAGTTTATATGCAACAGTAGCACAGCTGGAAGATCTGCTGTTCCAGCAAGTTATCGCAGATTTGCATACCACTTGTTAGTGCAGTTGGCTTTCCTGTGAGACAGTGGCACAGCTCTGGTACTTGACTCCATGAATGCTTAATGGTGGATGCAGGATTTGGACTTCCAGCAAGGACTGGTGAACTGAGGTTTATCCAGCAAATAACAAGAGCGATTGCAGAGTTTGATTTAAGGAGCTGAGCAGTATATTGAAAAATCTTTATAAGATTCAGAGTAATAAGGCCAGGATGGTTACGTTGCTTGTCGGATGAAGTTGAGCCACTTCCAATGTACAGCTTCAAAACTCAAGGCTTGCACTCCTTTTGGTAGAAAATATCCTTTTTATTGTGTTATTCTTTGATAAACCATGACACATTTGGTAATACAGGAACTTTATCTGGGATCATTACTATATATATCTGGAACTGTTTGGCCTAGACTGGGACTCTAGCCTGGAGAAGAGAAGCCTCAGGTTAGGAGGAGGGGCAGATCTCCTCAGCATATATGCATACACAAAGGGAGGCTGTAAAGAGGATGGAGCCAGGCTCTTTTCAGTGGTGTCCAGTGACAGGACCAGAGGCAATGGGCACAAACTGAAATACGGGAGGTTCCCTCTGAAAATCAGGAAACACTTTTTCACTGTGAGGGTGACCGAGCACTGGCACAGGTTGCCCAGGGAGGTTGTGGAGTCTCCCTCCTTAGAGATCTTCAAGAGTCATCTGGACATGGTCCTGGGCAACCAGCTCCAGATGGCCCTGCTTGAACAGGGGTATTGGACCAGATGATCTCCAGAGGTCCCTTCCCACCTCAGCCATTCTGTGATTCTGTGAATTGCCCGGCTCAGAGGGTTCTGATCACTGGCACAAAGTCCAGGTGGAGGTGAGTTACTAGGGGCATACCGGGAGGCTGATACTGCGTCTAATACTATTGAACCACTTCATTAACGATCTGGATGATGGACACAGTGCATCCTCAGCGAGTTCACATATGACATAAAACCAGGAGGAGCAGTTAATATACAAGATTATTATGCTGCCATTCAGAGAGACCTCAACAGGCTGGAGAAAAAGGCAGAGAAGAACCCATGAAGATCAACAAAAGGGAATATGAAGTCCTGCACTGAGGAAGAATAACTCCATGCATCAGCATACACTGGCAGCCGACCAGCTAGAGAGCAGCTTTGCAGAGAAGGGCCTGGGGGTGCTGATGGACAAGATTGACATGAGCCAACAATGTGCTGCAGACCAGCACAGAGCAGAGGAAAAATGTAAGAAAGAAGCAGCAAAAGAGAAGAAGTAAGGAGCAGCAGAAGGAAACTGCTACACACCGACCCCAACTGCCTGTGCCACCCATCACCACACAAAAGGGACTGGGAGTAACCCACAGTGATAACAAGAGGAATGAAGACAAAGAAGATGCAGGGAGAGATGTCTAGAGTGAAGTTAAGCCTCAGAAAAGGAAATAAAAGGTGTTTTCCCCAAGTCTTTCAATGTTTATTTTCTTTCTTAATACCCACATCAGTAATTAAACGTCAATTGGCCATAAATTCTCCAGCTGGAGTCTGTCTTGCCAACGACTGCCCTTCGACTCCTGCACAGCTATACCCTACCTTAAGCTCCCCCTTGACACTTCTCCCCACATGCACACATGCAGCGTCTTAGAAGTCTAACCCCACTGTTCCCTATAGACCCTCAAAACTTCCCTTGACCTGCACCCAAACTACAGCAGCATCCCAACAAGTAACAAACCCACCACAAGTTTATGCCACCAGCAGTGCCCCGATACCAAACACTAACCAAGTACACCAGTCTCTCTAGTCAGAAGACCTTTTCTGCACATTAAGTCATTGTATGTGGAATTTAGTCTCAGGATGTTATTCAAGTATGTAAAAGTTGCTTTCTTGCCTCGGTCTTGCTTCACCGCTATGGTGCCATGTCAGCTGGTACGGCCCATCCTGCATTTAGCTCTGCAGAGCTGGAGCAGGTCTATTGCTCCAGATTATATCTGCTTCACTCTCCTGATCTTCCCTGTTTTCTCAATCACCCACAAGGGAAAGCAGAATCAATAAGACAACATCAGCAAACCACCAAAACCTAAATATACTCGCTCTGATTTTCACCTAGAATTTAGCCGTGTCAACTGCAACACTTCTGCAACCCAAACCGTACAGCTCCTGCTCAAGTTTTAGCACAGTGTCTCAAAAACTAAATGCAACAGAACTCCTGTGTGATTCACCAGTATGTCACCTAACTGAACAAATCCCTAGCCTAAAGCAACCAGAGAAAAAACTTCTTCTGAAGCAACTTTACTATGAAAGCAATCATCAGCCTTTAGAATAAAGTACAGTGTCCGGTCTCTTCCCCTAAAAAGGCATGTGCATAATAAAAACAGCTGTGTTGAGGATTTAAAGAACAAAAATATATGTGGGATATAACCTATTCCACAGAAAAAACCCATTATGTATACAGCAGGAAATCAATAAGCTGATCTATATCAATTAGAGATGACATAGGAGACAGTGAGTGAAATAAGGAAATGTCTGAAATGCAATCAAAGGGCTGTCTCACTGCTTGAAAACAGCCCAGTTAGTTACTTTAGTGAGCTCAGGATTCCTGAGGCAATACAAAACCCCATCCAATTTTCTTTCTTATTTGGAGGTAAGAAAGGTATAGAATGCTCTGCCAGGGATTAGACATCTGGACACGGTCTTGGGCAGCTAGCTCTGGGTAGCCCTGTCCAGGCAGGTGGCCAGACCCGAGGACCTCCGGAGGTCCCTTTCCACCTCAGCCATTCTGTGATTCTGTGAGATTGCCTTTGTACAAACTCATAATGATGACCCTACTTTGCCATTTAAATCTTCAAAAATTCACAGACAGCAACTTCCGGTTGACTATTAAAACAGATAGATTTTCTGTCAAGGATGAGTACAGAGATATATATACTTTGTCAGGGCCCTGAGGGCAGTTACCAGCCCTAACAGCCTTGCCCTGCCTCCCTGGGGCTCCCCCCACCCTGCCCACAGCCCAGGAGGCCATTTCAGTTCCTCAGGGCTCCCCTGACCCTTCCCACATGTCAGAACCCCATCTCAGCTCCCCAGGGCTCCCTCCACTCTGCCTGCAGCCCAGGACCCCATGCCAGCCCCCCAGGGCCATCAGTCCCTGCCCCAGCTATGCAGCATCAGGGCCGGTCTCCAGCTCCCCACAGCCCTGCCCTGCCCGGCCATGGGCCCGCCAAGCCAGGCCCACCCATGCACTGACATCCCAGTCTGGCTTCTGCCCAGCCCTATCGCCACGGCACTGCCCAGCCATGTCCGACCCTTGTTCTCCTCACCAGGCCTGATCCTGATTCCTAGCTGCAGGCCAATGTCCCAGCCCAGCCCCAGCCCGGCCCCAGCACCATGGCCCTGCCTGGCAGCCACTGGACCCAACTGCAGACTCCCTCCATCATCTTCTGTATTTTTGTTCCTGTACTATCAAAACATTAGTGATGCTGCCACTGCAATATGTTTTTCATGGGCGGGTCCATATTTTCTTGAAAAGCAATCACTTCTGTGTTTTCATTCTGCCCTAAGTAATCTGTGTGTGCTTAACAGCACTAGTCCAGATCACAACAATTAAAGTATAAACCATTTAGAAGCTTAAAGTAATGAACAACACGGGAAAGACTGCTTGACGTGAAAGGTTCATTATATGACTGCTCATCTCCGAGAGCTTTTTTGCTTTGCAGTGGGAATTTCCTTATCACCTGTCATCCTAATTTTACATGGACACTCTACTTTCTTGTTAACCATATTTCATCTTCTAGAAAATGCTTTTTTTTCATAATTGTTACTTCTCCTGCTACTCATACATCTGCTAAAAATGGCAACAGTTTCCCACTCTAAAAATGTAATTGTACCTTGTATTTATAAACAAAGGCAAATGTGTTACTTGTCAAATTAAGATTTTTCCCTTATGGCTGCGCTACAGACATCCTGTGTACTACTACTGTTGTTCTCGTGCACAGAAAACGGTAGAAAACAGGAGTATCGCTTCATACAGACATAGCTCATCCTCCAGATCTCAATTTTTACTTAAAATAGTAAATCAAACAAGATAAAGATAACTCAAATCATACTAAAGAAAGAAACATAAAACTTCTAAATCAATACTTGTGTGATCTATCCAACCATGACTCTTTGAAGTAAATAGGGACCCAGTCACACAACCCTTAGAATCATAGAATCATTTAGTTCGGAAAAGACCTTTAAGGTCATTGAGTCCAATTGTTAACCTAACACTGCAAAGTCCACCACTAAACCATGTCCCTAAGCACCGCATCTACACATCTTTTAAATACCTCCAGGGATGGTGACTCAACCATTTCCCTGGGCAGCCTGTTCCAATGCTTGACAACCCTTTCACTGAAGAAATTTTTCCTAATACCCAATCTAAACCTGCCCTGACTCAACCTGAGGCCATTTCCTCTCATCCTATCACTTGTTACTTGGGTGGAAACCAGGGCAGGTAGCCTTGGAGGAATACAGAGAAATTGTCCAAGTAGTCAGGGATCAGGTTAGGAAAGCTAAAGCCCTGATAGAATTAAATCTGGCCAGGGATGTCAAGGGCAACAAGAAAAGCTTCTATAGGTACGTCAGTGATAAAAGAAAGACTAGGGAAAATGTGGACCTTCTCCTGAAGGAAGCAGGAGACCTGGTTAACCGGTATATGGAGAAGGCTGAGGTGCTCAACAACTTTTTTGACTCTGTCTTCACCAGCAAGTGCTCTAGCCACACCACCCAAGTCACAGAAGGCAAAGGCAGGGAGTGGGAGAATAAAGAACCACTCACTGTAGGAGAAGATCAGGTTCCAGAATATCTATAGAACCTGAAGTTGCAGGGACCTGATGAGATGCATCCATGAGTCCTGAGGGAACTGGCAGATGAAGTGGCTAGGCCACTCTCTGTCATATTTGAGAAGTCATGGCAATCCCATGAAGTTCCCACTGAACTGGAAAAGGGGAAACATAACCCCCATTTTTAAAAAGGGAAAAAAGGAAAAGCTGGGGACCTACACCTGTGTGCCCGGCAAGATTATGGAGCAGATCCTCCTGGAAACTATGCTAAGGCACATGCAAAATAAGGAGGTGATTGGTGACAGCCAACACGGCTTCACTAAGGGCAAATTGTGCCTGACAAACTTGGTGGCCTTCTATGATGGGGTTACAGTGTCGGTGGATAAGGGAAGGGCAACTGACATCATCTACCTGGACTTGTGCAAAGCATTTGACACTATCCCGCATGACATCCTTTTCTCTAAATTGGAGAGACATGGATTCGATGGATGGACCACTTGGTGGATAAGAAGTTGGCTGGATGGTTGCACTCAAAGAGTTGTGGTCAACAGCTCGATGTCCAAGTGGAGACCACTGACGAGTGGCGTTCCTCAGGGTGAGTATTGGGACTGGTGCTGTTTAACATCTTTGTTGGTGACATGGACAGTGGGACTGAGTGCACCCTCAGCAAGTTTACCAATGACACCAAGCTGTGTGGTGCGGTCGACACTGTGGTGGGAAGGGATGCCATCCAGAGGGACCCTGCCAGGCTTCAGAGGTGGGCCTGTGTGAACCACATGAAGTTCAGCAAAGCCAAATGCAAGGTCCTGCATGTGGGTCAGGGCAATCCCAAGCACGACTATAGGCTAGGTGGAGAATGGATTGAAAGCAGCCCTGAGGAGAAGGACTTGGGGGTGTTGGTTGATGAAAGGGTCAACATGAGCTGGCAGTGTGCGCTTGCAGCCCAGAAAGCCAACCGTGTCCTGGGCTGCATCAAAAGAGGTGTGACCAGCAGGTCAAGGGAGGTGATCCCGCCCCTCTGCTCCGCTCTTGTGAGACCCCCACCTGGAGTACTGCATCCAGCTCTAGGGGCCCCAGTACAGGAGAGACATGGAGCTGTTGGAGTGAGTCCAGAGGAGGGCCACGAAGCTGACTGGAGGGCTGGAGCACCTCTCCTATGAGGACAGGCTGAGAGAGTTGGGTTTGTTCAGCCTGGAGAAGAGAAGGCTCAGGAGAGACCTTACAGCAGCCTTCCAGTACCTAAAGAAGGCCTACAAGAAAGCTGGAGAGGGACTGTTTACAAGGGCAAGTAGTGACAGGACAAGGGGTAATGGCTTTAAACTGAAAGAGGGTAGATTTAGATTAGATATAAGGAAGAAATTTTTTACAATGAGGGTGATGAGATGTACAGGTTGCCCACAGAAGTTGTGGGTGCCCCCTCCCTGGAAGTGTTCAAGGCCAGGTTGGATGAGGCTTTGGGCAACCTGGTCTAGTGGAAGGTATCCCTGCCCGTGGCAGGGGGGTTGGAACTAGATGATCCTTAAGTACCTTTCCAACCCAAACCATTCTATGATTCTGTGAAAAGAGACCAACACCCACCTGGCTACAACCTCCTTTCAGGGAGTTGTAGAGAGTGATAAGGTCTTCTCTCAGCCTGCTATTCTCCAAACTAAACATCCCCAGTTCCCTCAGCTGCTCCTCATGAAATTTGTTTTCTAGACCCTTCACCAGCTTTCTTGTTCTTCTTTGGACATGGTCCAGCACCTCAATGCCTTTCTGGTAGTGAGGGGCCCAGAACTGAACACAGTACTCAAGGTGCAGTCTCACCAGTGCTGAGTACGGGGACACAATCACTTACAGATTCACAGATTCACAGATTGGTAGGGGTTGGAAGGGACCTCTAGAGATCATCTAGTCCAACCCCCCTGCTAGAGCAGGATCACTTAGAGCAGGTTGCACAGGATTGCATCCAGGTTTGTTTTGAATATCTCTAGAGAAGGCGACTCCACAACCTGTCTGGGCAACCTGTTCTAGTGCTTGGTCACCTTCAAAGTGAAGAAGTTTTTCCTTGTATTCAGATGGAACTTCCTGTGTTCCAGTTCCCTAGTCCTGCTGGCCACACTGTTTCTGATACAAGCCAGGATGCTGTTGGCTTTCTTGGCCACCTGGGCACACTGCTGGCTCACATTCAGCTGGCTGTCGACCAGCACCCCCAGGTCCTTTTCTGCCGGGCAGCTTTCCAGCCACTCTGCCCCAAGCCTGTAGCGCTGCGTGGGGTTGTTGTGACCCAAGTGCAGAACCCGGCACTGAGCCTTGTTGAACCTATAGTTCAACAACCTACAGTTGGCCTCACGCCATTGATCTAGCCTGTCCAGATCCCTCTGTAGACCCTTCCTACCCTCCAGCAGATCAACAGTCCCACACAATTTGGTCCCATCTGCAAACTTACTGAGAGTGCACTTGATCCCCTCGTCCAGATCATTGATAAAGACATTAAAGAGAACTGGCCCCAGTACTGAGCCCTGAGGAACACTGCTTGTGACCGGCCACCAACTGGAGTTAACTGCATTCACCACAACTCTTTGGGCCTGGCCATCCAGCCAGTTTTTTACCCAGTGAAGGCGTGTCCAAGCCATGAGCAGCCAGTTTCTCCAGGAGAATGCTGTGGGAAACAGTGTCAAAGGCTTTACTAAAGTCCAGATAGACAACATCCACAGCCTTTCCCTCATCCACTAAGCAGGTCACCTTGTCATAGAAGGAGATCAAGTTAGTCAAGCAGGACCTGCCTTTCATAAACCCATGCTGACTGGGCCTGATCACCTGGTTGTCCTGTACGTGCCCTGTGATGACACTCAAGATGATCTACTCCATAACCTTCCCTGGCACCGAGATCAGACTGACAGGCCTGTAGTTCCCTGGATCCTCCTTCCAACCCTTCTTGTAGATGGGCATCACATTTGCTAGCCTCCAGTCAACTGGGACCTCCCCAGTCAGCCAGGACTGCTGATAAATGGTGGAGAGTGGCTTAGTGAGCACTTCTGCCAGCTCCATCAGTACCCCTGGGTGGATCTCATCTGGCCCCACAGACTTGTGGGTGTCTAAATGGGGTAGCAGGTCACTAACCATTTCCCCTTGGATTATGGGGGCTTCATTCTGCTCCTCATCCCTGTGTTCCAGCTCAGGGGCTGGGTACCCCAAGAACAACTGGTCTTGCTATTAAAGGCTGAGGCAAAGAAGGCATTAAGTACCTCAGACTTTTTCTCATCCTTTGTCACTATGTTTCCCCCTGCATCCAATAAAGGGTGGAGACTCTCCTTAGCCCTCCTTTGTTGCTAATACATATTAACAAGCAATGTGAAGTCAACAAGAGTGCTTTAAGTTAGATGTATATCATTCATCCACCCATCACCATATGCGTAAGTACTTTCCTAAAGTACATTAAGTATTAAATATAGCCTTGAATGCATAGTTAGCATCACCGGAGTTAAATTTTAAGCATTTCTCTAGGTGTTTAGAGTCACTGCCTTCAGCAAAAAGAAATTACAATATATACATTGTGCGAGCATAACCATATTTATTAAAATTGTCTTGGGTTTGGCAGCAATAAAGCTAATTTTCTTCTTAGCAGCTGGTATAGTGCTGTGTTTTGGATTTAGGATGAGAACAATGTTGATAACATACTGATGTTTTTTAGTTGTTGCCAAGCAGTCAAGGACTTTTCAGCTGCTCGTACTACCCTGCTAAAGAGAAGGGGGGGGCACCCAACAAGCTGGGAGGGGACACGACCAGGAGAGCTGACCCAAACTGGCCAAAGGGATATTCCATACCATATGATGTCATGCTCCGTATATAACTGGAGGGTGGTCTGGGAGGCAGGGCAGCTCAGGAACTAGCTGAGCATCAGCTTTGGGTGGTGACAAATTGTTCTGTGCATCACTTGTTTTGATGATGATGATGATGATGATGATGATGATGATGATGATTTTCCTTTTCTATCCTATTAAACCATCTTTATCTCAACCCACAAGTTTTACTTTTTTTTGTTCTTTTTTGATTCTCTCCCCCATCCCACTGGAGGGTGGGGGAGACTGAGCAAAAGGCCGTGTGGTTGTTTTAGCTGCCTGCTGGGTTAAACTATGACAGATTAATAACTGGGGGTTTTTAAGGCATTATCAGGATAAATTTTTGCAGTCATCTTAGGGTTCCAGAGACTTGGCCATGGGTTTTACCTGTGTAACTCACATTTACATATCCAGAGTCTATTTCTAGAGGAGAAGCAAAATTCAACTCTAACATTTAAGTGTTATGTAATTTAAAACTATGTAAATTGTTCTATATTGTAATGTTATAAAAGTGTGGTCTATATTGTCACAGAGTTATGCTGAATACACTCATTTTCATTTTGATGGAGCTTTGGTTTGGTTTGAATTTGGGTTGTGTGTGGAGGGGAATATATTTTCTTTCACAGAATCACAGAGCAGCTGAGATGGGAAGGCACCTCTGGAAGGCATCTGGTCCACCCACCTCCATTCAAGCAGGGCCACCTAGAGCTGGTTGCCCAGGACCGTGTCCAGACAGCTTTTGAATATCTCCAAGGGTGGAGATTCCACAACCTCCCTGGCCAATCTGTGCTAGTGCTCGCTCACCCTCACGGTAAAGAAGTTTTCATACGGTGTATAGCAGAAGAATTATTCTCTCTGTTCCATCACTATAGAGCCTTTTTTTTTTTTTTCTCCTTGTCATTTATCAGCTAACTGGCAAACACCACTTCTGATAATGCAATTACTTTTGTGCTTACTGAAAGATTTAAATATGACTCCCTTGTGTGCAAAAAATGTCTGGGAAAAAGCGGAAGCTCAGAGATTCTAATGTGGCACCAGAGAGTGACAAAAGAGTAGCTCTGAAGCAGAACCAGTTGTCATGATCACCAGCACAGTTCACAAAACTAAAAATATATGAGAACTATGAAAAATGTTCATGAGGAACATTTGAGTAAATCACAGAACAAGTTGAGTCATCTTGTGGAACACAGCTGAAGGAACAAGAGCTCATTGATATGCCACTGGAAAATATGTCTTAAATGTAGTCGATCCACTGCCAATATTGTAATATTGTCGTAGCAACTGTGATTAGGACAGAATAACATTTAAGAGCATCTTAAGTACTAAAACCAAGTGAAGTGGTGATGGTGCCTCTTTCTGGTCATTAGTTATGTATCAGATGCTGTTTGATCACATTTTTCATAGCTTCCAGACTGATTTACACTGTGTAGGAACTTAACCCACAACATTTTAGATATCAATCATCACGGCTCTTCAAAATGTATTTTAACATTATTTGATTTCCCAGTAGAGGAACAGACACATCCAGTGTATTTATAGATCTTCCACTGCTGTCTAGTCTGGGAAATGAACCATCTATTTAAAAAATGTATTTGTTTTGGTTATATTTCCAAACTGATGACTAAAACATTTTAAATACCTAAATAACAAATAAGCATTTTTTACATTTTCTCACAAAAAACAGCCTGAGTTGTGTATCAATACAAATTGATAGCACCAACAGCTGAAGAGCAAGTAAGAATAGACGTGCAGATAAGAAATTAAAATTGCCCAAATATCATTTGCCATATTCTTCCATATTGACTAGAGAGTATGGATTTTTATCTATGATCTTGAATTAAGTCTCTAAGTCCATACTTTTCATTACAGATAAGTCAAGTTTTCTACATAAATGCAAGATAAAAGCATGAGCTCACATCTTCTTCTCTCATTTATGTTCTTTTTAAACAGCTAGGCCATAGAGTCCTTATTAAGCATGGAAATGCACGGGAGCCACAGTGTTGACAGCTCTGTCAGCTGTTACAGGTGTACAGGGTCTGGCTGGGATGGAGTTAGTTTTCATCATAGCAACACGTATGGTGCTGTGGTTTAGATTGGTGACCAAAGCAGTGTTGATAACAGACCAATGCTTTAGCTATCGCTGAGCAGTGCTTGCACAGCATCAAGGCTTTCTCTGTTTCTCACTCTGCCCCACCAGTGACTAGGCTGGGGGTGGACAAGAGACTGGGAGGGGACACAGCCAGGACAGCTCACCCCAACTGACCATAGCGATAATCATTACCATATGATGTCATGCTCAGCAATCAGACTGAGGGACAGGTTTTCCAAAGAAGCCATTGCTTAGGGACTGGCTGGGCATTGGTCTGTGTGATGAGTGATTGCTTTTGCATCGCTTGGGTGTTTTTTTCTTTTTTCTGCCCCTTCACTTATTAAACTGTCGTTATCTCAATATATGAGTCTCCTTCCCTTTGCCATTCTGACTTTCTCTCCCATCTTTCTGGGAGAGTGTATTGGGTTTGTGTGGCAAAGTTTTGGCAGTGGGGGAGCTACAGGGGTGGCATCTGCGAAAAGCTGCTAGAAGCTTCCCCCATGTCAAATAGAGCCAATGGCAGCAGGCTCCAAGATGGACCTGCCGCTAGCCAAGGCTGAGCCTGTCAACACTGGTGGTAGCATCTCTGGGATAACACAGTTAAGAAGGCAAAAAAACCCCCAACCAGCAGGAGGAATTGCAGTCAGAGAGAGGAATAAGAAGATGTGAGAGGAACAACACTGCAGACACCAAGGTCAGTGCAGAAGGAGAGGCAGGACGTGCTCCAGATGCCAGACCAGAGATTCCCCTGCAGCCCGTGGAGAAGACCATGGTGGGGCAGATATCCACCTGCAGCCTTTGGAGGTCCCCATAACAGACCAGGTGGATGCCTGACAAAGGCTGTGACCCCGTGGGAACCCCACACTGGAGCAGGCTCCTGGCAGGACCTGTGGACCTGTGGAGAGAGGAGCCCATGCCAGAGAAGGTTTGCTGGCAGGACTTGTGATCCCATGGGGGACCCACACTGGAGCAGTCTGCTCCTGAAGGACTGCACCTTGTGGAAGGGACCCACGCTGGGGCAGTTTGTGAAGAGCTGCAGCCCGTGGGAAGGACTCACATTGGAGAAGTTGGTGGAGGACTGTCTCCCGTGGGAGGGACCCCACGCTGGAGCAGGGGAAGAGCGTGAGGAGTCCTTCCCCTGAGGAGGAAGGAGCGGCAGAGACAACGTGTGATGGAAGTGACCACAACCCCCATTCCCCGTCCCCCTGTGCTGCTGAAGGGAGGAGGTAGAGAATTTGGGAGTGAAGTTAATCCTGGGAGGAAGGGAGGGGTGGGGGGAAGGTGTTTTTAAGATTTGGTTTTATTTCTAATTACTCGCTTCTGATTTGATTGGTAATAAATTAAATTAATTTTCCTGACTTGAGTCCGTTTTGCCCTTGACAGTAATTGGTGAGTGATCTCTCCCTGTCCTTATCTTGGCCCACGAGCCTTTCGTTACATTTTCTTTTCCCTGTCCAGCTGAGGGGAGGAGTGATGGAGTGGCTTTGGGGGGGGCACCTGGCCTCCAGCCAGGGTCAACCCACCACAGGGGGAAAGTAAACAAGTGCCTGGGGGGTTTGCCTGCCAGCCGGGGTCAATCCACCACAACATTTCACAGTATCTCATTTTATTTATTTTTTTATTGTCCAGTGTATCCACTGATGGAAAAAATCCAAATTGTACTTAGATAGTTCAAGGGCATTCTTAAGTTTGAAAAACCACAGAGATTTAGTTAAATATTAATTTTTTCCCAACACTTCAATTTGCAGAGACCATCTTGCTGTTTCTTGACTGTTTGGATATTATAGTATTATGTCATGCAACATTGTCTTTTGAAGTGTGCTTTCAGTCTGAGCTGGAGGAATGATCTTTTTCTATGGTTTTAAACTGCCCTATGTTGCCTTGGGTTCGGAGAACACCTGGAGACTGATGCTCTGACTTTGGGTATCCATACGGCTTTATCTCTACCTCAAATAGTAGTGCAACTGATTTTTAAAAGTACTACTCACATCAATAAAGTTAAGTAGATACATAATTAGTAACAGAATAAGAGATATTTTCAAAACAATTAATTTACTGTAAGATATTTTTCAGACTGTATAGCTCAGCTAGCTAATTGTGCTATTATGCAAAGCAAAGACACACTGCTAATTCTGAAAGCAAGCAAAAACGTTTTAATATATGTTTTCCAGTACAGTATCTCAAGGGGAAAAAAAAAAAAAAAAGATAATATTTCTCTTGTGGAAAATCTAAAAAGATTGAGGGTGGAGGACTGGCAAGTACGGGATTCTCCATCACTAATAAAGGAGAAAATTATATCATTGTCCAGTCATTTTGATTACCCTGTGTCTTATAAGCATTTGATTAGTTAGGTTTGGGTTTTCCTGCTTAAAATTTCAAATAAGAGAAAATAGCAGTGTAAGTCTTATAAATGTATGCTTTCTAAAAGTAATCTTTTGGTAACGTAACTCATCAAGAAAAAGAAAGAGTAAAGTCCAAGGAAGGGAGACAAACCAATGAAAACAGGGAAGGTCAAACAATCTATAACAAAACTCAGTTTTAATGATTGTTGGTGTTCACTATAGTTAATATGTTTTAATCATCCTTTTCAACATGTACCCTTTAATTATTTTAAAGGCACCAAGGAAAGAGAAAGAACGTGGCAGATTAGTTCATTTTTGTATACTTTTAAGTTAGTCTCCTCACTCTTAAGATTGTTTACAAGAATTATAAAATTAACATTTCTTGGCAAAGGATGGCATGTCTATTTGATCCTAAGTTTTTATCAATTTTTTTTTCCTTTGAACTACTTTTACTTAGTATTCTGAAATTAAGTCCTGGCAAATTATGAAGCAATGCAGACTCAGATCTACCAAGCAGGCTATTTTTCTGTGTGCTGAATTGCTAGTCACTGACAGTAAAAGGAGAACTCGGGGTTTTGTCCTTTTAGGAAAGGGTACGACTCAACTAACCGATTGTTGTGCCTATCTATAAACACAGGGAACACAATATATTCACCAAGTTCTTTGCTAACCACATGAAGAACTTTTTTTACCTTTGTTATGAGGCAAGGATTCATTCAGCCCATAACTATCATTCACCCGTTACACCAACAAAATAATCAGAGCTTATCCAATAAGCCATAAAGCTCCAGACTGCGCACCTACCAGCGCTAGCGGACTCAGCTACTTTATAGCCATTACATGCATCTGTAACCATATCATACTGTGTCACCTGAGGTCCTTATATAGATTTATGACTTCAGGACTTTGTTCTATCCAACATCTCTTGCCTCAAGAGTTCAAATTTACATCACAAACCACAAAAATTACAGGCAGACTTTGATTTGAATGCAGTTTTAAAAAACTATTCACTTCCAGAGCCAGAACAGAAACCTACACTCCTGATGCCCAGAAAGGCACACACAGATCTCTCTATAGCTGGGAAGACAGCTCCATCCAGGATATAAAAGTCACCCTTTCACACATAGCTGCTGTAGGAATGATTTGTGCTATAAATCTGAAGGGAAGGGTCTTCCTCATTGAGAAAACAAAACAAAACAAAACTTCTGGGTACCATTTAGTACAAGGGCCCTTAAGTAAAATTCCTCACTTAGAGTACTCTGTACCTAGAAGTGAATGGACTTAATAGTTCACTGCTGTAAGAAAGGTTTTACATTTTTAGAGGTGCTGTTCCTTTCACCACAGAACAAGACAGCTGAAAAATCTCAGTGTGCCTAAATGAATAAATAAAAAAGATTATTTACTTTTCCCAGCCATATCAGCTAGTTTAACCAAATATATTCTCTTTCTCTTCAATCGTTGCTTCTTGATAGCCTGGATAGTCATGGATGCAACAGTTATTAGGAGTATGGCATCATGAGGCTATGGTCTCACTCCTCTCCTGTCCTTGCTCCCCACTCTACAAGGATCCGCCTTGGTTTCTTATCATTATTTTTCTGTTCTTTTGTCTTGTTGAATGTATCTCTTCTACAAACAGAAACCATGATAAAAATAATGCTGGCATCTCAACACATTCACCCCCAGATACTAATTTCTTTACTCACTTCAAATAGGATTGACTCAGGAAAAAAATGTTTTTCTTCTGGAACATGTTCCATCCATTCTACTTGTACTGCCAATAATGATTAGGAGAATGATTTCTATCAACAGTCTGTAGCTTAAACTACATGTATCAAACAATACAATATCCTACTTTCACTTCTATTTTTATCTGATTTTCATCAGGACTTCTTATATTAACTTATTTCTCCTTTAATGATAAAAATGTAATTTATTTAATGTCACTTGCACAGTGATTGAGGAAAAGGAAAAAAGAGTGTCATACATAATTTACAATTTCTTTTGATTAATCATCTTCTGTTGGCAGAACTGCTCATCTTTCATGTAAAAAGCTTGGGTATGTTGGGTAGTCTACTGGACTGACACCATATAAAAGCTACTGATCAGTTATTCATACACAGAATAAAGTGAATTAAAACTGTAATCTTGGAACATCAGGAAAATATAAAATTACCAAGAATTATTAATATAGAAACCTTCAAAGAAGTTATAAAAGTCAAATTCTCAGCTACAAGCCTACTGTTATCTTTTTGGTCCAAAAAATCAAAGGAAAACTTACATTCTTTTTTTTAAATGGTCATTAATTCTTTCACAATTTCAATTAATTCTGCCAAAGCTTTCAGAGAATCCCATTCTTACTAAAGGAGACCATTTCAAGGGAAAAATTGCAAAAGTACTTCATGGAATCAATTCAGTTTTATGCTGACCTCAAGCCCTATGCAGTTCTCTTGTGATTAAAAAAGGCAACCTGGAGCTAAATACTGCCTTTTCTAGTCATGATGTCTAGGAGCTGTGACATGTATGTCTTCAGTTCTGTCACCAACTGGGAAAAAAAAAGGAAGAAATGAACCTAGCATTGTGGAGCAACATCATTTCATAATAAGCTCTCCAAAGAGTTGTCAAAGAGTCCAGTCATGCCTTTCTCACTAAGTTTTGGCACTCATTTCAGTAAAGCTGAGGATATAGTTCAGAAAATCCAGATAATGTACAGTCAGTCTCTCACCTGACACCTTGTTTTGCACCAAGAATTGCTGGTCTGTTATGATCCCAGTGAGAAAGGCACTCAGATTCCCTAAGGTATCTTTTAAAATTCTGTTTATTAGAGATAACACTACAATGATAGAAAAGTAAAAGTAATCTTATGTCCCTTTAGATGCTGGGAACTCCAAGTGGTGTAACATCGACTGAGCCTCTGATCCACGTGTAGCAAATCACGCAGACCCCATCCATAGAATTTTGGTCATTTGAGCTCTTACAGGATTTTATTGCAAGAAAACAACTCTATTCATCATTTCTACTGTCAAACAGAAAGGATGTTCACATGAGAACTTCTTGCTGCGCTTTTAGACAAAGGGAAGGCCATGCAAGTGGCGGAGTCACTGGTACACAGTGGGAGCTGCCTGCAGGCTTTCCTTTCACAATGAGTTGGCTGAGTCTCTCCCGAAGCCAAGGGACTTAGGTAGCACAGCACCAGCCTGAAGACCAAGCCGCACGTGCTGCTCTGGGCAAGCCCTGGGCTGCTCAGGTTGACTGTTTTGTGGATCACTAACTCCTCAGTGTACAATGGTCTTCTGGACAGGATCACTACGCACATCCTTCAGTCCGTTTCCCCTGCATTTGTGTGGCTGATGCTGTATTTTTTACAGAGGGACAATATAATTCTGAAAGACATTTACATTTCTCCCCAAAAGTTTAACATGCCCATCCTGAAGGTTCCCTCTCTCACAGCTGCTGTCCTACTGCAGAGAGAGCACAGGTCTCCTCATGGAGCTTACATTCAACTACCAAAAATTCTGCTTCCACTATCGTTTCTCCTTCCCTGTAACTGTGTGCCATTAAATACATCATGCATAAATTAGCATCAAGTCAATTTAATTGCGCACACACAGACACAGCTTGTTTCCTCTTTTCAACAAATACACAGAACTTGTAGTTGTGAAAACAGGAACCAAATATAACAGATTCCAATGTTAGAAGACAAAGTTCGCCTAAAATTACACTAAATAACGTAATTTTTGCAGCCTTGACTCAAGATGCCGGGGATCAACCTACTTGTTCTTTCAAGTAGAAAGATTGCTTGGGTGCTGTTTGAAGAAACCTGCAGTAAAACGTATTTGCCATTACTCTTGCTGTGTACTGCCCTCTCGTGGGCTTGCGTCAGAAAAGAAACCCAAAAAGAAATCCAACAGAATAAGAATACGCACCCACTAGTTTGTTTTCCCAAGCCCTATGAAGACTCTATACGTCTTTGAATTCAGTCACAGAAGTGGGTCCACAGGAATTCACTCTTAGGCATATATATAAGCATTTACAGAACTGATCCCTAATTAAGCAAGGATAAATATATTAACAACCAACACTTTGCATTATGTATGCTTTAAATTGAAATTATAGCTCTTTGTGTCTTCAGAGAATACCTATTCATGGGGTTTATGTCAAAATTTCTCATAGATTGGAACTTGATAATTTCAGCTACAAAACTTTCTCTTTGTATTCATTATAATTGAAAAACACTTTAATTAATGAAGGCCTTAAGCTACTTCAGAATCAAGCCAAGTATTTTAAAATGAAACCAAAGTCTACGGAGGTTTTTAATAGGCATTTATAAGTAATGTAAATAATTTAGAACTCATGTAAATTTATGATATACACCTTTTTAGGCCAAGATTGGTAAAACATCCAAATTTTGACTACCAGAAGGAACATTTTATACAAGCTGCAGAGAAGAGTCACTTCAATACAGCTGACACATTGAGCAAGACAGATCTGCAAATATTCTCAAAAAAAATCCTTTGAGCATCAACACTGTTGTTCACTCCATGTGAAAATATAAGTTTCTCTACAATGCATTCTGCTCCTGAAATTCACAAATCCCTAGCTGCTTCTTTTTTTTTTTTTAATCGTTCAAGCTAGGTTACTAATTTATCTCTGAATTTGGGGTTTAGTAGTCGGCTGAATTTTTTTTAAAGGCAAAATCAGATGTATTCAAAGGCATGCCACAGGAAGGGTGCTTCAGTCTGTAAAAAGTCTGTATCAATAACTGCATTCAGCCCAGTCCAAAAACCTCACATTCCCTTCTACCTCCTTCCCCAATTCACCGATTTGCAACTAATTCTGACAGTCATAAGGAAAAGGATCAGAAACTCTTAATTAGCATGGTTTACTATAGTATGATGAAACAAGCCCTGCTACTGATCAAGGAACATAATACATTGTTTCCGCCATATTTTAAATCAAGACTTCAGAAGAGGGTGAATAAATTACTCTTTATTTCTCCCCTATCAAAAAAGTCTGTATCCCACAATGCTCTCACAATGGGCAGATGGACATTTGACAGGAAAATCAAATCCTGATAGTCTAGGATTTTAATCCACGTATGCAACTCTCTAATCACTCAAACCAAGGGATCTTGGCCAACAACTTTGACGAGAAATAAAATCAAGCCTGTATTGGGGATGGACAGTTACATGGCATGACTATCTCCAGCCATGATGAGGGATAACACCATTCAGAGTTCAATGCTGTAACAAAACTGAAGATTTAACCCACAGCCTATTCATTGCCAACATCTATGGGCAGATCAAGGGTATAGATTGCCCCATGCCAGCAGCATATCCTTCCTACAGTGCTGGAAAAGGCTCTGGAAAAGAACCCTTCTGCTGCCCAGCTGAGTCTGTGCTCATTTCTTCTGACTCCCAGGAACCAGAATATGCAGTGCTTTTCAATTGCTTCATTTGGGATTTAGCTTTTGTGGCATTGCCCATTTTTAAATACACATCAGAGAACAGATGGATAGGATGACAATTTTGCATGTCTGTGCAATATAATTCTTTATCGAGCAAGCTGCCAGATTTTAGTATTTCTAATTTACAAGAATGCTTTTATACCTTTTATCAGCATCAGACACTGCAGCTAACTTTCAGAAGCAGCTAGAAGTAAATAACTACAGATTTTAGAATGGGTAGAAGAAGAATGCACTTCAGGGAATTTCAAATTCAATAGAAGTCTATTTGAGCTTTTGGTTCTTTTATCCGGGCATCTTTTAGAGCCAACTCGGAATGCTACAGAATAAGCGCAGGAAAGTTTTCCCTCCCTGGTCATCCAATCAAATTGAGTAGGTCAGCTTTAGAAAGGAAAGCGTTCTTCTGTTTCCCTTTGAGACTCATACTCGTGCATTGATGTGATATTCTAGTTTGCGCCTATTCTCTACTCTCCTATTAGCACAAGAGGTCCCAGGCCCAAGAATACTGGTGGTTTTGTTTGATCTCTCTCGCAGTAGTCAAATAAGAGCAAAAGCAGGATTCAGCAGAAGAAAGGGTCCATAAAGAGCTTTAGAGACTTGTGGATTCCACTGATTTCCATGGCAGTAGCAGAAAACAAGATCAGCCTTATTCAATTTCCTTCTGTGCTGCATTGCTTCCTTCCTATGGTAGGTGGCACTGGAAGCACCTATTACAAAGACCACTTTCCACCTAAAATGTTTGGTTTAGTTGTTTATATCTTTGCTAAGTATCAGTACTTTGCCCTTAGATTTTGTTTCCAGGCCAGATATCATGTCAGCTTGAAATCCAGGGAGGAGGGGCAAGAGAAGGAGAGGAACAGACTTCAATAAAAATAGTTCAGTTGGGTAGTCAGAATTGGCTGAGGCTGGGTTTGCCTGTGTTTAAAAAAAAAAAAAAAATTCTTGTTTTGTTAAAGGTTCTAGCAATTTGTTCTTTGAAGTAGGGACTTGAATTTCAGGTGGGTAAGGATGGGAAGGGGGGGAGTGCCAGCCACTGTATTGAGAATGTGGCTTTTTCATCCTTTTGAAAAATCCACACAAATTTGTGTAGGTTTTACCTTCACAAAGAACTACAGTATGAAGATCCTGAGCAGAAGCTAAGATCCTAGCAGCATATTTTCCCATCCAGTCCATCTGTATGCAAGCATGCTTTAACCCCATCCGAGCAAAAGCATTTTGGAATGGCAGTGGTTGGCTGCTGAGGGCTGTGTTTGGTCTCAGTACAGGTGTGTGCAGAGGCCGAGACACCCATCACCTGTGTGCTTTCAGGAGCAGCCATCCTGGAATCATCTTCTGCAGACAAGGAACACACAGAGCAGGAACAATATGCAGACATGCTGTCAGTGAGGGCTTTGATGAATGGGGGAGAAACCCAGAGACAAAGGGAGTGCAAAAGGAATATGAGATTATGGGGTGACCCGTTGTCATGGTGTAACCCCAGTCAGTGACAAGCACCACTCAGCCGCTCTCTCACCCCTCTCCTCCAAGGGGATGGGGAGGAGAATAGAGAAAAAACCTCATGGGTTGAGATAAAGACAGTATAATAGGGTAACAGAGGAAGATAATAATAACAACAATAACAACAACAACAATAATAAAAGTGATGCACAGATGCAATTGCTCACCACAAACGAAAAGGGGGAAAAAAACCCAACCCAATGCCCAGTCTGTGTCCAAGCAGCAAATCTGCCTCCTGGCTAGCTTCCCATTATATCTGGAGCATGACGTTCTGTGGTATGGAATATCCCTTTGGCCATTCTGGGTCAACTGTCCTGGCTGTGCTCTCCCAGCTTCTTGTGCACCTGGCAGGGCGTGGGAAGCTGAGAAGTCCTTGACTTAGTGTAGACACTACATCTACCTAGCAACAACTAAAAACATAAGTGTGTTATCAACATTATTCTCATCCTAAATCCAAAACACAGCACTATACCAGCTGCTAGGAAGAAAATTAACTGTATCTCAGCCAAAACCAGGACACCTATATGTTGGCAATAGAAGAACCTTGAATTCTGAGACCCAGAGGGGTCTGAAAGTGGGATTTAAACAAGCACAGGTGATAAGTACCGCAGTGCATACCCAAATCTCAGAATATTCAAACTGCTGTCACTCAGCATTGGAAAGAGAGAAAAGACTATTTAGTCATGAAAATGTTGGTTGCTTTAGTAGAGCACTGAACAAATAAGAGCCTTTTATCTTTGTGTTGATACGAGGACAATGTCATCATCATCCTTTCTCCAGCAATATCCTATTACCAACTAGCTAACACCTTCTTCACAGCCAGGAAACTTTTCCTCTGAAGGAAAGCAAGGATTGGCAAAGTACACCCACCTCAAGCCTGTAGGCAAACATTAGAGCACCATGCTATCAAGAAGAAAACCAGCATCTGCCATAATATTTGAGATCCGAGCTACATAGAACAACTTACTAACTTTTTTTAAGTTTAACATGGCATCAAGGTGAGGTGCCATGGTTGGAAGCAGTAGATCTTTTCATTTCAATCACACAGCTGAAAAACTTCAACTCCTCTTTCCAAGTGCACGCTATTTATCAATACTGCTCACACCAATTTTAAGAAAGTTCTCCTGCTTGGAAGCTGCTTTTCAAACACTATAGTCACTAGTACTAATGAACTAATACTTCATTTTTGACAAGGAAAACTAGGAACATCTTCAGGGGAGGTTATATTAATCACAGTAATCGTGTAAATCTAACACATTCTTTATTTCATTAAAAAATGCATATCATGTTATGTCCTGCTGGCATATAAAAATTTAATGGGGCTCTGCTTTTTAAAGAGCTGTTAATCCTTTTTTGTAAACATAAGCAAGCCCAACATATTTGTCTGGCAATACTGCTCAGAGCAATGAGATCTGCAGCCTTGCAAGGAAATATTAAGTCTCGTTAAGGTGAAAATAAAAACAACTCCACAAGTACCAGTAAATCAACACCTGTAAAAGAAGTGAAGTGTATTCAAAGGACATATTTCACAGAAGTGATGGAATAGTGATCAGAATAGCATGTGATGTTCCCAGGAGTTTTGAGAAAAGCAGGCTGTGACAAAAATCTTGAAAGTGCTTTGCACAGATGAGAGCTCCAAGCAATTTGGAAAGTGACAGCCAAAATATGGAAAACAGTGACTAAGCTATTTTCTATGAAGAGAAACAAACAAGTGCATCAGAGAAATGAGGTCTACAGATTTACTGAGACTCTCTGCAATGCTGATCCTCTATTTCGTGTCATAGACAGCTCTGCTCTGCTCTGAAATGCTAACTGGAAAGTTCTTTAGCAGCATTGTTAGATCAGCAAAGAAAAGGGTTCGTATTGATGGCTTTTGAAAGTCAAGTTAAACCAACTAAGAAAACTGCTGTCCAGTTCACAGAGTCACAGAATGATTGAGGTTGGAAGGAACCTCTGGAGATCATCAGGTCCAACCCCTCCACTCAAGCAGGGCTACCTAGAGCTGGTTGTCCAGACAGCTTTTCAGTATCTCCAAGGATGGAGACTCCACAACCTCCCTGGGCAACCTGTGCCAGTGCTCGGTCACCCTCACAGTGAAAAAGTGTTTCCTGATTTTCAGAGGGAACCTCCCGTATTTCAGTTTGTGCCCATTGCCTCTGGTCCTGGCACTGGGCACCATTGAAAGGAACCTGGCTCTGTTGTCTTTGCACCACACCTTCAGGTATTTATAGACATTGGTGAGGTCCCCCTGAGCCGTCTTTTCTGCAGGCTGAACAGTCCCAGCTCTCTCAGCCTTTCCTCATAGGAGAGATGCTCCAGTCCCTTAATCATCACAAGTGCCCTTTGTTGGACTCTCTCCAGAATGTCCATGTCTCTCTTGTACTCGGGAGCCCTGACGTGGACCCAGCACTCCAGGTATGGCCTCACCAGTGCTGAGCAGAGGGGCAGGATCACCTCCCTCCACCTGCTGGCAACACCTCTCCTAATGCAGCCCAGAACACCATTAGCCTTCTCTGCTGCAGGAGCATGTTGCTGGCTCATGGTCAATTTAGTGTCCAGCAGGACCCCAAGGGCCTTTTTTGCAGGTTATCTTTGGTATTTCTCAGTAACACTCTTGCTACGCTCCCTCTCATTCACCAACTGCTTCACCTCTTTGTTCCTTTCCTTTCCATTAACTGAGAGGCTTCTGGGATTTCCACAAGGTCTTCAGATAGAAGACAGGAAAATAACCATAGGTTGTCTGACAAGAGCAAAGTGTGGGGGCAGTGAGACCTGGTGCCAGACCCAGGCCAACACTTCCATTATCTCTGGGCCCAAGAGAGCCCCATACCTCCGTGACTGCTGCTACAGCTTGGCTGTGAAGCAGCTTTAATCTCCAGCTTCGCCCACTCGTGTTACATGTTATTTCTCCAAACTTAACTCAGCCATGCTGTTCTGCACCCCACAAGGACTAAGGGAATGGCAGCTACCCCATACGTATATCACAGAATCACAGAATGGTTGAGGTTGCTGAGCACAAGATGACAGCTAATATTTCCTGTATTTTTTCCTAGCGTATTTCATCTATGAATATTGGGGGGAAAAAACCCAGCAAAGGAACAATGTATAATTCTAAGTTTGTGGTTCAGCTTCAGTTGAGAGTTAGAAAAAAATGTAATATCTAATATTTAAGTTCTTTTAACATTTGGAGCAGGATGCTCAAGTAGAACCTAGTGAGATAGAGAAATTCAAATTAAAAAACAGCACGATGCACATTTGCACATATTCTGTGGGGATTTAGATCCCATGCAACCAGAGATACCAATGATTCAGCACATAGTGTGAATTAAAAAGAGAAATTTGCTTAAAACATGTAAGTTGGGTTTTTTACAAGGAGCACTGCAGTTTAGTACATATCCCAGTTTATACTGCATACTCCAGGTGCTTAAGTCTACAAGGTCAATGATTCAGCTACACGGCCAGAAGTCTCCCTTGTGACAAGTCACCTTGTTCCCAGATGGTTATGAAACAAGAGCATTAATGCTCTGTTAGAAATCTGTTGGGTTTTTTTCTCTCTCTTAATGTTAAGTTCAAACAACAGACAAGTGTGTGAATGACAGTCCTGGTGACTGTACTCCTTTGTGAATTCACAAAAAGGTTCAGCTTGAGCAGAACTGGCACCAACATCCCAACACTGTCTTATCAACACCCATCAGCCCTAGCTTGCAGTGACCTCTTCTAGCAGTGACCTCTTCCAGCAGTGACCTTTGCTGAAACCCAATTTAGGCAGCAGTTTCTGTGGTGGCCAAGGCTTGCAATGCTCACAACTCCATTGATGTGGCCAGGGGAATCAAGATCACCAGCACATTTCAACATAGTTCTCCAAACAGTAGATATAGGTGGTAATTGTTGGTCATTATCTATCCAACCTGGAATGTGTTACTAACTGATTTTTGTGTCCATAATGGCTATTATTTGCATCTATATTAGTATTTTTTTAAAGACAGTTCAGGGAGCTATTCCTAGCAAGATGTTCAGGCCTTGATATTAGTAGATAAATTATTCCATAAAGCAATTAAAACTTTGCAAACAGCAGGAAGAAATCCAAAGAGACTGCCTAAAACCTAAAATTATCTTGCAAAAACTACTGTCTCCAAGCTCCCTCATTATTCAGCAGTGAAAGAGAAGTTTTCTTGGACACAGTTCAACACAAGACCAACTTTAGTCACCCTGCATCTCCCTCTAGAAGAGCCCCAGTGGACCTAGGGCTATTAGTTTTATGAGGCTTAACAGGATGTAAAAGACCCTTTAAGAAGCACTTTGTACGGTAAGAAGAACAACAGGGGCTTTGCAGGACTTTTTTTGTTTGTTTTTTATGTTAATTTTGACTGCTCAAAAATATTCCATAATTCTGCAGATCCATAAAATTTTAATTCTCAATGATTAACACTGTCAAATTTCTTATAGGAGAAATTTGTAGGGAAAGATGCTACTTTTTATTGGAGGTACCCAATGTCCCTGTGACTTCCTCTGTGATTTTGCTATTTCCCCAGGCCTCCACTGACAACTGCCATTTCAGTCTGACAGCCCAACACATCTGCAGGGAAATGCAACAAGTGTTAGAGAACAAGATAACACCTATTTTGACATGATTACCATATTAAAAAAAAAAAAGATCTGATGTCTGGTTATGGGCATATGAGGTATATAACTAGGTAAACTTAAGTCTTGAGTAGGGAACAAAGGAAAGGAGGAAGGAAAAGCATGGCCTGCCTGCACTCACCAATTCCACAATGATACTGCAGGCTCTGTTGGGATCCCCTATTGCAGACCCACATCTGGCTACCTTTGCTTTGTAGCAGCTTACTGGTTTGCGTTGTTCTGCTCTGTCACTTATTCACAATAAACCTCATATTAAGCTGCAATAGCTTAGTCATTACAATATTTCGACTCAAATAGTATAACAAAATTCTACCAATGTAACCATTATTCTTAGACCATCATGATAATAGCATAGAAATTCCCATATATTTTGAGGGGAAAAAACCCACAAAAACAATTTAGAAATTACCAGTCTGAGATGCATATAAAGAAACTGTTTGATCTATAAAAAGCGTATTAATAAAATGCTTTATACTACTAGAGTGAAATGTGCTAATTAAACTTCTCAGTAGCCATTTCATAATTAGATGTATATATTATTCATTGTTGTATAGAGCTTGCATGGCAAGATTTTGGTAGTGGGGGGGGCTACAAGGGTGGCTCCTGTGAGAAGCTGTCAGAAGCTTCCCCTGTGTCCAATAGAGCCAATGGCAGCCGGCTCCAAGATGGACCTGCCGCTGGCCAAGGCTGAGCCCATCAGCGACGGTAGTAGCACCTCTGGGATAACAGAGTTCAGAAGGGGGAAAAAAAAGCCCTGTGCAACACAAAGACCAATTGCAGATGGAGAGACGAGTGAGAAGATGTGAGAGGACCAACTCTGCAGACACCAAGGTCAGTGCAGAAGGAGGGGGAGGAGGTGCTCCAGGCACCAGAGCAGAGATCCCCCTACAGCCTGTGGAGAAGATCATGGTGAGGCAGGCTGTCCCCCTGCAGCCCATAAAGGAAGATGAGGAAGCAGATGTCCACCTGCAGCCCATGGAGGACCCCACGCCGGAGCAGGTGGATGCCCAAAGGAGGCTGTGACCCCATAGGAAGCCCACACTGGAGCAGGCTCCTGGCAGGACCTACGGACCTGTGGAGAGAGGAGCCCACGCCAGAGAAGGTTTGCTGGCAGGACTTGTGATCCCATGGGGGACCCACGCTGCAGCAGTTCGTGAAGAACTGCAGCCCATGGGAAGGACTCACGTTGAAGAAGTTAGTGGAGGACTGTCTCCCATGGGAGGGACCCCACGCTGGAGCAGGGGAAGAGCGTGAGGAGTCCTTCCCCTGAGGAGGAAGGAGCGGCAGAGACAACGTGTGATGGAAGTGACCACAACCCCCATTCCCCATCCCCCTGTGCTGCTGAAGGGAGGAGGTAGAGAATTTGGGAGTGAAGTTAATCCTGGGAGGAAGGGAGGGGTGGGGGGAAGGTGTTTTTAAGATTTGGTTTTATTTCTAATTACTCGCTTCTGATTTGATTGGTAATAAATTAAATTAATTTTCCTGACTTGAGTCCGTTTTGCCCTTGACAGTAATTGGTGAGTGATCTCTCCCTGTCCTTATCTTGACCTGCGTGGGTTTTTCCATCTTATTTTTCTCCCCTCTCTGTCCAGCTCAGGAGGGAAGTGATAGAGCCGCTTGGTGGACACCTGGGATGCAGACAAGGTCAACTCACCACAGTAGTGTTGTGATTATGGTAAATACCTGAGATATATTCCCCAAGCCTTACCATATTTCTTTTAAAAATATTATAAAACTGGATTTTTCTAGTGCAAGTGCTTACAGGTAAATAAATTAAGCAGCTTATGGAAAACAAAATGGATATAGTGATTCTGAAACAAAAGTACTTCTTTATACATAAGTGACAAAACTGGATGGAAACATTTACAATAATGTGGTTAAACACTGGTTAAAACATAGTAGACCAGATTCTGATCCCACACATGTTATTCACAGAAGTTCACCTATGCAAGCTGGATGGTATGCTAGCACATCCTGGTGCTCCAGACCATGCACATACATCCTAAGGCACCTTAAATGCTTCCCACGGAGAAACTTGAAGTGATATAGAATCAAAATAGGTCTTACTGCAAAGTAAGCAGTAAAATATATATATGTACACATCATATATTTTTCCTCCATGGAATGTAAGAAGTTGTAGCTGTGGTCTGAGTGATTTTATAATAATGGCAGAGGCATTTACAGGAATATAAAATGGTTACATTCAGGGGACTTCCTTAAAATATTTCCATGATGCTTAGAATTCTTCCCATATATATCAGAGTTAAGATATACTGCAGTTGTCGAGCAGCTGGAGTGATAGCCCATTATACATTACAGAGTGAGAAACAAGTTTAATTGGTTCCTTATAAAGAGATGATCTTGGCCTTCATATGTAACTTGGGTTATAATTCACTAGAAGCAGCCTAAAGGGGATTTTTCTGTTATTTTAATTACCATGAGTTCACTCAGACAAAGCCTTCTTTCAGAGCAAATTAATAATTCTATCTATGGCTGTACCAGAATGTAAAGCAAATGGCACAGCTTTGACAACTTTTCCTCATTTGGGTTCCTGCTCATCCCATTCATGCAACAAGGGGATTCCTAAGATCTCTTATACATTGATTGCTTAATTTTTTCTTTCTGACAAGCATGCTGAATGTGATAACATCTAGCTATTTGTTCTCTTTGTCAGATCCTTTGAACTGGTTAAACAGCTTAGCAAACTGATTTTTCATCATGTTCAAAGCTGAAGCCTGCTCCATCACTCTCCATCAAAGAAGGTAAGATTACAAAGGTGCCAAAACATTAGTGACCCCTGAAAAATCCCTTCCATTCCTACCTTTTGCTGCTATTGCATTTCTCTGCAAATCCCTCACCTTCAGTGGTAGTGCTGTTTCTTCTGAAAAAAAAAGGAAAAAAGTATGCAACCAATTATACAGACTAAACTGGTGCTAAGAAGCACTGTGGTGTTTCACTGTGGCATTTCACTGTGGCAAAACAGTTCTTTCAAACAACTGGTAGATCCTGTTCCAGCATCACTGATATTTTCTAAGCTAGATTTTCAAGCTCCACAGTCCCAGTAAAAATACTACTCAAGTAACCCAAATATTCTGTTTAGAGACTTATATTAAATGATGTTTCCCATAAAAAGATAAACCAAAGGAATAGGGATTAATGCAACCACTCTTTGGCAAAGATTTGTAAGAAGCTAGGAAAAATTAATTAGACAGCTCTCCATGTGGTATAAAAGCTGCATGATGCTGCTCCCTCCTCAGCACACCACCTTAGGTTCCTATAGCAGCTGGCAATGTGGTCTCCAATGCAGTTTTGGCATTTTGTTTCCTTTGGTTTTGAGGATTTTCTTCCCAGTGTCACAGGGCTACTAAATACTGTTCAAGAAAAAATGGTTGCCAGAGTTAGAGGTGATTATTGCAACTCCAGAAAAACTTTTTTTTTTTTACCAACTCATTTCTCACATGCTAAAATCTGAATGTAGCAAATAAATTGCACGTACACATATATAGAACTGAAACCAGTCTTCTGCTTAAAATTAACCAGGGACTTAATTATACATAGGCTAAATTAGGTGCTAAGTACTCTCATTTGCCATCATTCTAATTTAAGGGAAATAGATTTATCTGCAGGTGCTTGGAAATAAACCAAAACATTTAGTGGTGCCTTGTCAAAAGCTCGCTATGCCTTTTCCATGGAATTTATCCAAGAGACATATCCTGTTTCTAAATGCCAGACACTATGTATATAAATAATATAAAAAAAACCTGTGAATTTTAGTTTATGTAAACAAGTTGGGCAGAACATGCAGAAGGTATCAGAGTTCAGCCTGCCTGCTGCTAGACCGAGGGAATATACTAAGGGAGAGCTCATCCTACTTCCATTTTCAATGATTTTGAAGTTTAATTTGAACACACATTTATCCATTTGCAGCTCAGTTCAAAGAATAGTTATGTGGCAAGTAGAGAATAAAGAGTGCCTAGAAGAGTCGCAGGCTAGAAATATCAGTCAGTGGTGATCTTTTTCCTACAGTGCTGCTCCTAGTCTGTCTTTAGACGGTCTTGAGAAAGGAGATGAACGTGAGATACATTCTCTAACAGCAGCCTGGGAAAGACTCTGTGGCTCAGTCTAGACACAAACTGCTTCCAATTTCCCTTTGCTAAAGGGGAAGGAATAATTTGTGGGGGATCTTTGCCTATTATATAATCCCTCCACCACGAGTGTTAGGAAGATCCATGACTCCATTAATTCTCTAATTTCCTTCCCACATCGCTTCCTTGACACAAAAGCACGTTGACATCTGCCTACTCATCACAAGTGTCTCACTGACTGGCGTAAGTGTTAAAATGTAGTCTCAATCTAGATATATATCAGTTTGTGTGTATAAACCTGCAAAGTTCAAAGGGAGATAAATTTTTAAGTGAAGTAAATAATATGGTATTTGCCAAATAGCCAGGGTTAGAAGAGCTCATCAGTGCAGTAATACTGCATTTATGGGAGTCTGTCAAAACTTTGCCTCGCCACTACGCTAGGCCACCTTGCACCAAAATTAAAAAATAGTCTCCAGGTCAGTTATACCATGTTTTGACCTTGAGTGAAACAGTGACAGTAAATTTACATACAGTTATAGTGGGGATAGTTCAGACAGCTCCACAGACAACTTTTTTCCCAACAAATTTCTTAATCTAACCTGTAAATCCTTGTACCATTTACCATTGTTCCATCTTACCCTCTTCACTGTACTTGCAGTATTATTTGCACGACAGGTCCCAGACAAGATCAATACCCATTGCACTAGCAACTGTATCAACAAGTATTAAAATAAAGAAGTTTGGGGGAGGAAAAGAGTGGAAAACATTATCATTCATACATTGTTTTCTTCACATAGTTTCCCATTACAAAGTATTATGTTGAACACACACACACACACACACCTCAAGTTAATAACTTCCTTGTTCAGACATTTATGGATTTGGATGGAGCCTTCAGTTGAACAACAAACCCCTCCTCCCCAATAAAAAAGGAGTAAGGCAGTTGAATTGCCAGTGATCACTGAGACATGGAACACTGAAATACGACATTTTAAAAGCAGTAAGTCCCATCCTTTATTTGCTAAGATCAAAGGGTAATTTGAGTAACCATACTTTCCATTGTACCTGTTTCTTGGATACACTGACAAATTTTTTTTTTAATCTTAGATCTTCTCACTGGTTCCATTTATAATGGAAAGCAAAAACATCTGCATTTAACAATGTCTGTAAATGCTATTATATTAAATTATATTACGATTAACTAATGACAGTATTTTACATTACTATATTAAATGCTAATATAAAATGCAGCCAGCTAATTGTTTAAGAAACCGTGATCTTCACCTCTGCTAATGATGAATCTTCCCTCAGCTATAGGTAAGGATAAAAAGAAAAAAACCTTCTGTCCAGCTTATTTTGTGTTTAATTTACCACAGATTGCTTATTTCCCGCACTAAGTATTCCATCCTTCAGAGGAATTTTGGACCACCATCTAGAACGTGGCAAAGTGACATGAGAAAAATTCAGATTTTTTTTTTTCTCAAGAGATCTTTGCTGAACAAAAGAGATTTTTTTTGAGGAACAGGTAAGAACAGGAAGACTAAGATGTAATATGTGACCAAGTTGGCCAACAGCATCCTGGCTTGTATCAGAAACAGTGTGGCCAGCAGGACTAGGGAAGCGATCGTCTCCATGCACTTGGCACTGGTGAGGCTGCACCTTAAGTGCTGTGTTCAGTTTTGGGCCCCTCACTACCAGAAAGGCATTGAGGTGCTGGGGTGTGTCCAGAGAAGGGCAACAAAGCTGGTGAAGGATCTAGAGCACAGGTCTTATGAGGGGTTGCTGAGGGAACTGGGGTTGTTTAGCCTGGAGAAAAGGACACTGAGGGGAGACCTTCTCACTCTCTACAACTCCCTGAAAGGGGGTTGTAGCCAGGTGGGTGTTGGTCTCTTCTCCCAAGTAAAAAGCAATAGGACAAAAGGAAACAGCCTCAAATTGTGCCAGAGGAGGTTTAGATTGGATATTAGGAAAAATTTCTTCACTGAAAGGGCTGTCAAGCATTGGAACAGGCTGCCCAGGGAAGTGGTTGAGTCACCATCCCTGGAGGTATTGAAAAGACGTGTAGATGTGGTGCTTAGGGACATGGTTTAATGGTGGACTTGTCAGTGCTAGGTTAATGGTTGGACTCAATGATCTTAAGGGTCTTTTCCAGATTCTATGATTCTGTGATTGATTCTATGAATGTGAGGGAATTCAATGAGACAGAAGAACTTGAAAAGAATCTGCAAAGGACCCACTGCAAAGAGTGAGAAGGAAGAAAAAGAGGAAGATGTAGTCATAGATAACTAGAAGACCTGGAAACTAATGGACAAGTAGAGTGAATGAAGAGACTGAGGGATGTGAAATTCTAACAATATTCACTTCGCTCTAAAAGGAGTGTTGGTGATATCGAAGTGCCTCAGGAAGGCCCTACCTGCCTCCCTATCTTTATTGCAGCCCCATCTTTCAGTGAGGGAGACGGTCTGCTAGGAGCTGATGTGGAATCTTCCAAAACCTGCACCCAGGCTGCTGCAACAGACTGCCTCAAGACATCGCAAAGTTAGTGAAGAAGTTAGCAAAGTGTTTTACTGACCACTGGTTAATATATTTCACATTACCCCCAAAAATATACACAAAAATATGCATGCTTACTTGATTGATCATATAGGGTTTTCTTAAAGTATGCTATGCTTAGGTACAAACCTTCATCTTGTTTCAATGCCAAATGGATCCCAAAGACTGAAAGCAAGGGTTTAGTGCATATATTGAAATCAATAAATATAGAAAAGATCTATTGTCATATGTACGAATACATATATCTATACACACACACACCCCTATTTTTATCATGCTAAGGTGCTAAACACTGACAAAAAAATAACTCCGTGATATTTTATAGTCTTTGTCATGCACAGTTTAAAGTTGCAAGAGCAGGTGTCAGCCGTAGGAGGTGCAAATGTTTATTTCTGACACTAGATGGCAGGAGATTGAAGTAAATTATCTCCAGTGGGTCAGAGTAGCCTACTTACTCAATCCGTTAAAAACTGAAATGCCCGCCGTTTTGTAAATGGGGTAATAAAATCAAATTGAAAGATATAATGAGGATTCTGAAATAAAGCAGAACAGATTTTTATGTTTTTAAAGCTGTTTCTTGGAGCTGTTTCTTGGAGAATGACTGTTCAAATACACACATACAATCTCAGTAATTAGACAGAGTTCATAATGGGTTAAAAAAATGGTGGAACTGATTCTACAAATCCCAGTGAAGTGTTCTCAGATGTGATTAGAAGCCGGTGGTGTATTTAGAAACTAAATTACGTGTAAGTAAGTTGTGAAGCCTCAAACCTCAGTCCATGTTTGGTAGAAAAAGAGATCAGGACAAAGCCTAATGGGAGAGACAGACTATTCCACACCAAGGGAAGGCTTTTTGTATCTTCTAACGTGCTACTTGGTGCAGCTAAAGGGAGTAAGCTGGACTAGAGGGACTGAGGTTCTGATAGGCACTTTAGGTAAGTTCATACTCACCCTTTGCTCCCTTCTAAAAGTTTATTCTTCATAGACTTTGGCTTAAACCTTCATTAGTTTTGGACAGGAATCTTCAGTGTTATCAGTGCAAAGGGGCTTCTCGTGATTTGTCACACAGTGTTGTGTTGTCTGAGAGTGACAGAGGTACTATGACAGCCTTCCTACAGAGCTGGTAGGTTCTTTGGTCTCCAGGGAACCACTCACCCCTTACAGCAGCTCTTGCTTTACCGCTAGCCTTGCAAACAGGCAGTGCCTCCTCCAACTCTTCAAGCCATGAGGTTGATGTGCTGCAGGAAAGCTGGAAAAATGAGAAATATCAGGTATTCCTTATGAGTGGAGGATCTTTTTTTATGGCTCTGTCAATTTTTATGATTTTCCAGAGGTGTTGCTGCCACTGGCAATTGAATCCCAGGAGACGCAGGAGAGGTGCCTATCCACACTTTCAGTATGAAAAAGATTGTAAAGAAGGTAACATGGCATTTTTACTGAGAAATTTTGATGGGCAGAGTAAGTAGTTCCTGGTCAGCTGCCAAAAGAAGACCCTGAAGCTTGGTCTGTAATTACCTATCTCATGCCACAAGTGATCTGCACTAGGTTGAAAGACAGAATATGTCTCCACAGCTATATGGGGCTACTCTGCAAAAACAGCAGTGAGCTGTGGTGATATATGGTCATACTGCTTCCTTGAATGTCATTGAATGCTTGAAAGGATACAAGACCTCCCACACAAAGCTGTAGTTAAGATTAAACTAGCTGACACTAGTGCTCTCTAAAAATGGTGAGTATAATTATACCTCTTTTCTAGACAGGGGAACTTAAGCTGAGGAAGATGACATCATTTGTGCAGGGTCATCAGAAGGCTAGCAGCAAGGTCCAGCCAAAAAGTTAAGTCCCTCAGACTCCTGGCCCCAGATTCTAGCCACTGTCTCCCAATAACATGGTAAATACCCATAAATAGGTTTTGGTTTCTTTTGTCATCTAGTAACTTCTGCTTTAATATTGATATTTTATAAGTAGTGGGGGAGTAGGAGGTCAACTACCTGCTGGTAGTGGAAACTGGGCTAGTCCCGATTTCCTACTAAACCACTTCAGCTGATGATCCTTTCACATTTAATGTGGATACTATCAAACACAGGATACTTGTCTCGGATGTTACAAAATATCTACCTACAAACAGGAAAAGCAGGTCATATTGAACTTAAACCACCCAAATGATTCTCTCTAACTCACTGCTCCTCTGCTTATTGCACTGGTTCAATTTGGTTTGTAAGTAAATGCTTTCCAGTAATAACTCTCCATTTACTTCCAAATCACACATGAAAGTCCTATATCAAACTTAATACTTATATCTATGGAACCCTGCTTAGATGTTTCCTATTAATTACAATTTCCTAATAACCACCACTTTCTGTGTTTATCTGTCAGCTAGTTCTTAAACTATGAATTTGCACTGTATTGATATTGCATAGAGCTCTTTTTGATTTGTCCTAATCAGAACATCAGGCAGTATGAAATCATGTACTGTACTTCTCAAAAGTCTGAATATATTGCACCTATATGGCAATTAACCCAACTCTCAGAGGGGTAGCCTATACTTTGTGAAGAAATGTCAAGCATACTTGATTTAAATATTTTAAGGTAGCATTTTTCATGAACCATACCGACTAGCATGACTTCCACTCCAACCCTCAGATTTTTTTTTTTCTAATTGCACCCTGTATAAACCACTCCTCAGTCTTCCCTAGGACTTGTATCAGACCAACAGGCTTATGCTTACCTGGATCAGCCACTTTGACTTTGTAAGATATAATATGGAACAGTGTTTCACTTTTCCAGAAACTTTTCAGCAATCCAGTATTTATTTAAAATCATGAGGGGCCAGGATACAAGTTCTCCGGTCATGCTGATTAATATTTTTTTAATCTTTTGTTAGATACTGTTTACGTTCCTCCTTGATTACTGCTGAAATGACCTCCCCGTTCCCTTGTGGTATAAGGATGTAATGTTGCTTCTTGCTTCTTTCCAAATACAAACCAGATTTTCCTACTGAACACTTCTGCTATTTCTGCATTATTATTATCATCATCATCATCATCATCATCAATTTATCCATCAAGCAGTGGCTCTTTTCCACTGCTAGGATTTGCAATGTACCCAATGTATTTAAATCCTTTTGTTCTTAGTCTTGCCAGCCATTAATTTCTTCCTGATGGCTTTAGGTTGTCTTATAATTCAAAATTTATAAGGTGTAGAAAATGTGTATCCATTGCTATATATTTCTCTTTTTTTTCTTATTGCATATTGCTTTGTTGTTGTTGTTTAATTGCTGCACCTATTTCACTACTGAACAAGGATGGGCTTTTATACAGTGCTGGCTGTCCTATTTCTTGGGAAATAGAAATCATTGAATTATGTCTTTAGGACATAAAATAACTTCTTCTCAAAGAACATTCAATTCAATACAGTTTTTATTTTCGTATATTAGAATGGTGTTTAGGAAATAACTTGTCTTTTTCATTTAGCCTTTAACAAATCCCAACCAGTGCACTTCCTGGGCTTTGTTAACATATTGATCCATAAGTATTCAAGATTCCACAATTCATTCTTAATCAACTTTCAAACAGGTAACAGTGTATTTAATGTGAAAGACCTTACCGTTATATGCTTTTTACTCTCTCCACCCTTGCTACATGAGTTAAAAGCACTTTCTCTGCAGTAGGCTAACTGGCCTTTTTGAAGTGTTACAGAGTAAGACTGTATTATTACAGCTGTTCTAGAAAGGGATGCCATTAATTATCTGTATTTCTGACAGGTAACTGAGAATATTGACAGAATGTGCAACTGCCTCTAAACCACCCAATGGCATTTTGAACATCAGAGATGTGTGGAATGGAAGGAAACATCATGGCACTTCTCTTGCTCTGGAGGGTAAGAATATATTCCAGTAGTGGGATGGTACAACCTTCAGATAGCTGTGTGGCAATTTCCTCTTAAGTATTGACCTTCCTAGCTCTTAGAGAAAGCTCTAGATTAACAGTCTGAATCCTTGGATTTAATCCAGAGAGAACTGGCTCTGAGCTAAGAGATTTTTGCTATGGAAACAGTTTCCATGGTGCATGGGTAGTCTAATTCTGACTATCAGATATATCAACCAATTTGACAAAATTTTACCAAACTACAAACATATTTATTTTCCATTTTCTTGGAAACAACAGTATTCTCAGCTGCAGTCAGTTGTTTATCCCCAGTCATAACTGTATCACAGGAAGCAAAATGGGATTCTGCCAAAATACTTCCATATTAATGGAAGATGTTACTTGGATGGACTATCCCTGACAGTTGTATGGATCTTCACAACTAAGCTTTGCACTAATAGAGGGCAGCAAACTGTAATTCATTCCCAGGGAAAAGGTCTCACAGCTCTTCTTACTTGGTGTCTCAGAATAAGGAGAGTTTTCACTCCATAAAGCCCAGGTTCAAAAATGTGCATTGCTTGTCTGGTATGTCAGCTGCATGTTGTGGGCAAGAAAGCAGGACACCAGCTGGGCTGGAAGGAGAAAGGACAAACAGAAGAAGGAGGAGTAAAAAAAACAACACCCCACCCCCCCCCCCCCCCCAAAAAAAAAAACCCCACCCCAAAACCCCAAACCTTTTAAAGTTTAGCAAGATAGTTGAATTGATAATTGAATAATTGAATTGATAATTGAATCTGAATTGAGTTTTTTTCACCTGGAGAACTTATCTACTATACTTACTTAAGCTTCATGTATACCTGGGCTAAGTGTTATCATAAGGGGTTATCCCACTACTAGTCACACAGAGATTGAAGGATGATATGTGAAACACTTTTAACAGTGTTGAGAAACAGCAGAGAAAGGCATCATTTACAGAGGTAACAAGTTGCTAGCCACTGACTGACTACTCAGAGAAGTGAAAGATGGTTTAGCAGGCTCCTAAGGGGTAAAGGTATTTTCTACTTGTTACTGCTCAATGTTTTCATATGTTTATATTTGTGGACAGTAACACAGCAGCTGAAAAACTTTTTTTTTTTTAATGCATGTCTTTCAGGTTTTTTCTTGTTCCAACAGCACAACATCCTATCAAGAGACAAGTACATTTTTACATTTGTGGGGGGCAAGGAATGGGTTGTCATTTGCTTATGCAGAGAAGTGTAATCAATCCAAGGAAAAACAAAGTGAAAAAAAATTTGCACTCCTGTGTCCCAGCCACTTGCTGTCATGCCTGAAATCACCATGTTTAAGAGAGCAACGAGTGATGAAGACTGCCTGCTACCCAAGTTATCAAGCACTAGGTACTTTAATGAAAAAAAAAAAAAAGAAAAAGAGATACTGCATTCAGATCACATACTATAAGGTGTAGCTTAGATGTCACCTCAGATAACTCTTCCCATCAACAGCAAAGAGAAAAAACTAAAATGTCATCTACAATGTTCTTTAACTATATCACGTGTCCTTCCTGCACTATAATGCTGTGTGAAACAGCATCACCAGCAAGGATGTCAGGTGAAAACAACTCTTGGTCTGCCCAGAAGGAAAATATTAATGAGCATCTTTAGCATTTTTTTTTTCGTTCTACAAACTGTTTTCAATCCTGTCTCTTAGTAAAGAGTTAGAAACAGTTTTACAGATTGTCCTTTAAAATTTTTAAAGGAATGGGCCCCCAACAGCAGATTGCTACACGTAACTTTCTAGACATATTCTAATCTTTCAGTGTGCATTTCTGGATCCCACAACTTCCACTAGATGATGAAATGATGAAATTCTCATGATGAAATTCCCTTCTGAACAAAAATTATGTAAAGTCAGCTCTTGTTAAGTCAGTAAAATATTTGTCAAATTAACTCAATGGCTGTAAATTCAAGTAGAGTGTTAATCAGAAATATGGGGGTTTGAGTTCAGATAATTTTTTTTGCAAGGTATTTTCATATTTATGACTATGCTGCAACTTATGGTACCGGAAAGCTTCTGCCACACTGCCTCTTCTGGTTTTGTAACCACTCGCCTCTGATCTGAACTGCAAGGCTATATAGCGTGTGTTCATGGCTTCACTACCAAGATGGAGAAGACAAATATCAAGTTAACATCAGACAGCAACAAAAGCCAGCAGCTCCCTGTGGGCTAGGAGCATCAGCGGCTCCGGGCATCGGGCACCTCCCTGGGGACAAAGACAGGCCTAGGCCAGGACACGGGCCCATGGGTAGGGCTGGCTTGGTGGGGCCCATGGCTGGGTAGGGCAAGGCTGTGGGGAGCTGGAGACTGACCCTGCCGCAGCATCACTGGGACAGGGGCTGACATGGGACCCTGGGCTGTGGGCAGGGCGGGGGGAGCCCTGGGCAGGGGCAGGCAGGGCTGTGGGCAGGGTGGGGGGAGCCTTGGGCAGGGGCAGGCAGGGCTGGTGGTGCCCTCGGGGCACGGCCGTTGTCTATCTCCCAACTGAAACCATTTCCTCTCACGGCAGAGCTGTGTGCAACCAGGGTGTTTTTTTTAAAGTTGATGACAGGTGGTGTTGCCTCACTCCAGTGCTGCCTGCTTGTAAGACACAAGGATGCTTGCATTAAATATGCTTTTGGGGGCCCTCTTGTTTTCCTCCTCTGTTCTCTTTTCTGACATATTTCACCAGATCTAGACTTCATTCCCTGGCTTTTTAACATTTCAGAACTGGAATGACAGAATCCTGTAATACCAGTATTTTTCACCATTCACGTTTTCCAGTCTTTTCAGCATTTTTCAGTATTCAAGTTGCATAAAGCTCTGAAGTACATGGTACCTAATTATATACAGTTTCAAGCTATTGAGGCATCCAAATTTGAAGGAGGACAATCAAAATATCATTCCAGGCACAGATGGTAAAATGACCTGATAATTATCAGGCAATGTTAAGGGCGAGAAAGGGAGGAGGAGGAAAGACACTTTTCATGCCAGTGCAGCTGACAGATAAATTAACCACTCAGTAGTTTCTGTTTCACCTACCTCCAGTATGATATTCTGTGTAATGTTCCCCTTCCTCCCAGAAGATATAATGATAGTCCACTGCGGACTGCAGCTGGGAGTTGTTTGGGGAGTTGCACACCACACTATTGCACTGAACTTACTCTTTCCAAAGTACCTCTTCCTTCTAAATATTTTCCCATGTGCACATATAGTAAGTGCTAGTTGATATAAATAAAACTTTGGCACCTGTCATCTTTTGTGTGCAGTAGCTGCTCTAGAGCAGTTATAAACACAGTTCACTGGTTCAGAAGTCACTTAGATTTCTCACAGTATTTCAAAATAAACATTGTTATTATTTTTCCTTTCTTCTCAACATTATATAAAAAAAATTAGTCAGTATCAAATGATTGCAAATACCGTGTCTATTAAAACTAGATACCGAACACCATCTTTCATTGTGAATGTGCTGCTCCCCTTAGAGTAAAAGAAGTGAAACTGAATCTAAGCCTGAGTATGCCTAGACAAGTTTGAGACTTTGGGAACGAGTATGTTTGCCTTTTAAATTAAAAATACAATCTAATCAAATTCACTAATGACATATGTTCCCGTGGTTATTGTCAGGAGACCCAAGTGCTAGACTTACAGTTGCCAACAACTTGCTCTTTCACCTGGGACAAATCATTCAGACTCCCCATATCTTAGTATCCCCATCTGCAAAACAGCTCGAAAATACTGGTTACATGAAGTTAGAGGAAGGCTGACATCTTTAGTGACTGCAAAGTACAGAAGTTCAGAGAGGGCTGGAGGAATGTGCAATACAAGTTCAGCCTGCTACTAGACACAAATCATTTGTACAGAAAATAAATACACATGATTTGTGTAGGAGGTGCAAGAAAATTTTAAATTGCCATCCCCATATTTCCCAGTGTGAAATTTGCACCAGGACAGAAAAGCTAGAGAAACTGCTTGCCTAAGACTGACTTTACACTCAAATGAAAATCCTTTAGGTTCAGATACAGGAAATCTTTTTAATGTTCTCTCTGAGTGCTAGCAAGGTTAAAGTGACATCTGAGACAAAGTCTACATACAGTCACACAACTGCAATTTGCTTATGCAGTTATATGCATCTCTCACTTTAAAAACAAAACAAAAGGTTTAAGAATTGTCAGAAGCGATGCTTTTTTCAGAACTCTTGGCCAAAAGTTTGAAGCCAAGTGGCTACGTGTGTCTTGAGACAGAATCTCAAGACAGAACAAGCTTTCCTTCCCTGCTGTACATCCTTCAAAGAATTTTTTTTTCTCCTAGGGGTAGTTTTAAGAAGGAATTCCATATGTGTAAAGAAAACTATGAACACAAGTATAGCCGTCTTTCTGAGACCAAAACCATGCTAAGGAACAGAATTAATCAGGTGATGTAATACTGTCATCCGATGTTATCTACCAGTGTAGTTTCTAGACACTCCTGCGGGGCATTATCTGTTGATGGTTTGTATGTTACACATCTAATTTCCTTTAGCTGCTTCTAAAGCATACCCATATTTAAGCGTCTCTAATTCTACAAAACAGAAAAAAATATTTAACCTGTGTTCCTCTCCTTCTGTAGAATAACAGAATAATAGCAGAACAGAAAACAGAAATACTTTAAGTGAGAGAGTTCCATTCTTTCACTTAATTGAACCATTTTATAGCAGTTCAGTGCTATTGACACAAGTCTAAATAAAATGACTGTTATAGTAATGCAGCATCTGCAAGTAAGCTGAAGACAGAGTGTCAAGATTCTTAACTGCAAAACTCATCCCTTTTAAAGACACTTGTAACTCCTTTTAGAAAGCTAATTACATTTGAATACCCTCCAAGACAATGCTCAGCACTGGTTCATTGTTACAAAACTGCCCGATCATTTATTCTTTCCTGCGCTGCCATGTCTTAGGTGATGGTGACACCCTCCTGAGCACCAAGTTGTTAGCAGACAGGAGGAAGGACCACAGAGCTGTGTTAGCAGGCTGAGCAGGAGGTTGAAGCAACTTAAAGGAGATGGGAGTTGGGATGGCGATGGGGAACGATGTGCTTCTGTATTTAGGTAGCAATCCTACATACGGAAGCACAGACACCCTAAGTGTCTTGCCTCTGCAGTGGCCTCGTACCCCAACTAACTTTAGACAAGCTCATGTACCACCAGCAGCTTGTCCCTGACAGTACAAAGCTCAGCACAACCTGAACACTGGACCCTAGGAGTGGGTAAGTCCTCAGGCTACCAACTCTCTGTTGCTACAGTAGCACTCCTGACTATGCAAAGTGGTTAGTTAAAGTTAATTCAGCCATGGCACTCATGCATGGATGATTTGCTTTCATGTTCTTTTAGACCCCACACCTAATCTAGCACAGAGTCGGCAGGGCCACTTTCACTGTCCATCCTTCGAGGTCTCTGTGCGAGCTAAAAGTTGATCTTGAAAAGGACATTGCACTCAATCAACTTCAATCTCTTTTACCTAGTTATAGCAATGCAAATCCCAGCATGAATACGCTTATTCCAATTTATTATTAACCGGTATGATTTAAACCTAGTTTACACTCCTGCTTCTGAACAATTACAAAATGGTAGGGGTTGGAAGGGACCTCTGGAGAACATCTAGTCGAACCCCAATGGCTCTAACAAACATACAGCAAGGATTATTCAAGCTAATGCAACCTACTCATGAAGGTGAGAGTTGGGACAGCTCCAAGGTATAAAATGTGCTTAATAAGAAACTATTTCTCTTTTTCTGCTCTTCTGTGCAATTACAGGCTTCTCAATAAATGGCATGTTCTCAAGTTCAGGTACCAAATGTAGGCTGCCTGCCCACTCACTTTATATGAAGCCTTTCTTGTTTTCATGCCATGTAGAATTGCCTCTGTTTTGGCAGCCTGTGTTCCTTGTAAAGTGTGGGCTGCTGTGAGAAATCCCACATCTTGATTCATTAAGAGGGAAACCATATCTCAGTCTTCTCTCTCCAGTTCCTTCACAGGTTCTCATCACCTACAAGTCAAAGCTGCACACCAGAACCCTGGTGTTGGCAATTCCTCTTTTCAGCCCCAAAAAGTGAAGGAAAAGAAACTCTTACTTTCTTCCTCCCAAATTCTTTGCTTAGCTGGGTGCAAGTTTTATAGCCCCATCTTGTCAGGAAAGTAGGCTTACCACACGCATAACGTCCAGGCTTTACTACAGCAATTTAATCCTTTCCTAGGGAGTGCCAGCCCTCCCTCCAGGCTGCTCAGTCACCTGCTATGATTTAAACTGATGGACCAGAGAGAGACCAAAGGATCTTTATCCCCCTCACTATCCCTACCTCCAGTAAAGCCATTTTTTATATTTCTCCTCCAGCTTCTCCACAGCTCTAAAAGTGTATTTTTAGACTCATTTTAAACAGGCAGACGTAGTACATATTAAAAAAGATACCAAAACCCTTCTTTGAGTGTTTATTCCACATTTTGTTATTCATCTTTACTATACAATTTTGCTGTTGAACTCCCTTTGTTTCTCACATCTTCTTGCATTTGACTTTCAAGGAATGTTGCGGAAAGGCAGGATTTAAGACTGAAATCTAGAGCCACAAAAGCCCATAATAAAATTCTCCCTAACTCCAATAGAGCCAAGTTTTCCTCTTGAAAGCAAAATTTTAGAATAATAGCCAAACTATTTTGCAAACAGAAGCCAATAGTAAAATTCTTCCTAACTCCAGTGGAACCAGATTTTCATCCTGAAAGCAAATATTTTAGAATAACAGCCAAAGTATATTTTGCAAACATTTCAATAAATTGGTGTATTACCTGATGCACTTCAGGTGTAGCAAGGATACACAGCAAGAAAAGTAACCAAGAAGACCATGCGAAATAGCACACTGGGTTTTGCTCCAATATCATACTCATGCCCTCCAAAAGTCATTTACTCAACTTCGTGACAGCTGACTTTTTACCTTTGAAGTCACCTCTGAACATACAGTAGAGCTTCTATTAAATAGGTGTGTGTAAAGCTAAAGTTGCATTTATCACGAGATTGAAGATTTGCAGAAAAGGTTTTGGGCTTTGCCTGTAAAACATGGAAAGTGTTTTCACAAGAGATGGACAACATCTCATGCTGAACACACATCTGTGTATAAGCACACACACACACAAATTCACCTCTGCATAGCCTCACCAGAAGTGAATTTCAGATTTTCAGCAGGGTATGTTGTGGGGGGACAGGCATCTCCAGGGGAAGAACACCAGTAACCAGAAGGGAATAATCCTGCCCCAAACCAAATCTTTTCCATCTCCAGACTCTATCGCACAACTAGTGTCAGATTTGGTGCCAGTATGGAAAAGAGACAAAGGAAAACGTCCCTTTGCCTTTCAGCCATAGAATATGAAGTGTGTGGTTTAATACAGTCTTATTTCAAAAAGCTCCCTGTGTCTCTGAAACATTAACAGGGATTTACAGTAGTTCTCACACATGTTCAAATGTCAGCTGGTTTTATTTGTCTACAGCCCACTCATTCTTTTTTGCTCTCAGAGAAGCTGAGAATCAGTTGGTTTTGAAGCACTTTTCGCTCTTTTTTATGAAAGTCAACATAAAAAGTATCGAAGGGGCTATCAATTTATTCCATATTGGCATTACATTTTTACCTACTTTTTCTTTAAAAAGTACTCCATATGTTTTCTATAAACTACAATTATTTGCAACAAAATTCTCCCCATTTTTCCTTGCTATTCCTGGTGCTCCAGTGACTTATCTTTACGTGGATCTTTCACCCTCACCGGTGTGGAAAAGAGCAAACCCACAGCTTTAAAAAAAATAAATGCTGAGTTTGTATTTTATTTTATTTTATTTTATTTTATTTTATTTTATTTTATTTTATTTTATTATAGCAGTTTCTCTTCCCCTTCCCACTACTCAGGCCCAAGATTTTTGGCAACACTGGTAACTTGAAATCCCACTTTCTCCTCCCTTCGTGGTTCCTAATGGACTCTCCACCGCTTATGTTTTACGTAAGCGTATCTCTGCCCTCTCTCATCAGACTCAACGCTTTTGCCTAACCGGGAAAATCACGGCGATAATCCCCCCGATGCTACTTGCTGCGCGTTAACCGGCCCTTGGCCGGCTGCCTCAGCGCAGCACCTGCAGGCGAAGCCCACCCCGCGGCACCCCTCTTCCCCACGGAGCCGCCGTGCCCGCGGGGGGGCTGCTCGCCGCCGCCCGGCCCTTGCCAGCCCCCGGCCCCCCGCCCCCCGGGGCAGGGCGGCGGCCGGGCCGCGCACCCCCTAGCCCTCCCGGGCGGGCGCCTCCCCGCCCCGTCCCGTCGCCTTCGCCGTCGCCGTGCCCGGGCGCGGCGGGGCTGCGGGCGACGTCCTCCCCCGACTTTCTCCCCTCGCCGCTGGCGACCGGCGACACCTCCGACCGCCCCGCTCCTCCCGGCCCCCGCCTCCGCGCCGGCTTTGTGTGCGCGGCAGCCGCCACCTGGGGCGGGCGCGGTGGCGGTGGCGGTGGTGGCGGTGCGGCCCCGCACCATGCCGCTCCGCGGACGCCCCGCCGGGCTCCTGCCCCTTTGTCTGCTCTGCCTCCAGGCTGCGCTGCCGCTCCGCGGCCACCGCGGCCGCTACGCCGGGTAAGTCTGCCCGCCGCCCCTCTCCGACCCGGAGGGGCTGCGCGGGGGCGCGGCGGCTGCAGCAGCACCGCAACCGCGCTCCCTCCGCTAAACCTTCCCCAACGCCGCTAGCAAGAACCGGCTTGTATGTATGTGTTCGGGCTTTTCTTCCCGCTGCCGAGCTGTTTGTTTGCTTGTTTCCATTCAGTTGTAGCTTGTTCCGGCGCTTTCTTGCAATAGATACTGTAAGTCTCTGCTAGCAATAGGAGGGATGCTACATTGGGGAAAGGAAGAAAGTTTTAGTGTCCTTGTAGAAAGAGAAATTGCGATTATACAGGGAGAAAAAAGTTTTAGAGGCTTCACTGAAGTGAATGAAGGTTTGTATTTTCCTTTGGGAAACGGATTTAATGGAACTTAAAAGTGTTTTTTAAAAAGTTAAGCAATGTGCATTCTTACTGAATGCATGAAAAGCCCAAGCAGAAGGGAACCTGATTAACCGTACTGTAAGCAAGTGAAGACTTTTACGTGTATTTCATACTAGGCTTTCTTTCTTTCTTTGCTCTTTTGCTCTCTTTTGCTCTCACTCTCTTTCTCTCTCTTTCTCTCTCTTTCTCTCTCCTCTCTCTCTTTTTTTTTTCATTTAAAGTTAAAATTTGTGTTAGAAAGGGAAAGACTGAACTAAGTAGTAGTAAAAGGCAAACTGTGGTATCATTGTTAGGCTTTGCCTCCGAAGTGTCTGTTCTTCTTGCCTGGCTTAGAGACTTTGTTTTTAGCAAGTATTTAACAAAATAGTATCTCCAAAAGATTTATGATGTAAATGAAAAGTCAGATGAACATAGGAGCATTAGAAACCAGTGGCATCTTTGCACATACAGTGCAAAATTCATTCAAACTGACCAGCAAATTCCTCAGGATAAGCACACCTCCCTGTGGAAGTAGGAGCTGTATTATTCTTTTTTATTTTATTAAAGTAGCCAAGCCAGGCATGTAAGTTCTGCTACTAAAATGAAGTTTAAAAAAAACATTCCCTGAGCTTCAAGGATTTGGTAACGGGATATGAAACCATTCACCCCGGGTCACTATTAGTGATAGATAGGAGTTAAACAATTGACGGCTGTTTCACCATCTCTGTTCAGTTCCTTGGGTCCCCATATCAATCTGCAGTGTGAAACCAAACCATCTGCCCCAGTCAGGAGCCATCCTGGCAGTGCCAGGATGGCACGGGACAGAAAACTAAACTGTTTTCTAAAGCCAGGGTCCTGCCATAAGTTTTGTACAGCAGCACTGCTCTCTCTGCTTGGAGCCCATTGCACAGTTGTGGTCTCAGTAAGACCCAGGTTTTTTAAATTGGAGATTGCATTCAATTTGTTTGCAGATGACATTCAGATGAATAACAAATTGCCAGTGCTGGTACATAAGTTTTTCTGAATACTAATTACATGAGCTATCTATTGATTGGTGTATGAGATGTCAAAATACACATTTTAATATCCTCCATGTTTAAGTGAGATTGTCAATCTATAATCAAGTCAGTTAAAATAGAAAAAAATGCAGGCAGATTCAAGTATTGTACCTCCGCTCATTAATATGATTCACCAATTTTGTTAAAGTTTTTAAAATAATTTTCTTGTTTAAGCATTTTATGTGCCCCAGGTGGTGTGTGAAAGACCCACGCAACCTGTTGATCCCTGTCCTAGAAGTTTTTGCATAGAGTCTAGCCCAGAAAAATGAGACTTCTCATCAGTTTCCAGAATTTGGGCAAGTGCAATGAAAATCACTACTCAAAAAAAAAAAAAAAAAAAAAAAAAGGCTAGAGTTCATTATAAAAACTCTTGGTCAATAGGCAATTGTAGTAGGGGGCCAAGATACATTTACAAGCCTTGCTGAAAATGTGGTCACATTTGTAACAGAAACCAGAATGTGTACCACATGTGTAACACAAACTGGAAAAATAACCTGATATTTTTCCCACTCTACTAATCTTTTCCATTTCTACTATCCTGGCATTATTTGTGTCAATAAAAGATGATGAAAAATTAGTTTGAAGCAGGATGAAGGTTTCATCAGAATTTTGAATATATCTTGTCCTTCTGAGGCATCCGTCATCAGCCTGGCATTGTGGGCAGGATCATTTCATTTCCTCTGTGTGTGCAATTGATTAGAAACAGTCGAGCAGGTATTGCCATCAGTACTGAATCTGGTCATCACCCAAGGGGAAAAGTTTTTTGTTAGGTTTTTTTTTTGAGAAAGGCAATCAGGAGGTGAATATAGTTTTCTAATGCTCATCATTAAAAGGGGTGTCCCAACCACCTGACTTCATTTTGTGCTAAGATATGTGTGTCAATCCTAGTAACTTCTATAGTGTCAGCAGCTGTACCGTATAGGGGAAAAGCATAAATAGGGCAAAAGGATGAGAGAAAAAAAAAAAGAACACAAAAAGCAATGGAAAACATTTCTCATAAACTCAGGCCAGCACTAGCAGGCACAGAGCAATTGTAGCTCTTGAGCTGAGGACTCTGACCTAAGACAATTAATTCGTATTGCGCATGCAATACCACACTGTGTTCAGAGCAGACCACGTATGCCATATGGGCACATCTTTAAGCAGATGTGTTTCAGTTACCTTTGGGAAGTCAACAAATAGGTGGGAAGTCTCAGCAAGGAGGCAGCAGCTCTCATGCCCACTGAGTTCTTGCAAAGACTGAGGAACAGGTAGGTGTATTTGCCTCCCGCTGCCTCACACAACATGCAGGAGTTCAACCTGCCTCTCTGCTCTTCTGCGTGCAGGAACTCAAGAGGAGCTTGGAGCTACTGCCTTTGCCTCTAAAAGACATTGCTAATCAGCTACCCTACAGCAAAGTCAAAACTATACTTACACAGAAACATTTTTTCCTTCTCCCGTTTGCGTACTCTGTCCCAAGGGAGATAGGCAAGGGGGTGACACATCAGGGTTTGGACAGAGTAGATGCATTATATTTGAGAGGATTTTCCAGGAGGCCATTACCAGAGGTTCAGACAGGGCCAGCAAGGATAACCAAATGTATGGAATGGTTTAAGTGCCTGAAATAACCAAGTAAGCTAGGACTCTTTGATGTTTAATAGAAACAATTTAAGGCCTAACAGATGTCTACAAGCTTTGAGTGACATGGATGTGGTTGATAGAGATCAGTTGTTCACTGTTTTTTCCAGTTATAAGAAGTAGGAGGCATAAAATGAATCTAGCAGGAACCAGGTTGAAAAGAAACTTCTTCACCACACAGGTGTGAGACCTGTGGAAATCCTTGTTGAAAGATGTGAAATGTTTACAAGGATTCAAGGGAGTTTGATGAGTCCATGGAAGGGCGAGTTACTAGGTATGCTACTGAAATGACATCCAGGAGATCACTGCGTTGAAAGTAACTGTAGGCTGGGAGAGTAGTTACTGGTAATACAAACTTTTGCCTCATTGTCACTCTTCCTTGGGTAGTTGTCTTTTGACAGTTTTCCAAAGTCAGGTACTGGGGCAGATGGACTTTTTGTGGGTTTTTTGACCGAATGCAGCAATCTACCTACACAGGAATCCTATGAAGAAGGAGATAGCTTTCCACTAGCAGGTCAAGATTTCTTAGGACACAAAGCATCTCTCTCATTTGTTCTTTAAAAATCACTACTAAGATCTTTTTACTCCAGCTCATCTACCTCCACCTGTACATGGTGGTTGGGCATGTTCCCTCCAATTTTTACCCTGCTTCTGTTCTTCCAAAGCCTTTTCAGAAGTGTGTCTTGTCTCACCTCTGCTCTCACCTCAGATAACCAAATGCAGGCAAAGGCTTAAAAAACTTGGCCAGTTCTTCTCTAAAGTTTTTGCTGGATGTTTTAGAGTCTTTTTAAGTATTGGATCAAGATGGTAACTCCTCCAAAATGTTATTCCTCTGTGGGTTGCAGTGCTGCAGATAATTATCATTTCTCTTGGTCAGGTGAAGGCTATGGTACATGCTTACATGATTGTGTAACAGCCATGTAAAATAATTTTGGGAGTGATGTTGAGGTATCAACAAGGAAACTGAAAAGAAATGTTCTGAAATCCAAGATACAGTACGCTGCAGCTACTGGGACATCCCATCCTGAAAATTGTATAAACCAACTGTTCATGTAGATAAACACAGATACTAAATCTGAGAACATTCAGCAAATTTCAAGTATTTTAATGCCCATTAATATCCCTGCATACCATAGCTAAGTGCCTCTGATCCCACAATACCTTACACACAATAGATGGCAATTGTTCTGTCTCATGGAAAAAACACATGGGAGTGTGACAAAAATGAATTGCTGAGGGAATTGAGAAGTGGAAAGGAACTCCTTCTGTGTTATTCCCCTCTACAGATTTTTTCCAAATGTTTTAATCGGGGACTAAGAGATCTGCTTTGCTGTGTAAAAATGTTCTTTCTCTCTGCTCCTCAGCTCTCCTTCCCCACCCCCAAGCCAAAGTAAAACGTCATACACACAACTGGCAAAAAAAGCATTTGGAAAGCACACCACCAGCATTAATCATATTCATTCAGATGAAAACCACACTTAGTGCTTCTCTGGATGGTGTCAGGGAGCTTCTAAAAGGTGAAAAGCTGTGAGCTCTCTAGCACAAACAATTTTAAATATCCTCTTTTCAAATAACCAATAATTCTGTAATCAAAGCACCACTGATTCCTAAAAGGAGCACAGATCAGTGAAATCCACAACAACTCTGGGACCTCTATACCCATTCTTGGCTCAACACTGCAACTCTAATTTTGTGCTTTCTCATCACCTGATATTCCCCCTGCACAATATCATTTATGTTCTCCTGGAGGAAAAAAAAAATTACTGCCAAGTTGTGATTCTTTTTCTCCTCTAAGTCCAGGCATGGTAAATTTACCTTTTAAAGTCTCTCTGCCCTCCTCATTATAAATGAGAAATATGAAGTGGTTCAGTTGCTCCTTCTTTCCCTTTTTTGTTAAAGTAATTGGAACAACAGTGCACATCCACATTACCTAGCGGAAGTGAATGCCAGGCAAGGAGGCTCTCAGTTCATTATGGCTGGGTCTAAACGCATCTCCAGATTCCTGTCACCATGTGTCCAAATTGGGACCATACTTGTCCAAATTGGGACCCATTGGGTGATGTTGTGGTTCCTGTCTGGCCTCTGCAGGTGGAAAAGGGGGGCAAAAAACATGGAGAGTAGGGGAAGACATAAACAATCAGGACATGGGCAAAGCTTGCACCTATGCTTGGGAGCTTTGAACCTTTCCTAGGTTTCCTACATTAAATGCAACCTTTGGTCTTCCAGTACGAATGATTCTTTGGGAAGTGTAAAACCAATTTCAGTAAACATTTACACTTTCCTCACTTTTAAAAGTATATATGTTACCAGTGGGAATGTGGTATATTGTTAAAGAAAATTCGTGAGTCCAACAATTGTTCTGCAAAAACCAGGATACATTTAAGGTGTACTTTGACAAAGATACTTATAAAAAAAAGAGAATTCACATATCAAATCCATCTAGATTCTCAATCTACAGCATCCACTTTGAATCTACCAGCTTCACTGTCTCATGGAAATAAGTAGGCAAAGAAATGCAGCTTTTCCCAGAGCTTCTGGTATTAGTTGTAGTGATCTCCAAAGCTCCCACTTCTACACTGTACCCACTTTCAGCTGCTGCTGCTGTGAATTCATTCTCCCAGAGTCACTCATAGGCTTCTTAAAATGAAGTTCTCAACTCTGAATGTTTTGTACAGGACTTAACAGGGGACAGATACTACATAAGTTACATACATACTGATTTTTTAATTAAAAAAATTGGAATCTAAAATATGTGAGCAATTCACGTGAAAGACAGTGGAACTTACTTGTAGTCCAGAAGGAAAATCACAGTTCTGGAAGGAATAAATTTGAAAATGGGAAGCAAAAAATCTGCTTTTCTTGAATACATTGCTAATAATTTGTAGGGAATTTGTAGTTTCATACACTGCATAGGACTGTATCCCACACCACAATAAACAGGATCCCAAGGTCTCCTGAAATTCTAGTATCTGTAAAAATGTCATCCATATGTCTGAAATGGCCTTACATGGTCAAAACACCGTAGGAAACATTTATTGCTCTATCCAGTTGAAGGTGAATGGCCACCATTAATCATTTCTCACTATCTCCAGGAGGTAAACTCTGTCATCTCTGTTTTGCAGAACTGTCCTTCACTTATCTTTTCTCCTTAATTTTACCTCTGAATACATAACAGAAATTGTACTCCCTCATCTGTTGTAGAACACAGTATTTAACAGTGCACTGTGTGCACGATGTTCAGGCAGAAGTCAAGAAAGAAACAGATATGTTGGTCATATATTGGGCGTCTGTTCAGTAGTCCTGTAAGCAAAACCTGCTGTGAGTATGCATATAGCAGTAAAAACTGAAAACTGGCAGTGTAGTTCACCATTCACATTTTTACTGTTCAAGCAGTATGATTTGTTTTGCTCCCAGGTAGGAGATAAAGAGAATTTTCCTGCAGTTTGACCCTCTACACCAACCCCCCCCCCCGAAAACCCAGCATTGTTACTGTCCCCTGCCCACCTAGCTTATGTATTTATGCCATCAGTATTATTTTTCATGCAGAAATCAACTTTCAATGAATCCTGTACTCTCCGTTCTATTTAAAATGATAAGCAGGTTTGGTCACAAAATGAGAACCAATAATTACAATTATACATTAGACCTCTCTCTGAAAACCCTGCTGCAGGCAAAACTCCTTGCAGAACTTAACAGGACTTTTGCTGGTGTCAGATCTGCAGGAACAGACCTACAGTCAGCAAACTTCTGGAGGCAATTAAGCCCAATCCTGATTTTTTTCAGTAAATTTTGATTCTGATTTAAAGGCTTTGTTCACACAGTTAAGTACAAAGATGTGGTTCTGATTTAATATTGGTGTTACAGCAAAGCATGCATGGATTTTAAGGGTGCTACTGATTTACACCTCAGTATATCAGATCAGAATCAGACCTTAAACAGACACTGATTGTAAGGAAAGCATCTGCAAAGAAAACTCTAAAACTGCTTTTTGTGCAAGGCATCTGAGGGTATGTGAGACAAAGTACTCTGAATTGAAAAGGTATTCAGAGCAATAAATGGATGGGGACGATATATTCCATTTTTTTCTAATACTTTGTCCCTTTTGAGCTTGCCAAATGAGGAGGAAGGCCAAGGACCTCAGTGCTTTCTTATGAAACTAAAAGCCAGGCATTGCGCATCGCCCAGGAGGAGCAAGGACGCCTGGTCTTTGGGTGGGTGCTGACACAGGCTGGCATACAGCAGCAGGCAGGGAGCATGGACCTGCTCCTTCTGCCAGTGTCTGAATTAGGCTGAATGCTCTGGAGAAAAAGGTTCTGCTGAGCCCCCCTCTTCCCCTGGGGAATGATAAGACTTGCAGTTGTGCTTATTTAAAGAGAAGCCACACCATAAAGTTACCAGGCAAAGCAATACACAGAACAGCACTTGCTAAGGAGATGTTCTAGACTGCTTAAACACAGCCATGAAAAAACCAGAAGTATCTTATAAAATGAAAAAAATTTTTACTTTCTGTATGTTCTACAGCTCAGTTAGAGCCTCCCTCATACAGCGGAGGCAGGACCTTGAAAATGAGTTTGTAGGGGGTTATTACAGTAAGGTTATTCTAAGAAAAACTTACTGTTTGTTATACTGTATTTCAAATACCTTCAGGAGAGTAATGATACAGTTTGCAGCATCTCATGGTTGACTGAGAGAAAGAAAAAGAGGCTCTTTTTAATTTAGATTTTTGTCTTGCATTTGGATAATAACTAATTAGTAGAGTATCCTACAGGTTTGAAAGCCTCAGGTAAGCAGCATAAAAGGCGGTACATGTTAAATACAAGGCAACATAACAGCTTGTTAGGCCAGAAGATTAGAAGACTTTTTTTTTTTTTTAAAGACACTTAGCATACATGATAAAACTATAGTCTGTAGATGGATTTTAAATGTGAATGTTTTGGCCATTTTAGGGTTTTTTTTTTTCCCTTAGTTAACTTAGTTAAAATAAATGAACAGATTAATGCATTGAAGTCAGGCATTGAATTATATAATTATGGGATAGGACCCTGAAAGAAAGTCAAGCCTTGAGGACAGATGTGAGAAATGACTTTAGCAGGCCTGATGAAAAACTGGTGCACTCTTTGATTTACTCCACCGTACTCCTACCAAGATTACCACCAGATGCTACTCTAAGGCTTCAACGCAGTGACACGGCCAAACCCCGCTAACCCCCGCTAATGGCTGGCTGCTGCCAGAGCAGGCGGTTGTGCTCCCGCTGCTCCAGATGTGCAACCCCTGCTCAGGGACTGGCAATCCTCTGCCTACAGCGAGCCAATTCCAGGAGAAAAGAGAGCAAAAAAGCACATCCCCCCCCCCCCCCTTTTTTTTTTTCCTTTCCTGGACTAAATTTCAATTTGTCAGGCTGTGATCTGGCTGCTGCAGGGCCTCTGAGGTGTTCGTGTTGGCACAGGGAGGGGGCGGGAGTGGCTGATTTTTCGGTATCTGGCTGTGTACCTCAAGCCTCTCGGTCTCCCTGTGCACATATACAGTGCAGATGGTTGTCTGAAAACAGTTAATTCCAGGTGTGAACATCAAGGAGCCCACCATGGTTTTACCTTGGCGTTCCTGATCAGTCTCGACTACCAGATTCCTTTCCAGAAACAATCCCAAATGAGTGTTTCAGGCTCACAGAGAAAATAGTGGGATGCTTATATTCAAATAAGCACCTTCCTAAAAGTGCAAAACCAAAGAAAAAGTTAACCTTGTGTGGTAGGTTGACCCTGGCTGGAGGTCAGGTGCTCCCCAAAGCCTCTCTGTCACTCCCCTCCCCAGCTGGACAGGGGAGGGAAAAGGTAATGAAAGGCTCCTGGGTTGAGATAAGGATAGGGAGGGATCCCTCACCAGTTACTGTCACGGGCAAAACAGACTCAACTTAGAAAAAGTAATCTAATTTATTACCAAGCAAAAACAGAATAGAGTAATAAGAAATAAAACCAAGTCTTAAAACACCTCCCCCCACCCCTCCCTTCTTTCTCTCCCTCCTCCCCCCAGAGGCACAGGGGGACGGGGAATGGGGGTTGTGATCAGTTCATCACACTTTGTCTCTGCCTCCTCAGGGGGAGGACTCCTTACACGCTTCCCCTGCTCCAGCGTGGGGTCCCTCCCACGGGAGACAGTCCTCCACCAACTTCTCCAACATGAGTCCTTCCCACGGGCTGCAGTTCTTCACAAACTGCCCCAGCGTGGTCTCGTCCACGAGGTGCAGTCCTTCAGGAGCAGACTGCTCCAGTGTGGGTCCCCCACAGGAGCACAAGTCCTGCCAGCAAACCTTCTCTGGTGTGGGCTCCTCTCTCCATGGGGCCACAGGCCCTGCCAGGAACCTGCTCTAGCGTGGGCTTCCCACGGGGCCACAGCCTTCTTTGGGTGCATCTGCCTGCAAAATGCTGGTTTGGGTTTTTTCTTCCTTCTTAACTATGTTATCCCAGAGGCGCTACCACCATCGCTGAAGGGCTTGGCCTTTGCCAGCAGCAGGTCTGTCTTGGAGTTGGCTGGCATTGGCTGTATTGGACATGGGGGAAGCTTCCAGCAGCTTCTTGCAGAAGCCACCCCAGTAGCCCCCCCGCTACCAAAACCTTGCCACGCAAACCCAATACACCTTGGTACTGGCCATCATCACATGGATGTTTTTGAAGCTAAGGGACTTGGTCATTCCTAATGTCTGAAGAAGCTGTAAGTCCTTCTTTGCATAACACACAAGACTGACACGGTAGTGTCTACAGAAAAATAATCTCTACATTTATTAAATAGGGTGGTTTAAGGAAACAGTAGCTGTATTTGTCAAGGAAACAGGGAAGACATTTAAATAAGGACGTTTTATTAAAAACTCTGCTTTTTTTGTCACAGCACAGTTTCAACAGGGAAATAAACCTTGGGTTCACTCAAACTTTATAGGACAGGCAGCCAAGAATATACTCTGCCTAAAATTTATACCAAATAACAAGAGTCGCCATGTAAGCACACTGCAAAGTCTGGGCTAGTAAGCCAAGTGTCTCAGCAGAATGAGCTTGTGTCTTTGCCATTAGTACACAATGTAAATATACGCTGTGGTACAAAGACAGTACATCATGTCTTTATCCTACTCCGTATCAACAGGCTGGATCCCTGATCTGTCTGCCTGTGGTAGTGACAATGCTAAAACATATATATGGTGATCATTAATAGAACATAAAGTCTAATTTGCTTTCTTTGTGAAAAATTAAATAGTTTCGCCTTCTGTTCACCTGAGGTTCTTTTGTTTTGCTTTTACCAAAAGCAGTTATCTTAGTTTTGATACAGTCTTAAAATCATGGCCTATTAAAAAAAAAATTCAGAGGAAATCAAAGCATTGGAGTATAAAAGGTAAAAGCTTTTATATTTACTATCCAACAGTATAAAAATAATTCCTGATGTATTTTCTGAGGCCTAGCCTACAATTGTAACTGCAGTGAAATATGTAATTATGTAGGTTTTGATCCCTACTGCAAGAGTTGTTTCTGTTCAACACTAAGTCGTCCTGAGGGAGAGTGGTGGCTCTCCCTCTGAAGCAGCTGCAAGGAGCAGGAAGTGCGGGAACCCAGAGCTCCTCTACTCAGCAGAAGGGTGACCACATCTTGTGAGGAACGCTATCTGCCTGGCATGGGCTATGCAGTGTCTGAGCATGTTTGGTGTATCGTATCTCTCAGAGGCCCCAGGCAAAGAAACATCACCTGGTCTACATCATCAACCTCTGTCAGACAGATACATGACAAAGATGCTCATCTACTGTTGCCAGACAGTTCTGGGCCAACATGGAGACAGAAATGTGGATATCTGTGGTGGGTTGACCTTGGCTGGTGGCCAGGTGCCTACCAGAGCCACTCTATCACTCCTCCTCCTTAACTAGACAGGGGAGAAAAAGTATAACGAAACACTTGTGGGTTGAGATAAGGAGAGGGAGATCACTCACAATTAGTCACAGGCAAAACAGTTTGAACTTAGAGAAAACTTCATCTAATTTATTATCAAGCAGAACAGAGTAGACTAATGAGAAATAAAACCAAATCTTAAAACACCTTCCCCCACCCCTCCCTTCTTCCCAGGCTCAACTTCACTCCCGGTTTCTCTCCCTCCTCCCCTCAGAGGCACAGGGGGGACAGGGAATGGGGGTTGTGATCAGTTCATCACACTTTGTCTCTGCCTCCTCAGGGGGAGGACTCCTTACACGCTTCCCCTGCTCCAGTGTGGGGTCCCTCCCACAGGAGACAGTCCCTCACCAGCTTCTCCAATGTGAGTCCTTCCCACGGGCTGCAGTTCTTCACTTTCACGAGGTGCAGACCTTCAGGAGCGGACTGCTCCAGCGTGGGTCCCCCATGGGGTCACAAGTCCTGCCAGCAAACCTGCTCTGGCATGGGTTCATCTCTCCACAGGTCCACAGGTCCTGCCAGGAGCCTGCTCCAGCATGGGCTTCTCATGGGATCACAGCCTCCTTCAGGTGCCTCTACCTGCTCTGGCATGGTGTCCTCCAGTGGGCTGCAGGTGGAATCTCTGCTCCCCATCATCCTTCCTCCATGGGCTGCAGGGGAATCTCTGGTCCAGCGCCTGGAGCACCTCCTGCCCCTCCTTCTTCACTGACCTTGGTGTCTGCAAAGTTTCTCACATCTTCTCACTCTTCTGTCTGGCTGCAAAAGCTCCCCCTAGGTTGGTTTTTTTCCTTCTTAACTCTGTTATCCCAGAGGCGCTACCACCATCGCTGATATTGGCTTGGCCTTGGCCAGCGGCAGGCCTCTCTTGGAGCTGGCTGACATTGGCTCTATTGGACATGGGGGAAGCTTCTAGGAGCTTCTCACAGAAGCCACCCCTGTAGCCTCCCCTCTACCTAAACCTTGCCATGCAAACCCAATACAGTACCCTCAGCCTCAGGTTTGGTGAGGGAGGCAACAGGGGCTTCAGCCTTTCCTCCCCTCTATGATGTATGTTGTTTGTTATATAAGGTAGTTATGTCTTTCAATGCCTTGCATCTAGCCTCACCTGCCAAAAGTGTGTATCAAATTAGGAAATAGGTGTCCAGTGAGTTCAAGTGCTTGTGCAATTCAGAAGCAGGGTAGCAGGTGTCACAGACCTGGAGACTTTAGGACCATCAGTGTCTCATCCTAGCATCCAGGCCCTCCATGTATGCTTAGTCCTTAGCCAGTGGGTGGCATGCAACCCACCGGTCTGTTATTTTTCCTATGTCCATCCCTCTTTCCTTGGACCTATCATCTCTTCTCCATAAGATAACTGGCATTTTTTGGCTATATGATGAGCGATGGACAAAAAGGCACCCAAAAAGTCTGGTAGTCAGCACAGGCTGCCCCTGCCTGAACAAAGTGGAGGACGATTTGTAATGATTAGCACGTATCACTCATAGACAGATGGGAAAACAGTACAAAATGGTAGAAAGATTAATTAGCTTAAGCCTCTGGGGGATGATTGAAAAGTGAAATAAAGCCACTGTCCTACATGGTAAGGAGTCAGTATAGACTAGTGTTCAAGATGAGTTAAGCCTTATGTCTCCTTTTTATAAGGGGCAACCTCTCCAAATGCTATAAAAGCTCCACCGAGGAATGGTGGGTGAAGGGGCCCCAGGCTCAGGAAAACCTGGTCTTTTGCTTCTGCTGAATGAAACTGTAAGAGTGAGGAGAAAACCTGCAGATTTTACCTTGTCAGACCAGATCAGTCCTACCGATTTGCAGACAGCAAAATAGTGCCATGAAGCAGTTCAGGGTACAGAACTATAGAGAACAAGGGATCCACACTGTGCTCTGTGAAATCTGATCTTTCTGCATTGTTTTTCTTTAATCCAGCATCCATTATCTGTGCTGAAAAAATACACATGAGCTTTTACGTATGGCAACTGCACTGGGGGTGGTCTTTGAATTAGAAGGCATTTGCTCGCAGAGCCTGCAGCAAGTCACGCCCGCTGCAGGCTGCACAGTTATACTGGAAAAAAAGAAGCAAACAGGAGACAAAAAGCATTCTTTTGGATGGTTAAAGAGGACAGGTCTGTGAAAAACTAGGAGGTCTGAGGAAAGAGGTTTCTAATATTCAGGTGTATTTGCTGTGAAGTGACATTAACTGAGGGAAGCAAGATACATTTTAAAGGTTTATTCTACAGGTAATGGATCTACCAGATTTCAGTTATCTTGTTAGACCTAATGAAATACAGTCTTAATGATGGAGTAGCTAATAGCTGGCCAACAAAAAATGCTAAATAATCATTCTGTTAAAACATCTAAAATAAACAGAAAAAAAAAAGGGACTTTATGCAGGAGGAAAATGCAGGGATCTCACTGGGAGGACCAGTTTCACAGCGGCCAATGGAAAACATAATTATTAGGTTGTGTTTAGCAACCGACAGTCCCTCTGCCCCATTGGAAAACATTACTTTTTTCAGGAGAAAAAAATAACACAAACTTCAAGCAAACAAAGAAGGAATTTTTAAATTAGTTGTTGTGGAAAGAACTGTGCTGCTTACAAGAATAAATAAATGTGTGAATTTCAGGTAATATTTTTAAAGTTATCAAATAGCATGCAGAGTATTTATTTTTAAACTGCATGGCTATAAAACACCAGATGTTGTACAATGAAGTAATGTCAGAGGAAGACTGGACTCTGTTGTCTATGAGGAACAGGCAGATGCTTGCTTTTAGCAGTGACGTCTTGCTCATTAAACACGAAAGTTGGCTTTCAGTGCAAGGATACCAAACGCTCTTCACTGACTTCAAGACTTGTGTCCCCGTTGCCTATGGGGTTTTGTCATTTTAAGCTTAATTATTACTCATGTGAAACAGGGAAGGGGGAGTTTAAAATTAGAGTTTATGAAGTAGGAGTTATCTTATGGTAGGGATTAACCGAAGGAAACATATTGCCTGTTGGATGAACGTGGCAGCCAAAGCCAAGAGGCCTTTGCAGTTGGGGCCACACATTGTCTTGATGAATGGCTTAGGTCACTCCAGTCTATTTTACAAAAGGAAAATGAAAGTACAACAAAAAGATGTATTTTTCATTTGAGATGGAAACCCCAAAATTCTGATATAAACGCAAAGTATCACCTCATATATTGTGTTGCTTCTTGCATAATATAAGTTTTTGGCAGCTTATTCATAGCCATGTAGCATGCCAACTCCATTTTCCATGAAACTTTATGTAAGGATAGCTGGGCACAAAAAGAGTATAACAAGAAAGAAGCTGCAGAAATATGGAGCTGACAATTTAATAGCTTTGTATAGCTCTGAATTTGTGTGGTACTAATTCACAGAACATACCAAGTGTAGCTCAGTGTGCACACATTTTGCACATCGCAGCTTTATTGACTGAAATAATTGCAAATGGAAATGAATTCACTTTATTATTTTATCTCAGTGTACAATGTAAAAAAGACAATTTAAATTGTAAGTGTATATTCATATAAAAGCAGAGAATGTGATTTTAGCTGGATTTTTTAAATTTACCTGACAACAAAAATAAACACAGCTGTGTATCTTGGTTCTGATTTTACTGGGTAGTGGACGTGTACTGTTGCTGCTGATTTAAAAAAACAAACCCAAAACAAACAACCCTTCAGTTTATAATTTTGCTAAATCCCATTCCTTCAGGCATATCAAAGCAGCTGTCCTCTTCTGGGACAAAAACTAGAGCAAGGCTGAGGTACAATATTGATCACAGGTTTCAAAATTTGTGCACTCAGGATAGCATAAGACAATGGAAACATTATGTATTTCTTCATGTGAAATTTCGTCTCACTCTTCTAGTCCATTTCAGTCAAATTGAGCTACATCCTGTTTATCTACCAAAACCTCAGCAAAATTAAATAGACCAACCAAATCTTTCCCTTCCTTCGCTCCAGTGTTTCACCTTTAGATGGGGAGCAAGTACATTAGAGGCTCTAGCTGATAAAATCACTGGGTGCTACAGCAGCAGAAGCAGATTTTTAGTGAAAAATGCTGCTTGGGGGACATATCTTGGCAAGCAACAGCTCCCTGATGGAAATAGCATTTGGCATCAAAAGTTCTTTTACAGAAGGCCTACGTACATAGTTTCTCAGTTGTGGTTTTCAAAGGACCTTTCCTTTTGCTGGCTGTGCAGGTGCTGAGCTGAGATTACAGCCTGCTGCATAAAAACCTGCTCCTTTTCCTCAAACCTGCCTCTCAGTTCTAACCCCCCTGGTCTACTTCATTGTCCTGTCTCGTCGTAAACAGCCTGCAGAACCGTTCTGGGTAGGGACTGGCATTTTACCACCTGCTGCATCAGCAGATAACTCCAGGTCTTTGTTGTCATGTGTCTGCAGTATAATCAAGTAATAGTAGTTTCAGCTCTAACACAGGTCTGTTGGATCCGGCCAGTATGATAAAGAGCAGTCTTACACTCGTGAAAATAAGCTTAATTTTTTACCAGTGTGGATGCTTTCAGTTTAGGGATTTGTTTTCCGATGGACAGAAAGCAACAAACACTGATGAGATGATTTATTTAAGGAGCTAGCAGCTCTCTTTGGCATTTCGTTATTTTTTGTGACTTATAATAGCAGGAAAGAACCTAAATTGCATTTATGAAATAAACTGATAGTTTCCATCAAGTATTAACAGACAAAGCTCAGTCTCTTAATATGTCGATATGAGCAAGCTTGAGAAATAGCTGATGCCTGAGTGCAAGACTCTACTGACACCCTCTGAACTCGGTATCTTGTTCTCCTGGATCCCTTTGGATTTTCTTGGTTTATTTGTTTGGTTTTAGTAGTTTTCTGGATGTGAGAGTTGGAAATTATGATCAGTTAAGACATGAATAAGCAGTTAAGAGACAAGTAAGTCATAAAGAGTAGGTCTAAGAGACATTATCTACCCTGTTTGTTTCAGCCCAAGGTAACTCACATTCTGGATGCAGTTGATAGCAATGTCCTTTTTCACTAAAAACGATATGTATTTTTATACATTTACACAACTATGTGCATCAACATTTCTGAAATGGGACAGGCATCCATTATACCTCTGAACCTGTTAAATCAAAGCAACACACAGAAAGGTAACTGTCTTTCATACCAAAAGTACGAATGGCATGATGTCATTCAGTAAGGTAGACTAAACAATCTGTCTTTTTTAGATAAAAACTATAAAACCTTTAGAAACATTTACTGTATCAGGTATCTGATGAAAATTACAGTAATAAATCTGAGATGTTTTAGAAACCATATTCCCAGGACAATTACAGAATGCCCTAGGCATTTGCTGTCTGCCTGCTCTGAAGCAGAACATGTTTGCACCATGTTTCATAAATTTAACTTTTGCAGCATGGAGTGTTTTCTTCTAAGAGAACAGCAGTGAATTGTCTATACAAAATGAATGACATAAAATCTCAAATGGAGAGTTTGGTATTTCAGTGACAAAGACATAATACTTAAAGAAGATCTCTGCGTTTGTGGTTTTTCTTGGTTTAGCAAACTAGATTCCAGATGGATGTTTAACAAATCACCAGTGCGGTAAATGCTTTTTAACAATCAAGTCATAAATAAATGTAAAGGCATGTCTCAGGAAATCAGTTGTAGGTTGTTAGAGCAGTGCCTGTAAGGTCTGCTTGCTACCACGGATGCCACAGGGCTCCAGCGCTGAGAATGGTACTTGGCAGATTAATGGGATTTGCTGTGCTTTGTCAGCGGGCTGAGTCTTTCAAAGTAGCCCCTTCACCATCTTCCGTGCCATCTCCCGGTAGAAGAGCCAAACTCATCACGTCACATTCAGCACAAATGGTCCAAGCCATAAGTCAGTTGTAACCACATCTTGGAACTTTGAAAACACAGAGTCGCTGCTTTGCCAGTTTAGAGTTTCGGGAGGGCAGCCAAGGTACTGCAGGGCGGTTTTGGTGGAGTTACAGCAATGAAATCAGAATCCAGCCAAAATTGAACGCTCCTTAATTTGAGGAAAAAGTGATTACTAGGCAAATAGGTGAGATTTTCACAAGTTTCAGTTCGGAGTATTACGCCTTTTTTTACCTGGGTGGAAGCAATAACCTTGCCATCTAATAAGAGCTCTGGCTTTTTCGTTTAGCAGAGCTCCCCAAAAGTGAATTACGATTTTTTTCTTGGGAGCATAAGGGAATCCCAAACCCTACTGCATTAATACTCAAAGAATGTTTTTCAAGTCACACTTTTTCTTCAAGCTTATAACTTCGTTGTTCCTTTAGAGGGCATGAATAACACTGTCACCTTATTTTCTGATTTTTGATTTACCTGTTGAATTGCTGGGGAAAAATGCAGATTCAGGAATCTGAATAATTCTGGGTATTATTGGCTCAGCAAGTTCACATTTTGGACACTTGATAGTAAACAAGCTGTTTTCTCCAAAAGTTACAAGATTCTCCAAAATGAATGAAACTGTAATGCATTTTAATTCCCATTGTGACCAGAATTTCCCAACCTCACCCCACATCTCTACACAAATATTTATATTATCTAGCCATAAACTGAGTATAAAATTAAATAAGAAACTCCATACTCCATTTTACAAACATTTCTCCATAAATTAAGTCATATTGGTAACAGATTCTGAGCCCACAGAAGTCAAAAGCACTATTTGAAGTAGTAAGATGAACTAGTTAAAGGGCCGTTTTTTCATGTTTTAAATTGTTAAGAAAGATTTTAAAGCTTTTGTTTTTTTAAAAAAAAAAAAAGAAAAAAGAAAAAAGAAAAGGAAGAGCTTTTAGGTGTGCCAGTGACCACAGTACCTCACATCAGATTGTGAATGTTTTATGCTGTCCTTTTGGGATATCGATCACAGGACCCATAAGTAAAGAGTCAGTAAAGGAAAGAGTCTCCCAGGCATGAGACATCTGGTTCTTTGGCAGCCTACGCAGACTTTATATTGCCAGCTTTAAACTGGGTCTTTGAGTTTGCCACATGCTTTAACTGACGATGGGCTGTCTGGACTGCCATGTGTTCCTGGTTGCGGTAGCTTTAACATTTAATGTTTAGGCTTATTTCCCTCCCTTCTCTCCCTCAAAGATCTCTGCATAGGTAAAGCTTCACACTCAGCCCTGGTATTTAGGGCTTACAAGATTGCTCTTCTAAGCCTCTAAATATGCATTTCTAATTGGTTTTCTAAGGACTGGGACAAATTTACAGTACTACAAGAATTATGATCCTGAATATTCCTGTGCATCACCCAAAATTCTACATTTGCAGACATTCAAAAGAAGCAATTAGAAGATTTCCCAACCACAAGACCATTAACACATCCATTGACTGGTCAGAAACTTCTCAGTTGCTTACTTTACTAAACTGAGTCTGAAGTTTATATAATTGTTTCTAGCTTGGTGTCGGGCTCAATTATCAAAAATCTTTTACTAGAGGAAGTCAGCTGGAGGAATTGTGTTTGTCAGTTATGAAAATGAGGTCTAGGATCAAACTGGGCATGTCATCTGAAACACAGATTGTAAATAGTCCCATTTATGTATATCTTGATTTAAGGTATTCTGCAAAGAAGGTCCTTACTGCCTGTAGAAGAAGCTGCTGTTAGGGAGAAGAATTCTGATAGTTATCTCTTGGATATTAAACCCTAATAAAAACATAACATTGCCTAGAAGGAGCATCAGTATTTTTCAGATGAAGTGAGCTAGGAAATAGAGGAATCGAGATAGTTCCTTCTTAGTGTATTCCATTTGTGTGTTGATTACAGCATCCTAGTACCCTTGCCCCTACATCTGGCACTTCAAGCATGTATATGATGTACCTGTGCTGCTGAATGATCTGGGGCCATCGTATCATCAGGCCTTCCGGAGTCATGGAGCCAGCTATATTCATACTGATCTTAAGAATTAGTTGGGTGGTTTTGTTTTCTGCTCAGATGATGCAATCAAGTGAATATCTAGTCATCTGAACTGTCATGTAAAATGGGTCTCCACTGTGAACCTTTGTATTCAAACCCAGCAGATAAATAGCCTAATGCCTTTGTTTTCCTTTGCTCATATTTTTTTTAAAGTTCTTTTAGAGTCTGCACAAACTGTTTGCATACTCTAAGTCAGGAATGACTGGGAAAGCAGAAGAGCATCAGGCTAGAGGACTGCAGTTAGCACTCCTCTCTGGCTCTGTGTGCTATTTATCACAAGTGTCACTGACTTCTCCTGTACCCCAGAAAATGATTAAACACCACAATATGTTACACAGAGTGACAGTCAAGTGTTTTCGTACAAATGCCTGCTAACCTCTACAGATAGACCTTTTTCCCCAATTGTATTTTCTATAAAGTTGTAAAACCTTCTGTCTTTATGCCAGTCCCTCTGTCTGCCCACCTCTTCATGTCCAGATTCACAGTTTCTACTTCTTCACTTCTGTTGCTGCTGAGCCCTGCCCCAGCCTCCATCTTCTGCAGTGCCATCCGTGCTCTTGGGATAATGATGCTCTCACTTCTCTTCCAATTTATTGCTCATGTAGAAGTCGCTACTGCACTCGAACCTTAGACCAGCGATCAGCCACACAATGGGTTATGCATCTTTCATAATCTGATATAAAAAACATTGCAGTGTGATATTACTAAATACGCTATTAAACTGATTTGAAAACCATTAAAATAGTTTCACTTATAATATTGGTATCAAAGGGAGCATAAGTAAAAGGGCTTCTGCTTCTTCTCTTGTTTTCACTGTGAACAATAATGGGTCGAGGGAAGTCAGCAGCTACTCTGCTCGTTAGAGGATGCCCAAAAGCAAGTTTTAAGTGTTGCTCATTAAGTGTGAGCATCAAGGAAACTTACAGCATCGGGAATCTCTTTGTTTTCACATCCAAAGAGACAGCAAATGGCAAGCTAGCAGCTACTCCGCTCTGCTCCCTAAACCAGCCACGGATCCGGTGCATTTCTGTATCGTACTGTATTTATCTGGTCATGTGTGATAGCACGATCATTTGCAACAGTAATAACACAGCACCAGGATGCCACTTACTGCTGCAGCAAACTGTATCAAGCTCTAGCAGATTACCAGGCTTCCTGCGGACAAATAGCACCTAAATATTCATCTACCCGGGGAATTAGGCATCTGTTCACTTTATCTACGGAACTGATAGCCTCTTTGTTACACAGTTCATTCTCGTGGCAATTGACCTTCAGAATAAATGTGAAATGCAAACCTCGGAGCATATAACGAGCCTCTAAAATCTGTCAAATCACTTAGTAAAATGCATCACTTTTGGCTCAGACAAAGTACTTCCTAATTTAAGGTTGACATTTATATGTTACTGAAAAATAGCTAAACATGAATACTGAAGAGGGGAAAGAAGCTAGAAGCATCAGAATTAATAGTTAAACTTTTACAGCACTTAATTTTAAAAGTTAGGCTAATGGCATGAGATTCTAAAATCTGTAAAAACAGAGAATTTATGGTTTTGCAAAAGACCTTTAGAAAGCTATGTTCATGCGTAGCTGGATCATTAAAATATTTTATGGAGAAGTTTTGAAGAAGAGTGTTTTGGTTTCATTGGCACTTGCTTAAAACTGTAATATTTCACATAAGAGTCTAATCAGGAACTGAGAAAGCTTATTTTACACATTTAAGTATGCACCGACTTTGATAGCATTCAGATCTCAACACTTGTGTAACGTAGTGCCCCTGTAGGCAGAAAACATCTGTCAAGTAGAGGTGGTAAAAACAAAAGTTACTCTGGGTGTTTTTTTATGAAATTGGCCTTCAACAGAATAGAAATTTCTGTGAGAGTTTTTCCATGCTTTCACTGACCCTAAAAAAAAAGGCAGCAGAGGTGTTCAAAAGATATTTTAATAAAAATCTTCTGGAAGTCAGATAGATTAACTTCCTTCTTATTATTTCTCTGGAAAAAAAGAAATTACCTGAGTAGTTATTGGCAAATCAGGATTTATCTCAATTACGACAAAAGCCTGAGGGTGAAACTTCTCTCACCAGAAGGCAGGATGACTTGTAGCTCATGTGTTAATGACATGGATTTGAGTGGGGGAAAAAAGTTTTTTGCAAGCAGTAGTGTAGGATAAACATCCACGCTCTCAAACACAGCGTTCTTCTGCGGGAAGAAATGCCCTCCAGTAGTTATACTACCTTTGGTAAATTTAAAGTATGACTTTTGGTTAAGTTTAAACCTAAGCAAAGATCTACTTGTAAGTCTTGGCATATTGAGTCAAAATAGCCATCCTTTCAGGTCATGTCTATGCAAGTAGTGCAATGTAGACACACTGATGAGACTGGATCAGCTGGTGCTGAGGACCAGACCTTCTCCACACTATGTGAATCTGGTTGGGTTTTGCTTTGGACTGGCTGTTCTGATCCCACAGGCTGAAAGCCCGTTTGTGATTGGGGCACATTACATGCACCCAGGTGCATCGCTCTGTCCATGTTCAATCCAGTTCGCGCACCCTCAGACTGGTCCATCGTGTGACGTGCACCCAGAGGCTGCATCGTAGTGCGAAACACACGTTGGTAGGAAGGGACACTCAGGGTCACTTCGGAACTGCACTTCTGATCTGAATTAAAATGTTTATGTAGCTTCTGTCCCTCTCCCAGCACTAACACCTACAGAATAATGTGTCTGAAACACTGCAGCTGTTAAATAGCGTGCCTGCAGCAAAGATTTCTTCCAAATCTCCATCATTTATCATTGATAGAGAGACTGAAATCTCTGAGGTGTCTTGGAGGAAGATACAAAATTGCTGTATTTGTGATTAGTTGTTTTTGTAATTCGTTGGTATAATGGGCAGTAGCTTCCATCCAGAGTGATCCACTATTCCTTTCTTTATACATTTTCTGAAAGCTTTACTCAGCCATTGGCTCCTTTTTCAGAAGAATACTTTTCCATTGTAATCAGATTTGTATTGCTGAAAAATGAAGTCATTGCCTGCTCTGTACCAGCAAATTTTTTCCTCTCCTTTGTGGTCCAGACACGATAACTGTAGAAGCAAATGTAGTTAATGTAAAGCATTGCCATATACAGTCTGTTTGTTGGGACCCGTGTGCTGAAGGATGTGTTAGTAATTACCCAGACCATCTCAAATCACTGTCCTCAGACATTAGAGATCAGCTGGCTGACTAACTGCTGAAGCAGTTCAGGATCATCCGTACCATTTCTTTTGTTAGCTGAGGACTGAAGTGAGTCATATTTAGTGAACAATATTTGTCCTTCAGTATAAAATGATATGCCCGCCTGGTACTGTCTCGCTGGGTGCTCTGCCATCTCAGCTCCTGCCATGAGACAGCTGTGCATCACCATAAACCAGCCACATATGTTAGCTATGTACACACCACACCCAACACAAAAATAGCAAAGCATGAACCCTCAGTATCCTTTTTTTTCCTTGAATTCACTTGCAAAAGGTGTCTTTTGAACCCCTCCTTTATGGAAACCAAGACATCAGTAACAAGAAATAAAAATTCTCCAATAACAAAAGTGGTTAACACCAGACTTCCACTTTTGAAGTTACTATAAATGGAGTCGTATTACCATGAGCGGGCTTAAGAATTAGAAGGCAAGTCCCAGCAGCCCTGCCGAGGGCCCCTGGAGAGGGGCTGAGCCTGGGCTGAAGATTTAAGAGAAGACACAAACTTGTCTGGCATTGGCAGCTTCCCGTGTAGTAAACTGAGCACAACTGTTCACAGCTTCTTGCTGGAGGGCAGAGGGGGAAAACCTCCCCTTACACACCACATGGCGTTATTCTCCACATTACTTCGGTTTTATGGCTTCCTGAAAAAAAGGGAACAGATTCTGCGAGGGCAATTCAAAGTGCTTTGGTATCGCACTGCTGTTCCTCGTGCAGGTGACACTGTACAGCCGAGCGGCCGGCTGGCTGTCACCTACCGCAGGGACGTCCTGCTCACTCTGGGCTAGAAGACTAGACCAAAATCGAGAGCTCTCCTTGAGATGCTTTGATAAAGATAACCACCTTTTGACCCATGCTAACTTCAGAGAATCTCAAAACCATTTTATATTGTGGATGCCTTACAGAAGCACATCAAGAGATATTTAAGGAAATTAAAGTACTTGAGGCATTAAGGAAAGCAGAAGGGAAGTGTCCGGCTCTAGGTACCATGGCTGAAATAGTTGCTGGAGGCAGAAAACTGGCTCTGGTCAGGGCAAGTGGGATTACTGCGGATATCTGAGGCTGCTGCAGTATGGTCCTTCATACAGTGATGCTGAACGCTTCACTAGATCATATTTGTACTTATTTGTCCATTCAGTCATTCACTACGTGTTTCTTAATGCTCAAGGCTCTACTCCTTGAGCTAACATGCTACCTCAGAATTTTACAAAAACAAGCAAAAAACTTCACTGCTTTTCTCCTTTTTCTTTCAAGTTTTTCAGCAGTTCCTTATTGTTGTGCTGAAACTGCCTTACCCAGCTTCTACTTGACATCATTTTGATGTTAACATTTTAATCTGCTACTTCCTTGCATTGTTCACTTTTACTGTGCACTATTTCCCAATTGAGTGGTGTTAAAAAGTTTGGACATCTAGTAGTAAAAAATATTTTATTAATATTTATTAATGTTAATATTTATATTGGCTCTATTTACAATATTAATAAGATTTAATAACATCATTTTTGCTGTTCCTGTAAAAAGATAATGAAAAGCAGATGATCTAACATCCTTCTGTAATTTATTTTCTTGTACAGCTTGCAAAGGTTTGTCCTTACCAGAAACGGATTTAGAAAAGACTAGCATCACTTTTCACCGTTTTCACAAAATGAAAGTGCTGAATGTGATAGATGAGCTAAATGTGAACAATGAGGTCTGAAAGTAGACCTTTTTTTGCTCTGGCAAATGGGCAGATCTGAACAGCTTTACTGTAGCACTCACTACAAGCAGTTTATGCCTGTATTAACAGACCATATAAAGTACATAATTGCCATGTTAAGCACAGCTATATGGATCTGTTAGGAACAGGCTACAAAGTCATTTGCATTAGTCCGACATTCGTAGTATAACCTGATCATCACTAATCATCACCAATCTTGCCACAGCCTCTTTTATGAGGATTCAGAAGACTGTTACTCCCTATTTCATGCAGACTGCATTGGTGTGGAAGATACCCAATCCTAGAGCCCCTTTCTGCCACAGAGGAAGAGAACAACTCGTGAGAAGTTTCAAACTAAAACTTAACTGTAAAAACAGAAATAATCCTTAAAATACACTGTACTTAGGATGTTCCTGTGACATGGTAAACTCCCTTTACTATGTCATTAAGACCAAGCTCATAAACACAAGTTTTCGCACACTGCCTGATTTATATCCATGCTATTCTGGGCTACTGAGTCTTTCTGTTTGATTTAAAATAGAAAAGTTTTAATTTTCTCGCCATGCAGAATGGGTAAATTTCTGGAATCTCCCATCATTTCCCCCTCACCCCAAATTGCCGTCATTGTCAAATGATGTTTCAGGTGTAGACCCTTATTCCAATGTGCTTCAGCTCAAGAAGCCTTCCAGTATTATGGGAAGAACCTCAGCGTAGGCAGATTTGTTGGGTATTACACATAACTCACCCTACAATCAGGGTATTTTTAAACAGGATAAAAAAGGAAAGCCATCAGGATTGAAAATGTGGCTGTGAGGGCTGTACTGCAGAAAGATTTATTTGCCCATGCAAGGTAGCTATCTTTTAAATGAGTACCAATAATGAACTAATGAACTGCAGGGCAATAAACGACCTGCAATAAACATTTTGCCCTATCGTCTGCATATCACAAATGTCAGGAGATATGAAAACTCAAGACTAGATTCCCAGTTTATGCAAGCAGGCATAACTCCATTGACTTGAATAAAACAATGTATATTAACATCAACAAAAAAAGAGAAGAACACCAAGTTCTTTTGGAAGATATTTTAAGAAACAGTTTATTATTTAAATAGGCAATATAAATCTTTCTCCTTACAGTCATAAACACAGATTGCCAAGAAGTTACATATCAGCCTCATAACACAGCTGTAATATACAGACTGCACTTATTCTTTGGTGAAGTATTTTACCTCACTTTGGTCAGGTAAATAATATCACCGAGACCTGTTAATTGATTCATTACCTGTTAATCCTTATTTATCACCCTTATTTTAAAAATATATATTTATTTCATGCTAATGAGGAGCAGGATTAAAAGCCATTCTCAGCTGATTGAAGGAAGCATGTCAGAATGTGCAGTGTGGTTTAGGATAGCGTGCAAAGCTCAAAAAAATTGCTCAAAGCAATTATATCCCTGGAATCAGAGACCAGCAAGTTTGGGTTCCTTAAAGGGAGGAAAAAGGCAACCAAACAGATAGCCCAAAGGTAAAGCTGCCAGAGGAAGAGAATATAAAATAGCTTAAATATATTGGGCTCTATACTGTATTGGCTCTTCTGTGTAGATGATGGAGACAGCGCTGCTGGAGGGTGATTCATATCTTTAGCAGTCTAAATAGTCTTGAGATGCCCATCTCTCATTATGGGCTATGTAGGGTCCTGTGGCCTAGCAAGGTGTGGAATGGATCTGGGCCTGTAACACGGGCGTGCAAACACCTGCTAGAAGACATCTCTTCAAGAGGTGCTTTACCAAGATACCTGCCTAAGGTCATTCTTTTTACAAAGTCCTTCCTTGCAGCAATTCAGAATTCAGTTTTGTGGCTGGTCTACTCATGAACTCATGCTGGTAGAAAGGGGCAACATTTTATTAGATACCTACAAACATCATCTCCCATGTATCTTCAGACTGTCACGATACAAGAAAATGATTCTGTCTATTCACAGTACTCTGCTAGAAGTTGCAGGAGTGTTACAGTACGGCTCAGGGACGACCTGCGGAGTTGGCCTCATTTTCAATGGTATTGAAATTACAGCAAGCTAGATAGGTGCAGTTAAGCTAAACATGATTATCTGATACCACAAGCAGACTTAGCACATTTTTTGCTTAGGGAAATTTTACTATGGCATCCTCTAAGGTCAGGATATTAGCAAACTAAGAGGCACAGAAGTTTTTGTAGGATTCCAAGTCTCCCTGCCCGAACAACTATTAATACAATAAAGAAGTAAATCCCAAGATATTACCTCCATAATTATGCAACATATATCTCCAATATTCCCTTAAGTCAGAAGTGATTTTGTAGAGAACTGACACAGCATTAATCTAGTGGAGAAAAATTATTTCTCAAGCAGCTTATGAGAATGGCAAAATATAATTGCCTTAATGGCTGGTGCAGCTGCCTTACAGGAACTGTCTTCAGAGAATAAATAATTTCATTGCCACTAAAATATTTATTTCCCTCCCCCAGCCTTCAATTTGATTTTGCTTTTTAGATAGAATTCTGCATTTGGTATGCTTTGGTTTTCTTCAGCACTACAGGTTCCATTTTTCAGTGATAGGATAGCAGGTCAGTTTTGTGTAAGATACTCAGGACTGCTCTGTGCCGTGAGGAAAAAAAAAGAAAAGAATCCAGATCAAAGGACAGTCAGATTGCGTATGTGCCTATCAAGACTAAGTTCAAAGATTCAGACTCATCAATTTATGCATAGCTATCTTGTTTATATGTGTGACTGTGTTATAGACTTCCTTCCCATTCGTTGCCTGCTGTTAAGTGAGACTGCAAACTTGCGAACTACTATAAACATGTTTAAATTTATCATCCCGAAGTCTTTTTTATCACAACACGTAGTTAAGTATGTGCAAGAACTGTGATGTATGTATTACAACATCATTAGGGCTTGAGACTGTCGTATGTGCCTACACAGGGCTTCTCACAAGAAAATACTAAATACCACTTGAAGAAAAGCACTGCCCTGAGAAGCAGCTGCAATCGCACCATGAGCAGAGCTCTCCTGGGTCACCTTTCATTTTCTGGGGACCCTGGCCAGGAAGCTCCTCTGTTCTTAATTCTTCCCCGCTACTTTGCATTACTTATCAGTTTTGTTTGGGTTTTTTTTTTAAGCTTTCACTTTTGACACTGAAAACCAAAATGAGCTGGATTTAGCTGAATGAACAATAAAATATATGGCAGCCTGTCTTAACAAGTAATTGGCCAGCACAAATATCAGTCCTAGTCATCGCAACGTTGCATGGGTAGCCTGCCCCTGAGAAGCCTTTTGCCAGATTGGAGACTGAATTTATGGCTACAAAAAATGCATGAGAAGGTTAAAATGTGGTATCCCGATGGCCTAGACAAGTGCCAGGGCATTGGGAGTCTTGCACAGCCTTTATGAAGGGAGCCCCATGTCCAGCAAAGGGAGCCTGGGTGGCTTCCACACCCCAGCTCCTAAATACAGCTGTCCTTAGGGTTTCCATGGGTGCATCTGAATGGCCCTTACTTACACTTAAAACCACTTTACTTTTAAAACAAAAAACCAACAAATAAAACAGTTTCCCCCCAAAAAAACCCCAACCAACCAAACAAAATCCAGTATGTTCAAAATTGAGGTTATTAAAGCAAAGGCACTTCTGCATGGCTATTGTGCTTATTTTCACAGCCTATAAAATGAGTAACGAAGAAGAAAATATTTGTGATGATCACATTAAACACACTTTTTGGCAGTTGTTTTTTTAATCCACTGATATATACAAATACGTCCTAATGTTCAGATCCTGCAAGCAATTAGGTGTACTATTAATCTCACTGGTGTGTAGGATGACATGTGTGTTTACACACAGATCCTACATTTGGTTCCATTGAAATATCAACATGTATTTTCTATCTTTATTCTTATCTATCTTATTTATGCTTTTGACAAAATATTGATAGAAGTGCTACAAGCAGTCATCTGGAGAGCTGCTGGCCTGCAGCACCAGCTCTCCAGAGGTGTCGGTTCCTCCCTTTGGGCAGATTATCACTTAAATCCTGTAGTAAGAGAAACAAATGAGATGATAAGCTATAACTTGCAGGCCCCTTGACTTACTGCTAGGTTTGTCTCATTGGCTTCTTTATTCAAGGCGGTTGGTAGAGAGCAAAAATGACACTATGTACCAGGGATAATGGAGACCAACTGTCTGGCATTTTTAATTCAAAGACTCTTATCTTACATCTCTGCTTTATTTGTATGTAATCTGCTCCTTTCCTGCAGTATCATTTTCAGCTGATGGCAAGATAGTCTGCTGTACAGACTGTTTGAAGACAAATTTGCAAATACCGTTTCACCTCGGTCTAGGTGCACAAGGTGTCCCCTTGCTGAGGGATTCTCCTCCTGCCCGTTGTCAGAGACAGACACTCCACCTGGGCACAAAGTATTGCCATCTCAGGTCAACATCGCCACCTTGTTCATGTCCCTGTGGGGAGAATAAGAGGGGTCCCTATGAGACTCTCAGTCATCTGCTGTTGTAGGATTTAGCAGATAGCATCGTGTATAATTGTTCCTGGGCTTAGTGCTTGCAGATTTAGAATTTCTTCTTCAAAATAATGTACTAAGTTAATGAACAGCTCAGTGGCCAGGTCTCTATTAGTCTTATCTGAAACACAGGAATAACTGATTGTCCTGTCATGGAAAAAAAAAAAAGCCTGCTGCTTTTTTCTTGCTTAATCTAGCAAGAAGAGGTAACTCCTTTGAAATCAATGGAATTACACCAGCCTACTGCAGTAACACCAGCAAAAAGAGAAGTAGACCCAGGATTTTCCTTACTACGCTCAGTAAATTTGGTGTATTCCCCAGCTTTGAAATCTGTGGATCCTGTCCTCCTGCAAAACTGTGGAGAGGCATGTCCTGTTTGTCCTTTATTTGTACGGTGACATTAAAGGTGTCCTTTCCATGAATTAAAATACAAAATCATTGTGGAAGCAAACTAGGTAATGAGTCAGGATGGAATAGTTTGGGGAAGCTTAACATGCTACAGATATCTCAGTGCAACAGTATTTCATGCCATGACATTTTTTTTTACTCCATAAATATTTTCATCTTTCTTGCTGTAACTTGCATAAATGAATAAATACATAGAAAACAGTAATGATAAGTCCTAAATTAAAACTAAGCTCACCATCTTGACATTTACTTTTTAAAATATGTATGAGACAATTCCTCTGATCTCTTTTCTATACACTTATGAACTCACACACTTACCAGTTATTTGTGTTTCTGTGCCAAGTACAGTAATGAGTACAGACTTCCTCCTGCTAATGCTGAAAGCCTTTATACATTCATGAGAGCTTGCAGATCAAGGTCTTAAATTGAACTCAAGAGCTCGCCTATCAGGAATAACCAAATACTTCCAGACTTTGTCCCATTCAGCAACAGGAATTGGTTCGTGCTTTTATCCCTCATTCTCTATGTCTTGAGTTATCATTAACCACAAAAATACAAAGAGTTTTTCTTTATCTCCAGATAATTTCAAGTTATTTATTCAAGGAAGGCTCTAGACATGCGTTAGAAAAACCTCATGGATCTAACAACTGAATTAAAAGAACTAGGATGAAATTCAGTAGTTCAAATTTAAAGATCACACATACAGGAATTTCTCCTGTGACTGCAAATCCTTGGGTTGGATGAAGGGGAAAAAAAATAGCAATGTAGTATTCAGCCATAGGATGACTGTGGGTTCGAGTGTGCTGTGTTAGGACCATAAAACTGAGTTTGTAGGAGTGGAGACGTTGCAAAGGAGTAGCAAAGTTTACACAGCACTTTCGGTCCATGTTCAAAAGTGGAAAGCCAGGAACAGGTGCAAAGAACAGCTACAAGGGTATCTGATGACATGATCTCCAGATATTCCATCAACCAAAGTTACTGTTACTCTTTGAACTTACTTCTCCAAAGATGGGACTCATTTTGGATTGAATTCATGACAAACAAGGAGAGGAACAGAAAAGGCCTGCTGGTCATAAGATCTTCCTCTTTGCTGTTAAAGGAAACTATGTAATAAATTTGGCAAGTTTTTTATGGGCCTCCTATAGAGATTCTGTTTATGTATAAAAAAAAGAAAAATAAATACAAATTTAAGTGAAGAGCATGACTGAAAATAAAAATAACAACTTCTTCTCTGTTTTTCAAGGATTGAAGTATTGTCTGGTCCTTGAGAAAAAGTCATCAAGGCAGACAAAGTAGATAGATACCCCATTCAGTGGCTGTCGCACATTTGGAAATGTGCGGGTATTTGACTGAAAGGTTCCCTTCTTCAGTTGTGGCAGGTCAAGTAAAACCATAGGTCATAAAAAGTGAAGTCCACATAGTGGACTATAAAGTAAGGATTTTCTATGAACTTCAAACATTCTAAAGGAAGGGTTTAGAGCTTACATTTGTGTGTGGTAAGCTATTTATTAGTATCAGAAAAAAAATAGTTATTTTACTTCTGGGTATATGAGAATTTTAATATAAACACTTTTTAAAATAATATACGGTTAATCAATTTTACCATGGGTCTTTTCATGGTAAAATATTAGGGTTTAATATGCAGTGGTGACAACTTGTGCAATTTTATCAGAAAACCACCAGTCTTTAAAATTTTCTTTAAAGACTGTAGAAGACTGCTTTCATTGAAAATGGAGCACGTCATATTTTTCAGATTTGTAACTTGCCTGAACAGACAAAAATGGTGGTTATTTCCAAGCTTTGAGCATATTTCACAATTTCATAGGTATCTCCAAAGCAAGAGAGCATGGACATGTCTTGTTTGGACTCTTTGCTGTTTGTTATTTTACGAAAATCAATTCATTGTCTGTGGAAAAGCATAAAAGGAAAGAAGTACAGCACCCACTAATTTTTCACTGAACCCTGAAAAATAAGGATCCTCTGCACACCCTCTTTGCATACAGACAAGATTTTGGCAAATTATGTATGTTGTCAGGAGACTCATGTATATGGAAGAAGCTCAAGAGATAAAAAATATTAGATTATTTGAAAAAAAAAGGTTTTATAGGTTATTGAAAAAAGCATGAAGTTGAAAAAAGGATGCAAAGGAGTAGCACCAGATAATAAATCATCACTATTAAATTTTTTAAAAAGACATAAATTGTAGCTTAGCATTGCTTACCTTCTTTGTGCAGATTAGCCTTGATTTTTTTCAGTCTCAAATAGATTTACTAGAAAAGCCAGAGCCATGTTCACATGGTGTGATGGTACTTTGGCTTTAATAAAAGCGAAGTTGTCAAGGAATAGTGAGGTTTAAACTTCTGAGAAAGGATGTAGTTTTCAGGTGACCAGGCAGAAATGCTGTTTTTTATTTCCTTGCTATGAGTGAAACATGAGCAATGGCATTTACTGTCTTTTTGAGGCATTGTAAGACCTGCTAGGCAACTGATGCCTTTGGCCAGTTTCATGAGTAGAGTCTTTGATAATTCTAGGGGAAAGTATAACCATTAGAACAAATAAAGCACTCCTCTGCCTCTTGTGTGTGTGTGCCTGTAATAGAAAACAGGGCTTGAAGAAGCCTGGTCTGTGTCTCAGCATTGTACATGTCTGAGTGGATTTGCTTCTCTCTATTAAGATCAAAGGCAAGCAGAGGAAACTGAGAGCCGCATGGCAAGTCAGACCCATGGACCATTGGAGGTTTGATAACTTTCTAGGCTTAGAGATAGTCTCTTACAGTGCTTGTGACACCACTGAAGTCTATCGGGTAAATGCACAATGTTTCAAGACTTAAAAAGAGTTATAGAATTTTATTCTTTAGCTTCTGTAAAATGTGTATTTACTGCTTTCTATCTGTGGTCCCTGCATTGCTCCCATTGCCCTAGCCATCTGGAAGCTTGAAAGTCATGAATTTATTTATTGTCTCAATACCCGCACAAGTTTAAAAGATGCTGTCATCCCCATTTCTAGGGGTGGGGAGCTTAGCCACGTTTACACTGTCAGCTAAGCATAGCTCTAAGTCTAAGCTTGTCCATCATGCTTTACAGGCAAGTGTGCACTCAGCTATAGAGTCAGGCTGAATCATAGTATCATAGAATCATAGAATGGTTTGGGTTGGAAGGGACCTTAAAGATCATGTAGTTCCAACCCCCCTGCTGCGGGCAGGGACACCCTCCACTAGACCACATTGCCCAAAGCCTCATCCAGCCTGGCCCTGAACACTTCCAGGGATGGGACCTCCACAACCTCAATGGGCAACCTGTTCCAGTGCCTCACACCCTCACAGTAAAGAATTTCTTTCTAACATCTGATCTAAATCGACCCTCCTTCAGCTTAAACCCATTACCCCTTGTCTTGTCCTGTCGCTACACTCCCTGATAAACAGTCCCTCTCTGTCTTTCCTGTAGGCCCCTTCAGGTACTGGAAGGCTGCCATAAGGTCTTCCCGGCACCTTCTCTTCTCCAGGCTGAACAACCCCAACTCTCTCATCCTGTCCTCATAGGAGAGGCGCTCCATCCCTCCAGTCAGCTTCATGGCCCTCCTCTGGACTCACTCCAACAGCTCCATGTCTCTCTTGTACTGGGGCCCCCAGAGCTGGATGCAGTACTCCAGGTGGGGTCTCACAAGAGCGGAGCAGAGGGGCAGGATCACCTCCCTTGACCTGCTGGTCACACCTCTTTTGCTGCAGCCCAGGACACGGTTGGCTTTCTGGGCTGCAAGTGCACGCTGCCGGCTCATGTTGAGCTTCTCATCAATCAATACCCCCAAGTCCTTCTCCTCAGGGCTGCTTTCAATCCATTCCTCGCCCAGCCTATAGTCGTGCTTGGGATTGCCCTGACCCATGTGCAGGACCTTGCACTTGGCCTTGTTGAACTTCATGTGGTTTGCACAGGCCCACCTCTCCAGCCTGTCAAGGTCCCTCTGGATGGCATCCCTTCCCTCCAGTGCGTCGACCACACCACACAGCTTGGTGTTGTCGGCAAACTTGCTGAGGGTGCACTCGATCCCACTGTCCATGTCACCAACAAAGATGTTAAACAGTGCCAGTCCCGGTACCGACCCCTGAGGAACGCCACTCGTCACTGAATGCCGTGCTTTTGCAAGTACCCATGCTTCAAGCACACCCACCAGGACAGAGCCCAGACTCTTGCTCAGGCCACTGGAATGGATGGGGCAGAGAGGGACCAAATGGGTCCACCAGCAAATATCTCTAACCAAATACACAGTGTGTGGTTTTCACAACTGAATGACAGCCAGCTATGTGGATATAAAGCATATGGAGCTCAGTATAAGAAACCTTCTGCCAAGCTTGCACTTAACCTCACTTGTAGATGAGCTGTGATGGTTTGCTCAAGGTATTAAAGTAAGTTGGAGCACAAGAAGTCTAATGTAGACCTCTAACACTGAACCATTGGCCCCTTCAGCCTTCTGCTTTTGGTGTCTAAATTCTGTAACAACCCTTTTTCAGACTTGGTGTTCTTTCTTTGATTTCACTGAGGTCAAGAGCAAATCTGCTGTGCAGAGTCCCAAGGTACTTAATTTGAAAATAGTTGCTGCAGTTATCTGAAAACATAAATGGGGCTTAGAATGAACTGAAGCAATTCTGAAGTTCAGAAAAGCATATGAGCTTCTGTGTGGACTTTTAGCATGGAGGAGGGCTGGGGCTGCAGGCACATGCAGGCTGTGGACTAGACCCTGGCCTGAGGTTAAGCTAACCGATCAGGATGTGGATAAACTATGGGACATGACATGAGACGGTGCTGGATATGACAATGTGAGAAGCCGACAAAAATTTCAGATAACACCGTGAAGGACAGCTGGGTCTCGCAGGAGGTAAAAGAGGAGTTATGTAGGAAATGGTGATATACCATGGGAAGGGGAGTGCTGGGGACATTTAGCGGGCAACAATACCTAGGTAACCCTATCAGTAATACGACATGAGGCTGACATTACCTAGAAATACCAAATTCGGGTAGAGATGTAGCAAAGCGGGGACCAATTGGGAAAAAGTAATTAGGGCTGAGTTGTTTATTTGAGAGGAGATGGACAGAGAGAGCAAAGTATAAGCATGGTGAAAGGGAGGGTCAAGAATGGGGAAAGGGATAAAAATATATGCAACTGATATAATCGGGCCTGTCCAGGGGCACTGGCTGGGCAGCCCTGTGTTTGATTGCCACAACCTAATGAGGACAGTAAACCAAGCTTGTCTGGCCACACCACACAAGTCCAACATGCCTATGGAGTCAGGATGAAGAGGCCCATGCCAGGCCTTACAGCATCACCATCTACTCATCACTGCCTTACAAAGCACAGAGGAACTCACTGGAGAAATATATGAGCTGTGGGAATAAAGCAGCAGATGGAGTTATAGTAGAAGCTTCTTTCAATATTCTCTGTTACTGGAATGGTGATGGTCTTTATATAAAAAGTAGCTGTGCTTGATAAAATGTCATTGGAAGGATTACATCCAAGCTAAACGGTCATCAGCTGTTTCATGCAAACATGTTATTATAACATGTTTCTTAGGAAGTGAATTCAAATGAGTATACATGCTGTTTTATTTAAGCAGACTGCTGTAGCCTCCCCCTTGGGTCAAAATGGGCATCTCCCAAGATTTTGCAAACCTTAATCCTGCACAGTTAGCACCATATCTCCTTGTCATCTACTTTCTTACTTTGGCCTGTTTGTTTCTTCTAAGTGTGTGTTTGTCTTGTTACTTCTTATTTTCTGCCCTAACTGCCTTCTTTCCCTCCTATTTGCATATGACTGGATGACACTTGGTGAAGCAAGATGGTATCCATTACCATACACACACTTTTTTTTTTTTCTGAGACAGAGACATGCACTGAAGCAACTGGTTCTTATTTTCTGTATTTAAGCTAGATGGCCTTAAATGCAATGTTCACAAGTCATTGAGGGCCAACTTTGCTTGGAAAAGCTTTGTTCCTTAGTTGGAATGAAAACTGGAATTTCTGTAGACATTCACCTTTCCAGACCATCTGTCTCTGGAATGAAGCTGTTTAAAGGAAGAGTGCTAGTAAGAAATTCTTCACTATGAGGGTGATGAGGCACTGGAACTGGATGCCCCCTCCCTGGAAGTGTTCAAGGCCAGGTTGGATGGGGCTTTGGGCAACCTGGTCTAGTGGAGGGTGTCCCTGCCCAAGGCAGGGGCATAGAACTAGATGATCTTCAAGGTTTCTTCCAACCCAAACCATTCTATGATTCTAATATAGCATTGGTTTACTCCCTAAAGTTTCCTGCTTGGGTAAAGTAGGAAACCCTTTTTGCACCTGAAAAACTTCTGTGAAACTCACATATCCCATGCCTGGGAATTAGTGGGCAACTTGCATATAAATTCAGTTTTTAGAGAAGTCGTCTGTGCTATACTGATAAATATCATGCAATAACATATTTTGCCTCCTCAGCATTTCTGCCTACATTACCCAAAGCAAATCTTTCTCATTCAAAATTATAGATTAGCTAGCTCTTCCTTATACCAGGAACAATATCAGTTTTCCTGCCTTACTAACTAAAAGGAAGAATATATATATAAAGCTATCTAGAAAATACAAATGATGCTGTCTTCTGTTTGGATCAGTATCTGCTGTAGTACAGAAAACCATGAAGAAGGGCTCAGGAAGTTTTGTAAAGTTCCCTTTCCAGATGTCTCCATCAGGTCTCAGGAGGGAGCCCAACCTTATTTAAGTAGTTTTTGTAACACTATTGAGTCCCCAGTTGAAACTCTTCATCATTTCAGTAACAGAGAGAAAAAAATTAATGTTTGAATATTTCTTAACATTTTGACTAGCAGAAGAGTTTAGCAAAGTGAATGAAGCTATCAATCTTTCATGACAAATGATATCTGATGGCATATTGGGAGTTGACGAGAGTCTTTCATACTGTAGCTTTTTTCAGATGTGTCTTTCAGTGTGTAACTAGTTCCCAAGCCTTAATGAACCACTAAAGTGTAGCAGCTATGGCAGCTTGTTCTCAAGAACTATAATCCCTCCTCTATCATTAGGAATGGATGCTTGTAAGTGGGGATTTATTTTCTTTCCAATTTTTTCTATATGTATTTGATTTATAATATATAATTCCTCAAACTGTGTTTAAAAGACTTGTAAAGCCTTTGTAAACATACTTTTATTGAATTCCATGGGAGAGGAGAGAGCTGATTAAGGTTCACATTAGTCAGGAAAATAAAACAATAAGAAAGGTTTTCCTAAAGGAAATGGGGAATTTACATAAATGCAGTTCATGCCATGTGACTTCAGCAGGAAAGTTTCGTGAGAGAGAACTACTAATTCCATCAGTAAAGAAGTTGTATATGTGCTGCAGAATGGTTTCATTGAATCCATCTGGTCTGTTCATAGATGAGTAAAACTATGAAGTAAATGGAAAAAAGTAAATGAAAAGAGCCAAAGAAATAAACCAATGGGTTTTAGTCCCCATTGGCGGCAGGGAATATCACCCTTCCCTGGCCCATGTAACATATTCTGTGGTTCAAAAGCAGCTGTGTCATTTTTCATGCTGTTCTTGAAAATATAAGGGGATAATGAAGGAAAAAAGAAGTCATTGCATGCTAGTGCTAGCCAACAGCTGGTCACCCATTTTGCTCAGACACAAGGCTGTCCCTGGGGACACCAGTGGTCTGGCTTCTACTCTTTGCTCACCGCTCTCGTCTGGCCAGTTCATTTCATAAAGCCTGTGTATTGCTCTTTGCAAAGGCTTTCAACTGTGTTTACACAAAATTCAAATGATCTCACTAAGTCCTAGCTTTAAATTCCATTAGCCTAGTTCCTAGGGGTAAATTGAGAGTTTGTCCTGGTGCATGTAAAGTTCTATGTTAATTTCTACAAAATATATCCCATCTTCCTGTTTGTTTAGAAATTTAAAAAAACAGACTTTAAAAAAAAATTAGAGACATTCTGGTTAGAAAAATAACCTTGCCTGCATAAATCACTGGAGTGCTGACATATGTCTGCAGGCAACACAACTTTCCCTAGATGTATACATGATCACTTGCTTCTTTCTCCTCAATAGCTAGACATGAGGGATGGCAGAGGACCTCACCAGGGGGGGATTCTGAGTGTTTGGGGTACAGCTGCCATTTATCAGCCACATTAGTCCGTGATCTGGTCGATTTTGTCGTTGGCTCTTAAATACTGGGTAGACTGTTAGATTTCTACCCTGAATTCTATGGGTATTGCATAGTGTTTAAGGTAATTGTTTGATTTATTTATTGTGAAATGGAAAGCTGTAAAGCTAAAAAATAACCTTAGGACTATGTGCTTTGACTGGTAGATATCAGGAGTAAAGCCGAATTTGGTATGTGTGTTTTTTTGAAGAACATAAAATGATTATCCGCCAGTTGGCTAGCCTACAGAAGTGGGTGTTAGCAGATAGTTTTCAGGAATTCAGTGTATTCCTGCATCCTGCATGCACAAAAAATGTAACTGCCTTGTCATTGTGGCTTAACCGTCTTTTCATTAAATACTAACAGTACTAGGTATGCTAAACTGCTTGCTATGAGCTCTCTAGCAGCAGACTCAGCCACAGCTTGAGGCATTTCCCAACAACATGTCAAGTGATCAATCTGTCACAGCACCAATATTTTCCTCTTTAAGGCAGGTCTTTCATCACATTGGAAATGACAGAGTTGCTGAGCTAATCCAAGACGGTTTAGAGTGATGGGTATTAATTCAAGACCGTACCTAAGTAATATCCACACCTTCGAAATTCCATTACAGCTGCATAACACATGCTTAGCTACTTATTTCATTAAAATCTGTTTTTTATATCTTAGTTGTCCCAATCCTTCCAGAAATGTCCAATGAATCTTTATTAATTACTTCATCTTCACATGTCCTGGGCAATCATTATTTCTTTTTACCCATTTCCTTCTTAATAGCAATTTAATACTCTGAAAGAAATGAGTAATGGGAAAGAATATTACTGTTGTATGTATGATAAATTAAAAACATCTATTTTCCTTGTAATACTCTAAGAAGCTTATTCCTTTCTGTGTAAGTTTGTATACAGGAGGTTAAACTTGACTCAGAAGCATAGTCATTTCCCCTGAAATTTTAGAGCTGCCAAATTTTGAATGCTTTCACAAATCTTCTGTCTTAGGCACAGACCATTTGTCAAGTAAGGTTAACAGCAGCCAAGCAGAATGGACTGAGGTCCACATCTCTAGGTACATCAGCATTACTGCAGCCATAACCTGGAGTTTAACTGGATCAAAAGCTTTAAGGCCATGAAGCTGTTAGAAGACTTAGGAGTTTTAAGGCTTGAGACCTGTCTGCAGGGAAGGCTCAGTAGGGGTGAGAACCAAAACTGAAGAGCTCAGACAGAAAGAAGGATCAGAGGCTAACCAAGGGGACCGGATGTTGACTGGAGAGAAGAGACTAAAGAATAATGGGGGAAGGGAAAATGGCTGCCAGAAAGAGGTGGAGTAAGCCATTTCAAAATTCAGTATTTATTAGTAGTACTGAACCCAACAATCAGTGCCTTCTTCTGAACCACTTACTGATAATATTTAATGCTTGCCTATATATGCATTAAGGATTATTGCAACAAAGGTGAGACCTAGCAGAGCTGTAGCTGCAGTACACCAAAGGCAAGACCTGGTGCCTGCTTGCTGAGAACAGCAGCAGCTTGGGAGCCTTCCTAAAACAGTACGGCCAGCAAATGCACACTCACCAGTGTTGCTTCTAGTTGGCCAAAGATCTTCTGAGCAGACTCAGAAGCTTCAGTAAAGTAGGAGAGTTCACAATATATTTAAGGGACAAACTTCTCTCAATGTCAAGGGAAATTGTACTGCATAAAATTCCCAGATAATGACGAAACTGGAGATAAATAAATTTTTTGAAGGGGGGTTCTGGCTAGTGGATGGAACTGTAGAAATAAAGGTATGCATGACCTCCAAGGTCTCTTGGAAGAGAAGAAGTACTGATTATCAACAATACAAATTCAAAAACTCAAAATGTAGAAAAATGCCAAAATGAGCATTGGCCATGCAAATTTATTTCATTCCTCTTGTGTATGGATTATGATGATGATGTCTTACTTCCATGATCACCCACTGTATTTTCTATGGTCTCCAGCCTCCCATAGTTCATGACGTGGGTGGTAGTCACTGAATGGACAGCTATTCAGTTTCTTGTTTCCTATTTGCAAAGTTATGTTCATTGGGCTCTGCTAAAGAAAGTGCATAAAATGAGCTGCAATTATCTAGAACCTTCTGAGCATGTATGAACAGCTATTTACTTCACAGAATTTGTACAAGCTTTAATGGATAAAGCAAAAGGCATGCCCCTGATACAAAGGTTGCCTCTCTTCTAAAGTCCACTCTTTAACACATGAGAACACTGGACTTTTCAAAGCCCATTAAATGTTTAAACATGCAATAGTAATGTATCTTACCTAAGAAACAGATTATTTCTTTTGGCAAAAAAAAATAATTGTTTTGATCTGAGGCAGATATTCAGTATGGAAGATGTCAGCCTGAACAGTTTAAATTAAAAGGAATGAACAAAAGCATTTACATAGAATTAGAGAGTCAAGCTGATGCCCTGATCTGTAAAGAGAAAATAATTTCTATGGAAGTGCATAATCCATGGAGCAAGCTTAGAAGCAGAGCTCCAGTTCACCCAACGTTCTGCAGATGCTGAAGAAGAGCGCAAGTACGGTAGCTATCTGAACCTATATACTGTTGCATTGTGCTGCTGCAAGGAGTCTTAAAGTGTCCATTCAATGTTCTGTTATTGGCAGTGATAAAGTCATACGAGTTGTTCCTGAGAGCGAGAGGGAAACGCAGATCCTGAGGGCTGCATTTAACAGGCTGAAGGTGAGTTTGATAATTTTCATTTTCTTTTTCTGATCTTTGTTGAAGACTGTAATGAGTTAACTAATATGCCTTTCATTTGGCACTTTACTTCAAGCTATTTTATACTCTGGAAAGCAGCCTTTGCCCATTAAATTCCTAATTTCCCAATAAAATAGCGTAGGAATTAGATTCATCATGCCTGACAATTTTAACAAGAAACACTTATTGCCTTAAATAATATAGGTGCCACACTTGCAAATTTGCTTTTTTTGTTCTTCCACTTCTTACTAGCATACATAGTTGCATGCTACATTATCTGGCTGATGGTTTTATTTAAAACATTGAGTTAATTCAAATTGTGAACACAAATAGGAATAGGAAAAAGGAAGTGGCTTCAGTTTGAGAATCTCTCTGGCAGAATACTTTTCTAGAAGCAGTTGAAAGTGTCTGCAAGACTTACTAGCAAGCCAAAATGTTTCTTCCCTGGCCGTTTCCTGCAGATATAAACGAAAAGCAATGGTGCCACTGTAGCAGCGCAGCACAAGAAGTAGTCTGCAGCGTGCTGCTTTGCCGGCATAGCTAACGAAGGCACAGGCAGACTTTCCAGCAGTGTGGCCCATTATCTCAGAGGAAGATGGGGAGAACTTGTAAGCCAGGTCTCTGGCCCCTGCGACAGCATGGAAAGGACTGCACCATCCACACACGCTGCCCTCAGGCACTGAGGGAGGGACAAACCTGACTAATAATCTCCAAAACACAGCCTAACCAGAGCAGAACCAAGGAAGTAACAACTTGATCACTATGTTGAGTTTGTTCCAGGAATTGAATGCAAGTCCCAGGCTCTGCCTCATCCCCCGGGTTAGCTCATACTCTGCTTGAGCCCAGCGGGCATCACTTGGCTTCTCCCTGTACATGTGAAGGTAAAGGGGTTTGATGGGCAGCCTTACAGGCAGCGCGGGCACAGGCTAAAGTCATTTGGCACAGCAAACTCAAGCCTTCATTTGTGTCTGGCTGAAAAGAGCTGTATGGACATAGACAAAGGAACGTGTTGGTAACTTTGGCAGTCCTGTGACATGCAGTTTTGAGTCACAGCAGAACACCAGTGGTACCAAAGTGATGGGAGCGTGTGCAAAACCTCTGGGCTGCTCACTGCCTTTAACTCCAGCAAACTATTAGGCAGTCGTCTCTCTGTCTCCATTGTGGAAACCTCATGTAAATGATGGTGTTCTCACTGAGGCAAAGAATGAAGGCGCACATAATTTTCTAGTCCAATAGTTAACATCTGGAATACAAGTAAATCAAATCTCAGTCCGCATACCAAATCAAACAAAATTAAGGTCTTAGAAGAGCTCTTACACCCTCCTGAAAGCATTCCATCTTTCAGTTATGATGAAGCTTTCTTGCTACCATTTTTTAAGAAGGTGGACAGTGCTACCTTAGGTACCTCAGCCCAGGAGAAGGCTTATTGCTGTGACTACTCCAGCAGTCAAGAGGTTGATGCCTTACTAGCTTTATGTAGGAAGGCTGAGGCTGTCTTCATCACCTCTGCATTTCTTAATGATATGTCCAATTAGTTCCCCACTCAAGATGCTATCTTTTGTAAATCCTATTCTCAAGACATCCAACCTGTGCACATGTTGCACAAGGAATTTCAATATTCAACAGATGCTGCGTCTCAATGTATTATAATACTTTGTACTGTAAGGCCCAACTTTCCTAAAGAACATTGTCTTATATTTGTTTCTGCAGTGCTTACTAAGGGTCTGACCCTCAACTGTGAATGTTAGTGTAATATCCCAAAACGGATAATTGTTTTACTCCCAATTAGGAAAAAAAAATCTAACCATAAACCCAAGAAATACATGTGGAAGCTGGTTTTTGCATTAATTTCTTCCCCCTGGATGCTGGAACATAAAGAGAGAGCACATGTGGTTTTTTTCCTTTCTTCCTCATATTGCAAACCCTGCGAAGCAAAAGGGTTACTCACCTTCCTGCAACTGTTTCTCATTACAGAGCTCCCTTAGGCTCACAGAAAGAGATTCCTTCACCCAACTCCATCAAAGTGGGAGCAGTAGAAACTTGAATAAATAATTGCATGCTATAACTCTGAGAGCCGGATAATAAAATTTTGGCAAACTGCATCAGAATCTGACTAGTTAATGAGAAGGTGATTGATTTTGATGAGGTAGTAAGTTGAGGAGGTTGAAGGGAAGATTCAAAAAAGAGAGAGAGTATTGACACCCAGTTTCATGAAAACAGGCTGGGTTTGGCTGCGTGTCAGGTCTTGGGGCTCTTCCATCTGCAGCTGCTTCACTGCCCATCTACATGGGGTCAGACCGAATGAGATACCCGGGTGGCTAACAAGTAATGGGTATGTTTAACATTAGCTTATCATTATCTTTTCTCAAAAAACAATCTCAAGTGATTTAGTCATGAAGGAGTGGATCGACAATGACACTTCTGAGGAAGTGCCAAGTACTCACAATACCAGCAAAAGTCAGTAGTGGCTGCAAGCCATCAGCGCCTCTGAAGAGCCATGTATTTAGAGTTGTGCAACTTTTTAAGTCTCCATGTCAGTCTCCCCTGTCCTTCCCCCCCTCCAGACTCCCAGAGTCGGAAACTTAACTGACAGTGGACTTGAGGTCCATTTTTTAAACATGAGTCTTTAAGCACAATGCTCATAATATGCTCAGGAGAAAACAGTGCACCAAAACCCCAAAAACCAATAGTGCAAAATAAGCTACAAACAGTAGGCCAGATATAGTCTTGTTGCTGTCTTAACACAGAATGCCTGACAAAAAACAGAGATATGAACAGGGGAGTCAACAGAGATATATAAATTTCTATAATTACAAGTACTGGGCGTTGGATTTTTACATTTTAGAGTCAGAAAACCAGAATTGGTTTAAGACACATCTCCTTTGAATCCATTTTGGTTTGAGCAGCAAATTAATACCAACCTATCATTTTACTCACATGTTCTGTTCCTCAAGGGAAAAATAAAGCTGAAACCAAGATCCTTTCAAGACACAACAGTTTTGTACCTAAATAACTATCGAATAGTACCAATGTCACTTTTTTTTTTCCGGAGAAAGTATTTTGGGATTAACTGCAAGTAGTTGGTCTAATAAAGAATGTTAATGTTTTATTTAAAGCCATTTGAAGAGTTCAGCCTGAGTTATGATATGGCCTGATAGTATTCTCCACCATTGTCAGTATTAGAAGAAGAAGAAAAGCTGGTGAAAATAAAGGTTACGTCACTTTCGTTCTCAAAGTGAGAGGGATACCTGCACGTGGGTTTTAATTCAGCCATATGTTTCTCTACCCTGGCAAGCTGGTCTATTAGAGATGAGGTATATTGCAAAGGTACCAAAAGTTATGCTGTCTAGTGATGTCAGGATTAGTCCCCGTTAGTCAATCCAAAGAAACACAGAAATTGCAGTGCAAAAGTCAAGTTTGGGGAGCCCAGTTTGCCCCCAGTGCAATCCATGCACAGCTTAAATGGTTTGAATAAATTCCCAAGGCAGTACAAACACAGAGTAGATTCTGCACAAATGGATCGCATTCTCATTGCAGGATTTCCCTGCATACAACAGACCATCCATGCTGGCGAGGGAAAGAGGAGACAATCCCTCCTGTCCCAGGCTCCCTCCTCACTGTGTCTGGTGGAGGGAGCTTTACTATAGATTCGTGGTGTTCTGTGTTTATTCCAGCCATTGCCATCTGCCTTTAAAATCTACACTTGTAAGGCAGAGTCACTTAGCCTTTGTCTCTGGACTATCTTTCATAATCCAAAGAATTGAAAGGAAAACTCACCTCTGTCCAGCTCAAATGAGTGTATCTTTCTGAAGGGCTTTATCACAGAGAAGTTTGAAAAAATTGTCCTGATGGTCCTATTACAAAGCAGTGTATTTCGATGTCAGGCAGAGAATAAAGCAAATACAAAGATACCTCTTCCAAGAGCCCACTGATTTCGACAAAGGGAAAACAATCATGAAGAAAATAAATGGGCACTAGAAAGAGTGGCAATGTATCTTTTCACTCGTTTTATCTGCCTGTTTCTTAATGACTTACCACCTTACCACTGATTTTTCCTGAGTAGACTTTGTTATTTAAAGTCTGCTCTAGCTGCTTGCTTTCCATGGCCTGATAAGCTACAGGGACTTCCTCAACATCTAGGGGCACTATATTTCTTGGCAATAATATAAATTGAGCCCACTGCTGACAGATTTACTTAAGGAAAACCCATGGCAGATTACATTCTAAAATTTATGTAGGAAAGTGATGGGAAGGTACTGATCTGCTACATCCTCCTAGAATAAAACTAGCTGTTGTTTGCCTTACCTGATGTGGGGAAAAGAAAGAAACACCAGGGCAGCGGGGAAAGAAGTGGGGAGAGCTTTGGCTTCTGCCACGCTGAAGCCAATGCTGCAGAAGTCAGCAGGTTGCAAGGTCCATCCCTTTTGGGAGGAGGATCAGACACAGAAGGAGTTCTTTCTTGAAGGAAGGAAATTACAGAAACCTACAGTGAGACATCCTTGAAGGATCATCTTGGAATTGGTTATATATCTTGATGTATTTGAAGTATCTTAGAATATGCCCCCAGCAATTAACTTGGGCACCAGTGGCAGTCTAGCCACGGCATAGGCAACAAAACTCGCAGAAGTTGGATGACTACTCAGGGGCTTTAGTCCGCGTGGAAACCTTTTGATCTCACACAGGACTGCTCTGCTACCAATACCTGAGCTGTAAGGCTAACTCATACACATTTACAGAAAATATAGTCCCTTCAGACGTTTTAATCTTAGCATCTGGAGCTCCTTAGGAGGAATATTTGCCTCTTTTTTCTTTAAGGAAAAAAAAAGTCCATGTAATGCTTAGTGTAATAAACCCCTGAAACCTGCCTGAAGTGTGTGGGCTCTACTACAATACAAATGCCATTGCCTATACTGAGTGAATAATGGATAATGAACGTTTCATTCCACACATTTAACTTTTGGTTCATGAATTGCCCAAAGGCAAATCACATTAGTCATAATCACTTGCTGAGTAATTTCCACAAATTAGTTTTGGTCTGTAGCTCCATTGCCCACAGTGCTTTGTTATTAATCATTATTATAAATTGATTCCATCATTGGCTGGTTCAATTAACTTGTAGGTGACAAAATATTGCTTTTTTTCCCTGATGGGGTGAACATAGCACGTAGACCTGCACTGCCAGTAAAAATAACTAGCCCTACAGATTTAAAATTTGTCTTCTGTGAGTTCTGTGAAGTTGCTTAAACTTGCATGTATTCAACCAATAAGCACATCCACAGTAATGAAGCAAAAAGGAAGCCTAAACGTACTGAGTGCCATCGGCCACCCTCCCAGCCTCCAAAGCAGCAGGAGGTGGCTCCGGCCCTGACCGCTCATGTCCCAGCTGGGCAGAGCGGGGTCCCCCGCACTCCCCCTGCCAGACCCCCCGCAATCCCCCACGACCACAGTACCACCATCTCTCCAGAGCAAGCTCGCAGAGAGCTCTTACGCATCATGCACTGCCACGTCTGCAACTGTTTCTTAGGGCAAGATGTGTCTGAGGTCATAATAAATGAGGCAGGTGGGGAACAGAGAGTCATGCTCTTTTTCAAGGCAGGAGATGCCAGTTTCTGGTTTCCACTAAGTGATAAAGGTAGTAGCAGCTGGGAGATGCCATCAGAATGTATACAGAGGTATGTATCTCTTGTCTCCAGCATGTTCCTACGTCGAGTTTCTTTCAGTTTCTCTGGGGAAAGAAAAATAAGAGCCTGACAACTCTGCTTCCCACAAGCAGCACCACCCCACACCTTTGAACACCTTTTGCACAGTCCCTGTGCCAAAGACCACTGGAGCAGATATGATGGTGAGTATGACAGGGGTAAATGGTGGTGGTGCTCCTCCTCCAACTTCATGTAAGATGACAAGTACGTTGCATAGCAGTGTTAAGGAACATTTCCATGTGGTTATGATAGACTAAAATGCAGTAAATTCTTTAGCAATTCAAGTACAAACTCATGGAGTTCTTTATTTTTCTAGCTATAGATCACTGTCATGGTTTCTGGATTAGCTGCTGCTCTAATGCAATCACAGGCACCAATCTTAGGTGTTCTGCTGCAGCCGTTTGCTCTTATGAATACTATCTTTTTATAGATACGGTACAAATCTTTATTCCTATCCCAGCCTGTGAGACCAGAAATACCTTTTTGCAGGTTCACCGTTTCACACTAATCATTTGCAAATTATCACACTAATCATTTGCAAATTATTACACTAATCAAGAAATGGAAGAGAAATAGGTATGCTGAGAGTACCACAGTGACCAGAGTACTACAGAGCTGCCCGCTTTCTGCCCCGTGGGGCCCCTCTTGTCCATCTGTTGTCCCTCTGCCTCTTGCACCTCTCCAATGATTGGCTAGTGTCTCCTGCTCTTTCTCGTTTAGGAGACAATTTGAGGAGCCTTTTGCTGATTTGTGAGCCTTTTCTTGTTTTTAATTCTGTTGGACCTGACTGACAGAAACAAATGTCACATTCCCAAGCGCTTTGCAAAGAATCTGGGATTTGCTTAGGTCCTCAGACCCAGCAGATTCTGTTTATCTGCTCTGGAATTTTCCTTTGTAAGCATTATTTTTGAAGCACTACTTCATTTGAGCCTTGACTGATAACTTCTACTCCATCGGTGGTCTACAAGCACTTTTTATCACATACGCCTGACTGGGATTGGGGCTGTTTGTATAGGTAGCAAAGAAGCTACTGCTCTGTGAACATTCCTGGCATAATAGAGTTAGACCACTCATTCTTCAGTAGCTTTTACAAAAGAAATTCCTGGGCACAGCCAGGCACTTCTTTAACTTTGGGAGGAGCCAGCCTAGCAAGCCTTGAAGCCACAACTCCATTCCCTTTTGTTTGTTTTCTAGCCCCTCAGCAGCTGCTTATCCATTGTAATCCCTGAATTGATCCTGTCATTGCAGTTCAAGGAATCAGAAAAATATCTCATAGGGGAAAAAGATCGCTTGGCTATAAATCTGATAGTGTACAGCTCCATAGGCAAATGCTGAAAAAGGCTTCAGAGAACAAAAGCCCATCTGAAAATGCAGTAAGAAAGCCAGTCAGCCCAGATGGAGCTATTCCTACTTTGCAGAAGGAAAGAATTAGCTCAGTGGCCGGGGCTGTGTGCATTTTACTCTGTGCATACAGCAAATGTATCTATATAGCCGGATGCTTTAGTCATCAGTCCAGATTTTACCCTAACTCATAGTTAGGGTTCCAGTCAGATACGCACAGAATATTTCAGATACACAGGGAACATCAGGTGACAACAGAGGTTATTCATTAATATATCAGAATACATGTCTGTAAACCACTTGCCAGGCTTAAAAGGAAAATGTTGTTCCAGGAAAACTTTAGTAGGAAGATGCAAGATAAAACAGAAGAGCCCAGGTAGTGAGTGTATTGTTTTCAGAAGATGCAGAAAGCCTGGACTTTCTGAGATGGGAGGAATCTGCTTCCTCTTTTGCTGGGAAGGAAGCCTGAGTCCGAGCTCAGCAAAGTCATCAGCATAGCCCCAGTGGGAGCAGGATCAGACTTACTATTCCATTTCTCATGCAGTGCAGCAGTAACTACAAAATGAACCAAGCCATAAATAGTTTAATAAGGAAGAAAATACAGTTTTAGTTGGGGGTTTTTAATGAGTCTGTTAAGTTAAGGACTGTTTCGCGTCTTTCAAATATACTTAGCCCAGTGGCATCTGTACTTGTAAGAACAGATATTCGATTACCGTATAATTGTGTATGAGTTTTTCCTCAGTGGCTCTCTTGAGGAATAGCCTACAAGTTCTTTTCTGCAGCATAGAGCCCTGTGTAAAATTATACCAGTGTAAGCAGAGTGGCAAGAACATTACTGTGTTATAGTTCCACAAAGATCTGCAAAACTCAAAACTTCAAGCTGTGCATTGTTCACATTCTGTTCCTGCCAGTGTTATGGCTGCTGCAATCCCATGAATCAATCCCCATTTATTGGCACAATTATTCTTACCAGCCTCACTGAAAGCAAATAAATACTGAAAAGTTAGAGCCAATTAAATGTCTAGTGTGCTCAATCAGAAACTTAAATTACTTTGCACCAGCAACTAGGACTACCTTGTAAGCCCTTCTAGAAAGCACAGGGAATCCAATACTTAATTGCCACTGGACCGGTTTGCTGCATATAAAGGGCAGCTGAAGGACATTTGCAGTCAGGACTGTCAATTAAGTTCCTTAATTGGCAGGAGCAAGTGAAGATGAAATCAGCCCTGATCCTGAAAAATATTTGCAAGGGTGAAGACATTAGAGAACAGCAGTTCTACTCTTTCCAGGTGAACTACAGCACAGCTATAATTATCCACCAGTGTCAGAGTCAACAGGAGTCATTCTTCCTTCATTCTTTCCTTGCAAATGTACCAACAGAAGCCTAAAATTCTGTTGCATGCTATATATGTGCATGTGAAGAGTGTTTGCGTACATACATATATGGACTCTTTCTTGTGTGTTATGTGATGAAGCCTCTGATAGTCAGACCTCTGACAACGTCAGTGAGACTAGAGCAGTTTCTACTTCTATTCTCTTCTACTATCAGATTTCTAATTGAAAACATATTTAATGAGTTTCAGGACTGCTTATGTGTCTATACAGGAGCATATGGATGTAAATGGAAAACCCATACATCCTGAGAGAGCCCATGACACACTCATAGAGCCCATGAGCAACGAGCATCACTGCATGCATTACTGACTACAAATTCCCTTTTACAAGAGGCTCAGAAATGCCAGGCTGTTTCAACTGATGGCATCATAACAATAATTATACTCTGAACTTTACAGTCGACAGCGTTTCTCAAAGAAATCTGTTCATAGTGATGTTAAGGACAAGGCCAGCTTTGGCACATGTATTGCTGTACTCAACTCAGTAAGTATAAAAACTGGAATTGCTAGGTAATAAAGCATAACAAAATTACTGTCTTCATGGGGTATAACACAGATAAATCATATAAACAATTCTGTCCAGATACTAAATGTAAATCACAGCAGAGTTATTCTAGTTATTTTCAATGACAAGCATCAATCATCTCTTTTGATCAATACATGATTGCAGACCTGATGAGAGCGCTAAGCATCTTCCTTTCAGGCTAAGTAGAAGAAATTAAACACCCATTTATGAAAGGGTAGTGAGGAACAACTGGAGGCCACTGCCCAAGAAAATGGCTTTAATTACAAGGTATGAGATGGACTAAGCCCTGTGGTCTAAAGAAGCTAGGGATTTCTTTCAGTGGCTTGAATGAAAAAAAGTGTGGGATTTATGCAGCCGTGAGTGTGTTCCTGGGGAAAAGCAAGGAGACTCCTTTCTTCTTGGACTCCCTTTCCACAGGCATAGGATGAGCTGGAGGAAAACCTGGAACTAGTGAAGAAAAAGCCCTCCCTGCTCTGGTTTTTGTCTTGGCACCGCAACAGAGCTTTGTGTACACTGTTTGTGATATGTAGGATTATACCAATGAAATGTTTGTATTCTTGGAAAATTATTTGTATCATTTTTTAATTTTGGAAGAAATTCTGATTTCTCTTAGCTCAGCACCCATATCTTTTTAAAATATTTGTCCCTTTGCCTTGTGCTGACTTTTCATCACTATTTGACCGAAAGCTAGAGACATGACTAATGAGTTCAGGGTTGCTGTAGCTTGGAAGGTGTCCAGGTAAGAGCTGATACATTTATACTCTTCAGCTGACTTCAATACCTCGGTTTAAACAGAAACTGCGTACAAGGAAAGCCAAAGAGTGTTGGCTTTCTTAAGCACAAGTTGAATCCCAGGGACTTTTATGGGACAAGTAAGATTGAAAAAAGAATGTGCAGTTAAAAAAAGAATACTTACTGTGTAGTCACAATTAACAATCTTTTATACCTTCTTTGTTAAATAAAGCAATAATGTGTTTAAATCCTCTGAGAAAAGGGAGCTGTCTTTATGCTTTTACATACCATTTTTTCTCATAGAAAGCAAGTCAGGTTGCTCGTGCCTCCAGTGAGATTCTGGGAAAGAGCATTTGCTGGGCATCTGTGGAGCCACCGCTGTCCCCGAGAACAGGTACCCGGAGTCACACCTGGGTGCAGCTGCAGGTGCCGAGTAATTGGTCTCCAGGTCACAAGTCTGAGCCTGCTGAATAATCCTGCCTGGGCTCTGCTTATTGTCGAGAGGCTTAAAACATCCCAAGACCCTCTAAAAGCAACCTGCTGCCTGACAGATGGGAAAAGACGAGCAAAGGAGACAGTTCTGCAAGGCCCAGGCAAAGGAGATGAGAGTATTTAGGTTTGCAGACATACTCTAAAGCATATCTCTGTTCCTCTGGCCTCAAGATACCAGGTGAATTTTGAGGTTGAATATTTGGCTGTGTATTCAGGGGGTTCTGAGGATTTCTGCATCTGTTTGGTTTGGTGGCTGGAGAGCCTTTACCCTATCAAGCAAATCCCATCAGTCTCACAGCAAATAAATGTCCTTTGGCACTGACTGGTACGCTATCCATAATACTATATAATAGTTAACGTGTAATGTGTGTGGATAACAACACCCCATTGCAGATAGGAAAGTGAATAAGAGAACAATTAATATCACTACCACTGACTAGCCAGCGGAGACCAGCATGGAAATCCAAGGCATGCTTGCCAGAGGAATGGTGCAGAAAGAAGAGCAATGACTCCGATGGAGCCCTCAGTATCCATGGGAGATGCAATGATGAAGTCTCCTAAAGTTGACAGTGAGTAAAGGATAGCTGGATTTGCTCAGTCCAAACATGCCTGCTCTGAAATCCATCTTCTGTTTGTCAGTTTTCATGTGCTGTCTCTATGTCACGCCAAGGACAAGCTGAAAGCTGCAATATAAATAAGAGGCCTGTTGGAGAAATGTGTTTCTTGTTATATGCTTTATAAAGCAAAATCAAGTCAGCAATTGAAGTGGTGCTTTGGACAGCACAGGTAACATCTCCCAGATGAGCACTGAATGCTTTGTTTACATTGTAAAGGATAAGAAGTGGGAGTCAAATGAAACCGAACTACCCAAATAGGGAACTGAGCTGAAGAGGAGTGATTTGCATTCTAAAAATGGGATTTTTTTTTTTTTTTTGTCTCACTTCCAGCATAATGCCAGTAGTGAAATATTGCATTTTTGCCAAAAGAGGATAGTGGTGTGCAATATACAGCTGATTTCATTAGTTAAAAGAAGATTGCTTCTGGTGTTGATATTCCCTTGTAGCCAGTCATGTGAGGGACAATTACAATACCTCAGAAATTAAAAAGCTCTGTGTTGTTGTAGCCAATAGTGTGACTATTGGTTGGTTTATCCCCTCCACAATGATGGAGAAATTCACCAAACACTGTCAAGAACAAAGATAAGTTTCAGGTGTATCTCAATTGTGATTTTGGTTTTGGTTTTTTTTTTTCATTTATGTAACTTTTATTTCCAGTTTTGCATGCTTAGATAATGCAGTTGGCCAGAGGACACTTCACTTCAGTTGCTCTCAGCTTGTGTATAACAATTTGTTGTTATTTTTATAAAGATGGCTCAAGCTGAGCTGATTGATACGCTGTTACTCCAAGAGCAACAAATTTACCCGCTGTGACATGTATTTTTAGGGATAAATCTTAAAAGTCAAATACACATTTCTAATTAACCATGTGTGAAATCAACCATGTTGAATTAGGGGAGGATTTCACTGGATGCCTATAATTAATCAAAATATAAAAGATAGATAAACTAACAAACATAAGGTGTTAGCACAGTGAGAGGATCTTTATTTATAAGCAGCATTTAGCACCATTTAATTCATGAGTTCGGTTTCTACTGACCATCTGTCATAGCTGCTGTCAGCTTCACAAGCCTCGTGAACTTTGCCAGTCCTGGTGTTAGACTTCAAAAGATGCTGCGCCCACCCACCACTATCACACGGATCCACAGACCATATTGTGGCAGCGTGAAACAAAGAGTGGTTTTGGCAGGAATAGAAGAGGCTGCCCCTGCGTTTCAGTTTTTCTCCTTCCAAAGTAGCAGGCATTTAATTGGATTAACTGGACTAAAGTCACTACTGCTTGAAGAGGTAGCATCAGGTTCAGCGTCAGATGCCGCCTTGGTAATCAGAATATTCCTACTCGGGGCCATTTGAGACATGATGGGAACTAATCCCCTGTTGGAAGGTTGTACTCTCTTTTCAAACAAGGTTCATAGCAGGACCAGGTGACATGCATTAGATATTTCCAAAATAGTTTGTATGGCATAGAAGAAGTCTGGAGCTTTTGAAATCTAGATTATAAAAACCTTAGAAACCTGGAAAGCAAGTAAGGCAAGGGACAGTCACGAGCTGTATCACGGATGCAGCCTAGCACAGCTGATTGTAAAAAACCTCAAAAGGTATTTATCAATTCCTTTGAAATTCTCTTTAAGAAGTGTGGGGGCACAGTAGTCCCTACTAAATTTCCTTCTTTGTATTCAGCTCACAGAGTTAAGTATTTTTAATGCCTGTGGATCTTGACATGCATATTTGTCGCATTGACGCAAAGATTGATGCTGAGACTCTTCTCCATAGTCTCCTGTGACTACCCAGCAGCTCTGGGAAGAGGTTCGTTAACTTGTGTTCTGGCCACTGGCCTCACACTGGCTGAGGAGGAACTGTTCTCACCTCATTTTAAGAGTCTCTGCATCTGGTGTTGGTACGGCTGAGCAGTACAAGACCATTTTGCTACAAGGTGCAGAACACCGAGTTTCAAATCCCTGATTGCAAACTTTCTTGCTTTCTTAAAAAATCATGTTCTGGGCTAAAATTTCCAAGTGTATCTCAGATTTGGCAACCAAAGAAAGTAAAAATGGACAAGAAGCATCTCTTAGCACATTAATAATTGTGGTATCATTTAGTAGGTATCAGGTTTTACAATATTGTAATCATTTTATTATCTTAATCCTGTTATTTTGTGGTTCCATATAAAATTATTGGGTAGATCACAGCTTTCTTCACAGTCTTGGTGACCTTCGGTTACTGACCTCTGATCTGTTAATTAACAAGAATAAAACTTGGGTACACTTTGCAAACAGCACTGGTATATGCTACGCCTTCTACCTCTTTTTGGCATTCTTTTCTTTTACTGCCTTACTGAACATAGAAAATACCTTGTGAAATAAAAAGACTCATGGACTCCATAGGAGCTAATACGTAGGGAATGTATAGGAGTCTGAGGAGGTGCATGAAGTTGGAGGTAGCTTTTGTTTCGAGCTGTTTGAGGAGGCACAGTCCTGAGACCATTCTCTCTCTTGCCGTTGGCAAATCTCCCACAAAGAGTTGTGGTAAGCTGGATGCAATCATTCCTCAAAATCTGCTCCTTTAGCATAGACATCGAGCTGGGTCAGCCAATACAGTTTTATTGTCTATACCATGCCTAGCATGTTTGGCTACATAGCTTCAAGCGTGCCATCGCCTGGATTTCCCCACCTACACTGAATGCATATGAATTACAGGTTGGTTCCTGCACTACAGGTGGACCTGTGGCAGCCCAGCAGCCCCTTCTACATCACCGAAGGGACAGTCACCGACGTGCGAGTACCACGGAACACGTCCCGAAGTCTGCTGCCCTACCTCCAACAAGCAAACATCCAGTACACGTAAGCCTGTGCTTCACTTTCTGTGCCTCGCTGCAGAGATCTGGCCTCCAAGGCAGGTCTGCATCTACCAAGCCAAGTGCACTTGAAAATACGTTCCACATCATAGCAATTAGCTAGCAGACAGCTAGACATTGCCAGGAAAACAACCATTTTAATGGGAGAACAGAAAATCTCCCACAGGCAGGCAGTTTTAATTAAATGTCCTCCTTTGGAGTCAAGCTGAAGTGTTTTCAATGTATATGAAATCACATCTGTTAAGAGAGGGATGGTAATTACTAATTCTACAGCCTGCCTTGCCTCTCTCTGTATTTAACAGGAGCTAGGTTTGTTTACAAGTGTGCTGCAAACGCAGAGGCAAGCCTTCTTCATGAATTATGAAGGAATGTACTAGTTCTGTTTTATAACTCTCCATTCCTCATGACCCAGCGCAAGTCATACAGAACAAACACATGCTAAGGATCATATATCATTTATAGCATTTCTTAAAAGCATCCGAGACAGTTTTGGACTATACTTATCATTTCATATTTATAAAAATGATATACTAGACAAGACGAATGATCTTGTCATTAAAGCCTTTTCAGTGAGACGCTGAAGCATCTGAATAATCAACTGATGAGTTATTTGAATTCCCAAACAGTTGTTGAATAAAGCTCTACGTGAGGCTATTTATACTTATTTCTCACTGAGAAAAGGGTGGTGCAAAGTATATTGTACATTATATGTACTGTTACCAGAATTCCATTTTTATTATAACAATGGTCTCTTACTAATTGTCATTCTAAAAATACAAACCCAAACATTAGGAAATTAAACATGCGGGTCTGGTAGCTGAAGTTCAGAGACACTTTCATGTGGGTTCCACACTGCTTCAGTTTTGTTTGTGTTTAAAAATGAGATGGGGATTTCTGTAATTGTTTTCCTGTGCTTATACAAAAAATGTCCCCTAATTACTGCACCCTGACAGTTGTATTCACGTCTGCTGCTGTTCCTGCTCACAGTAATCACCTTTAATGAAATGACAGAAAGCCATTTTATGTGTGTTATAAACACTCCTTGTACTTGAAGAACTTTACTTAGGTTGCAGAACAGAGCGTGCAAGGGCAAGAACTGCGAGAGCGAAGGGTCTCTGCAGTTTACCTGAAAGAACGTGCTACAAATACTGAGACAATATTACTTTCATTTTGCTCAGGGAAAATTTCCTCTCTGACATTTGCCGCACAAATTGTGTGTGCTTAGAAGGAAGCCGGGCAGCATTTTCTCAGCTCCAGACCATTTCTTTGCTCTCCCTCTTCATCTCCCCGCTGCCCATTTCGGACTCCTCGCCTGCTGGGTCCCAGCCATCAGAAGCAAAACCCTGCAAAGCCTCAGACAAGCATGTGCTTGTCCCAACAAGCCTCCTGAGGCCTACAAGTCCCCAAGAGCTGGGAGGATTCGCCATGAGAGCAGCGACAGATGTAGGCAGGGAGCGGCAGGAGCGGGGCGGCCGGGCACAGCCATGCCCAGAGCGCAGCTGGCGTGGGGACCAAAGCCCGGAGCTGAAGTGCAGCTCCACAGCCAAGGGGCTGAGGTGCCGGGCAAGGTTTCATATGGCTCCTTTTCTCATGGCAGTTTTTCACAATATTCTTTTTTATTTTATTTTTGAACACACTGTTTGCAAAGGAGTTAAATTGCTACATCCCTCTTGGAACTGGAAAATCTGAGGCAAACACCATGTAAAACTTCAGCCTGACGGAGTGACGCCTAAATTATGACAAATTTCTAAAGACAGGAAGCATTAAGCAGCCCTAATAACGAACAAGGTGACCAGCCCTTGCCTGTAAGACAGGCTTATCTGTCCCAGTGTTTGACTTTATGACAAGAAGAAAGTCATGAAAACAAGCCAAGCATCAGATAAAATCTTACTGCACCGGGTGTAAGTTCTCTGGTAATGAAGCCACTTAGGTTGTATTCAGGCCCGAGGGACTTAAGAGCCTTTGTGTTGTAAGCACGCACAGTACACAGTCATTTAAGAGTAAAGAAGATTGTCAAATCTCATTTGGAGTACAGACACATGAACAATCAGGAGTTGTGAAATTAAATCCATTATTGTAAAAGCAAACAATCAGAGCTTGATCCTGTTAGGTACTTACACTAATCAGAATTCAGCAAGCAGGCAAGTAGTTTTTTAACATATTAGATGTCCTAATCACTTGAATAAAACCACTGCTTTAATCCAACTACAGGCTTAAATGCTTTACGGTACTGGTCTTAGAGCGTATAGCACTTTGCAAGTCAAGACTATAAGCCCCTAGTTTGCTTAATGAAAGTTGCTGATGTAGAACAATCTAACTCCTAATTATACAATTACTTCACTAATACATTTGAAGATGGGGATAACCTTTACTTTGATGTTATATATAGATAGACCTATCTACATAGGTACAAAGATCTAGATAGACCTCTGAGGTATCTGCTGCATGGTTGAGTTAGGATCAGAGTGAAGGCAGTTTCTTTCCACCTTTTTCCAATCATTACAGCTAATGCCTATAAAACTTTAAAAAGTTGAATGTAATCAGCATTTTACCAGAATGATGAATTAGTAGTATGGTGATTATACATTGCCAGGCTTTAGGAGAAGGTGGTATACGAGGATGGCTCTCGGTTTTACAGTGATGTTACTGATTTCAGCGATGATATTTCCAGCTCCTGGCACCATGTGTGGGAAAGGATAGATGCTCCAACTTCTTCACTATAATTCTTTTAGATGGTTTTTATATTACATTTTTGTATTTGTATCATTATTTGGTTTTGCCATAAAATAGGAAAGTTTTCAGCTTACACCACTGTTGCTGCATTCTCCTCTTAATGCAAAGAACCTCTCACTTTTTATGCAAGCACATTTAATTTTCACATGCTTTTCCTGAGCTATTTTAAAATAACTGGCAAACAACTATTGCAGAGTAGATAATTGTAAACAACAAACCACACTTAAGATTTTTTCTTTCTTTGTTGTTTGTTGTGTTTCAGGCAGAATGACAATGCTGCCAAGTTCTTCATTTGTTTGTTTTGCCTCTACAACTTGTAGGTATATGTAATGTTCCACGCCAGTACAATAACTCCCGAGAGAAAGTACGTGCATGTTTTTCTAAGCCATTTTGAAATCAATTTTTGAAGATCCATGATCATGTAGTATAACTGGATTATAAAAGAAGACAGCAAATGCTGCTCCATAAGCAAATGAAAGTGGCTTCTTCTTCACATTGGCTACCTTATTTACATCATTCTGTTTCATTTGCTTAACAAGCACATTGTGTTTTTTGAAGGCACTGTTACATTTCAAAGCAGTTGGAGTATTTATTTGGCAGTGTATATTCACATAAGCCTGAAGCACTCTATTGTCAAAATATAACAGATGAAGTAACATCAGGATGGTTTAACTCCTGCTGTATTTCTTCTAAATGTGATTGTTGTTCTCCTTTAGCCTGTGTGTTCCACTAGTTTTTCAGTAATACTGCTATCTTTTTTTACCTAGGATTCTCATATCAGACCTACAGAAAGCAATAGAAAACCAAACTGGACGGAGGTCACATAGGAATCGAAGGTCCCTCTCCGAGTATAACTATGAAATATATCACTCCCTGGATGAAGTACGTGAAAATTCATATTGCTCATCTGCTACACTGTTGTCTTTAATAAGCCTAAGATTTCACTCTCTCTACAAGTTACGGTTGCCTGTTCATCTTTGTAGCATCATAGAATCATTTCAGTTGGAAAAGACCTTTAAGATCATTGAGTTCAGAAGTATTCTCAATGTTTCTTCTTCAAAAATAGGCATCTTCTTGAAAACACATATACTTTTTATATTTGTATTCAAGGCTTATCTTTACATGTAACTATCTTTGACAGCTTCTGAGTTTTGTTTTTAAAGTAGGTCTTTTACTCTGATGGAATAAGAGATATCAGTGAGTGATTAGTCTCATTGAGTCATTTAAGTAAGCAATATAAGCAAATGCTTAAGTATTTGCACAAGAGGCCCAAAGACTTAAAAACAGTTAGATACAAATTCATGTGTAAGGGATACTATCCTGGATGATAACTGGGTAACTGATTTCTGTTGATTTTGGTGTGCTCCCATATACAGTTTCAGTCTGCACCAAAACAGAGTCACGAGGCTGAGCGTGGAGGGTGCTGCGCCTCAATGAGATCTGGTGCCTGTGAAACCAATATTGCAGGTCAATCTGTTCACCATTCCGTGTCCTGGCAGGCAGACCCTGGGACCGTCTTCATTCCATTAATATTTAGTGGGAACAGCGGATTAGCCCTATCTCCAGATTTTCAATGAACAGCTAATGCATTCCTGTAATATCCAATAATAAAATGGAAAAAATGCCATGTGACCGAAGGCTGCATCCAGCCTCTGGCAATAGAGCTATGAGAGCCCAATGACAGTTCAAGTGTGAAAACAAAAACAAAACAACAAAAGACAAAAAGAAAAACTACAGGAAAATCCAAAAACATACAGCTGACTGAGAGCTGAGATTAATAAATGTGTTACAGTTGCTTCTATGAAATGCAAAGATTGAAGCAACAATTTTATTTCTGTATTTGCAGATCCAGGGTTGGATGCATCATCTGAATAAAACTCATTCAGATCTTATTCATATGTTCTCTGTTGGAAAATCCTATGAAGGGAGACCACTGTTTGTCCTCAAGGTAAAGATTAAATAGTCATTAATCAGACTGAAGTCTGGAATCAGGGGCAGACACTTTGTTACTTTGTTATAGCATGTACACCAGAGATGCAGGTAATCAGTGTTTCCTAAGGATGAGTTGCTGAGATCTAAGTATCTCTCTGAATGTCATCTTTAATTAACAAAAAATTAAAACCTGGAAAACTAGCAGCCAAATCCTATTCACTTGGATTGGATATGCTTGGAGATAGATGGCAGGACAAGTTTAATTAGCAGGATTTGGATTTAAGGGAATTGGAAAGGTTTGTGTTTATAGACAACCTGGACAGCAGTTATGGTGGAGAGGGACTCAAGAGGACTCTGGAGCCCTTCTCAGCACATGCCAGATACACTTCCTCTTCAGCTACTGACAAAATTCCAGGGCTGCGTGCTCTCAACTCACATTATTAGGACCACAAATTAAAGGGTGTCAGCAAGGTGCAAAAAAAAAATTTTACTTTCAATATGTACTTTCTTTTTCATCCACTGTTGTGGAGTTCTGAAAATTTGATTCTGCATCAGGCTATTCCTCTAGCATTGATTTTCCTCACCCTGCTCCATGTGATATTTAAGGATACCATTCCTCATTAAAAAGGAACTGACTGATCTCACTTTTCCTGTAAATTTTTTTTCCATAGATCAGCTTTATTATCTTGCTATACCTGCATCTCATTATCTCAGCCATACCTTTGAAAGCAATAAATTCATGTTCCTTTCTACGAGGAAATTAAAAATGGTTTAGTGTTTCTAATATTCTGTTATTTTCTCATTATCGTGTCTCACTAATGTCATGAGATCTATTGGTATTTCTATGAATGTTCACACTTCAAGCTAGGTAAAAGATCACGGCCCTACAAGAAAGCTGTCTGGATAGACTGTGGGATTCATGCAAGAGAGTGGATTGGCCCTGCCTTTTGCCAGTGGTTCGTGAAAGAAGTAAGTCTTTAATGATTTACGGTCATGCAGTTCCTTCAGTTTGATAAACATCGTGGTTTTGCTATAACTGATCTAACATTATTAATAAGAACAATAACTAGCTTCTATACCACTTTTTTTTTTTATTGTAGAACACTAAGTGCTTGATAAATGAAGCTGATAGCAACAGCCAGACACAGCTAGGCACAGGACAAAAATATGCCAGACACATATTGGCAGAGATACAAAGCAGGATTTTATTCCAAGATCTAAAAATGTGGAGATTGTAATTCTGGTAATTGTCCAGGTAAATCAGTGCCAGTGTGTACTGCTTCAGATCAGTTCAGCAATATCTTTGGTTTAAGGACTGAGATTAAGAAAGATGTCTCTCTTTTGTGCAATTCCATAGGAATAGGAAACTAAAATCATAGACAGATTTCACCCAAAATTATGGATTTCATATTCTCTGAATATCAAGTAGTTTCCCCAATGTTTCTTTGATCCTATCTTATTGGATTTATGCTTCCTTTATCTTTGATATCTAGGGTCTAGCCTTCGTATCCATCCATTTGCCATTTTTCAAATGATCAGAGAAATCAATGCAGTTGGAATTTTGTTTTCCACTTGTGCAGTACATCATTTTTTGTATATCAACATTTAATCATTTCTAATCGTGGATTCACCTCAGATGCATGATATGTTTGCACGATTTTGACATTTCCCCTTGACCAACAAACTTTTGTTCAAGAAGGGATATTGACTGCACAGTGGAGACTATTTTGCAATGCAATTTACAGAAGTCAAAGAAGGCTTCAAAAAATATGAACAGATGTGCTTTGAGTATTTTGCATACCCTTTTTTTGCTTAGAATAAGTGATGTAAAATCTTTGTTTGCAAGCTTCTTCCTATAAATGCACAATTTTCTCACTTCTACCCCATCACTGTGGAATTCTACAACGCATTAATATTTAAAGGATCTACCTCTGATTTTCTGGGATCTCTCCACTCAGCAGAAAGATCCTGGCCCTATATGTCATTTCACGAGGGCCCTATAAGTAATTTCACGAGAGTAAAACTCTACATCATCAACACCTTAATGAATTAGCTGAGACAATCATATAACCATGTGTAACTTCCCTCCGAAGTCACAGCAGCATATAGGGCAAGTACAGAAATAATGAGGCCACTGCAATTTGGGTGAGCCTGTCAGCATGGCTGCTGATGCACGGATAGGCTAAACCAGATCCAGGAGCTGACCTCCAGAGTTCAGTGTGCAATGATGGCGTGTCTTCCTATTAGGACTTCTGTCAGTGTAAAGATGAACAAACCTGCAACTATTTCTGAACAGCTTTCCCACCCAGGAGAACAGGCTGCAGTAAGGAAGGAAGATGTTTGGGACAGACAGGCACTGGTGGGAAAGCCTATGGCTCAAGTACGTCTTCCTTACCAAGATTTTCCTGTAAAGCACTACAATGTGGCAGCAAGGTAAAAATCACAAGGTTTCTCTGTGGAGCTCATGGCAGAATATAGGCTGTGTATGTGTATATAAAAACCTTCTGGTTGTTATTTGAGATCCTCGGTGAGTAGCTTGCTACTTAGACTGTTGTGCTAATGACGTAAAAGCATTTTGCTAAATTAAAGAAAGTTTCTGCAGAGTTCCTTGGGACTACAAGAATGTACCACCTTTGTCTGCCCATCTCAGTCGTGCATTGCCTTTGTTCACAAATGACATATACTTTCTTCTTTCCTTAGAGCAATATTTCAATCCAGCATTAAAGCAAAAAGCATCAGGATAAGAATACATTATGCTCACAGTCTCCATCGTTTTATTAAAAATGACTGGGAGAGGATGAGAGACAAGAGGATTAAATTGTTTGGTTTATGATATTGCCTTTTTCATTAAATAAATTAGACATTTTTAGTAAGAACTCAGGGAAAACCGAAGCTCTCTCCATGCTTCAAACTCTGCAATTCTCTTTTGTTGGCAAGCTCCTCCCTTGAGCACCTCTGCAGCCCGACAGCCCACTTTCCATCCTCCCTGGCGCTTATGGGCAGTTCTGAGAAAGGGCAGTCAGCTTGGAAACAGATTTTTCCTGGCATGTTTGTTGACTCTAAGGAATAGCACCACAAGCCCATTGATTTAAGGCAAGCAAAAGGAAATGTTGGATTTATGTGATGTTAGCTTCTTTTCTAGCAGGAACAGCATACGTGCATCCCTTTGCTGTGCAGGCAGCCTGAAATATTTTATTGAGCTTTCACTTCACCCTTTGATCTGTGTCACTTGTTTTTATTGAAGTATCCATACTCTGGTGTACAACTGGGCTTTTCAAGTAATTTAGCTTAGAAAACAACCTCTACATATCAATGTAACTTAAAATTCAAGCTCAAGACTGGGTGCTGCAAACTTGACCAGATATTCCCATCCAGCTTGGGAACCCTCAGTATCTTGCTTGCACCTCTGGAAGTGGCACCTTCTGAGTGCCAATGAATTTGCTGCAAGCAATGGGAGACACCGCTTCTCGTAGGGTGGAGGTGCCACTGAGCAACTGGCTGCTAGTATGGCTTGCCAGGGTATGGGCAGTGGCTCCTCGCTTTCTACAAAGCATCAGGGGTTGTTCAGCTGAGCAGGACCTGGCTCCCATCTATCTAGAAATACAAAGACGACTAAGGCAGATCACAGAACAGTAGGGGTTGGAAAGGACCTCTGGAGATCATCTAGTCCAACCCCCCCGCTAAAGCAGGATCACCTAGAGCAGGTCGCACAGGATCACGTCCAGGCAGGTTTTGAATATCGCCAGAGGACACTCCACCACCTCTCTGGGCAGCCTGTTCCAATGCTCTGTCACCCTCAAAGTGAAGAAGTCTTTCCTCATATTCAGATGGAACTTCCTGTGTTCCAGTTTGTGCCTGTTGCCCCTTGTCCTGTCACATGCTTTAGATATTTATAAGCATTGAGGAGATCCCCTCTCAGTCTTCTCCAGGCTAAACAGACCCAGCTCTCTCAGCCTTTCCTCATACAGGAGATGCTCCAGTCCCCTCATCATCTTCATAGCCGTCCACTACACTCTCTCCAGTAGTTCCCTGTCTTTCTCGAACTAGGGAGCCCAGAACTGGACACAATACTCCAGATGTGGCCTCACCAGGGCAGAGCAGAAAGGGAGGATAACCTCCCCTGACTGCTGGCCACGGTCTTCTCAGTGCACCCCAGGACATCACTGGCCTTCTTGGCCACGAGGGCACATTGCTGGCTGATGGAGAGCTTGTTGTCCACTAGGACTCCCAGGTCCTTCTCTGCAGAGCTGTTTCCCAGCAGGTCAACCCCTGACCTGTACTGGTGCTTGGGGTTATTCCTCCCTAGGTGCAGGACCCTACACTTGCCCTTGTTGAATTTCATTAGGTTCCTCTCCGCCCAACTCTCCAGCCTGTCCACATCTCGCGGAACGACAGTGCAGCCTTCTGGTATGTCGGCCACTCCTCCCAGTTTTGTATCGTCAGCAAATTTGCTGAGGGTACACTCTGTCCCCTTGTCCAGGTCATTGATGAATATGTTGAATAAGACCGGACCCAGTACTGACCCCTGGGGCACACCACTCGATACAGGCCTCCAACTAGACTCTGTGCTGCTCATCACAACCCGATCAGACTTGGGAAATGAGGATGTAAGGCTAGAGCGTGGAAGGCAAGAGGCTGCCTGCTACACAGGCTTGTTCTGTATTTGGGCAAATACAGTAGTCAGAGAAAAAGAACAGATGAACTAGAGAAAAAGGGAGAAAGATATAGAAGTAGAAGTTAAAGATTAAAAGTGGAAAGAGAACACACAGGAAGGAGTTTTGCATTATGTGATAATATAATTGAAAGTACAAAACCAGCCTACTCACATTTTGAAACAAACAAAAGGAGAACGAAGACTGTTGTTTGGTTTGGGGGGTTATGTTTTTTTGTTTCATTTTTTGTGCGTTTTTTTATTATAATCTACTCCAGCATGAGCTCTAGCCTTGGCTCTGTATTCCATAGGTCTGGTGTTAATAATGACGTCAGTGTTTGTTTCTGTAGAAGGCGCCCCTGAATGCCTGTAGTCTCTCAGCTAAAGATAATCAGATGTTCTACCAGGGTCAGTAATACTGGTGGCCTCTGACAAACCCTAGCTCATGGTCATTGAATTTCAAGTCAAGAAAGGCGATGCCCTGGGCACACAGGATCAGAGCTTTAGGTACCAGCTAAAGAGCCACAGAGAAGTGTCTGCCCTGGCTTGTAGCAGAACACCAGTTAGGTTGCAGTGGAGTCCCACCCAACTTCAAGCCTTACTCAGCTGGAAAGGGGTGGAAAAAAGGCCCTGACAGTGGAAATACTGAGACCTGCGGTGGAGCAGGGAAGCAAGAGGAACTATAAAAGAAAACAGAACTGATTATGTGTGGACTACTTTGAAGGCAACCTGCAGAGATAAATTAACCTAATGTAACCCAGAATTTGTGTCCACAGCAAAAGATTTAGGGGGAAAAAACCAACCAAACAAACAAGAAAGTTTTGTTAGCCTACATTTTTAAGAAGACTGCATGAGATCTAATCATACATTAAAATCTGTTAGTAAATATTACAAACTGGAAAGAAAGGGACTCTATTATGTGTTATTACTTTGTAGAAAGCTGTAGACTCTAGAAACAAAAATTGTTTATTATACATAACATGTATTTATCCAAAATTAAATAGTCCTCATAGAAACAAAGAAGGAAAACCTATAGACTTTTTGCAAAAGTAAAATTATATATGTATATGTGTTAAATAAGAATATTTAACTCCTCTTCATTGGGTGTGCAATTGTAAGAGGAGAAGCAGAATTCAGATATCAAATTATCTAGACGTCAAATTTAGGATTTTACCATTGTTTTAAAAATCTGAAATATGGTTCACAGGCTGCTATTCAAATTAACATCAAAACTAGATTCTGTTTCATTTTTAGTGGAAGCAGATGAGGATTCCCATTACATCTGGTTCGACTTTCTTCCTTCTAATAAATGCTGCCATTTGATCCATGTCGATGATGTATAACCTTGAAATGTCATTCATACAACATTTTCAGAAAACAGGATACAAGAGATGTGACTTGAAGATACACTATTCTTTGTTTCTGATGCAGGAATTTTTATTTCAAGATTAGAAAATTCAAGAAATGTAATTAAAAACCTTAAAGAAGCAAGCGCTGATTGTATTTCTTGACAACATATGCTAAGAATCCAACTGTAAGGGAAATGTCCATTAAGATCAAGTGCATCCCCCTAAGGGAGTGGCCTCATCAGGGCCTCAGATGAAGGTGCAAATAGCCTCACGTTTTGGAAATGCAGTAACCTCCACCACCACTTTCTTCTCCCATCCTCAAAAGTGGGCCTTTTTAGGAAAAAAGGAAAACTAACATATGTTGACCAGATTCAGTATATCTGCATCTGAAATGTGAACTGTGGCATGCTCTTCCTAGACTCCCTAGGCTTTTATATTTTTCAAATGTTTAAATCTTAAGGACTTTCCTCAAAATAATATTATTATTCTTGGAATGTGGGTCAGCTTACATTGCATTGCACATAGCCACTTTTCTTTAATGTGACACTATTGTGTTTTTTTTCCCTGGATGAGCAGTGCTACCATCTGCTGCTTCTGGGACAGAACCTAGCCAATAGCTAAGATTTTTGCTGAAAAAGTGTTCAGAACTACTTCTGAGCTTTCTGGATTTGATCAAGGTCATGTGATAAGTATGGTTCGGGCATTGACCTTGCTAGACTGCCCATGAATGTTCCCCCACCCCTACCCACAGGCCCACTGGAGAGATTCTTCTATGTAGTAGAAGAATCCAAATCTGCGCCTCTGAAGCCCTGCTCATCCTGCAGCACTGTATCATCCCTTAAAGATGGGCCATAATAGCTGTCTCCTCTCAGAAGAATCCCAAATCTGAAAAGAATATCAGTATGCACTGTGTACTTTAATTCATGAGATGCGTGGCCGAAAGTCCAAATTCTGAAATGTGGCTGTTCTGTGATCCCAATTATATGAGTTCTCAAATTATTCAGGATGATGTGTTTGTGCTTCATCATGCACCCAGGGAGCAGACAGGTAACCCCAGACAAAGAAGTTAAAGGCTGGGGGCAGATTTTTAAATTTTTTTTTTTTTAAATGCTGACGTTGGTTTTGATTGCTGCCAAACCCAGGCCTGAATCCTATCTTTTCACTCCATAGTAATGAGCTGAGAGAGACACACAGATTGTCCAAGATGCAAAATGGCAACACCTGCCCCCACTATTCTGAGCTCGAGACTGAGTCACCTTGTGGGATGCATATGGGATGCATACTGCCAATTAGCCAGCCATTAGGCTCAGGAACCAGGCCCCAGAGACCAGTCTTTACCAGGAATTTTGCAGGGCTCCAGAGCTCAGATTCTTCCTTAGGAATGTTTATGAAGTGCTTGACTGTAAAGACAGGATACCTAAAATACCAGCACATACACAGATACAGAACTGAATAAGGACAACAGTGCAATCGATGCAGGTCCAAGCAGGAGACCCAGACAGCGTCTGTGTTGAAAAGGGTTGGCTCTTCTTCTGCGCCGTGCAGGCCATGTGGTCAGAAGGCCATAAAGCTGTAAGTATTCCTACTTTAAGATCTGCTGAAAGCCAGTGTAGCACTTATACTCATTCTGCAAAATTCCATAGTCCGCGTCCTGATGGACAAAACATCTGCAATATGCTGCATCAACAGTCAGAGCAGCACTCAGTCATTCATTCCAGTGCTAAAGGCCACACTGTCAGGAAAACAGCTTCTCATTCTGGATCACTTCTGGGTCTTGCTGAGCTCCATCAAAACTGGTAATCTTTTAGGAGTCAAAAAATTTATTTCCCCTTGCTATCCATAACTACCAGAGCCTCAAAATACTGGCTGATTATGAAATTTCACCCACTTCAGAAATAGTCTGATCTTGTGGGTGTGTAAGATATAGTTATATGAAGCAACACACTAACATTTGTTAAAAATTATACGCTTGACCTATCACTTGTCAGACTTAAGTCTTTTGAACAGGTACAGCTGAAATGCCCCGTTCCCACAATCCAGGATTTCAGACTAATATTGATTTAAAGGATGCTCATTACACCTGTATTAAGTTATTATTTGAGACAATGTAGTTAGTTCACCCCCCATGATAGGCTTTCCATCTCCATTTTTTGGAGTTCTCCAAGCAGAAATTTTGAATCATAGCAGAAAGAAAGCAAGGACCTGACTGCCTCTCCCTGTAAGCCATATGTTTATGCTACTCCTGTTCCTGGGGACGGATACACCGCTGTTCTTAACATATCTTTGAGTGCTGGCTCTCAGAAACCTAAGAGCTTTTGAAATAATTTGAAATAATTCTGAAGTGAATCAGAGGCACGCCAGGCCAAAACAAACACTGTACCTGTAGCTTTTTCCTTTCACTCTTCTTTAGCTGGAGACTTTCCTTCTTTCCAAGGTCCGTTCCCTTCAGCTAAAGCTCTTCAGCTGATGTTCGTTTGACTTGAAATTTTTTGTTGCTGTTTAAACCATTGCATCTTCTTGCTCTATGAAATCTTCCTATTTGAGTTTTCCTCCTGTTCATCAATTTTTAGTTCACCCTTGTTTTAGGAAGGCCAGAAGCTTCTAAGGGCTATATCTGAGCCCTCTGCAGCCTCCTTCACAGCTGCCAGTGATGATGGCATCATGAAGACTGGGCCTTTTTCACCTCGAAGGACCAGTCACCTGATGATGAATCTCTCCACAAACACTTTGCAGCTCTTTCAGTAAATGCAATACAATCATTGGAGCTTAATTTTTATTGTTTGCCAGACTCTAGTCTCCCCAGCTGTCTTTTTAGCTATCTAACTTCAGAAAAAAATTGACTTCTCTAAGTGCTCCCTATATATCCATTATCTGGAGGAAAACTCCATCTGTTTCATCCTGCAGCATCTATATTTGAAACACTCAGCCTTACTTATCTTTAGCTAACTCATTCTTCTCTGTCAGGAGCTTCTGCCTGAAATGCTGTTTGTTTTTTCTGCATCAGAGAGATCACCTCTTCCAGCCTCTTCACTCAGTACTTCATTCATCAGCCTTTCAACAGCAGGAGACACTGGTGCAAATGCAGAACCTGTTTTATCCTCATGATTTTTTTTTTCGTTCTCCAAATGCTGTTCCTGCCATTTGAAGTTTCTGTGTGGTAATCACACCTATGCGTATGTAGTTTCTACTTCTACTCAACATCTTCCTTCCGCTCCGCAGCTGGTTCAGTTCTGAATGAGTTCAGTTATTTCAGCAGTCAGCTTATATCCCATTTCGTTCTGAGTGTCTGCATCTCTCCAGCACATCCTTGCTACTGAAAACAGAAGTTACTAATGTGCACCACTTCTGAGAGGAAGGAAAATAAAAGTAGCAGTGAACACTAGCAGCCAGAGTTTCCCAGACTGGGCCCTCAGTTGTAATTTTTTTTTTTTTTAAATGGATAAAATCTAAGCCAATGCCAAAAAGATGGAGTGCAGTACCATGGTATCACCACAACGAGGCATGTGATGCATTGATTTAAAAGCAGCTGTGGCAAACCATTTTTATACTGTGCAGTATTCCTTTCTTTTTTGGTCCATGGTGGATTTTCCCAGGTTCTATTCACAGTAAGACAGTTTAGAGAAGGTGCTTTCCTTTGCTGTGACATCTTTGTGCTGGCAAAAACCCAGGTAAAATGGTTTCCAGTTTTCCTCTTCCAAAAGGAAATAAGTACTGTATTATTTCTCTTGTGCACTTTCAACTACTCAGCTGCATCTTCCTGCCTATCCATGACCTTAAGAAGATAAAATTTATTTTCATTTTGCTTGAAGCTATTAATTTTTCACAATGTGAATACAACTTGATAAAATAAAGGTAACCCTGCAGCTGTGTTGTGCCTATACTAGGAATTCTTCGATGAAACTTGCTAGTGCAAACTCCTATTAAGTAAGTATTAATCATTAGGACATTCAAATTCTACGCTGTGAAGTCTTTTAAGCTGTTGGGTATGTTCTTCTTCAAGGCATAAAGAGAATTCACGTTGTTGCTCCAACATATTACTTGCCCTAGGGAAGAAATTCTGCTTTATATTTTATCAGTCCACTCCTGTATGGTGATGCTGAGTAATTAGGGCCTCAGTAAAACTACTGATATGCAGAAACACTACTGAGCACGAGAAAGGACTGTGAAAGAAAATTCTGTGCATTGGACAATTTAGTTGCTTCAGAAATGGAATTACAAGCAATAATTTGTATCTTAATTATTTAACTGTGTCTCAACAATTTAATTAAACAGTGTATTGAAGTGAGTTCTGTTGGATTGCCCTCAATATATACTACCCTGGGCCAACATAACTAGGATGTAAAATTCAAGAATTACATTTTTCTGTGGTAGACATCTCGGGGGGGTCTCCACCAACTTGGTGGGCTTTAGTTTCATACAATTATTAGTAGAAAAATTTGTGTTGCCCCTTTCCCACTATTCACAGTGCTTCAGAATAATTCAGGTCTTTCTTTTCCCTGCTAGGTAGTCCTTAACTTATTTGGGACCTATGAGGCTTTTTTGGTAGTACCTCTCTGAGTGGAACCAAGAAGTTGTGTTTCCTGTATCCACTAAGATCTGTGTAACTCTATTCAGCTTCTTCCCCACAAGATCTTGCATTTGCTTGGGTGGTCTTAGCCTTGCACAAACTTCCTGGAACTGCTGTTTGCTTCTCTAGTACGTCAATCATGCCATCATCCCTCTGCCTCTTCTCTGCTTCAGCATCTTCTCCATTTGCATCCTTAAGTACCAACATAAGCAAGCCTTTGAGATCCTTCCTGCAGCTCCCTCTTTTCAGACTCTTTTTATGGGCTCTCTTCTGAGTGTTGCAGAGTAGTTGCGGCACACTGTCATCTTTCTCAGTTGTTTCTGGGTTCCTCCTGTGGGAAATGCTCACAAAGAGGAAGGAAAATTTTGCTTGGTGGAAAAAAATAAATCAAGCTTCAGCCTTGAAAATCTGACTCTTTGTTTTAAGTCATTTGTTTTTAGACACTCAGTTGTATCTTACCCTTAATAACAGATGTACCACTCTGTGATTTGAGTGTCAAAGCAGGACACTAGCAGTAAAAGGGAAAATGGAGATAATAAGATGTACTGCTTCCAAGTACAGAGAAAGAGCGAACTACTAACTTGCCAAACTGATAAAGTGGCGATGAAGGCCCGAATGGCAGATCATAGTGTCACCCGGCTAAAGTGTAAAATATACAGACAATAGTAAAACATTGTATGTTACCATCAGAAAGGATGCTTTAACTGATATCATAATAATTGCATGGAACAGTTAATCCTGTTTTGTCGGAAGCAGTTTTAGGTGATTTCTGAAAGAACAGCAATGGACTCAATTCCCTGTGCTAAAATAGTAACAGTTTAATTCATTGTGATTGTTTCATTCAAAACCAGAAACAACAAAAGCTGATTGTTATCTTAAATTTGATAATAATTAATTGTGGGACAGCAAATTGTTATTAAGCTCAACTGCAATTTCAGAGTTTCTCTCAACCATGTCTCCTTGCTTGTCCTTCTCAGTCATCCCCTTATTTTACAAAAAGCCCAACTGCGTCCTAAATCCATTTTAAACTCTTGCTTTCTATTGCCTTGGCAGTTTACAGTATAGCTCTTTTGTTCACTTTGTCCCCCCAAATTAAATTTTCTATGGACCAGATCCTCATCCGGCTGAAGCTGGCATAGCTCTATCAACAACCACCACACTGCCGATCCAGATGATCGAGCCCCCTCCTATTAATCATTGGTCCTTTCCCCCATCCTCCAGGCAGATTGTTTGCACGGTGTTGGCAGGGTTCCTGTATCATCTGTTCATTCACTAATAACGCTATTCAGCATTTATTGGGCCAGTCTGGCTCTCTGCGTACTCAGCAGCAAAGCTGCTATTGATTGCATGATGGGGAAGCAGAATCAAGCCGTATGAAGTCGTATTACTTTGTATTCTGAGAGCTCTGGGCAAACTACAATGCATTCAATTCACTAATGGTTTATATTCATCTTGCCTGTGTCATAGTAAAGAGAAAATGTTTCAACACTGCTGGGGGTGGGGGTGGTTCGCATGATCATTGTTCGGAGGATTTGAGAGTCATGTCACAAAAGGCAAATTGTGGGCTTTGCTCCAGCAAGGACACACCTTAGTAACTGTACGGCACATTGCCAAAGAACTCCCTGTTAAGGGAGGTAAGATGATACAGTCTGTGTTGCCGGATCACATATCAAATAAAATTGCCAGATAAAAACAGTATAAAGGACAAAATATTTTCAGCAGAAGGAATGAATATGATCTCACTTACTCCAGGTTACACCATCTACACTCTTGCTTTCCATGAATATGAAAGCCGCACGAGCTCTATTCCATTTTAAATGAAATGGTACTCTAAAAAGGGTAACAAATTATTAAGATAAACCATATATGCTTTAAAGAACAGAATTGAATGACGTATTTGGCTCTAAATCAACTTTAAGATTTAAAATTTTGAAGAGTATTACTGGGGACTATAATGCTTTCCAAGGTCTCTCATAGTATTTTGTCAAAGACAGCAGACATTAAAATAATACAGAGCAGCTTTAAAAAATGAAAGGGTGCTTGACATTTTGCTATCCATGTTTGGTTTTGGTTTTCAAATAGTGGTGTTTTTACCTAACAAGAAAAATATATTCTTCACTGGATTTAAAACATATTGAACATTAAAAAATATTAATTCAAATATTTTCATTATGTCACTTTTTACAAATTTGGAAAGGTTCTGAAAAATTTGCAAAACTCATCCATGCAATTTTTAAGGAGGGTATTACCTTAATTAATTATCTGTAGTCATTATAAGGAGATGATTTTAAAAGTGTTTTAAAGAGTTTAATCTTATAGCATTGCAGTTTAAAATACAGTATATAACACTGCAGTGTAACAAAACACATAATTATGGATGTAACTGACAGCAAAAGAATGGCATACATAAATACAGATACAAACAAATACACCAATCTCCTTATCACTGATATCTAAATATCCACCAAGGAGACACAACCTGAGCTTAAATTGTTAATACTGTCTAAAAAGAGAAAAAGTCAAGGAAGTGGGGTTGCGGTGCCTTATTTCCTCCCCAACCAAATTACTTCTCCCTGAAATAAGCATGATAAAATTACTGGTTTTCCTTGACTCACATTTTGGAGCACGCCTTGGTTCTGTTTTCACTGTAAGAACAGTCTTACGGATTTAACATCCATACTTATCATATAGGCTCTTAATCCTGTGAAGATTTAAGTGCAGAGCTAGCTTAATGCACAGAGTAGCCCTAGTTACTTCAGTATGTGTTTTCTGCATGTGGAACGTCAGTGAAACAGAGCCCTTGTTTTCATGGCCATTATTTCTGAGTAATCATTTCTTCCTGTCCTGACAAAATTACTTTTTGCTATAGCTGCAGTTCCCTGAATACCAATATTTTTTATCCAAATGTATTTGTAGCCTTGATGTGGCTTCCTAATACGAGTACATTGAATTTAAATGCTATACTGTTCCAGCTAAGAACCTTTGGGGAATTTCTGGCACATGGGCCAGGGGACCTGTGACCACTGCATTGGCAAGGGACTTTTTCTCAGGCAGCCCACGGCTCCACCAGGCTTCCCCTCAAAAGCTCACTGCCATCCTCTTCTCCCCTACAATAACCCTACCCTCTTTTGGCATCTCATCCCACCCTGCGGTGCTCCACACCATGCTGTCCCAGCTGCTGGCAAAGTTTCATTACAATCTGTGCTGTGCCCCCTCCTTTGCTCGCCTTCCCCTCCTCTTGCCTGGCTGAAACAGAAGAGGAGCTCGGTGTGGAGTAGCACCGGGTGACTCGGTGGCTTTGCAAAGGGATGTCATGCCACTTTGGATCTGCAAGGGAGGCTGAAGGACCTGCACGGGCAGAGCACTGCTGGCAGGAAAGCTGAGGCTAGGTGAGGAGAAAGCGCTGCACGACAGAGAGGTGGTTAATGAACAGCTTAGAAAAAGCATTCAGAAGTCTCGCTAGGCCCTCAATAAAGACAAAAAATGTTCTAACTCCTCCATGAGGAATTTTCAGCCCCAGACATGTCCAATTGTATGGGTATTTCTTAAGGGTATTGCACAAAAAGCATTCGTCAGCTCCAGTGGCAGCTTCAATAACCCAAACAGCTGCACGGTTAGGAGCCCAGAAGTATCAAATTCCTGTACTCCACACTGTTCCCTGGCATTTGTCAATTGAAAAGCTTTTAGCTTAGTTTATTTCTGAGCAAACATTTCCCTTTGTCCCCCCAAACACATGTTACTTCTTGGATCTGGAGGGCCAGAAATACTGCAGAGCAGAAGGCTGTAATCACTGCAGCGGGAGGAGGAGGAGCCAGCCTCAGGCATCCCTCAACCCAGCGTCAGTGTGATATGCTTTCCACCTGCTAGGTGAAACACTTGATTCCTCGCCTCACAGAATCAAGACTTAAACTTTAAGGATGCAAGTTCGATGCCTAGCTATGACAAGGGACAGGTTTTGCTGCAGCATGTGGAGTCCAAGCTTCCTGAAACTGGTAAAGGAGCATCTCCGGTACTAGCAAACAGAACTGCTGAGGAGCCTCTGGTTTGCTGCGTTTTTCTAAGATGTAGAATGGAAAAAAAAAAAATACTTTCCCTACCTAGACTTCCTCTACTAACCTTTATGTTTGAGGTGCTCCAAAAGTAGGGGGGTTTCTAAATTATAAAGGAATAAGCTGCCTGTATTGATTATTGTGCATATAGTAAATTACTTTGAATACAACAAAAGCTTGTGTAATGTGAGCCTTAAATGCTTTAAGACGTGCTCTGACCTCACCAAATCATCACCTGGTGCAAACAACAGCACTCCATTGTCTTACAGGAGCTAAACTCGTTTCCTCAACTAAGGATCTATTCCACTGACTTTCAGCTCCTACAGCAAGAAACACTTTGTATGCATTTGTTTTTCTGTAATGTGAGTTGTATTTTCTTGGCTATTGAAAGTAACAGAGAAGCAGAGAGAATGGGATCTTTTGAACACCTTTTTCACATGTTCACATGCTGCCTTTAATCACATTTGCAGGAAGATCTCAGGGTTTCAAGTACAGCTCTAAGGATGTCAGTGGTGCTGTGAGATCAGGTCTCTACTGCCAAAGGCCACGTGAATCTCTTAGCCTGTCAAACTACTTAATTGGGAAAATATTTTTGCTATGGAAACTACTTTCTTTGGCTTTTCTGCTTTAGGTTCTTCAGACATACCAGACTGATCCTGCCATGAGAAAGATGCTAACTCAGCTGTATTTCTATATCATGCCTGTATTTAATGTGGATGGATATCATTTTAGCTGGACAAATGTAAGTAGTATCAGTAATATTATTCAAAAAATTGTTCAGACAGGAAAGATCGAATGGTTGTTACATCATTCAAAGGTGACTTTCCGTATAATCTGGTCCATCACTTTGTGGCACACAAAATGGAAGTACATTACACCAGTTAAAATGGAATAATGAATATGTTTACCAGGGTTGGTTTGTTATGTGTACAAACAGATTTTTGCCAAAATATAGTAATATTGCCATTTAACTTTTATAACTTATGTTAGGATCGATTTTGGAGAAAAACAAGATCAAAGAACACAAGGTTTCGGTGTCACGGTGTTGATGCTAATCGCAACTGGAAGGTGAAATGGTGTGGTAAGTCTGGAGATACTTTGGTTCACCAGTTCAGATTACCCTTGTAATTAATTATCCAACAGATTAAGTGGGTTAGGTCACATCTGTTGTGAAGCATTCTCTTTTCCATAGTTAAAGTTGAAGCTACTTTCACATAAAGCCACAAGACAGGGCTCAAAGTTTCCTTCTAGCTTCTGAAAAAATAAAAGTCCTGAACTTTGGAAAAATACATCTTATCACAAGTAAGAAGTCTTCATAGCGAGTGTGGCAAAAGTAAAAAAAAAAAAAAAACCAAACAAAAACCAAAAAAACCCAGCACCCTGCACATACAACTATTCTGTATTTCTGCAATCGTGTAAATAATTTCAAGCACAGTACTGAGCCAGGTCAATCATATTTCAGAATTTACCTGACTATAGCTTTAGGAAACATTTCAAACTTAATTTTATTTAATTTGTCATTTCTCTGAAATGGCTTTAGCTTTGGAAATGTCAGACTTGCTTTGTTGGCCTCAGAGAGGTGCCTGAGAATATTTTAAGGCCATTATTATTAGCAATTTAATAAAGAAAGAAGGTGCTTATAAGTGCATGGACATCCAGTTTTAAACTCCCAGCACTTCTGTCAATACTTTCATAAAAATTGACCTCAATTTTGCATAGAGAATGCAGCAGTAATGAAATACTAGCAGAAGATTTAGAATGAATCCACTGAAGAAGAAATGGTATTTTATTAAATCTTACAGCAAAGATGGTGCAACTCTCACACAGGAGTAAGCAGCCAGACAAGTTCTGGTGCAGCAGAAAGTAATAGCACCTTGTTGTGAAATATGGCGAGAGAGATGACACAGATCTAGATCTAGGTGTATCCCTGGTTTTTCTGCTGACCTGCTCTCCCGTCTTGAGCAACTTCCTTCACCTCTCTGTGCAGCTGACTTCTCCTCCATCTGCCTTGCTTATTTACATTATAAACTTGTAAAACAGAAATTGTGTTTGCATAGTGCTAGCACAACAGCTCTCCCTTCAGCCCATCCCTCTTCCACTGGAAGTCTCTAGATGTTTCCACAATACTCAGATTGCTTGCAGTAGGAGTAAGGACTGTACAGTCTGGCTTGCAGTGATTGGATTCTTCAAGCAGATTTTTGAGAACTGTAAGGATAAAAGTGAGTGTGAATAATCTGCCTAGGGCAATTACAAATGAGGTGCGAGTGAATAGAAGAGTACATTCAATACAGTATGGACATATGAAATATGCTTCCAATTTTTTTCAACTCTACTCGCGGTAAGGAGAGGACTGACACAGAAGCAGTTACAGAAACCCTATGTTAGCTGAGAATCCCTCCACTACAGAAGATAGTCCCAGGGCTGCTATCACCATCTTTAAGGCAATTCTATGCTGCAAAAATAATGTTAAAATGAACCAAAGACCTGCATCACTATCACCATCTTTTACTTAAGCATGTAAGTCACAACTGCAGGTATTGTGGGGACTTAAATTTACTGTTCAGAAGATAGCCACCAGTGTAGTTGGAATGAACAGCTCTCTTGCAAAGTCTCCAAAGCCATAGTATAGGTACCTATCAGTGCAACATTAATACTCACACAGTGCATTTTCCTTCTAGTCCTAATGAATCTTTATTGGGTTCTAATCACTCCACTCCTCCCTCTTCTTGCTCCCCAGCCACCGTACTAAAGCACACTTTTTTACTCAGTCCTGAAAATGTTTGCTTAGTTTTCAGTAAAAAAATATTTTTCTATGCTGAGTGATAATATAACAAAACACAGACACATTGCGTGTTGTAATCCACTGCTTGTTGCATTTCTCCCCTGCACTGAACATTAAAGACAGGTCCCCACCCTGAGTTTAAAAAAATAAAAATTCATTCAAGGTTGTTCGTCATCCCACCAAGCACATGCTCTGCTTCCCTCACTGGACCCCAAACTCCATCTGATTCTCTGTTTTGTTGGAGAATAAAGAGCTCTTTCATGAACTGGGCAGACGGGTGCTCAGAAGATCCTCACCTGGCGTCCCATATTCTGATTAATCTGACACTAAATGACACAGGGAAGAATCTAGATCATATCACACTTTGAGGCTTGTATAATCATGGTGTGTTTAACATTTAATACTGTGTATGCTTGTAAAAACCCTTTTCTTTCAGTTCAGTAGCACTTGCAGTTTGCAGACAAGGCTTGAACTTCACCATGGGGCTTCCAGGCAAGTCTGTTGTGGCAGAACCCAGCCCCAGCAAAGCTGCTGAATGCTAGCTGCAGTTAGCTAGTTGGTGAAGATAACACAGCATCCCTTCTGCTTTCCTCTTCCCTTCTAGTGTAGGACTTCGATGTAAGCTTTATGATGTTGCTTCTATATTCTCTACAGACTGAGAAAAGGGCTGTATCACCGATTGTGGTATATCTTGCTTTGCAGCGCCCTGTGCCCAAAATAGTGCACAGAAATTGCACACAGACCCAGGTGAATACTGACAGCAAGATCACTGGGTAGAAATGCTCCTTGCTATATATATTTATGTGCAGTAACTAGCACAATGGTTTAATGTTCGTGAAATAAATAGCAACTTTAAAGCCAATAATGAGGTAATTAGAACTAAATTATGTCATAGGCCAAATCCAGTTGCATCTGAAGCCCCCAAGAGAACAGCAGTGGGAGTTAAAATTTCCAGTGCATCCCAATTTCCAGTGCACCCCATTGCTCACTGAGGACAGTTCCTCATACTGGCAGAAGAAATGGCTGCAAGGAAGTTTGAGAATCATGCTCCAGATCATCCATGCTCCCAGCCTGCCTTCTGTACCAAAGGATTGGTTTTATCAGTCTCTGCACACATTCCCTTTGTACATTTGATCTCATGATGTATGTTGGAGGATACTTGTCCTCTCCCGGTATGCTATCAGGTACAAAAATAAGGCAGCATGGTGACATTTTATGCAATTCCATTTTCTTCTCATGACTGTAATCCAGAAATTTCACAGGAGATGATACGTACTGTATCATTTTTTTCCTTCTTGTGTTACTTTAAAAGAACTTCCAGTGTGAATACTGAGGATATCCTTACATTATCCGAGGCCGCTTTTTACTACCAGCCAGCTTCACTTACGGAAAAGCATTAATTACAGCTGGGATTGCAAATGGCTCACAACAGTAGGCTGGACAGTTTAGAGAGTTTTTTCTTCACTGAAAGTCATTAAACTGAGTCATATTTTACCATTGGGTTATTTTACCATTAGCTTGTAGGATTCTGCTGTTAGTAAACAGTGATGTCCATTTTCATGATTCAGTATGCAACACTGTTACAGGAGATGAAGTATCCATAAAATAAGCAAAGGCTCCAGAGGCTCTGTTAAATAGCTCTCCTTTAGCTATATTATCTAACAAGACTTCGAGGCAATGCTCTTGGGATTTGGATGAGTTGGTGGCCATCTGTTCTGCAGGGAGGAGACCATCTGCCCTCTATATAACCCTTCCATATTCACTGCAATCTAAGCACTAATACCTTTTGAAATCCCCACCTGTGGCCATTGAATGGTAGCCTCAATTTTTGTATTACAAATGAAGCTGCGGCATGAAATTCTTCCACTTTTTTTGGCATTAGGTTGATTGCATAACCCTGGTTTAGTTCATATTATTATGCCTTCTCACACACTGCTCTCTTCTTATTATTTGAAGATGGCAGTGCTTACTATACAAAGGAAAGCTAATAAAACACTGCTTTTGTAAGTCCCTGATGACACTAGGGAATGTCACAAACAAACTATTCTTATTCTGCGGGTCACTGTAACACATGTGGCATTTTGAAATCACAGTGGATAAAAGAGTGGAGTGGATTTGCATAAATATTGTTCTTTCAGACCCAGGCCCTGAGCTGTAAATGAGACGGTGGCTTACATCCAGAATTGCTAAATGATAAAGAAGCCACTACCACATCTCCTTTTCTGAGTTTCATCTTTCAGTACCTCATGGGATATTACATGCAGGCTACACTTCTGCAGCTTACTGCCACCTGAGCAGGTTGACGTGGTGAAAGATATCCTCACAACTGAACCCCTGCCCCAAACCTGAAGGAAAAATAAGCCCTGTGCAAACTGAGGTGATTTCTATTTTAGCTAACTGAGCAATCATCCTATGCGGCTTGTCATTTTTTCCCAAAGGTTTGCAAGAGTAAAAATAGGCAGTAGTCAGGGACTGTTCTCATGTTTTAAACCAGTCTCTAAGATAGTACCTGCTGAGGTTATCTACCTAGCGTTGTAACCATCACTGTAGTAGCTAGTACATTAAAATGCTCTTAAAGCTAGATTTGTCTTGGCAGTGACTAGTGAAAGAGGTGTAGCACTCTGATTTCAAATAGACCAACTGAGACCCTTCAATAGTTTTAATACTGGAATGCTATCATAAAATGTGCCCCTCATATGGAAAGCCAGGGAAGAAAATACAATGAAGTCAGGGTCTCCTTTTTCTGTTGGGTTAAAAATATATCCTCTGAGGAGAACTACATGTAGTTGGCCAATTGGCAACTTGGTGTGTCTGCTAGATGATAGAGCAGATTGCTGTACTGAGGTCCTACTGGCTCATGCCCATCAGTTACAAGAAAGCAATTTGTTTATTGCTTTTCACACTTTTACATGCAGGCCCTCGCAGGCTGAGCCAGAAGTTGATCCTTAGAAATTCTCCATGATTGCTTACCATCAGCTTTCTCTTTCAATCTCTAGATGAAGGTGCTTCATTTCACCCATGCGATGACACCTACTGTGGTCCCTTTCCTGAGTCTGAGCCTGAAGTAAAGGCTGTCGCTCATTTTCTCCGCAAGCATCGGAAACAAATAAAAGCCTATTTGTCCTTCCACGCATATGCACAGATGCTGCTGTATCCTTACTCTTACAAATATGCAACTATTCCAAACTTTAGCTGTGTGGTAAGTACATTAAAGCTTGGGAGAATATGCTTCCCTGTATAGTATTTTTTGGTATGTTTTGTTTTGAGAGGACACTTGTTTCTTCAATACTTTGCACATACTTTAATATTGAGCAGTATTTATTCTAGATCCGCTTGCAATCGCATTTCTGGTTATATAACCTTCATTCAAAGCGAGTCAGCGGTAATTTGATTAAAATGGCATAGTGCCTTCCATCCATCGGTCCCTTTAAATTACTTTATAAGATAAATCCCTGGGTTTTAATTATAGTTATTATCATTTTATTTAATTAACTGTAATGGGAATTATGTAGTTAAGTCCTTGGGCATCTAGCTGAAATTCTGTCCCTTCATGCTCAGAACTTAAACACTGGAAGCACAAAGATCATCATCTTCATTTTATGAACAAAATAAAATTGAAATGGCTTATATTTATGAATTAGAGGAGCAATCTCACGGATTTCACCAAAAGTAAAGCTTGTATTGCTTTGTGTATCATCCTGCTCAGACATAGTGGTTTTACCCCTTTAAGACAAGCAGTTAATTAACATCAGGTGATTTAGAGTTTTGTCTATTAGAAGAATAAAATAATGAGTACAGTTTTTGATGCAAGCCTATTGATTTACAAATATGTACATTTCATGTATTCCATGCTCATGCAAACGCAGAACTATTCCCTCCGCTCACAGTTTGAGGTCTGTTTTTAGGCAGCCTCCTGGACATAAACCCCTCCCGATTTCTCTTATGGAAATATGGCTCAAGCTTCGCTTTCTGTTTGCTCCTTCACACAGACACACATTGTACCAACCAGTAGCAAACCCCTTTCTTTCGCCCTCAGTCCCCAGTAAAATGACATTGTCCATGTGTCTCCCATTTTGGCCTTGAAAGTTGCAGTGACATTAAACTTGCTAGTTTAAGCTAGTTTACTCCAAAAGGAGCTTAACTGCACCTTAGATTTGTCCTGTGCAGAAGAAATGATGTTGTTAGTCCCTGGAGCTTTGCTGAAGTTTCGCTCAGCTGCCCTCTCAGGAGGCCAAGCAGCACTCCACAAACTGAACTCTCTTTGTGGGTTTATTTCTGTTAAGACACTTAATTTCAGCACCTACTAAAAATTCTCCTGTCTGATGTCATTCTTGCGAAACAGAGCAAATTAGAATTTAACTAAGCAGCCAGAGAAGTTAAAAATATGAGACTCGTAGGGACTGGCCACCCAACCTTGCATTGACTGTGAATAAATCCATGAGCCTTCTTTTTATTCTACCTTCTCCACCCTCTTTTGGGGCATGGAAAAAGGTAAAAAAAGAGTTCCCTGAGTGAATTGGTGACTGTTACTTACCAAAAAACACAGACTGGCAATTTAAAACCACAAGATTTCATTCCTTTGAAGATCAGCAGGTGCAAGCACATTTTTTTAAGGACAGACAAGACAGCAGAAATTAAAGACATGGTATTAGGAAGAATGAGCATCGGCTCTGCGAGAAGACGATTGTTGGGTATCTTGATGAAAATACCCAGAGTAATGTAAGGCAATAGCAGGAAATTCGTTGTAAGGAGAAGGAGTCTCTGAGAGTTTTCCACATACCAGTAAATCTTCAGTATGTGTTGTTTTTGCAGCTCGAGGGCTATTTCCATTCTGAGACAGGGAGTAACTGCCCCTCAGCGCACACAGTCTACCTTTCCATCCACAGCTTTTAGACCAAAGGAACCCATTTTTTGATGAGTAGTAGATGTTCCCCAGGTTTGTGAGACCTTGGATCAGGCTTCTCATCAGAGGGAGTGTAACACAGACATAAAAGGACAAAGACAGACACTGTTTTAGACAACAGCCCTGGACAAATGGAAGCCAAATCCCAATTCTAAATATTTTGCCAGTATTCAAACTCTATAATTCTTTCTATTGCAGTGGGTCAAAAAGAACAGGGAGGTCAGAATAAGAAACTGAAGTAATTTCCTGTTATTTAGAAAGCTCGTTATAGGGATCATAGTGAAAATGAATGGAATACTGTTGCTTATTTATTTTTGGTTTTTAGTATTTGCCTACAGCCAAAGCCTCCATCCACTGGTGGCTCTGAAATGAATAGTCTTGTAGTGTCTAAAATGGTGACTTAGGCTGAGTTTTCAGATTCTCCGGTTCTCTTGGAGAATTACAGTGAGCTGAAAAGCAGCAGATCTCTATTTCCTGATGATGATGGAACAAGCTTTGTTGGTCTACACAGGCTGTGTACAGTGGACAACTGTAGGACTCCACGTGCATAGCAGATAAATAACATTTGGTGCTAACAGGGGGCCACAATTAATCCTGAGCAGAAGAAAGGATGTTTTTGTCTGGCTCGTATCATTCTAGTGAGCTGTCAGTTACCATTTCGATTAAAGTGTTCAATTATTCAGAGTTGCTTTGAAACTGGAGAGCTGTGCACTGATCACAATATGCATATTCTGTTCTAATTTAGGCACAACTCTCTTATTAACACTCTCTTGAAATCTGTTCTTATAAGATACTTAAAATGAAAGTGCACTTTTAGATTGAAAAAAACCAGCAGAAACTTTCATCCACCTCAAGAGTTTTAAATTTCATCTACTTTTCATCCCTTTTCTTCCTGTACAGTCATTTGCTTCAGTGTTTGCAGTGACTTTATATGGCACAACTGAATTTGTGTATGTCTTTGTAAACATCTGCTAATTTTATGTGAACCTTTCTCCTTGAGGATGTTCAAAGACCGGTTGCCCAGATCTATTCAGGATCCGAGCTGCATGGTATGATGCAGTTGAGAACTGTCCCATTCTTTGGCCACATAACAGTGGAAACAAGCAGCACTCCTCAAGGCTAAGAGCATCAAGCTGACAGTGCCCAGGGACACCTGCCTATGTGGTGGATGTGGACTTGAGTCACTCCCGGGCTGGCCTTCAGACAGTTGCTGCCTCTGCACAGAACCCGGTACTGTTGTGCTGTTTTTAAATGGGCATTGCCAAACTATTTCTTCAGAAAGATTTCAACAGAGCTTGCTTCTGTTGTCTCATTGTTGAACAATTAATAACTCATGCACGGGGAGTCTTCTCCTTTGTGGCTATGTTCTCCTTTCCCTGGCACATTTACCAGGACATTGCTCTCCACCTATCTCAGCCCTGGCGCTCGTTTCCCTGGCGTCAGGCCTGTTGTCAGGCCATCCCAGCCCCACACCACGGCCCCGGGGTTGGTAAGTGCCGGGCACAGCTGCTTGTCAAATTTCTGTTGAGGAACTGAGCCTGGTACTTGGGGCTTCAGTGCAGGCACCAAACAGCCCCAGGCTGCAGCTGGAGCTCCCCACTCCCCAGAGCCCTGCAAGGCCCCACTGCCACCGCCATGGCCTCGCACCGCCACCTTGCCACCCTGACGGGGTCCGACACCTCTGACCCCGTCATGGGTCTTGTGTGTCATGACTCACAGAAGTTGAGGCATCTGTAAAAGGAGGAAGAGTCCCAAGTGACAGCACTTCCCTCAGACCTCCTCCCTCCTCCTCATCTTTGGTGTTAGGGTGAGTCAAGGTTACCACTCCGCACCGGCTGGCAACCACATCCCAACCTGGCAGAAATTCCCAGCAATATTGACTTCAGCAGTCCCTGCCTCCACACATGCTCTCATGGAGGTGGCAAGAGGAAGAGAAGGGGCAAGGTGAAAATGTCAGTCTCTGGCACTATCATCCCTGCGCTGAGAAGCAAACAAACAATCTAGTTATGCCTCATAGATTTTTTATAACGGAGTAAAAAAGTGCTCTTCCATTTGCTAAGAGCAGTTCTTGGTGTAAAATAAATTCTCCAAAGTACTACTTGCTGGCCAGTAAGTGAAAATGAACTTTTTTTTTTTTTTCCCCCCTGGGATGACATTTTAAAGCAGTTTTCTCTGGCTTCTCTACTCAGTCAAAGACCCACAGCAGGAATGCCTGCACAGGTCAGACCAAGGATTAAGCCAGAATCCCGATTCCTGACAATGGCAAACAAGTGGAAGGTTAGGGAAAGTGTGTAAATGTAAAGGCAAGTATACAGTAATCCTTCCCCACTGCATTAATCTAGTGCCTGATGAGTAACAAGGTAAAGACCATGTTCATGAAGATTTGCATAAACTGAAACCTACAGCTCTTCAGTGCACAGAAATAAAACAACTAAAACAACCATTGCAGCTTTACTCAGTGGTTCAAAGTCCAGCAGTTTCTAGCTCCAATGGTGTTCATTTCCTGCTCTCTATAAAGAGATGGCTCTGTGTTTTCCTAGATATTCCTGGCCTTCACTGTACCTTCTCCAGGACCCTTTTTTTTGGGCTCATAATATTCATTTTTCTTTTGAACACGTGGTTCCTTTCTCTGTGTTTGGATGCACTATCCATGTGTGACCCTCAGAATTTGCCATGGATCAGGCCTTCTGCACCCAGTTTCACAGGATGCCATGAACCTCCTAAACAGACTGCATCCATATGGATGTTGAAATGTAGGTGCTGATTTTCCCCATATAGTACTGAAATCACATTTCTGCAATAGAGGAAAGAGTTCTCCAAGCCTACATCATCTGGCCCCAAAGAAAGTTAGACCAGCAGTGAACATTCATTTGTCCATCAGAGAGATTCAGGAGTGGAATTCGCCCCCTTCCTTCTTCCCACTCTGCTCACTGAACCACTGTGGAGTGTCACCAAGAGACCATTACTCCTTCACAGGCCCAGCAGAGATGAGGTTTAGTGGTCTGGGAAATGCATCCACAGCTGTTGGCAGAAAATGCATGTATGGCTTTTAAACTGCAAAAAAAGATTTCATCTCATGGTCTCGCACGTTGCCTAAATTTGTTGCGTCACTAAGTTGGTATATATACCTATAATTACAAATACTTAATGGCTGATCATTCACAGGGCAGTGAGCTGCTTTATGCCGTGAAAATACCAAATCAAGTTTTTCATGAAATTAGGGAATTGCTGTCAATAAAAATAAATAATGCATTTGTCCTTTAAAATAATTTTAAATTAGCTGCCACGGACTCACGGAATACAGCATTGTGCCGGAAGTCAATGATACATAGCTCAGGTTCCAATCCCATTACAGTATTTAATTCAAAGTCTAATTTATGTATTTGTTTTTCTCCCCCACACAGGAATTAGCAGCCTACAATGCTGTTAATGCTCTTCAGTCAGCCTACGGTATACGATACAGATACGGTCCTGCATCTAGCACTTTGTGTAAGTTTTCCTCTTGGCACATGTTTGTGACTTTGACCTACCTATAGTAAGAAGGAGATTACCTTTATTAAAACAAAGAGAGCAAACACCGTTTAAAGTGAACTTTGTTCCAGTTGTGGATGGTGAGGAAGGAGGAAGATGAAGTTTTGTAACTGATTCAGTCAGTTGATTGCAGTAAGATTAACTCAATTTATGCAATAAAAGAGATTAAAATGCAATGCATTTGAGAGGCCAAATCCAGCAAATAATATATAAAACTAGATTTTTTTAAAAGAAAGATAAAACAAGATCTTAAAAAGCATATCTTTATCAGGTACTGTAAATGCACTACTAAGTTATAAAATATTTGGGAGGAAATAATTCAAAGTAGGTTTCATTTTTCACCATTACTTTGCTTCTCCTTCTATGCATTTGTGGTAGATACAACTATTCATAGAGCTCATTCTCAAAGTTAGTGCAATCTCTTTAAAAGCTAGGTTTCAAATATCTCTCTGGCTAGGTGATGATAAATGATAGCAACAGTATATTTATTAGAACATCTTCAATTTTTAAGAGAGCGATTTCAAATGCATTTTTCCCTATTACAAAATATCTTTAAAATATGCCTTTTAAATATGTAACAACATTTGTCAGGCAAGCTCTCCACAAGGACGGGTAAGAGAAAAAGAAGTTCCATAGTTTTCAACGAGACACTTTATTTTTACTGAAACTATGAGGCCTGAATGTTCTCAGTAACGATAACAGACACTGAAAAAGTGAGAAGTGTAAGTAAATAGCAAGATTTTTCACAAGTAACCTCCTGCATTTCCTCTGCTGTTGCTTTGTTTTGGCTAGAGCTCCACTTTATTGTGGGCCTCCATCTCCCAGCACAGTCGTCATCTTGTGCTCATTACAGTGCAGTCAGTCACTATGTCAAAGGAAGAGCAGCATGAATTAATGCCAGAATTGCACAGAAGACAGCAGGCCACGAGAGATGGATCTTTATATAAATATAAGTGTCTTGGGTAATCAACATATGGAGATAATGAAAGCATAAGAAGCACACTTCCTCAGGAAGGTTTGTTAATATTAGACACCACCTATGCAAATGCTCTCATGCTGTAAGGAAATGGTGAGAAAACAAGACAGAAATGAAAAGAATTTTTAAAGCACTTTGAAAAGGAGATTGTAGATTACTTTATCAACTTTCTCCCTTCTCCTTGCAAAGGAGTTGCCTAAAAAACCCAAGTTAAACCTAGGAGCATGCATAGCTCCAGTCCAGCTGGGAGATCTTTGTGGAAGCAAAGCTTTAGACTGCTCTCGCCTGAGGACAAGAACAGTTTGAAGATTTATTCTAAATGTTCTCTTTTATTCAAGTTTTGCTTTGCACAAAAAAATCAGTTATTAATTTTTTTCCTGTGAAAATCAAGGGTCTAATCCCATATTGTGCTGAGCACCTTTCACCAGTGGCTGGGTGCCCATGCTCTTCTCTGAAGGGTGTTCAGGATCAGGGCAAGCAACAGCTGGAGCTGCAAGTATATTCACTGAGTCCTGGAGACAAAATGCTACAAGAACCCTCTGGTGCTTTCAACATGACCTGCATTTAACTGTTTTTTTTAATTTTCTCTGAATTCCCTCTTTCAGATGTGAGTTCTGGTAGCTCTATGGACTGGGCCTACAAAAATGGCATCCCCTATGCATTTGCATTTGAGCTGCGTGACACAGGCCATTTTGGATTTTTACTTCCCGAGTCGCTGATCAAACCAACCTGCACAGAGACCATGCTTGCAGTTAAAAATATAACTCTTCATCTGCTGAAGAAATGTCACTGAGAGCTATTTCTAGGAGCTGGAAGTGAGCATCTTACTCCCAGTGCTGATGCCTTTTAGTGTTGCCATTCTAAGCTTGGCCACCACAAAATTATAAAAGCTAATGGGAAATATGGTATTGTTTCTACCAGATTTATTTGGTGGGAAATGGAAGAAATCATTCAATATCTGCTCTACAGAAGTCCATAGGGTTGATATACTAACTTAGTTACCAGTTTGGTGTAAAATAGTCTGTTCTTTTTGCAATAAAGCTTTGATTCTGCAACTTCAGTGGGGCAGGTCCAGGTGCCTGAAATAAAACTCCACTTCCAGACGGTCCCTGGCCGTTCTCCTGTCCCTAACAGGAAGAATTCCCTTAGTGGGGTCTCTCAAACTGAGGGACGGAGTTTACATTCATATATATGAACTCTGTGACCCAACACAGGCCCGTGCCTATAGCAGTAAATGGCATAGAGTTGCAGCTGGCTGAACTGCAAATGGCAATGTGGCTTCCTTCTGCATGTATACATACATATGTATATGCACTTTTGTGATTTTTTTTCATGTAATGCAAGAATTTGACCCAAGGTTTCCTTTAATTGTTCAGAGAAACCTATTTTCAAATGTATATATTGGGGCGGACTCAAAATCCACAGATTGCCTTTGAAAAACGTAGCTTTCCTAGAGCTGTGTAAGAATGATAATGAAATATTATTGAGATATACAATACTCTGCTTTATGGAGAGACCATAGCTGACAAAGCAACTTGCCATGGCTTGGAACTTGGAAGCAGGCAGTCGACTGGTATATCTGAATTCTGTTGTTGTCAGTGTCTGCCCATTCCCACCAGCTGAGGATCTAGCCTTAAACTGTAATTAACCAATGTTAACTGATGTTTTATTTATCGGTATTGTTGCAGTGAGTTCTGTAGCTCTCTGGCTGTGTGGCTGTTCTTCTTGGAAGTCATATATTTTGCATGTTTTAAAGGAATTAATAGATTCTTAAGTGAGCCGGAGGTGAAAACAGCAGCTTTATAGCTGAAATACAGTGAATAAGCACCATGTTTGAAAGAATAATAATGACAGCACAGAGAATATAACAACTTGTTGAAGGAGGGTTTTTTGGTACTTTTAAAATAGTATTTTTTTGATCTTATTATATCTGCAAAAGCATATTTTTTCCTTTATTAATTTTGAGTTTAGCCTTATGCTATAACATGTTAAATAAAACATATTTGTTAATAAAATCATCAAAGGCTTTTGCAGTATTCTTCATATTACATTTAATTGTTAAAGCTTTAGTTCAAGGATGTGACAGTTTTACCTATCTGTAAAACATTACGGACACCAAGGATGAGATATTTTAAAAAAACTACATCCTCTCTAAATAAATACTTGAACTTAGCAAATGGGCAACCTTTATGAGACTAGGGAGCACTGTATACCATTGTTTTCAGGACTGTAAAAGCTAATCAGTGTGCAAAGATGACAGAATTGCATTCTATTTGTTTAACATTTTGTTAATAAAAAGTATTTATTTTAAACAAGCTTTCTGAAAGCTTGTTCAGATTTGATTGGTTCAGGCTTGAGTAATGCAGGTTTCTATTCTGGTTTAATAAAAACCTAGGGGATGGAAACTCTCAAAATATCTATCCACTAGTCATTTCCAATTGCTTATGACCATAATCATTAAATAGTTGATAATATTGAAGACAGCAATAACTGGCTTTTGCTATGCACAGATTCTTGACCATCGGGCTTGATAGTAGTGTCAATTAAATGTTAGCACTGATTGTTGTGAGTTATTCTGGATTTAGGTGACAAGTTTGAACTACTACAAGGACATAAGAGACTGAAGTGAAGGACAGAAGGCATGAGAGATGCCTAATCAGCATGAGGCAAATTTACCTCTGGATTGCTACAGTACAAACCTTTCCAAGTATGGGCCGGGAGAAACCAGATTCAGATGTGATGGTTTGATTCCTGCTCGTAGTCCAACAGTTCATCACAGGAAACATTTCAGATTTATCTTCATACCATCATATGTCCCCTGGTACTGAAAAGTAATTGAACTCTTGGAGCAAGAAAGGAAAAAAACCCCACCACCCCAAACCCCTCTTCTAGTTACCAAAAGGACCTCACATTTTAGATCTAGTTGACCTTCTTGGAGAGGAATAATTGCAAGCATTCTTAGATTTATCTAAGAAGCTTGGACATTTAGAAGTACTTGATATCAAAAGCAGTCCATGAATAAAGCTACATTCTGGCATCTGGATGGACTCAGCCTGAATACTATGTATTGTGTGCAACTGAAAACTCTGAGTGGAGTTTTGAAGCCCTGTGCAGGGTAATTTAGTGCCCCATAGCTGAATACAAGTGTAAACAGTCTCTGAGCCCTTTAATTTCAGGGTCACTAAAGCTGATCAGAAAGACAGTCACTAGAAAAGAACAAACCCTATTTCCTAAATTAAGAATGTGTAAGACAATTTATCAGCAAGAGTGATTCTAAATAGAGTAGTTTACCCTAAGGAAAGAACAACTGGAAATCAGCTATTTGGATATGGAACAACAGCCTTTGTGACTTACAAGCGTTACTTCTCTGAACAGCTCTTTTTTATCTCCATAATTGCTTATTTCTCTTCCCTTTGTACTTCTTTTCAGCAGTCTTTATTGCCTACAGGACAACAGAATCAATAACTGGTTTTGAGAAAAGTGAATTTATTTTATGATTGTAGGTATGGTTTATCATTCAACACAATAAAAAGTACATCAACAGCAAAACACTGGTTATTAACCCAGCAGTCAAAATCACATATATAATGATTATGTGAAATCCAGGAGTTACACTTCCATTGATTATTGATAGAATAATTATAACTGCTTCTATAACTTGGAAAAAGTGCTCAGACAAGGTTTTGTGAACATCTGTCCTTCTTTTTGATAGTTTTTATTTTTTAATAAACAAATCCCTGAGATTAATTTGTGTTAAGGAAACTGGCCTATGCCTCTGCAATTCACCCTTCCCGACAACAAAAATGAGAACTTATAAAGATTCCAAATTACCTTGAATGATCAATAATAAATAGATTTAAAAAATATTTTTATAGTTTGAAAGAGGTATTGAGTTTGTTCACAAACCTTGAAGAAAGAGCACAGCTGATGGGTGAAGATCCCTGTGTCTTTTTCAGAAGTTGCTTCAAAAAGGTCAATGTATTGGGTCACTCATGTAACATGTAATGCCTATGAAAACCTGCAATTCTTTTTTGAAATTTCTGAAATTTGAATAGAAAGAGTCCAAATGACCTTGAATGCCACCATGCATTTACTTTGAAACATCCAGGGCCAGTCCTCTTGTCTATAACCAACTGCAGCATGCAGGTTGTGCTGCCTACTTGAGGGCTGCACACAAGAACTGTCTTTTGAAAAGACTGCATGTAATTCTTCAGGTTAAGAAGAAAGCATTATATTTCCTACCAAAACCAGGTTACTATTTAACTATTCTAGTTTCATCATGTTAAACAATCCCTTCCCTTTTTATGTTTACGTTCAATTTAATGGTACCACTCAAAGAATAAGAAATTCGTTAGCATGGGTAGAGCCATTGACTTAGCTGATTAAAAGCCAGATGTTACGATTTTCATGCAGTTCTTGAGTGACGGTAAAACACTAGAATAAGATCTCGAATGTGCAGAGATACAACTACCCCTCTGCTGTAGAAAACAGGACAAGAGAACAGAAATTCAAGTAAATTACAGAATTTTTAAATATAAACCCCATGACATTAGCTATACTTCTTAAAAAAAAAAAATTAAAATGCTCACCACACAAAATACCTTTTCTCAGTTGTAAATTTAAAAATCTTCTGTCCACTGAAAATGTAGATCATTTGGCATGCTTAATATATGCCCAATTCTCATACTCATTCAGAATAAAAAATTAAGGTCCAAAGAGCTGTAATTGCTTCCTCCTTCAGCTGTGTAGGAGGAAAGCTGGGTGTGGAGAGAGCTGCCTTCTGGCTGATTGCATCGAGAGGCTTTCAAGCCTTATCAGCACCATGAAGTCAGGAGTATTGATGCTGTTGGCAAGTCTGTCTTGCACGAAGGTGAACTACTCCAGAGTGGTTTTCACAGTCCTTGGCTGAACGTGCCTATCGCCCTGAGCACAGTGCGCTGGGTGAGCAGAAATGTCAGAAATTCACAGCCTTAGGCTGCATGTGGTGTCAACAAGGTCTGCAAATTTGGGATACTCAGATTCACCCCAGAGTGGTGAGCTAACACATGGTTCTCTTTAGCAAATGATGTTTGGGGCAAGAACATTTAGAATAGGTGAATCTTTAGCTCCTGAATGCTTGTCCTTGCCTGACAGGCAGGAGCGGTCAAGCAGAAAGTCTCGGCTGTCTTTGCTTGCAGATCCTTTTGAGCCCTCTCCTGAGAGACCGAGTCAAGCACAGCAGGGCTTGCCCTTGGATTTAGACATCAGGGAATGCACTCATAAATAATAGATTCAAATGTTAATTAAAAAAAATCTGCCACTGTCCCCAGCCATGCAGAAAATGCACTTTGCCTGCGACAAAGAAAATCCATCCATTGCCATAAAGACACGGGGTAATATATTTTATCCATCCTGCCCGCTCTGAGAGTCCAGCCACCTTAGCACTGCTCAGTGTTACTGAAAAAAAAGACATGCAGCAGAACACCCATAACAATGAAATATTTTAATCTAACCCCAAGCCTGTAGGAGTATACACTTTATCTCAAATAAACTGCTTCTGAAATAAATATTGAGCTACGATTGTAAGCAGGTGTTTTAGTCTTTTGTGCTGACTACTATGTGCCAGGCTATTCCTCTGCATACAAGGATGGCTCAATTGCTGAGAGGGCTGTCTCTTTTTTTAACCAAATAATGAACCCCCCGCCTTTTTTTTTTTTTTTAAATCAATTCTGAGCAGAATATCAAGTTAGGTCTGAAGACATAAATATATATATATATACACACAAAAGAGCCTGAGTAAGTTTCATTTTATAATGGAATTTTCAATTTTCTTGAAAATAATGCATCTGTTAAAATCGCAGCCCGAGTTTTCAGGTGGCTTATTGTTTTCAGCATGTCATAACTGAAAAAAATCAGTATAGCAGCCTGAAAAGCTGAGCAGAAATGACTGATCTACTTACTGTTTCATTTCCCTTGTTTCATTTCACTTTGTTTCTAGATTGAGAAAATCTGGGTTGATTGGGCTGAATTGAAGGAGTGCAGTCAAAAAGCTGAGTGTAAAGGGTTCTTCTGTGCTTAATGAGCTAGAAATAGCTACTTTAAAAAAAAAGGCAACTTGTTATATTTTAAGTTCTTTATACAGACTAATTGCTTTCCTCTGTTTGAATTAAATTATCACATTCACAGAACTTAGTATGGTTTGGAATGATGTATTGTTATCTTCCTGGGAGCTAGCCAGTTTTCCAAGGGTTAAACAAGTGAAATGCGTGCTAGTGTGGTAGGAGAACCAGAGCTGCTCTTTGGCCTTGTTAGCAGAGAATCTGCCAAAAAGGCAAAATACACTTGAGCCTTATCTAACAGGATAAATTTGCTGTATCATGCTGCATGCATCTCCATTTCTCTTCCTCCATTTCAAAAAAGAAGTGAGTACTGTCTGCTAGTGACGACTCCAGGCTATAAAAGTGCCTAACTTTTGGTACTAAATTTAAATCATGAACCTGTTAAAATGTGTGAAATTTCCCACATACCTACGCAGATCCATTCACACACAAACAAGATGTCTGTCTGCACAATGTGTACTGTGTGATGGTTTACGTAATGGTGTAGCTGCAATTCTTGGCAACCACAGGGCTGCTGATAGCAGGCAGCATGTGTTCGGCACCTCTCCTCTGCCTGCTGTAAGCACACGCAAGTTCAGCTCGTTTGGACAGTTCTCTAAAAGCCCCCGACACTACTTCACCGGTGCAACACAAGAAGTTCTCGTCCTTGGGTTGCTGCAGCATATTTCTGTGGGTTATCTGCTACTACCATTAACACACCGCCTACGAGCTCAGACCATGGGCCAAGCCCATGTGTGTTGCACTGCACAGAGCTAAGAAGTCAGGTTTTGCTGTTAGGAACGCTTAGGGCAGAGGCTCTATGAAGGTGTTACGCCCTCAACTCCCAATGCTGACTGCATCCCAGAAAGCCTTCGTTACCTCATTGGTTATGAAGAAAGCCCTACACCATTGCGCAGAGTGACCAAAGGGGTGTCCGAGGCTGTTCCTGGAAAGTTTGGTAGCGCTAAGGAGAGCACTGGAGAGCTACGGGCCCACACCAGCTGCCACAGGATTTTTTGGGCTGCTTCAGCCCATGAACAATTCTTCTATATATTAGCCATTTGCAGGAATACATTTTAAACCCAATGATTTTAGACCAAAAAAACCCTAACCCTTTCTTATACATTTTAAAGATCTTTTATTAAAGCTGTTGTGATTATTTTAATAAGGTTTCTTTTCCAAGAAATGAGTTCTCTTTTCTGAGAAGCTGAGGTAGAAGTAACCTGAAGCTGCTGTCATGCTAAAGGCTGTTTAGGGAGTCAGTGGATGCAGTCCACTACCTGTCAAACACACACCTACCAACACTGCGGATAATAAGTGCAGCCTTCAGGAGATGTCTCAGGAGAGACCTCACAGCAAACATGTCTGAAGACCAGGCTACTCTTCAGAGAGCAGTTTTGACGCAGACTGGCTAACGAATGTTAGTAAGCTCGTCTACAACTCTCTCCTCTTCAGCTGAGAGTAGGAACATCATGTTTCCACAGCTGTCAGGGCTACACTTTTCAAAACAAAACATTAAAGTCTGTATCGGAGTTTTAACAGAGGAAGGAAGGTCCCCGTTCATTTCACACTCCTCTGCACGGCACCAAGGGAAGACCCCCTTTTACTGGTGTGCCTGGCTGGAGATCCACTGGCACCCAGCCCATCAGAAACAGTGTTATTTAAAACTGCTGGAATCACCCTCTTGCTTTTCTTTTGCCTCTGTGAGAATCTTAAACAACCCATCAGTGCTAAAGCCTGAATATGCACAAGAAAAACTCTCCCCCATTTAGGTGTCTACTGAAGGACACAGAGAGATGATTTCTTGAAAATTCCTTTTTGGATTCAGTGATTTCCATTTTGCTGAAAACTAACTGTTTGTATGTACAGGGGGAATCTTGGAAGACAAATTATTTTTTAAAAGTTTTATCCAAAACTATACTAAGTACAGTATGTGTCATCTTCATACTAAAAACAAAGGACAGAGTCTAACTTGGAGTAGTGGAAAAGTCCAAATTAAATAGCAAGATTCTAAGCCCCAAGAGCAGCAGAGATTACTTGGACTAGTATAAAAAGGCATTTTTATTTCTAACCAGGAATAAAATCACTGAAGCACCAATACTTAAGAAAGATGAAAGAAAACAGTGTTGAATAATGAGAAGACTGCTGGGTCAGATGGCCTACTGGGAGAGTGAACAGCTATCTATGACTAAACAAACAGTTGGAAGAACAAAAGTTAGAAAAATATTGGCAAACAAGCAGAGACTAATCATTTTAGATTGAATGACACTCTGTGAGAAGTATAAAGATATCTTCATCCTGAGTAAGTAAAGTAAACAGATAGTTCTGGGATTATTTCTAAAAATAACAAGCAGAGAAGACCAATCGGACACCAAAATCAAGAGAATCACTTCTCTGTTCATCTGATGGTGTCAGAGCCCATAATCTAAGTTTCTCTTACCTAAAAAATTACCTGCCTTTGGAGTACTCCCATGGAGACAATGTTAATTAATATTCAGGAACTCTGTGACATAATTAATTTTTAATGTATGTGAATATTAGCAAAGATGTAAAGGTATCTAGTAATGCTTACAACCTTCCCTGGCAATTACAGTGTTTCCCACTCCATGCAAGTTGGCACCTTTATCTCCACCTCTCCAGCTGTACTTGTGGATAAAGCCTAACACAGCAAAACCGGATTGGTATCTGCTGTGTGAAGAAGCAGAGCAGCAGATTCCATACAGAGGTAGCAGAAATCATCTGCATTGTATTTGGGCTGTATGTCCACAAGAGAACATATATAAGGGTAAAAAGCACCATATATCTGCTGCAAGATACTGGAGACTAAAAGGTAAAGAGGGTTAAGATTAGCTTCATTTATGGAAAGCCTCACTTGTCATAAAATTCATCAAAATATTGATCCCATTGCATTGTGGAAGAGTGTTTCTTCTTCCACTTTTCATTAGACATCCATACTGCCACACAATGATGATTTTTCTCTATTCTTCTGCATTGCAATGCATTTCCTAAGTACAGAGCTTTTCAAGAATAGTTTGATATCATAGCTGAAAAGGATAAAGTTGCAGTACTACCAATATACTGTATGAAATTAAAGACATGCAATAAATTCCAAGCAAAAAGCAGTACTGGAACTCTGGAGATGAGACTTATATGGGAATGTTTCCAAGGAAGGCTCTCCTAGGCTTCATTAAATCTTGACAATGTGTATCTATTTAAACCACACTTTATGCTCAAATTCACTGGAGTACAGAAGTCAAGGCTGCAATGAAAGGGAAAACTATTGGATATGTATCATTTTACTTGCCATTCGGTGTGGGAAATTATTTTAACACAGGCAGAGTCAGTCTATTTGTCTAGTATATATCTTTTAAAAAAGGAACAATAAATAAATGATAGTCTTTAAACTCTGCAAATTTGTTACACAAAAGAGTATTGCTTATCAAGGCTCTCAGACATCAATTACAAATCTCTCTGTGCTTCACCTTAGGTGTTCCCTGCAATTACATACACCACCACGATAAAGATCCAAACCTTTAACAGCCCAATCACTATTATTCAGCACATCAACAACTGGCAATAATCCTACAGCCAAAAGCGTTACTTGAGATTTCTGAGATATCCCAGTAAATCCTCCCATTTTTTCATGTCTGGCAAAAAAACAGGCAGCCCTTGTACCTCCTCCTGGGGGAGAGTAATGCAGGGTACGAAGGAACAAGGAGGTGTCAGAGCTACAGGCTCACTGATGCTGCCATTCACCTTCTGTTTTTTCTGTGTTCATCCCCTGGGGTGGCAGGCCTCAACTTTCACCTGTCTGGGAGGATAGTTTCACAGTCCTTCTGCTCTGAAGGTGAGATTTAACTCATCTGACTTCAACTATATGAAAGCCATTTGCCTAAACTAAATTGACTTGGTTCCCTCTGTAGTTGGTAGAGAAAAATAAAGGATGTAAAGGATGACAGGTGACATCTATCTCAGACTTGGTACCATCAGTACTGCGTGAATTACTCAGTAGATGTTAGTCTTTTTGCATAACAAGAGTCCAGATGACAGTTTAGACTAGGTACCTAGTTTTTTAACTGTTAAAATTAATTAAGACAAATTCCACCCTAGGATGAGACATATCTTTTAACTTCCAGTACATCAACCATGCTTACATACCAGTTCTGGTTGAATTCAGATGCCTGAAGTTCTTTCTCTCAGGGTTGCCCATGGCACCTGGGACATTCAGGGAACAGCTGCCTTAAAAATAAATGTTATTTATTTTAGCTGTAAATATTTGTCTAATAGAAACTTATGTACACATAGTCAGCAAACTGTCTACATATATTTCTGTCATGTAACTCCAACTATAATTCAGGCAGACCTAATTTCTTCAGCCACCACAGGTGAAGCCTGGCATCTTTCAGGTGCTGTGGACCATGAAAGCTTCTCCTTTTCTGTCCCTCTCTCATGTCTCTTTTAATCCTACCAGTTATTTTTGTTACTCTACATTCACATTTCATTTCTTATCCTTGCAGTTTGCTGGAGAGGGAGCCAAAAATCTAAGAGCCTCCATTAATAACAATTAGCTGTCTAACTTTGAGTTAGATGCTTGATGCTTTCTTTTTCTTCTTTTTTCCTGCACAGATTTTTTACAAGTTAAACAAATGCCACTATACAGCATACAGAAAAATACCAAAGACACACAACATACCAGTACATGAATAACAAGCAATATACAGTATTCAAAATCTATCATAGATAGGGCAGTGCCAAATCTGTCACTGAAAATAGCCAATTCCAGCATTGGGAAGACCCTGTGGATTTACCCTAGCAGCTGACTGCCTGCCAGCTGCCTGCTGAATCAATAGGAGATGCCCCTTTAAGCAGTCAGTCTCCTCTCTTAATTACCTCTTTTTCCTGCTTCTAGCAGGCATTATATGATATTTAAAGGCTACTGAGTTTAAAGCACCCTCTGAATGTAAAGTGAAAACGTTATCTTATTTTTATAAGAATGTATAAGAACTTCATGTTTGATGCAAATGATTGGTAATTGAGACCGGTAAACAAATACTCAAAGTAAGCTACAGCCTCTTCAACCTCCCACTGCAGAAACCAATCTTGTTCTTATAAAAGACAATACTTCTACTAGAAAGAAAATCTGCTCTGAGCTTTTTATGAGCAAGAAAAACAAAATGCCATCATAGCTTCATGATAAAAGATTTATTAGAATTGTATGAGTGAACTAAATGCTTTCTAGTAAATGATGTATTAAAAATAACCTCAGAATTTATGCATAGAAATAGTGATTACAGATTTCTGTGTTCTGTGATTTTTTTAAATAAATGAATGTTTGCACTTATTGCAACAACATTTAGGTTTGCAAATACACCGGAATGTTTTAATATTATACTTCACACAGTGACCACATTTACCAAATGTGCACAAATACACAAAGCCTGCTTATAAGACATTGCTGTTATCTCTTGGCTTTTTAAAACAGAGCACAGTCAGCTTCCATAGAGATCTCACACCTATTTCAAAGGATGCAAACTCATTCTTGAATGAGTACACTGTGAATTTCAAGTCAATTTGGATTTTAATCTTCTACCTTTGATCCAGCACTACAATGAAAAGAAGTGAAATTTAAATCTCCATAAATTTGGGGAAAATTCTGGTGGGGTCTCACATTTTGTGACATGAATGCCTCAAATTACTATTTTAAAATGATACACAACTGTCTACCATCCTTTACATATTTCTCCATGGACTGTTACGCCTTAAGATTAAGGAAGCTATCTTGCAGGTGCCACGCAATATACTGCAGCACCAAAAAAGGTAGAAATTCCAGTTGCCTGTGCTGAGTCTTCTGGTTTGTAATTATCCAGATTTGGGTTGACCTCATCCATGTGACAGAGCTTACTGCCAGCACACTTCATTTTGAAAAACTGTACCATATTGTTTCCTTCTTACATCTGTGTTTGTGCCATTTGTGTGCGATAATATCCCATGTATTATTTCTGTTCTAAAATGGTGAGTAGAGGAAAAGCAATGTGCTGACAAGAGTTTAATCCAGGAAAGGTTAAGGAAGAACAAACTAATGAATAGAAGCTGTTTGTCAACTGAGCATTTTAAGGATGACATCTGCAGCTATCCAGAAGTGTGACCTCCACCCCATGCATACACAAGTAGACCAATTCAAGCTCCACTGCCATAACCTGCTATTAAATAATGTAGGTAAGCTTTTATTGCAAAATATATCTAGTCCTAGTGCTAGCCAAGGAAGCACATTTGGTCCAAGCACATAAAAAACACCATACAAATTATCGTTAGTGTTGACTTGTATCATTATGGATCTATTATAAAGGCCCAGCGGAAACCCTCTTCTTTACAGACTCCTTGTTTAAGCAAGGGTTGCAGTACTGGTAAGCACAACGTACCTCAAATCACATTTACCAGGAACTGAGAATAGAAGCAGTCACAAAAATCAGCAATGGGTCTATGGATTCGGCAGAACTTGGCCCGGTAGAATTATCTGCTGCATGTGTCACAAACTATGATAAATGAGATTTTTATGAGCCCAACAACAGTCCCACCAGTGGCACAGCAACATTTTCTGATAGCCACTGTCCCTACTCCTGGATGAGAAGATCTAAAACTATAAAGCTTTTAGCAAGAAACAGCACACAACACACACTTTCAGATATCAAAACTAAACACTCGAGGTCTGCCTGGATCTGAACCCAGACAGCAGCAGATTTGAACATCATGAGAAACCATCCATTGTACATGCTGTGAATCAGTCAGTCCAGTTTTTAATGATCCAGATTGCACGTCTGTTCTGACACTTGAAACTAGAAACATCTTGGAAGTCTAATAAAAACTGTCACAGGTATTTCAAAATGTCTTGTGAAGATATTTGAGTGAATATACATCTAGTAAATACTTAGTGAGTTAATTGGGATACTAGAATGAATCACTACAGTGCTTCTTTAATGTCTTTCTTCTAGGCAAGAATATCCATAACTCCCATTCAATTTTATCTTTCTAGTTATTATATTCAATATCTTTCATTCCTGCCACAAAGCCCACAGTTTATAACATATATGCTGAAATACCAGTTATTGCATTTGTGACAGGAAATAACCCACTGCAGTTGCTGGAGGAAACAAGCAGGCAGATTCAAAGATCACTTTATGGCAGTTAAAAGTGGTTATTGCTCCAGTCTCATTGCTCCTCACCTTAATTCACATGACTTTTATGACCTCTCTGTCTAAGCTTTTCAACACGGATATTAAAATACTTGGAAACCATCCTTGTTATTCATTTGACTTACTCTACCCACAGATTAAAGGGATAATTTTCTCCAGCTGAATTCCATTCAGCTTTTCTCAGTTCCTTTTCATTTTCAACCCTTCTTTTGTTATTATCAGCTTATTGAAAGGGATCTGCATAAACCTTTGAAAATACACAAGTTGTAAAGCGATACACTGAATTCATCTCAGATCAAGGGGAAGAGAGTCATTCAGCATGTAAAAATTAGGTTAAAACTAATGCTTCATGCTCCCAGTATCTATGCTATTTAATGCCTAATCTGTAAGACAACTCAGCATGCATTACGCTGGTCATGTCACATCAGTTACAAAGACTGGCAGGAGTTTTAAGCTAGGATTTAAAGGCAGGAGAGTCATCATTTTCAGTAAATTTGTCAGAAGTCAGAACATTCCCATTTTGTAAACTGAAACTGGAAATTAAGAATTTGGGATAACCATACACTATGGTAGTCCTTCCTATTACAGGTGTTTGGGGAGATAACTAATTAACCAGGCTCACACCCACAGAGTAATCTAGGAAAGCCATAACAGTAGGGACAGCACCTCCCAAGAAATAGGGCAATCATATTGTGGCTCCCTCCTTCAATAGTTTCTCCTTAAAATCCAATAATAATTCCAATAATAGCAATTTTATCTGCTGCGATGGCTAGGAGAAGCAATAAATCAGTGGATCTTATTCCTACCTTTGCCATACATCCTCCATACGTCTTTTGCATTGCAAGGCTCTCAGGAAATTGCCAGAACTCTGTATTCTTGGTATTCAGAGACAGAAATATTTGCCATTATGAAGGAGTCACTACACTGGCTTAGATTTACCTTTGCATTTGCATAGCCTCACATACAACAGTGACTGTATAGTAGGTTCCTGGTTCAGGGTGAAGGTGTGCTATTCTTAGAGTAGATATAAGGAAAAAATTCTTCACTGTGAGGGTGGTGAGACACTGGAACAGGTTGCCCAGAGAAGTTGTGGATGTCCTATCTCTGGAAGTGTTTAAGGCCAAGTTGGATGGGGCTTTGGGCAACCTGGTCTAGTGGAGGGTGTCCCTGCCCATGGCAGGGGGGTTGGAACTAGATGTTCTTTGAGGTCCCTTCCAACCCAAACCATTCTATGATTCTATAATTCTCTGTCTTTTCTCAAACAAGGTATCTCAGAAAATCACCTTCACAGAGAGTTGTGGCTAATACATCCATGATCAGGTCCTCAATAATAAATCAGGTCCTTAAATAAACTCTTTTAAAAAACCCTATATAAGCATTTTTTAAAAAATATATTTCCTTCTGTCTTTAAGATGGATACTCATATTACTTCTTCATTCACAATATTAGGGAATGGTATTCTGAGGTGCCTTGGAGGTGAGGAACTGAATTATTCATCTATTAGCAGGAGCAAACAGCTGAAGAAAGAAGTTGTTGAAAACTCCTACAGGTAGGCTAGAAGAAAATTTATTCTCAGAGAAAAAGTCCTAGCAAAAAGGGATCACATTCCAGCAAATGCAGTGGTTTAAGCTTCCAGTACATAAATGCAAGCTACAGCCAAGAATGTTTTATATCCTCCAGAGTTTCCAGCCACAAATCAAAACTTTATTCCATCAACCACAAGAGGTGTTATTTTTTTCTTCACTGCTATCTGACATTTTTCCCGCAGCTCTCACAAATTGACAAATATCATGCTTTACTAGGTGTATGTATCCTCGCTTAACTGTAGTATTGAGAATGTATTTCAATACAGCAAGAGCCTGTACTTTTTTAGCTTTAAGGAATAAATTTGTCATCTTGCAAGAGCCCCCTCAAAGTGATGGATGTTTATTTCGTTACTCATATGGTCACTCCAGGGCGTCCTACGCTTTTGTACAAATGTTTGGAAGCAACCTAGGAATTACCTATTGATTAATATTCCCTGTGCTAATAAACATTTGCTCTTTGTTCTTTCAGTGCAGCAGTGGATATACTGCAGCCTGTTTTAACCTTTTAGAATACTCACTCTATGAACAAACTATGAACTCTTAATTTCATCTCCTGAATTTATCTAAAAAAACCCACACCCCCTCTTAAAAATATTAAAGCACATTTTTAGTGAGTGTATCTCTTGTAGTTTGGATGACAGATTGCAATCCTTTGCATAATGGGTACAGTGGATATTTTGACTTGTGCTTCACTTATTTTGACAAGGGTGGCAGGCCTAGGACTCCACAAAGGGACAGAGAGAAATGCCTTCTTTGTACTTCAGTATTACATGACCAAGCACCACCAGCAGACCTGTTAAATCTTATGCATTCAGTAAGAGACTTGGAAACTTCTCTACCAAGGTGCCTGCAGTTGCAGAACAGAATCGCAGCTTCTCTCTTGTTCCAGGTTCCCATCTGCCAGATCCATCTGGACCCTGATCCATCACACACTGATTATCTGTATCTGGTACATGAAAACAGAATGGGAGCAAATGCAAAGTACTATACTGCAGCTACAGAAGGTGCCAACAAGTGAGCCACCACAATTAAAGGATCATATACACTGGCACTAATACACTGGTCCTACTGATTCACCCATCCATCCTATATATGGGGTCACATACAGAGACAGGGCTGAGTGGTCTCTTGCACAATGGAAATGCTAAAGAAAATTTATATTAAAAGCAGTAGTTTAAACAATACTTTAAGTTGGCATAAACTGGTACTGCTGCCAAAAAATGCAAGCCTGCCCTCTTGTCTGTTTTCTTGTTCCTATTCTTGTGTTATCCCCTCCCTGGAGCTAGCACAAACATTTGTGAGCTTGCGTGATGAATCAGGATATGGAATATATCTGGATTAAAAATCCTCTGTTTCTTGTCAGGTTAATTTCAACCTAATTAAATTCTGAATATCATTCAGCACATAATTCACAACATGACAATGCAAATTCTTATGCTGACCAAGGAAGCAAGAAATATATAGGTAGGAGCAGGAAGAAGGATTCCTTCTTTCAGTGGCAGTTCTGTCTTATTCTAGCTTAAAGTGATCACAGTCTAACTATTACTGTGCTGTTTCAAAGCTCATCAAGACGATTTAAGACAACAGTGCCCCCATGAACAGTAGACCGGCCCTCCTCATCACCCCTGATCACATTTCCCCACTTCGTTTCTTCCATAAGAATTACTGAATGTGTAGGTAAATCTGATCAATTCACCGATCCCACTGAAAACTTGACTGAAATCAGTCTTGTAAGGCTGATTTTTGGCTGGACCACTCAGGTGAACTGACTCACTGCATGGCTGCACGACTGCACCAACACAAGTAAGGGGGTGTGAGCTCCACAGGTGAAAGAGTTCCCTTTGGGAGGCAGTGCAGCCATAGATCATCAGCTTGTTCCAAGCATGAAAACTGCACTTTTACGATCATCTTTTACTGTCAGTCAGAAGCAAAGGTTTAAAAGTCCTAGCTTTTCAGCATTTTCAGACAAGTACTACATACAATTGTTGCACATAAAACCATGAGAAGCAGGTGCTGTTCATTCCCTCTCACACAGGAAGTTTTCTACAGTTTTTTACTAAACAAGTATCTAATATTCACTGAATACATTTTAAATATATGAAACAATATAAATGGCTTTTGGAATACTCCAATTAACTTGTAAATAAAAAAGTACTCGACATTAATTTTCGAGGTGTTTCTCAAATACATTTTTTCTCTTGTGCCGTTTTACGTTTAAACGTAAAGGCTCCAACAAAGCAGTGATGCTTTTGTGCTTTAGCACATACATACCAACATGTTTCTTTTAGGTTTGTCCAAAAACATTTCTCAGGTTTGACAGCACAACTGTAATATTTCATACACATTGCCTGCAGACTTAGCGGCTTGAGCAGAAAAAACAACTATCAGTCCTTTTCCACATTTTCAGAACTTCGCCAGCAACCAAATAGCTATCTCTGCAACTATGAGGATTGCAGTCCTTGGGTCAGCCATTGACTGATGCCAACTACCAGTAAAGCAGAAATCTGCATAGTGAAACCAAAACAATACGGACATTGAAATCACTGTATCTAACAAGCATTTTGGAATTCTTTGCAAGGCACTGCTGTTGTATGGCACCATCTGTCCCCAGGGCTCAGCACTGGGGACAATTCTGTTTAAAGTCTTTATCAATAATCTGGATGAGGGGATTGAGTGCACCTTCAGTAAGTTTGCAGACAACACGAAGCTGGGTGGGAGTGTTGATCTGCTTGAGGGTAGGAAGGCTCTACAGAGGGATCTGGATGGACTGGATCAATGGGTCCAGGCCAGTTGTATGAGGTTCAACAAGGCTCAGTGCCAGGTCCGGCACATGGGTCACAACAACCCCATGCAATGCTACAGGCTTGGGGAAGAGTGGCTGGAAAGCTGCCCAGTGGAAAAGGACCTGGGGGTGTTGGTTGACAGACAGCTGAATATGAGCCAGCAGTGTGCCCAGGTGGCCAAGAAGGCCAACAGCATCCTGGCTTGTATCAGAAACAGTGTGGCCAACAGGACTAGTAGGGAAGTGATTGTGTCCCTGTACTCGGCACTGGTGAGGCTGCACCTTGAGTGCTATGTTCAGGTTTGGACCCCTCACTACCAGAAAGGCACTGAGGTGCTGGAGCATGTCCAGAGAAGGGCAACGAAGCTGGTGAAGGATCTAGAGCACAGGTCTTATGAGGGGTTGCTGAGGGAACTGGGGTTGTTTAGCCTGGAGAAAAGGACACTGAGGGGAGACCTTCTTGCTCTCTGCAACTCCCTGAAAGGGGGTTGTAGCCAGGTGCGGGTTGGTCTCTTCGCCCAAGTAACAAGGGATAGGACAAAAGGAAATGGCCTGAAGTTGTGCCAGGGGAGGTTTAGATTGGATATTAGGAAAAACTTCTTCACCAAAAGGGTTGTCAAGCATTGGAACAGGCTGCCCAGGGAAGTGGTTGAGTCACCATCCCTGGAGGTATTGAAAAGACATGTAGATGTGGCACTTAGGGACATGGTTTAATGGTGGACTTGTCAGTGATAGGTTAATGGTTGGACTCAATGATCTTAAAGGTCTTTTCTACCCTAAATGATTCTATGATTCTGTCTTTAGTTAGGAACTCATGTAAGACAGAAATATTCTAAATGTTCACCCTTTCTTTCTTGTGAGTTTTCTTTTCTCCTTTCAAACCCTAGCTTTTAAAGTAATCAGCAAAGAGCTAAACATGTTCCTTATGGTCTGTAGTCTCTGTAATAAAATCTGTCTTCAAAATGCTTCCTCAAAGTCCATAAAATTATTCATAATTGACCAAACATTATTTTAATACATAGCTTCCCTACTAAATAAAGCTGACAGAACAACGGGCTCTATTCAAAGCACTGGGACCCAGCACACAAGCTGACAGCCATTCATATCTTGGCCCTTTTTATCTCCAATGCTTATATCATAGTTCCCCTATGATTTCCATCCTTATTGGCTTAGATCTTGGAAGGAAACTGGATGTCAACCTGCTGTACAGATGATTTACAATAAGATCTTCTGATGTAATTTCAGAAGCAGTCCTTCGATAACATACAGGCTCTACACTGTCGTGGGGTTTAGGCAGGGGTTGCCTTGTGACTAGCATGTAGATGTAGAGTACCAGATGTGCCAGGCTATAAATTCGGTGAACTAAGCAGCAGTTGTTTGAACCTGAGAACAAAAATTGAAGATTCAAACCACATAAAAAACCAAAACTAAACAAAACAAACAAAAAACAACCAAAACCTAAACAAAACAAGACAAACCAAGGAAGTTTAATCTATTCATGTTAGACCAGGAATGAAAGACATGGAACCGAGTGTCTTTTTGACAGGTCTTTTCCTCCAGTAGCTTGATGTTTCAGCAGCAATTCTGTATGTTCAGCTAAAACATATTTTACATGTAAAATCACCTTGTGTACAGCATATGAAAATAGACATAAATATGAACAAAACACATAACTGCAGTCCTCAGTGCTCTTTACATACAGATACCCATTGTCTTCATGATATTGCAATTGCAAGTCTATTTCTGCCAAATGGACTGTAAAAATCAATAGCAAACTCCATTTGCTAAATAACACTTGCAAGCTCTGACTTGGCTAAGGAAATTTGGACTCAGGTGGTTTGTGCAAAACTACCAGCAAGAACTCCACGGAAATTCTTACTCTTGCCACGTGGTCACTAGCAGGCAGCTTTGAAAGGCTGAAGTCATTTTGACATCAGAATTTCTGAACTTGCACCTGTGTATAAAAAAAATTGAGATTTAACCAACAAGCAAAAGGTTTTTCCCTAAATAAATTACTAGAAATAATTCAATTATGCTTAGTAATTGTGCTGCTGAAGATGCAGTCTTTTGAATAAACCAACTCAACCTATGGTCATTAAAAAAAATTGTGTATTTTTTTCAAGAATCAATGTGGTTGGTGATGTGACTTCTAACTCTCAAAAAGCTGTTACAAGGCTAAAATCTGCTCTACCCTCTTAATATTTTCAGTATTGCTTATCAGCTGGGTAATAAAATAGCCTGCAGCTTCTGACAGTGACTAGAAAAAGCCTCTGGTGCAGATTAAGTCATTTCAACAAAAGGTGTGTTTTGCTCTGGCAGTCAGGCCAGGCATTCACCTACAGCTTTGGTGGAATTCCCCATGGGGATTCCTTAAAAAGTCCAAATATAGATACCTATAAGGCAACAACTCATTTTGGCATGAATAATTTTTTTCATTTGGGAAACTGGTTAAAGCAATACTCCTGGGCAAACTCAAACACAAAAAGGAAGCCTACAGAGGGTGGAAGCAAGGGCAGGTAGCCTGGGAGGAATACAGAGAAACTGTCCGAGCAGCCAGGGATCAGGTTAGGAAAGCCAAAGCCCCGATAGAAATTAGTCTGGCCAGGGATGTCAAGGACAACAAGAAAAGCTTCTATAGGTACATCAGTGAGAAAAGGAGGACGAGGGAAAATGTGGGTCCCCTCTGGAATGAAACAGGTGACCTGGTTACCGAGGATATGGAGAAGGCTGAGGTACTCAACGACTTCTTTGCCTCAGTCTTCACTGGCAAATGCTTGAGCCACACTGCCCAGGTCACAGAAGGCAGGGACTGGGAGGATGCAGAACCGCCCACTGTAGGAGAAGATCAGGTTCGAGAACATCTAAGGAATCTGAAGGTGCACAAGTCCATGGGACCTGATGAGTTGCATCTGCAGGTCTTGAGGGAACTGGCGGATGAAATGGCCGGGCCAGTCTCCATCATATCTGAGAAGTCCTGGCAGTCTGGCGAAGTTCCCGCCAACTGGAAGAGGGGGAACATAACCCCCATTTTTAAGAAGGGTAAAAAGGAAGACCCAGGGAATTACAGGCCAGTCAGTCTCACCTCCATGCCTGGCAAGATCATGGAGCAGACCTTCCTGGAGACTATGCTCAGGCACATGGAAAATAAGGAGGTGATTGGTGACAGCCAACACAGCTTCACTAAGGGCAAATTGTGCCTGACAAACTTGGTGGCCTTCTATGATGGGGTTACAGCATCCGTGGGCAAGGGAAGGGCAACTGACATCATCTACCTGGACTTGTGCAAGGCATTTGACACTGTCCTGCACGACATCCGTGTCTCTAAATTGGAGAGACATGGATTCGATGGATGGACCACTTGGGTGGATAAGGAATTGACTGGATGGTTGCACTCAAAAAGTTGTGGTCAACAGCTCAGTGTCCAAGTGGAGATCAGTGACGAGTGGCGTTCCTCAGGGGTCGGTACTGGGACCGGCACTGTTAAACATCTTTGTTGGTGACATGGACAGTGGGGTCAAGCGCGCCCTCAGCAAGTTTGCCGATGACACCAAGCTGTGTGGTGTGGCCGACACGCTGGAGGGAAGGGATGCCATCCAGAGGGACCCTGACAGGCTGGAGAGGTGGGCCTGTGCAAACCACATGAAGTTCAACAAGGCCAAGTGCAAGGTCCTGCACGTGGGTCAGGGCAATCCCAAGCATGACTATAGGCTGGGCGAGGAATGGATTGAAAGCAGCCCTGAGGAGAAGGACTTGGGGGTATTGATTGATGAGAAGCTCAACATGAGCCGGCAGTGTGCACTTGCAGCCCAGAAAGCCAACCGTGTCCTGGGCTGCAGCAAAAGAGGTGTGACCAGCAGGTTGAGGGAGGTGATCCTGCCCCTCTGCTCCGCTCTTGTGAGACCCCACCTGGAGTACTGAGTCCAGCTCTGGGGGCCCCAGTACAGGAGAGACATGGAGCTGTTGGAGTGAGTCCAGAGGAGGGCCATGAAGCTGACTGGAGGGCTGGAGCACCTCTCCTATGAGGACAGGCTGAGAGAGTTGGGATTGTTCAGCCTGGAGAAAAGGCGGCTCCGGGGAGATCTAATTGTGGCTTACCAGTACCTGAAGGGGGCCTACAGGAAAGATGGTGAGGGACTGTTTATCAGGGAGTGTAGTGACAGAACAAGGGGGAATGGGTTTAAGCTGAAGGAGGGTCGATTTAGATCAGATGTTAGAAATAAATTCTTTACTGTGAGAGTGGTGAGGCACTGGAACAGGTTGTGGATGCCCCATCCCTGGAAGTGTTTAAGACCAGATTGGATGAGGCTTTGGGCAACGTAGTCTAGTGCAAGCTGTCCCTGCCCACAGCAGGGGGGGTTGGAACTAGATGATCTTTAAGGTCCCTTCCAACCCAAACCATTCTATGATTCTATGATTCATCAACATGAGCTGCCTCTTCATTAGTGGGACTGGGATGACTATACCTTTACTAATGAAACTACAACTGCTCTGTTGTAGACAAAGAAACAGAGATGCTCAAATAAACTACTCAGTGAAAAACGCAAGGCTGCTCGCAAGGCCTTAGCATGGTGGCATGATAGCCTGCGCAAGGTCTCTCAAATTCTCCACGAGGAAGGGATCAGGATTAACTTCTTTGGAAGGCTGTTGTCCTGACTGATGCAGCAGGACCAGAAGAATAAAGACAGACAGCAAAAGTTAGCTAGGGATAACCTCCTTCCTCTGTGCTAGCTCTCTGTGTTCTGAGGTCAGAGATGGCCCCTGGTTTCCATGACCACCTCAGCTTTCTGCAGGCTGACGCTATAGCCTTGCCCTGCTCTGCCTGAAAGGTACATCTAGAAATTCAGTCCTTTCATTTCCAGATTAACTTTTAATTAGTATTTTTTGTTTAAAGTAGAAATTTTCTGAAACATACCTGGCTCTAGTTAGTGCCATATTCTACTTTTAAATACTGGTGTACCACCTCCGACTGCAAAAACTTGCCCTATTATGTTTTTGCTGCTTACCAGTTAGCCACAGTTGACTAGAGCTTTTCTTGGCCCTGAACGTATCACGAGAAAATCACCTCTCAGCACTCTGGGAGGGGAAAAAGGGCCAAAGAACACAAGCGGACAAAAAAACAAACCAAAAAAACAATTTTACAAAAACATATAACAATTTAATAAAGTAACAGAACACAAAAGTCACTGTTCAAGTGAAGGTGCAGTATTTTTTTTTAATACTCTGTACTCCTGGGGCATGCACAATGGGGAAGAAGCGCGGGATGACTGCATTTTGAAGGCAGAGGCTGAAGACGATAGGTAAAGGGCACCCGAGCAGAAGGGGCTCCAGGAGACCACTGAGGTGAAGCGTTCATCCCACGCCCCCAGAGCGGCGGGCACTAAGGATGAGGGCGGGCAGCTACAGAAGCCGCGCCAGCCGCTCCTCACGGGAAGCGCGGCTCCAGCACGGCGGAGGCGAGGCCCTTCGCTCCCCGCCGGAGCGAGGCGGGGAGGGGACTGACGGAGCGCCCCCGGGGCAGGCACCGCGCTCCCCGTCTCCCCGGGAAGGGGCGCGGGGTGCCCGGTCACGCCCTGTACCCTAACGCGCTTCTTCCTCCCTCGGCGCCGGAGAGTTGCTCTCCGCTCGCCTCTCCCGGGAGGCAGAGCCCCGGGGGTTTCCCGTCAGGGGAGGCCGCGGCCGCAGAAGGGACAGCAGCTCCTATCCAAGAGGCACTCTTACCCTACCGCCAGCAGAGCTCCCCCTCAGGGGCAGGTAGCGCTTCCCAAGGGAGCCTTCCTCCCTCTTTTAGCGCTGGTGGCCCGGAAGGGAAGCCCTGCCCCTCCTCCTCCTCAGCCAGCTCCCTGGTGGCAGCGGCCATCTCTGTACCTCCCCCTCCGCTGCTTCCCGCGGACCTACTCCACCTGTAGCGCGCCTGCGGGGTGGGCAGAAGGCGAGCGCCCCCGCGCCTGCCTGCTTCCCTCCGCCCGCCCGGCCGGGGCACAGCCGCCGCTTCCTCCTGCTCCGCAGCGGTGCGGCCGCGGCCCTGACGTCGTTTCCTTCCAACATGGCGAGGGCAGGTTGCTGCTGCTGCTGCCACGGCTGCTGCTGCCGCCGCTAATGGAGGCGGGTGCGGGCCGGCGGCGGCTCGGGGATTGAGCGCGTCGCGGGCGCCGTCCGCGCACACACGCAGCGGGGGCGGGGGGGGGGAAGAAGAAGGAAGGAGAAGGTTTCGTCCTCCTTTAGCCGCGGGCGCTGGCTATCCCTGCCGCCCGGGCCCACCCTAGCCTCCCCTCGGGGGGAGCCTCTGAGCGGGTGTCGGGACGCCACGGCCCTCCCTTTGAGGGAGCCCTTCCCCCGCGCCTGCCTCGGCCCGGCCCCGCGGCCTCATCGCCTGTCCCAGCCCCTCGCAGCCCTCCCCCGGCGGGAGCGGCCGGTGGCCCGCTCTCCCTTCCCTTCCCCACCCCACCCCTCCTCCTCCTCCTCTCCCGGCTCGATCGCGCCCATGTATGAAGGGAAGAAGACGAAAAACATGTTCCTGACCCGGGCCCTGGAGAAGATCCTGGCCGACAAGGAGGTGAAGAAGGCTCATCACTCCCAGCTGCGCAAAGCCTGCGAGGTGGCCCTAGGTGAGGCACAGCTCGGGGCAGGAAGGGGCGGCCGGGGGTTGGGGTGCGCGCCGGGACCCCCTTCCCCCATTGCCTGGGGCGCGTTTGTGTTGCGGGGAGGAAGAAGAGGCGCAATGGGGCCTTTCTGGGGAAATGAAGCGGAGGGTGCTGCCCGGAGGGGAAGGGCTGGGGGGAGGTGGGGCTGCGGGCTGAGCCGTGGCACAGGTTTTGGGACCAAGCGGAGGATGTGTTTAGTTGTGTGAGACTCGGGGTGGGTGCGCAGGGAGGCCGAGGCCTGTCGTCGCCTGATTGCAAAGCCCTGTGGCAGCATGCGTGTGCCCTGGGCTGAGGGGAGCGCTTCGCCCCTTGCCGAGAGCGGCCCCTCCGCGCACTGCCCCTCGCTGACAGCGGCGGTGAGGGCGCTGCGGCGCCCGGCGGGCTCTCCTCCTCCCCGCTCGCAAGATGAATAGGCAGAGAAACGGAGGCGCCGAGCTGAGCTGACCTGGAAGCAGACGGCCGGCGGGGAGGGAGCAGGTGACAGGCAGCGGTAAGGGAGGAGGGACGGGGGAGGAAGCGGGGGTGGTGGAAAGCGAGAGACAATGACACCAGGCCACGTCTGGAGTTGGTGACCTTTCGGAGTCGGGACACTGTCCTCTAGGAAGGAGGGCTGGAGAGGGAGAGGATGGTCCAGGAGATGTGCAAGGGAGAGCCTTAGCCGTGTCGTTAGAGTCGGAGAAACAGCTGATGGGGAAGGGGGCTTGCTTCGTGCATGGCAGAGTCGGTGCAGCCACGGAAGATGTGGAAATGTTTGCCTGCTTCAGGCTGAACAGGGGTGTTGGGTTTGTGGTGCAGCTGTGTCAACACCACCTCGTCTAGAAGTGTGACGGAAGTACTGGAGCTGGATAGTACAAGGCATATGTACACATCCAATAACAGGCAGCATGAAAGGAGAGCTTTGGCTTTAAAATTCTGGCGTGATGAATACAGGCAGGGTTTGAGCCTATGTGACAAAATATTGACGTATTTACTGAAAGACTTCTGGAGAAAGGCCTGCTTTATTTAAATGATATATAAATGGATTATGTCCCTCCCATTCTTGTGTAATTGTTTCTGGTTTTGGAGATAATTATCTTGATTTTGTACAGTAATAATGTCTATTTAAATGGATTTGTTTGAAGAGATAATATTAAACTGAAACTTGCTTGTTTTAAAAACAAATGTAAGTAATTTCAAGCTCTCTGTTCTTTTGTCATTCTATTAATTTGTCTTTTAAAGTTTTTTCTTTAAAAAAACCCAAACAATCCTTTTCTTGTTTTCTTTGTTTGTGAAAGACCCTGACAAATGGAGAGGGAGAAATGGCGGTAGTTCATCTATTTATTTCTTAATAATTCAAATAGATTGGAAAGAGTTTTTTCTTACATCTCTCATCACTAGAATTATTAATCATTGTAATCTTATGATTAGACCCATCTTAGACAGATGGGATCAAACTGATATCCCTTTGGCTTTTCTGTTGACTTTAGACTGCATATTCAGGTTAGAAATAAAACAGATAAATGTTTTCTTGTTATTGAACAGAATTTTTATCCAGCCTTTATGACATCCATAGAATTAGACACTGTAATCTTGAGTTTCTGCTGTACTTTATTTCAGTAGCTAGATCTGTCTTAAGTATCATCCAGATCCCTCCAAGCACGGCTCCATTGTGTTACACAGATTATAAAGCAAGCCTGCTAGACGGTGTAGTCTGGATCTTTTATCTTGTAAACTGATTTGTGCAAGGAGACCCCCAAGCACACATCCCAGTGATTTCTGTGCTACAGTTTCATTGAAACCTCCTGTGGCTCTGATTGCATTATTGGGGCTTAAATAGGAAAATGATATGGAGTGTGGGTATACAAAAATACAGTGAAGCAGGAAAAAAGAAATACAACATGATGTGTATTAGCTATGTGTACAGAAGGGTTTCATGAACTTGAAACGTATCAGACGTTATGTTATTTACCATAGAGTCTTGCTGAAATCAGTTTTTTTAGATTGTGGCCCAATGGAACATAGTGATTGTATACGTAGTATGGTCCATTGTGTGGTTTTGTGAGTGATGGACTCCTAATTCAAAAGTGGCAATACCTAATTTTTGAATAAAGTAGTGCTCATGTCTAACTATAAAAAGCTTTTCAGAGAAGAGTAAATATCCTCCTTATTTCACATGTGGGGCAACTGGGTGTTAAAGCTGAACTGTGATTTTCATAGCAGAATTAGAACTAGGATGCACATGTTGTGCTCTCTCCATCTAGCTCTTCATTTGTTGGAGAACACTTCAACTGGATGTTTCTTTGCCACCTTAAGCAAGGATTATGTACTTCTTATTCCTGAGAAATTGCTTTATTTTAGAGAGCAACAAAATTAATGATAAAACATTAGTAAAATAATAATATGGAGTAAAGTTCAATTTGGAGCGAACTCTGGCAAAGTCTAACTTTGAAGTTTTATTGGATTTGTAAAAATATTTATTAAGTAAAAGGTAGCTTTTAAAAATCATGGCAGTAATTACATATCCTCAGATCAACAATTTTTTTCAGTCTGAATATTTAATAGAATAGTCTTCACTGAAATTATCTAATGTAACACAAAACTCTGCCATTAAGATTTTTCTTCTGGACTGCATGACTGTAGTAAAATGTTGCTTACTATTAGTATATCAAACGTTCTAACTAGTAGTTGTTACTAATCCAGACTTTTTTGTTTCATGGTTTTGAAATGTTTTCTTTTTTTTTCCTATATCCACTATTTTTTACATTGTTTTACATTGTTTGTATAAGATGAGCTGTGTAAGATGAGCTGATATTTCAGAAACAGGGAAGCAATGACCAGGAATACGATATTCCTGTAGAGTAGGCAAACGAATTAAACCTCTGCTTTTTAGATTGAGGTTGACGAACAGTATTTTAAGAATCTTTGGTAATATCCCATTGTAATTTTTAATCCTTATATATTTTCTTATAAAATTTTCTCATAAAACCTGTGCTGTTGCATTCCATTAAGAGTATACTTCATCTATTTTTGATTCGTGAATTCTGAGGGAGAAAAACCCCACAACATTCCTGATATAAGTTACTGTGGCAGTCTGACCTCTGAACAGGTGTTAAGATGAGGTCCTTCTAGTAAGACCATTTTTTTTTTTTTTGCTATTAGAAGATAAGCAAAATATGAATTAAATAGTGCAACTTGAATTATAGATGTTCTTCAGTTTTTAACAGGGACGATATTAACCCTGATACTTGCATCTTATAGTTGATGATTCATGAGGTTGTGTCTGGTTTAATACAGAATAGTTGACTCCAAGTTTAATGTATTTTTTCATGTAATGTTGTCCTTTCTGAAAGATATTCTCTGTATGTAAAAAAATGTTACATTTCTTTCTCTAGTCACCTAATGAAATACAGCTAATTTAGAACTTCATGTCGTTTACTTGCATAGCAGCTACTTTTAATCTATGTAAGGAATGAGTTTATCTTTAAAATTGTCCACTTGCAGAGAGCATCAGGCAGCAAGCTGACAGCAGGATTAGATTTAGAGGTTCCCTTCCCAGTCAGTTCCCTGCACTGCTGTTTCTGTATTGGTTTTCAGCCATATTATAGTCTAGGAACTTTACAGTAAACATACTGCATTATGCAGTATTAAAAGGTCTTGAGGAAAAAAAAAATCCTCAGCTGAATGTAAAGTTTTTAATAGACTGAACAAAAACTGTTAGAGCTTTGTGTCAGAATCCAGGGTGTGGATTTGTCTGCCTGGAAAGGTGGATTATAGAAGGGCAAGGCTGAGCAAACCAGAACTCCCTGCTTTTATAAAGGCTGCTAGTTCCGCTGCAGATCAGGACTCAAGCAACTCTTCCATAAAACTCCAAACTGCAAATAACGTAAAGTGATACAGATATGTACCTGGTATGTACTTTAAAGAAAAGCAGGCATGTGCTATTTGGAAGTCTGAAAGTACCGAGTGAAGAAGGGCTGGAACTTAGTTTTAAATGGTTCTTTGGTGCTCCTTGGATTGTTTAGTCTGTCGTGCAAAGATCCTGCTGGATGATGTAGGTCTCATGCAGTGTGAAAGTAACAGCTCCGTTCAGTTTGTGCTGCCATTACATGCACACGTAGGATGATGAAGCAGCAGGATATAATTAAGCACTGAATCTTAGTTTTTCTGAAAACAGGTAATGTTTGGAGTAGAACTCACCCCAGAGGTGGGAAGATTCATCTATATCTTTACCTATGCAGATTTGTAAATGTCCTGGGAAAGTCTCACCTGCATAAATGTTTCTGTCTCTCTTTTTACGCTTCCTAGTTTCATTTCTTGTGTCCTTTGCATATGTAGATAATCATGTTCTATTGTCAGAGTAAGCGAGGTTAACAGTCAATGCAGAAATGCATGTATGTGTTGCAAATGCTGGGCGCATTGGAAGAAAACCTTCCTAAATTAGCACAAAGTTAAAAATGCACTTTGAAGACCATTATCGTGTTACTCCTCTGGAATTAATTGTACTGGAGAGGTGTTGGATGAGCTAAATTTCTGTTTGTATTTTGGATAATGCTGTTCTTGGTAGACTACCTTCCATCTTTCATTACAATTAGTTGTGCTTTTTTAGAAGCCAAAGCCCAGAATTTTTGGAGTGTTTTCTATGCTGAATAGAAAGAGATCAGTATTGTACAATTGTCTGTTGTCAGCATGTCCTATAGGCAATTATTTTCACAATATACAAGTCATCATTGTCCATACAGAATTTATTTTCTTGTAGTTGGTCTTCTGAAACGCTTATTTTGAAGTAAGCAAACAGGATAAATGGAGGGTTTTTTCCCTGGTACAAACCAAGATGTATATTTAAATTTAAAAAAAAAAAATCCCTAAAAGTTGCAGCTGCCCTTCCCTCCTCTTGTTTGCTTTGCTAAGCATGAGCTTTAACTAGCAGGGTTTCAGTGTGGTTAAGATCTCATCTACTTTTGCAAAGATTTAAAACTTGACTTGGTAACACTAAGGTTTGGTTGGCCCCATAAACTGCTTTCCAGGTTGCCTTCTGCATTTGAGGTGTAAAGTGCCATTTATGTCAAATTTATGGAGCTAATTTAAGAGAAGTTGTGTATAGTGGGAATTTTTATTGTTTTAAATGTGAACAGTTCTTGGCTGTGTAGAATGGCAGTGCTGATGAGCTTTAATCTCCCTTGAGAAAGGGGATGGTTGGCAGGGTGCACATAAAAACACTTGTAGAAAACAAGGGAGATTGTATTTGGGTTGGAAAAATGTTAATGGAGAATGAGTTTCAAATATTTGCCTTTTGTCTTGGAACGAAAAAAAATGGTATTTTTGTTTTAGGTGGAACTTTGACTTTATCCTGAATAGTTAAAAGCCTTTGTTAGTTTCAAAGTTTTAATACTGATTTTCAGTATTTTAAAAAATCTAATCTTGAAAGATTTCAACATAGCTTTGTGACACAGGGCATCTTTTAAATATCTCTGTTCTGCTGCGTATTTAGAGCACTAATTGGAATGTTGAAGCTTAAAATGAAAAGTTGTTGCCTTGTGACCAGAGTGCATCTGTTTCTTATAATGAAATATCTTTACTGTTTTGTGGGGTTTTGTTCTAGTTGATCTTTTTCTGTACCCTCTTCCAGTATATTCCTGTAATTGTCATCTTTTTCTCTCTTCTCATGGTTATTATCTGCAGTTAACCACTGATGTTTTTCAGGATGACGACAGTAGCCATTCTTGTGTGTCTTCTTCATATACAATGGAAAACAAATTAGCTTGGCTGTTGATGTCAGATGTACATTCCAGACCTTTTCTGGAGTCTTTCAGAGAATAATTGGTATTGAGCTAGTATTTTGATAACATGTTGTTAAATATGCTAACTCGTTTAGTTGTCAGGGAGGATTGTCACATGGGTGTTTATAGGGAGGGTGTTCTAGTGGTCAGTGGTGTTCTAGTCAATCTCTCTTCTCCGTTCTTGGCAAAACTCATAGCTGAAATTGTGGACTCACACAGTGCTAGATGAGGAAGCCTTGTCTTCTTTTGGGGCATCTACCTGTCAGTTTTGAGTTTTTCCTTGGTGTTGATATTTTTATCAAGTTGCTGATTAGTTAGTACTTTAAAGTAAACGGTTGGACTTGGTGATCTTAAGAGGTCTTTTCCAACCTTGAAGATTCTATGAAATGTTGCCAGGAGCCTGGGGAGCAAGACCACCAAACTTTTACATCGCACTCATTCAATTCTGCAACAGTTGGCTGTAGATTGGTGACTGACTTGAATAGGCAGGGGGAAGAGAGTTTCATGTTTTCTGCATCAAGCCAGGGAGCTTTCCTGTGTGATGTGTAAATTGGTGGTTTGCTGGGAGAAAATATTTTTGTCTGGGAAAGACACCTACTGTCAGTGGAGCATCAGGGGCTGAAGTGACTTGGGAAACACCACTCTGCAGATATCAAGGAAATAGAACTGAGTAAGAAGCTTGATAGTTTTTATTTGTAAGAGGAGGCAAACCTCTGTTGTGTGTGTCCGAAAGCCAAAAATATGCGATCTAGTTCTGCTAGTCAGATGGATAGCTGTGCATAGCTGGCGGTTGTTACTATGTCCTTTCCATGAGTAAATGGTAGAAGAAACTATAGGTTATTCTTAGGCAAACCAAATATTTAAGAAAAATCACATACCTACAAAAAGTCTCCAAATAACCAGGGAAAACATAAAATACTTCTGTGGGATTTTACAGAAAGAGAACATTGTACAAGGACAATTGAACAAATGGTAGCTGATATGTTTTGTTTCTATGAAAAACACCTAGTGTCAGAACTTTAAAAAAAACCACAAAACAACCACCAAAACCCAAAGCAAACCCCAGCATATGTATTTTATAGATATCTTAATGTTAAAGGAGTGTTAAATAAAAATATCTGTTTTGAGGGATAAGGTAGATGATACTTGTTATATGATACTTCCCATTTTGAGTTTAAATGTAAAAGAGCTGCTAAAAATAGGACTGTCAAGTCCAAGAGTTTGAAATATCTGGCAGAATTCCCTTATTGATTTCTAATCAATCTTAGGACACTGAAAAAATTCCAAAGGACTAGAAGACATCTAATACTGTGCCAGCGTTGTTACAAGGATGAGCAGGCTGACCTAGATAATTACTAGTGTATTGGCCTAATATTGATTCCAGGCAAGGTAGTGGACTAGCTGATAACGTGATGTGCGTGACAACAAAAATGCCAGTCAGCAAGGATTTGAGAGAGATTTTTGAAAATTTTTTTAAAAGCAAGCCCTACACCAGTTTAAGCTTTTTGGGATAAATTATAAGGCTTTTTTCCCCACATTTTAGTCTTCTGTAACTCTTGTGTTCTTCAGTTCTTAATTTTACATGATTAGAAGTAAAAACTGCCAAACTAGTAGGAAAAGACCTGATGAAATTTCATTTGAATTGATAAATATTGACAAATTTTGTTAACTTCTTTTCTCATTTTTCATGTTGTTTCTTTCCACTGTATCCATGATCTTAGCTTTTAGGTACTCTTTTTGGTGTTGGGGATTTTGCTTGGATTTCTTTGGGGGTTTCTGGATTTGGTTTTGTTTCTTGTTTTTCTTTAATTTGAAGTTTTACATTTTTAGTTTTCAGTGTGGAGGTATTAGTAGATGATGGGGTTTAGTGGGGAAGCAGGAGCTCTTAAAAGAGCTTGCAGTCTTGAAGAATCTGAGCTCTTAGTATGATACTAAGAGCATGTCAAGAGCAGCTTTGAAGCTTGTGTAGGGAGTGTGGAGGTTATACTAACTCTATACCTGATACAACTTTTAGAGTAATGTTACCTGTGGTTTCAGTAGTGTGGGGGCTTTACTATCAGTGAGACATGCTCGAAGAGCCATACTAATTTGAGAAGGGAAAAAAATAGCACAAGAATCAAGATTAAGTCTGTTGCTTCTGTTTAGATGCAGGTAGGGAAACAGTGGGCTGCTTTCATTCTCTGATGTCGCAAATCACATGTTCTTTTCCAAAAATGTGTTTTAATTCGAGCAAAAATTGTTTCAGAGATGTTTTACACCTGGTTGTATCTTTTAGGAGTTTGTAAAAGGCAGTCACACTAGATGCTTCCTCTTAAACTGCAAAAAGGACGATTCTGTTTTGGAAATTTCTTTCTCTTTAATAAAAAAGTCACATTTGATTTTATGGGAATTTAAGTGAAACTCTGTTTGTACTTTTAAACGTTATACCAAGAAGCTTGTGTACTTAGTGTATTGTGGAAGTGCTGTGTGTGTGTGTGTGTGAAACCCAAAAATAGAGCTTTTATTTTGAGAGGGAATTTCACTTCCTCCACCTTGGTCTCCTGCCCATTGATTTTTTTTTTGCCTCTCTAGGAATGACAAATTGCCAAAACTTCCTGAACTGAGCGATCATTGCTGCATTCTGATGGTGTTTATTCTCTGAAGTGGCTACTTGTAGGTTTTGTCTAAGCCCCATCAAATGTACTCATGTTAGTGAAGGATCCCAAAGCAGTAATGTGTTTGGTTGCAATGGTTGATTAGATTCCCAAAATATCTTTCTGCTCAGTTGTTTTAATCTTTTTTTTCCTCCTGCGATTTTTTTTTTTGAGCTTGAACAAAGGAAAATTTTCAGTAACATCTCAGGTAGATTTTTACAATAAAAAGACAAACCCAACCCTGAAAAGCAAATTTACACTTGACCAAAGTGGCCCCTGTCTAATTTGATAAACTCACATGGCTCAGATTCTGTTCTTTGCAGATACGCTGTTCTTGTATTATTTAATTTTTCTGCTAAACAAGTTTCATTCTAATTGTATTATCTAACTAGCTATTTTGTCATGCTTGGGTGTGGGGGTTTTGTCTTTTATCCCAGCTTTTTGTTTTAGAATTGTATACACACTCCAACAGCTTAACAGTTTTACCAAAACTAAGAGAGTCTTTTATTAAGACATCTAGGGCATGATTGCTGTGAGGGTTTGTTTTTTGGTTTTTTGGGGGGTTTTTTGGTTGGTTGGTTTTTGTTTTTAAATTGTTGATTTCAGTTCGGAATGTTTTACTTCTCTTTTTTCCTCCCCAAGATTTCTGATACTCTATGTATCATGTACACTAATGTGGTACAAGATTACATGGTTATCAATGTTATGCTATTTAATACTTGCTTTTGTTCAAATGTGTAATGTCTTCTGTCCAGTGCTCTTCAATCTTCTTTTCACTTCATGTATTTCTTGTATCAGAAAAAAAAAATTGAGATATTTTTAAGATAATTGAAAATACCCACCCTTGACATAAATGCATTTATTCAAGCCCTCTTTTGTGTCTGTTCTTAAACACAGAGGGAGATAGATTTAAAAAAGATGATCCTTTAATAATATAAGTTCTGCACTCACTGTCTTTAGCACGCACTGTTCGCATAATCTTAACAGATTTTATTATGTTATTCTTTCTTTTCACTTAGGAAAAAGAGTGTAATTAGATTTGTAAATATTTCATGTCAAGAGATTTTAGTCAGTGCTGGATACGAGGGGTTTTTACTGCTTTGTTTTTTTACTTGATGTAAGTGTGGGACTCTTGAGCATCAATTTACATTGCAGTTAGTTGTCAGGAATGTTTGAATGACCAACATGCTTCAACATTGACAAGCGCAGCTTTGCAGTTTGAGAGAAGCTGGGGAGAAAGTATGTTTAGACTTTAAGATAAAAATGTTGGGGTTGGCTGAAGATGTTAAATAGTATTTCTACTACAGGGCTCTGCTGTCCAGTTGAGTAATACAAGGTACACTTAGAAAATTTCAGATCTGTAAATTAAATATAAGTAGTGTGGCACTGGTTTGATTTCTTCGGTAGCTTCCCGTCATTTTAATTTTAAAACTGTGCTGCAAACTAACACAGGTATACTTGGACAAAACAGTGTACTTTTAATGCAGGTAATAAGCATAAACTAATGGCAATGCCCTCTCAAATGAAGATGTTTTTCGCAAAGGTGTGGTTCTGTTGTGTGTAAAACTAACAGACCTGTGCATGCCTGGCAAGCAACCTTGCAGGTTATAAGTGTGTTTAAAGGTCTGGGTGGTGCTATTGCGTGGCTCAAGAGTGCGGCAGCTGGCATAGAATCACAGGTTTTGTCTGCAACTCAGGAAAGCTAGAAAATGCAGAGTTTTAACTCAGCTCGCTTCATTTGGGTAATGGACTGTGACATCTGCAAGAATGCTGTACTGGATCTTGTGCAGTGTATGAGAAAGTGGATAGGAATAAATTAACCTCTATTTTCATTATCCTGAAATGGAAATAGAGCTTTGTAACTGCTGTAAGTAAAATTGCTAGAATAGGACAGCTGCATTTGCAGGAAAGTTTGAAAGCCGAATAAAGACTGCCTAAGTGCCTGAAAAGTACGATGAAAATTTTCTTCACCTGCAGTGAAATGAGACGCTTAGATGTTTTCCGCTTGTGATATAAGACATGACACTTTATTTTATGTGATTATGTGTGGGTAATTATGCATATAAATAGATCTTTAGTGCTTAGAAATTTTGCTGTAAAGAGAAATAAATTTTCTTCTTTAAAATTGTCTCTAACACTGTGGGGCAAATAGACTGTGATGGCTAGCAACGTTTGAAGGAGCTTTGGTTTTGTATCTTAGATGCAGAAAGGAACAGAAAAGGAGCTAAGTTTGACCTTCATTGCCGAGTCTTAGATTGTGTTGTAAAGTTTGAAACAAAATTCCATATTTGAATTATTAACAGTGTCTTTTACATTAAAGGAAAAGCAGCACTTTGCCCATTCTGTCCTGGTCGCATCCTTTTCACATGAATGCAGAAGCTGCTGTCTGTCTGCTTGGTTGCTCTCTAGGCCTTTCAGTGATGAACTTGAGGCAGGTGGCATGGTACTAAGACATTTCTTACCTCTACCCTTTGGGTGGTTGTTTCTTTTATGCTTCTGTGTAGGAGTTCACTTTAATAACATTCCCCACCTCCCCCTCCAAACTAAAAATCTCACTTTTCCCCCTGCCCAAAGCTGTTCTCTGAAACTGGACTAGAGGGAGGGTTGGGTCAGGATGAAATACTCTCACAAGGAGAGGAAGGGTTTTAAATTTCTTTTTTAGAGAACAATAAAGTAAATTTGAGGACCTTTTAAAACAAAGTTAGACATTCTTCTACTATTTATTGCCAATATCTATAAAACTTAACAAACCTCTAAATTTACACTTACCTTTCTTCATATATAGCTTGTACCTGTGGTAGTACATGCACTGATGATTCATAACTCTAATTTATGTAAAAGATTTCTACCTCTGTAGAGGAAGAAATGGCCAAAATATTATTATTAAGTCATTGGTATATAAAAGTAATAATAATAATCATAAAAAGCCTTGAATAGCACAGATTAGATGTAATCTAATAGATGCTTGATGACCACTAGCTGATGGTAGAAAATGTTTGCATTTGATCACAAACAGATTACCTAGAAATAGCCAGGGAGTTATGCACTAGCTTCTGAAATATGAAGAAACTTCCATTATTTTAATAACACCAAATAGTTAGAAAGACCAAGTATCCTTTTATAACAGAGAAGGTAATTTTGAAAGTTCTTTGACTGACTGTTGTAGTTTATAACAGCATTTATTTAATCACATTTCCTAAAATGCTCTTAAAGAACAAGTAGGAGGAGCACAGTCTCAGTGCAGTAGAAAGTGTAAGTAATAACTGTTAAATAAAAATTGTACATGTATATAAAAAAACCCATTTCTGTAGTCAATGCAAGTACACTTTTTCAAAATAATTTGTTATGAACTTGTGGATCCAGTAAATAACTGAACTGAATACCTTAATTGTCTTGTTCTTCACAGATTTGGTAAGCAATGGTAAAAGAAGCACTTCCTTCTAACACAGTGTGTAACATAGGTGGACTTAACAATATTGTGTAGTGGTGACCTTTTTAAGTAGTCTTCCACATATCTTCTGATCAGCATCTGAGAAAGGAAAGAGTAGTTGTCATATGAGTAGTTGTGTTAATTTAAGCAGTCTGAACTTTCAAAAATATTTCTTTTGGATATAAATAAAAGATAGGAGATGGAAAATAAAGGTTTCATTGATTTAATAATCTAATGCATATGTGCTGTACTGAAGATGGCCATGCTGGAGCTTTCGGAGTACGGTAATACTCTTCTTACTTTTTGTGTTCATTCAAACCATCTTAGTCTGAGCTGCTTCCTATATCAGAATCTAATGAAGAAATCATGACTTTAGTAACAGCATGATCACTTTGCAAGCTTCATTTGAAAGGTCTCACATTAGGACTTCTAATCGAAAGCTTTAGCTTTCTATCACAAATACAAATTTTTGTTTGAGTGAAAATTACAAAGTTGATATGGTTGTAACCTTTTTAGGGGGCATACTGTAGACCTAAAAATAAACTTAAGTCCATAATTTTTTGTTTTCCAATTTTTTTTTCTCTGTCAAATGTAGCTAGATGAATTTTATAGACAATCATTAAATTCTAGTCTCCTGGCTATCTTCTTGTATCTGGAAAAGATGATGATTTTCTTATGATTCAGAGCTACGGCAAGAGGGAGGTGGCATAATCCTATTTTAACTAGAAGTTTACCAGTAGTAGAAGTCATGCATAGACTTACATGTGACCTTTAAGGTTTTAGTGCTTGAAATGGGTAAGAGACTTGTAGTGTCATGTGTTTTGCTTCTTGTTTTTTTCATCCCTACTTGCAGATTGCTTTTGAAGTTACTGTAGTGAGAAGGCTACTTAATGGAGATATGCGGGGTTATTTTTGGCCATTTCTCAAGGTATCATGAACTTATAAGGATCTTGTATTTAAATCTGAAACAAAGTTTAGCAATTTCCAACTTCTAAATTACCTTTTAAGCTACCCATTTCCAAAAGGACAAAAAATAGTTGCAGTTAGATATCTACAGCAAGGATGGAGGTTAAAAATAAAATGAGATTTTCCCATATTACAAAGGGATCTTTTAATGTGATTCTAGCTGTTTTTAGAACTTCACACTGCACAAGATCTTATTGTCCTCAGTTGTATGTAGTCTTTGACAATTCATAGTACTGATTGCATAACAGAAAGGTATATGAAACCTTCTCATAGGCATTGAAAATTTTGTAGCAAATGATTGCCCCTGCCGTCAGGATGATAATCAAAAAGCATGAAGGTTCATTTTTTGCACGATGTGGGAAGGTTTACTACGTACATAGTTCAATCAGTTTTAACTCTGGATTTTATTATTAAAAAAAAATATTCTTAGCAGTCAAAATAAACACCTACTTTGAGATAAATATGCTCACATGCCTGGCTTAGAATAATAATCATTATATGCCAGGATTTATTTTATTCTATGAGTCTGTTCTGTATGTGTATCACACCTATTTAATATACTGTATGCTTATGTTCATGGAGGGGACAGTAGGGGTGTAGTTGCTTTTTTTTTACCTTCAGTAAACTCTGAAACTTATGTGACTTCAGTGTATGTAATAGTAGTTTGTAGTAGCTGGTTATACTTTAAAAAGTATGGAATAAGGATGCATCATTGTTGCTGTGTATGCGTGCTTACTCATGAAAAAAGCTTTTAATAAAAATAAGAATATTTGAAGGATCATGTTACATGACAAAGTATTACTGAAGAGGTGGGCTCTGTGAAAAGTGGACATGTAGCTGTTGTTCATACTGCCATACGATCCAGAAACAAGACTGAGAAACATAATGACAGTCTTGTTCTGCAGCAGCAGCCTGTCCTTGCCAGAATAAATACGAAGCATTAGTAAAACATTTGTTTCAGTCTTCAGTTGTCACCAACCAAGCCAATGAGCAAGTAGAATGTAGTAGAAAATAACAGAGAAGTCTCAAGAAATAGTTTCATCAATAGGTAACTATGTCAAAAACAAATGTGTACTTGCTTATATATGAATGCCAGAAGTCTTTAAAAATGATCATCTGAAATATCAGTGGTTTTAAAATGAGGATGCTGTGTTAACCGGCCAGGAATGAGGAGGGATAATCTGTGGAAAAGGCTTAATTCTGTAGCATTAATTACAGCATTAATTACCTAGGTATGAATGTTTAGTTTGCTCTACTTTACAGAAAGTTTAGTCCTGTTAGGTAAATAAATCAACTGCATTGACAGGTAACATTCAATTAAGATGTATTGAGAAGCTCCTGAGTTCTTCTGGAGTGCTAGCCAGGGATTCGTTTAAGGTGTAACAGAGCTGGTCTGTAATAGTGAGCATTCTCATCATTATATGCTTAAACATATGCTAAAATATGCTCAAATTCAGCTTCATAGTAGTCATGAGAAAGACTCATTAAAGCACATAGTCTTTTTGAAATAAATAAATAATACAGGATTGAGGACACTTGGAAGGGAGCAAAATGCTTGGAGCTAACATGGTGATTCTTTGTCATGTTTTGTTAACAATTAGAGTAGCTGTATACCAGCTATTGATAAAAGCTTACGAAAAGCCTGTGATAAAGTCGATATGAACAACTAGCAAGGAAGAAAACACACCCATATCTGTAAGGATTGTAGATGGTAATGATATCACAGAAGCATTTGGGGAATATAAAGACATTTAAGGAGACCAGAATACATTATTTGCCTTGTTGTTGTATATGGAAGCTGAGGAAGTTTGTTATAGTGGAATTACAAGGAATGAGTCAGAAAAAAAATCCCAATTTGAAGTTTAAACCAAAGTTCATATTAACTCATTAGGATTAGGAGTTTTTAAAGGTTATCTAACCTGAAATTGCTGAACTGTTTAATAGAGCATGTAATATTAAAATGTCATTGATTGCTAATAAAGGAATGGAAGGTACTAAATGTGAGTAGGGTCAGTCTTTTTCTTTGGTTTTTTTAAAAACAAAAAAGTGCCAATGGTATCAGAGATGGAGAAATCTTGAGAACTTCAGACTGGCAAGTCTGAACTGTAGCAAAGAATAAAGCTGGTAGAGAACGGAATGGATTCATGTGCTGTGGTGAGGAAGAGCTGGCACAGGCTTTGCAGAGGGGAAACTTACCATCACAAATCTGTAAGGCAGAGTCAATGAGAGTGTAGTTAAGCGTATGGTAACCTAATTTTACAGTAAACCTCAACCAGATTGCTCACCCAACGTTCCTGAAAGTATTGAGCTCTCAAGGAGTACATGTTCTGCTTTCCCAACGGAGAGGTATTTCAGTTCTTTAGAGGTTCATTGGGGTGAATTGTGAGGTGACAAAAGAAGGTATTTAAGAGTGAAAACAACCTGTTAAAGCCTGCAGTTGTGCTATACTGACCCACTTCTTGATAAAATGGCAGAAATTGAGTGTTGATAAATGCAAACTAATCCATGTGAGTGGAAGAGGGGAAGCAGAGGAGGAAATTGGTCTAAATTGTGCATATACAAACATGGGCTCTAAGACTTTGATCCATTGTGGGAGAAAGAATTGGAGTTACTGTGAATGATTCCATCAAAATATTGATTCCTTTGTCAAAAAGACAAATATGAAAACAATAGAGAAAAAAATGAAGCTGTTAACACCACTTTTTATAAAGATACCATGCATTCCATGTGTAGTTCTGCTCTCTGCAGCCTCTCCAAGAGACAGTGGACTTAGAGATGATGCATTGAAGGTCAACAATGGTAATTGAAAGTATGGAATGTCTTCCAGAAGAGATGAAGCAGGCCATGTCTCTTGTTCCCTGAAGTGGGAAAAAATGAGGAAGATGGACATAAGGAAAGTTTGTAAGATTGTAAGTGACATAGACATGAAGAGAGTATAATTGATTGTAATTTCTTGTTATGCAGATCCAGGGGTCCTGTAAAGACTCAGCTTATTTAAAGTAAAGCAAAATTTTTTTCTTTCCTGCAGCTTGTAATTACATTGATCCCAAAAGTTTAAATGGTTTAAAAAGTGATTAAATGAAAATTTAGCAAGGGTTGTCAAACCTGCAGGAGCAGTCTTTGTGCAGGAAGAGTGTAAGCTACAGATGGCTAGATGTTGGTAGGAGGGGACTATTGTAGCATTCTTGCCCTGCTTTTATAATCTGTATTTACTGAAGCATATGCTGTTGGCCACTCGTGGAAGCAAAATACAGCCTAGATATCAAGGGTTTAAGAAAAATTTGCTGGTTTTGTATCTTTTTGTCCAATGCAGTCTGGTGTTTTTTGGTTTGATTTCTGGGTTTGTTCCTCAGTTCTCAAAGTTTACATGAACTTTATTTAAAAATCTGAGATGGGGTGTTCTGTTTTTGTTTGCATCTTTGGACACTGACCTGCTTATGGATTTCATGAAACATTCATTGTCAAGCTTGACTGAGGCCTTTTGTTTGAAATTTATTTTCATTTAGTGCCATTATGTCTCCAGTCTGTGGTGAAATAGCTTTTGAGATGGGTAGTGCAGAAGTTCAAAAATGTTTATGCTAAATTATTTTATTATTATTTTATGTATTAAAATGCATGTTTAACTACAAAGGAAAAAGAAATTTGTTTTCTTAACTAAATGGACTAGAGGTCCTGCATGCAAATCACTGTCTTATGACATGAAATGATGATGAAAATACTGGTTTTCTGGGAATAGCGTCATGAACTAAAGATACACTAATTCTGGAATTAAACTTTGCATGTAGGTGTAAAAAGCTGTGTTGTATCTGAAGTAGGAAGAACAGAATGCTTCTACAACACAAGGAGAGCTCAACTGCTGCAGCTTGATTTTCCAATTTATATTTGGTTAGGCCTTAAAAATTTGATTCATAACTAACCCAAGTACATAAGTGAAAATATAGTCTTATTTCTTTGTTTGAGTTTCTGTCATAATTTATGGAAATACAGGACTTTATGATTACAACTGTACTACTGTTGTTAAAATATGAGAGTATTGGTGCTGAGGAAAAATTGAGAAATTGGCTTTGGGACATAAATTGGTGGTTTTGGTTCTGCTACTAGGTTGTTGATTCTGTCATGGGAGCATAAACTCCTGAAACAGAACTCGGTCAGAGAGTAAGGTGCCTAAGGTTAGGGGCCTTCCCATGTGTCCTGGTTTTGGCCAGGATAGGGTTAATTTTCTTCCTAGCAGCTGGTGTAGTGCTGTGTTTTGGATTTAGGAGGAGAACAATGTTGATAACACACTAATGTTTTTAGTTGTTGCCAAGCAGTCAAGGACTTGTCAGCTTCTCATGCTGGCCTGCCAACGAGAAGGTGGGGGTATCCAAGAAGCTGGGGGTGGGGACACGACCAGGAGAGCTGACCCAAACTGGCCAAAGGGATATTCCATACCATATCACATCACACCCTGTATGTAACTGGGGGTTGGCTGGGATGTGGCATGGCTTGAGAGCTAGCTGAGCATCGGTTCTGGGTAGTGAGCAATTGTGCTGTGCACCACTTGTTTTGTATATTCAATTATTATCATCATCATCATCTTCCTTTTCTGTCCTATTAAACTGTCTTTATCTCAACCCATGAGTTTTACTCTTTGTCCTTTTTGATTCTCTCCCCCATCCCACTGGGGGTGAGGGAGTCAGCAAACGGCTATGTGGCTGGTTTAGCTGCCTTCTGGGTTAAACCACAAATGTATCACATCTCTCGTATTCCACTGATTATGTTGATGAGTTCTCTGATGGCTTTGGAGCATGCTTGGGCAAGTCCCAAAGCACACCTCCCGGCTGCTTTGCTGCACAGCTTCCTCAGGTGTTGATTACATTGACAGCTTGCACTTCGAAGAGGTCTGGCAGATAGCATGCGTGAAAACACGCAGATTGAAACATGTATCAAACCAAATCCTACCTCAAATGCAACATTTTGTGTTTCTAGATACAGGTTCTTTTGAATGTTTAGATTGCTTTTTCAGTTGTCAATACAAACAACTAAAAATGTTAACTAAATTTTAAGTGTTACTCAGATACTTAAGAGACTTGTTTCTGTTAAGCCTTTTATTTATCACATTGTTTGACTGCTAGTGAATGCTGAAGAGGTGTTCGTGTGTAACAGAAGTCTTTTGGAAATGGATAGAGTCAAGTCATAGAGAAGTCTAGATTGAACGGGACCTATGGAGATCATCTGTTGAAAGCAGGACCACAGAATCATTTAGGTTGGAAAAGACCTTTAAGATCATCAAGTCCAACTGTTAGATTAGGTTGAGAGCCTTGTCAAGCAGTAGAGTAATTCCAGTGAGGCAGACTCTACCATTTCTCTGGGTGGCCTGTTCATTGTTTAGGTATTACCAAAGGTAATAGGCAGTGGCACATCAGACAGAAAGTCTGTGCAGAAATGTCTCTCTTACAGGGATGAATATGATGGAAGAATCCAGCAATTACATTGCAGAGGGGTGAGATAATTTCTTACTATCACATCTTTGTTTTTCTGAGTTGGGCTGCTCATGTTTGCTTGCTTTGAACTTAAAGGTCAGACTTAAAGATGATCTTCAGAGAGAAGCTCATTGTGTCATTTCAGATGAGTTATGAATCACAGGATTTAGTTTCTGAATATTTTTAATTTCAGATATGCTTTTTCAGACAGATGAAAAATGATTGAAAATTCTTTCCCTATTTCAAATGTAATTTTGTATCTGCAAAATTTGTTTCTGCTTCTGTCATCTTTGTATTTTGGCAGAAACTCACACTTCTCCAGGTAGGGTGTGAGGGATGTGCTTGATCTTAAAAATAAGGGCAACTAACCTACTCTGTTAAGGAGGGAAAAAGGCCCAGCTTGACATGAAGAGACACAATGTACATTACCACAAGCTTGCCTTCTTTGTAAGAAGTGATGCTGTACTTCCGTATCTGATAGTTTTCACCAGAAATATCATACATAATAAATTCTTTTATTTGCCTGTGTTCATGAGTTTCAATTTTAACTTTTCAAAATAAAAAGAATCATCTATGTTATTTGAGTAGATAGGAATACTTTTCATAAAAAGTTTATCAGGATGTCTAAAACGGGGGTAGAGGCTGGAAATGTGTTAATATTCTGACTACATTTTCAGTCATGACGTATCTTCTGATTCAAACAGTTAAATGCTTGAGGTGTTTCCTATGTTCTGCTGAGCTAAAACTTCCTCTTCAAGTTACAGATTAGATGTAGGGAGTAAAAATCACATTATATGTGGAGAAGTTGTGTGTGTGTGCATATGTAGATATATATATAAAAAGACATTTTTGAGAGATATGCAGTCTTAAATTTCTACTTTCTACTGTGAATCCAGAATAGCTATATTATATTCGGTTCTCAAAGAGAAAAATATAAAGACCTAGATCCAAGTTAATTTCTTAAAGGTTGCAGCAGAACTGAGGCTACTTTTGACTTCTCTAAATCTCAGAGGGCAACATATCAAGCTGCTGTGGCAAATTAAGAGTTATTAATATTTGATCGTCTCTAGAACTAGGCAAACATGTTTACACATTTCACAATCTTAAACAACAGAGCTACTGGTTTCCTTGTGGCTTTGAGGAAGTGTAAAGCCACCATGCTCAGAGAGTGTCTGCAGTCCTGCTCTTACATGCACTACAAGCTACAATTCTGCTGACTGAACCAAATTTTCACTCAAATGAACTAGTGAATATTGGAGAAAATTGATAGAGAGGAGGACTGGATGTATTGAGTCTCTCCTCAATACATCCTGTTAAGAATTTTTGTCTGTCCTGATTTTTCACTCTTTTTTTTCTCTGTGATGAATATACTGAGAAACTAATGTGTCCCATCAGTTGAATTGGGTAAACAGTGGGGGGAGGGGGAGGAGTCCGGTTACCTTGCATGAACTATTCTAGAGAAACCATAGGAGTTACATATTATTTCATACCATTTAATTCTATCATCCCTCAAGGCTTATCTTCCCCCCCTCCCTTAAATTTGAAACTTAATTCAGTGAGTACATTCCTAACGCTTTCTAGTGGAGTTACAAGTACGTCCAGGAACTTCACGCACATAGAGTGCTTTGTAATGTTGGGTTGCAATGATAGAGGGGATATAAATATAAATTCTCACTTCTATAAAGAACTATGCTGATTATAATCCCTATCTTATGGAATTTATAATTGGTAATTAGTTTCTTTTACCTTATTATGGGTTACTTAGATGGCATTTATGATTCTTGGCAAGAATACTTGAAAAATCAATTATTGAGGCAGAAAAGCTGCCTTTTTTTGTCTCCAAAGACTTGGAATGCTTTCTTAGTCCAGCATGTTGGTATTTTTATGAGAGACAGTTGGTAACAACTTTTTTTGTATACTGTATACCGTATACCATTGCACTCAGTTGGGAAATTGCTTTTTCTGTAAATTGCAGTTATTCTAATCCTAACAATTGTGGTATATCCTTTGATCAGACTCTTCTAGGGGGTATGTCTTAATTTTGTTGTTTCTCTGCAGTATTTTGTCCTCCCATATTATTTAGTTAAGAAATAAATGACTTCCCTTGATGCACATTTTCATGTTTCCATGTTGAATTTATTTTTTCTATTCTTCCTGTGATTCCAGTCTGTTAGAATTAGCACCCCATATTTCCCCAGCAGTAGCAGTAATCCTGGCTAAAGCATTTGTTTTCTTCCCCATCCTACCCTTAGCCACATGGTAAAACCAGACAAAGGAACTGATCCATATTTTTTAAAAAAATCTTTTAAACTTTAAGTTAAAAGCTTCAACTTATACTTTCTCTATGCAGTATTGCTTTGTTACTTGTCAAGTGGTGAGGTCCCTCTGCAATTCTGTAGCAGGGGTGCACAGACAGTTAGTTGTACTGGCATAATATAGATAGATGATGCAGTCAGGCGGAAAGGGATATTAAGCAACAAAAAGGTTTGTGCCGTTTAACACATTGAACAACATTGTAAGTTTTTCTTGCCGAGTTGTTCTTTGTTCCGAATAGTAGTTGACTCATCTGTCTGCATAGGATATGTACACTGCTTACTTTCGTTAAGCAGTAAAAAATACAAAAAAGCAATACAGATATCTGAGTGTAGTTAGTTTATGCTGTTTTCAGAATGTTGTGCTACCTGCCTCTCAACTTGGATAGCTGTTGCTGTGTTTGTATGCTGGGGTTGTAGCCTTCTAGAATCAGCATTTACACAACAGACAAGAATTTTAACATAGGAAATGAGAAAGAAGAGTGTCCTGTTTTTTTTGGCTGGGATAGCATTAATTTTCACAAGAAGCTGAGCGGGAACACAGCCATGACAGCTGACCAAAACTAGCCAAAGCGATATTCCATCCCATATGACATCATGCTCGGTGTATAAGGGGGGAGCTGGCCAGGGAGGAGGGATCGGGCTGGGCATTAGGTTCCCGGCAGTGAGCAAATTGCATTGTGTATCACCCGCTTTGTATATTCTTTTATTAGTACTGTTGTTATTTTCCTCTTCCTTTGCTGTCCCAGTAAACTGTCCTTATCCCAGCCCATGAGTTTTACCTTTTTCTTCCAATTCTCCTCCCCATCCCACCAGGGGTTAGGGGTGAGTGAGTGGCTGCACGGTGCTGAGCTGCTGGCTGGGGCTAAACCACAACAAAGGGTCAGAAAACTACACACATTGTGAATATGAAGAGGAATATACAGCTGCAGCCTTCCTGCCCCGCCCCTTACCTGATAAACATCATTGTCCTTGCAAAACTTAATTCATTACCAAAAATCCTATTGCAAATGAAACATAGTGGGCAAACTCCATACAGTTTTGCAGTATATTTATTTGAATGCACTTGGGGGCATCCACTACCATGGGCAGTTCTGTTCCAGCTCTTCCTTCCCAAAACATGTGATATGCATGAGGTGTGGCAGCTCATGATCATGCAGCTCTACAGTGAGTTGAAATGGCTCACTGACCCAATGAAAACTCTAATTATCAAGCTATTTAAACTTTGTGCCTTGGCAGTGATTGTGTAAGGACTGTGCAAATAAGCATGAAGAAAAACATGCAATAGGAGGAACCACCTTTTTTGGTGGTCACCCTCAGTTGGACTGGATTGAAGCATATTGGAAAACTGTACTTCTAGGGAAGATCCTTTCTGTAATCTGTTTAGGTCTCTGTGTATTTAGTAAGCAACCAAGTTGCTTGTATTAATGTACCTTTTCAGCTCAGAAAAGGTGTGGCACAAGTTCTGAGTGTGAAACCTCAGAAACAATGGGGGTAGTGGGAGGAGGTATCAAAAAAGACTGGAACAAGATATTTGGATGGTATGCCCTGCTTGATTAAAATAAACATACATGGCTGTCGTCTTCTTGAAACTGTGTTTAAAGATGTAAATAACAAGTCTACTTCCATTCTTTGATTTTGATCTAAGCATAAGAAATTTCTTTAAGGAGTAAAGATACAAGTTTGGTTACTGCTGGGAGTTTGCTGTAGATTTAATAAAGGATGGAGACCCATATAGTATTGAGGGGAAGCATAGGGATTTACTGCTGCAGAAAATGAGCTTTTCAACCACATATTGGAATATAAATGCTACTAATAATGACTACAATTCAGTTATCCTTGGCAACGTGTGGCCTATATGTCTGTCACTCCTCCTCTTCTTCCCAAGTAGTCAGTGAAGCAGCTTGACAGTAGTCTCAACTTGGTTTAGCAAGTAGAAAGATTATTACAGAAAATCTAGTCATAAAACCCCATTGGGTTGAACAATTCTGAATTAATTTTAAGCAGAATGAGGCCACTAGAGTAGTTTCTTCTTGTGAGTAGATTTGCCAGTGATTCTCTGTTTGAAAATGTCATACCTAATGAGCTGAAGGAGCAGGTAGTCAGACTGAGCAGAGACAGGTTGTGCATTCAAGTTTCAGAATTTACACCAGAGTTTCATATTCCCAAATGATATTATATCGTGAGCAGGGGTGAGAAGCTGTAGCTCTGTATGAATGAATGTCTAAAAAGAAAATTAAGACTGTGAAGATTGCTTCACAGATAAAAAGCCCAGTAAGGACCATCATACATATAGTTATTGTCGTTTAAATTGCAGGTATAAAAGTAGAGAAATACTTCAGTAGGATCTGCTGCAAACCTTTAACATATCAGAAAGTATGGCACGGGAAGTAACAACATATAATGTTCCTTTCTTATATTAGCACTCTCTTCAGAGGATTAGTATCATCTAAAAGTTGAAGCTCCTCATCTGTATAAGGTTTGTATTTGTTACTTTTGGGTTTTTTCTTTGTGTGTATGTACATGTCAGTATTTCTGTGCACATTTCAAGGCTTACTAGTTTGTGTTTTTCTAAGCTAATGAGAGAAGACTTAGTATTTCAGTTGATTAGAGGGTTTCAGGGTTTGGTAGAACTGTCCTGGTTTTAGCTGGGATAGAGTTAAATTTTCTTCCTAGGAGCTGGTGTAGTGCTGTGTTTCAGATTTAGGAGGAGAATAATGCTGATAACACACTAATGTTTTTAGTTGTTGCCAAGCAGTCAAGGACTTGTCAGCTTCTCATGCTGGCCTGCCAACGAGAAGGTGGGGGTATCCAAGAAGCTGGGGGTGGGGACACGACCAGGAGAGCTGACCCAAACTGGCCAAAGGGATATTCCATACCATATCACATCACACTCTGTATGTAACTGGGGGTTGGCTGGGATGTGGCATGGCTTGAGAGCTAGCTGAGCATCGGTTCTGGGTGGTGAGCAATTGTGCTGTGCATCACTTGTTTTGTATATTCTATTATTGTTATTTATTCTCTTCCTTTTCTGTCCTATTAAACTGTCTTTATCTCAACCCATGAGTTTCACTTGGTCCTTTTTGATTCTCTCCACCATCCCACTGGGAGTTGGGGGGAGTGAGTGAATGGCCACGTGGTTGTTTTAGCTGCCAGCCAGGTTAAACCACAACAAGGCAGATCTACGAAATATACCTGCTGTTTGTTTGGAATGCTTCTCCTTAAATAGTGTGATTAGTCTGTGCTTCCTTAGTTATTCCTTCGGTACCTGTAAACATGAAGTTGCAGCAGCTTGCTGTTTGGGGCATCTACAGCTTCTCTGGGCAACCTGTTCCAGTGTCTCACCACCCTCACAGTAAAGAATTTCTTCCTAACATCTAACTTAAATCTACCCTCTTTTAGTTTAAGCCCATTACCCCTTGTCCTATCACTACATGCCCTTGTAAACAGTCCCTGACCATCTTTCCTGTAGGCCCCCTTCAGATACTGCAAGGCCTCAATTAGGTCTCCCTGGAGCCTTCTCTTCTCCAGGCTGAACAATCCCAACTCTCTCAGCCTGTCCTCACAGGAGAGGTGCTCCAGCCCTCCAGTCAGCTTCATGGCCCTCTTCTGGACTCACTCCAACAGCTCCATGTCTTTCTTGTACTGGGGCCCCCAGAGCTGGATGCAGTACTCCAGGTGGGGTCTCACCAGAGGGGAGCAGAGGGGCAGGATCACCTCCCTTGACCTGCTGGTCACACCTCTTTTGCTGCAGCCCAGGACACAGTTGGCTTTCTGGGCTGCAAGCGCACACTGCTGGCTCATGTTGAGGTTTTCATCAATCAACACCCCCAAGTTCTTCTCTTCCAGGCTGCTCTTAATTCGTTCTCTGCCCAGCCTGTAGTTGTGCTTGGGGTTGCTATTTAGATACATACATTGGGTTTGCTGTTTACATACACTGATACAGATTAACATTGAAGGCAGATGTATTAAAAGTTAGTGCAAGTTAATGATAGTGCTACAGTTAAAAAAGAAATGGGAGAGGAAAATACCATGATCTAAGTTTGCCAGTTACTCTTCTCCATACATTGTCAGCACAAAAAACCATACTGAAACTGGAGTTGTTCAGAGTTTAGAATTCGTGAGTGAGGCAGAGGCTCTGTCAGAGCAAGAAGAGTGGTCAGCTGGAAGCCTGGAGAAAATTTCTCTGCAGTGTGTGTGCTTGGCACTGTTTGTCCCTTAGCAAATCCTCAGCTTTGAGGAAGACCTGTAAGGGGTTTAGATGTTAGGAACAATGTTTAGGTAAGAGCAAGTGCCAAATTTGCAGCATGTATTTTTACATAAACTTGCTGTTTTTTCTTGGTAGAAGTTGCCCACAGGGATCATCTCTGGATCATCCTTGTCTGAATGCAAGGGACCTTGAGTTGAAAATGGCTGTGTGTTTCTCCACTTCTATTGTTTGGACTCCTTAGACCTAATTATTTTAGGTTTTTTTCTGAAGTCTGTTACTGACTTTCAGGTGTTAATACTTCCTTATTTTAGCTGAATAGGCAAGAGACTTTTTGACACTGCTTGAAGCTAAGAGCAGATATCAAGAAAAGAAACAAGTTTTGGATATTTATTTAGAAATACGTTCTAATAACTCCTTTTGGGGAAAGCTTACTTAGAATGATCTGCTTGGAATTTTATCTTCTTGAGGGAGGTACTGGTTTTGGGACGTTTTTTATTCACATCACATTTATGTGGCTTTACTACTGTGAGTTCAAACTTGGTAATTTTTTTTTTTAACTAAACTATCACCGTATATGTAATAAGATTATTACATAGTTGGGAATATAGTTAATTAAAGTTCTCTTCAAGTTAATATTGAATTTCTAGTTTTATATTACTTACAGTCCAGCTAACTTTATCTTACAGTTTTAAATTGACAAGTACCTTTAGACTGCTGAGTCTTTGAGGGTTTCCATATGCCTTGACATGGAGGACAGTTTCAGTATTGCTAGTGATGAAAAATTTGGGGTTTTTTAATCCCTTGGTTACCACAATGTTTTGTATGATATTGGAGACTGTCACTAGAGTACTTATGTGGAAGGAAGCAAGCCAAGTCAACTCAAGCAAAGCCTTTAATGTTCTAATAAGATTTCACTTTTTATTGTGTATGTGTATATATATCTCGACATAATTTAAATTCATCTTCACTGCATGTTCCTTGGATCTCATCCACCTGCTTTGACTTGAAAGAATTGAATTCAAATTGCTTCCTTCTTGCAGTAGTCTTCTGTGGTATAAGTAATGTGATCTCCAAACATTGACTTGTTTCCTTGGAATATTGCAGCCTGTGCTGCTTTGTGGCTGGTTCTACTTTGTGATTACCCAGGATGGTTATAAATCTTCAAAATGCCCCTGCTTACTATCTTGAATTCATTATGTCATTAATACTTTTTTTAGTTGTAATATGGTTATGATTTTTAGTCATCTGCATACATTTTTGGCGTTAAGAAGAGTTGGAAAAATCCAATTTATTTAATTTTTTTTTTCCAATACTAAGAGAAAGAGTAGCTGCCTCTGCTTCTCCTCCAGTGAGCAGAGGAATAGGTGTATACATTTTGGATGTAATTTTTATAAGGTTTTTTTTTTTTTCAGTGAAAATGCAGGAAGTTTTCTATTCCAATAGATTTACTTTGTTAGGTAAATTAATTTTAATTCTGATGTTTACACTGAATATTAGTCTTCGGATGTGCAAATCCTTGTAGAATAGAGACTTAATACATGTGCTTCTCTGGCAGGCAATGTGAGTTCTTAGGAATACAGTATTGTGGAAATATGATATGCTCTTGTTTTTGAATACAATTCTGATGTGAGAATGGAAAAAATATGTGAGATATGTTAAATGCTTCTAAGTATGGGGAGTTTTTTCCTAGCATCATACTGTGTAATGAACTTGTAAAGTATTTTTCCATTTTAAGGTAAATAGTTTGCACTTTTCCCAATAGCAAGTTCCTTAAGAGTTCTTTTCCCTGTAATCTAACATATGACTTGATGTGGAGCTGATACAGTAGAACTTAGCTCTGTGTACTGTTCCTGAAGGTAACCATTTAGTTATCCCTTACTTGATGAGAAAGTTATCCCTTACTTCTGCCAAAATACAACCATAGAATATACTTTACATGATACTATGGCATATTTAGGTAAGCAGAAGGAACCTGAAGATAACCTAGAGGAGAGGGTCTATTTCAGATGTAGGGGGATGTTGGCATAGGAGCTAAGGGAATAATCCATTCATAAAGAAATTTAAAGTGGGAATTAGAGATACCCTTCAGTGTAGTGAAGGTTTAAATCATCCTTTGAATCAGATTAGTGTAGCAAACTGAATTAATTCTAAGTTAGAGTTTGATCAACAGTTAAGACAGTATTGCCCGCAGCACCTGCTTGACCTACTTGGCCCATTTTGACCTTGCTACTTAGGTGTTACCTGCTGTCATTACAGACAGTTAATTTTATAGTCACAAATGAGATTAGCTGGTTATAAGGTGTTAAAGGGAGAAAAATAAAATAAAACAGTTGGATTTTTTTCATACTAGAAACTGAGTCGTCTGAAGAAGGTAAGGAAAAGTGTTCAAATGACATAATGAAATAGTGAATTAAAAGTTAGAGAGGTGAGAATGGAGCTATTGGATATCTGTTGTGGTGGTTTACTTCTGGCCAGCAGCTAAGCCCTGCATAGCCATTTGCTGGCTGGTGTTGGGGAGAGAATTGGAAGGCTAAAAGGGTGAAAAATTTGGGTTGAGATAAAGACAGGTTAATAAGAAAAAAACCCAAAACAAGGGGTGGGGAACACACACGATGACAAAGGAAAACAAAACCAAGAAACACAAGTGATGCAAAAAAAGCAATAGTTCACCACCAGGCGACCCATGCCCAGCCATTCCCCAAGCAACAGCAGGCAAATTCTCCCTCCCAAGTTTTTATTGCTGAGCACCATGTCATATGATCTGGGAGATACCACTTTGGTCAGTTGGGGCCAGCTGTCCCAGCTGTGTCCCCTCCCAACTCCTTGTGCACCCCCAGCCTACTTGCTGGTGGGGTGGGGTGAGAAACAAAAAAGGCCTTGGCTCTATGTCAGCACTGCTCAACAGTAACGAAAACATCTCTGTGTTATCAGTGCTGTTCTCAGCACAGATCCAAAACACAGCCTCATACTAGCTACTGTGAAGAACATTAACTCTATCCCAGCCAAAACCAGTACACCTGTATAGCAAAAGTCTTAGACCTTTTCAGAGATGTCTTTGAAGTGATGGTCTGTACAAATGTAGATGAAATGGCAAATCATGACACTAATGTACCTACCTCATTTTACCTGCTTTGTGAAACAGCTGATGCATACCATTGTAAAACTGGAAAGTAATGCATCTCTTTGATCAGCTCTATCTTCTGTGTGCAAAAGCCATGTATATTTCCATTAGTTTTATGCTAGAGCTCTGTAAAGAGGTCATCTTCTGAAGGTCTGTGTGAAAGTGAGAGTTCAGGAGGTATTTATTTTGTTAATTCTGCTGAGAGTTCAGAGGTATTTATTTTGTTAATTCTGCTGCACTTTATTTAAGAGTACTAAATATACTCCAATTAATTCCATTTTAGGACACATCATCCTTTTAGTGCCATGGAATAATCTGAGCTATTTTCCATAGTAATTCTGTGTTTACATCACAGAAAATACAGCGGAAGACTCTGAAAGCTGTAGTCTTCTTCCCCTATTCCAGCATCTTATATCCCCTCTTACTCTTACTTCCCAAAATGAGTGGTGATGGTAAGATAATAAGCTTTTCCAGCTCTTGGATCCTCTCCTTTGTGGTTTTGGGTGTGTGTTGTGGAGAGGGAGAGAGCAAAACAAGGAAGCAGCCTATATTTTCAAGCCTGGCTTCATCTCCCTTTTCTAGCTAATCTTTAGTTTTTCAAGGATTACTGTTTGCCATTTAAAAGAATGTATCAATCAGTGTTTTGGTTTGTCTGTCTTTAACACATTATTTATCTAGTGTGAGAATTGTTAGTTACCTTTGCTATAATCTGTTCTTTCGTTGATAATGCTTCTTGAATTTTTGTATGCTTCCTACTGGATGTGGTTGTTACATGACCATGAAATTGTACTGTGATTAACTTGTGTTTTGGTGTGGAGAGCAGAGGGAGCAATCAGACAGAGAAGGAAATTAGATTTTCTCTGTTCTCAAGGGTAAAAGTAGAGTTTAAGTGTGCTGTCTACCTCACTTATAGTAATGGTATCACATCATGTGTTTATCTGCCATTTAAAGTATTTTAGTCTTCTAAAATAATCGATGTTGACCACTGTAAGAACCTTTCTTTTTATTTAACAAAGGTTATAAAATCCGTATTTTCACATTAATAGACTGGTGCAGTGTTGCTTGAAATGGTGGTGACATTTAATTGGATTGACACTTGCATAAGCTCTTTCCTTGTAATTGTAGTACACTTCCTTCAATTACAAAAATGTCCATTTTCTGATATGAATTATTGTGACCTTTTCTGAAGAGAATCTCTTGTAGTATCTTAAGAAGGAATAGCGGTAATTTGTTTGGATATCAGCAGCAGAATGGGGGCTCTAAGCAGCTCAGATTGGATTTTTTTTTTTTTTTAATTGGTAATCTTTGTAAGTACTGTTATAGTTTACAAAGCAGAAAATAAATTCAGAGATAATCTGATGTAACATCAAGATGACAGGTAGCTGGGTTTGGTACATTCTTTTAGTTAAGGAGTAAAATGAGTTAGTGCAAAGCGGAACTGCTGTTTCTGATCTTTCTGTTCCTGAATGTTATTTTATATTTGTCTGCTTGCCAGGGACTGTCTTTGTTCACGCAGTGCTTTCAGCTCAAGAAATTTGCTTAAGCGTACAGTTTAACCACTGTTTTGGAACCTTTAAAGTTGACTAGGGTGTCTGAACACTCTCCTGCTCTCACATCTGCTTTAAGTAGTGCCAGAAGAATATTTCGCTTAGGACATGCTGTCTTTTACTGGAAAAATACTGTTGTTCATGGAGAAAGGGAGAGAGTGGGGAGCTGAGAACTGGCTTACTTGTGCTTCCTTAAGCAATTTTCACACTAATTCAGTAATCACAACTGTTTCTGCATTAAACAATGAACCAGTTCCACTATAATTTGCACCTTCCCTAGGGCGGAGTAGTCAGCCTCAGGGGGTTAGCATTCCAGTGGCATGGTGCAGGCTGAGAAGAGCAACCAGAATTGGACATGAATTGGAGCTTCACATTCTGTTCTTTTATTTATAGCAATAGTCTGAAATCATTATTTTTCTGTATTTGTTTGTTGGGATTTTTTTTCCCTAGCTGAAGTATAAAATAACTTGAAATGCACTAATCTTTGTGTTGTCAGCAGAGTAGTTGACTCCTGTACCTAAGTAATCTTAAGTAAAACTGTTAAATAAAGTATTGTGTTTATTTCAGGTTATTAAAATCTGATAAGATTGTAAGCTGAAATTTGTGTTATGACAAGTTGACATTGATTGATTGTTTTATCTTGACTTGAAACATCTTTCTTCATATTAAATAAAATAGGTTATAATCTTGAATTATAATTTAAATATAAAGCAGTAGAAATGTTTGTTAGCATGACCTAAGTTCATATTTTATAACTAAGTGGTTTCTAACTATGTGTTAATAATTTTAAAAAAAAAACTTAATATATATATAAAAAAGAGGATTTAAAGGAATTTTCATTACTCAAACTCATTTAAGTTCGGTAAGATATGATTTCTGCTTTCATGTTGGGTGTCTGCCCCCCACCTTTTTAATGACACTAACACCTTGTGTCATTTTACTGGCAAAATTTGTTAATATTTCATTGTTGTTGTTAATGGCATTACGATCTGAGCAGAGCATTAGGATTCCCTTGGTTTCTGTAGCCTAGTAATATTTCATTCTGTGTTCAGAATAGTTGGGTATTGGGCAAAAATTTGCTCAGCTTTGTTGCTTTGATTGGAAACTTTGAACTCGAAGCCATTCTGCAGTTTTATCTGTGGGTTGGATATGTTGTTTTGTTGGACAGACTTCAGAGCATCTCAGGGAGGAGAGTTCCTGGGTGTGAATGCTGAGGTGGGGGGTAAAATAATGAAAGGTGTGAAGATGCTGGAAGGGAGGAAGTGAGTTTCTTCTCCTCCTTGTCGGTCAGGAATTTGTCTTCAAGTGAGTAAATGGATCAAGTGTCATAACCTGGTAGGAAGGCATACTTTCCTGAAACATTGCTGACTGTAACACTTGTTGTTATTGTTACTTGTTGAGGAATATTGTATATCTGGAATAGGGAATTATTTTCATGTTTTGTTTAGTTCTGGGTAACACAGATTTGAATTACTTCTGGACTAGCTGTTTCTTAGATGAACCACTGACCTGTGAACCTCTGGGTTTTACTGGGGGTAAACAGGAGCATCAGTCATATCAGAAATAAGACTTAGATTTTAGATTGACGTGCACTCCTTATGTTCACTTTTCTTGATGTTGAGCAAGTCTAATAGTAAACTTATCTAATACCAGTGATAAAATACCAAACTTAGGAACTTGTGTTATGTAAGTGAATCAGTATGACTGTGTAAAATGGTAAATAAATAACCATTTAACACCAGGAAGTGTGCTTTTGCTGCATGGGAGCTTTGTTAGAAATATTAAATGATTTTTTGTCAGAATCAACCCATGCCACAAGTTTGAAGCTTATACACAAAAATCAAAGTAAAATGTTGGTTTTACTTGATTGTGGTTTTGCATGCTTGAGCAGGACTTGATGTTAGAATGGATTTCCCGAGATGATTTCTTAAAGTGTGTGTGTATTCATACTTGATCCTGTACATTTTATTTCAAGACTGTATTCCTACAACATTGGAAATCCTAATCTTTATGTAACTCACTATGATTTAAGTGTGCTTAATAACTAGAGAATAAAGACAAAAGTCTTGAAATTTATGCTATTTCCTAAAATTAGTTTCAGTAATTGAAATTTTTAAAAATATATTGTAAAAAATTACTTAGAATGTCTTGTCAACAGCATTAAACTATTAGTCCTTCTGCTTTAATGTATTTTAAAATAGTATGAAATAGAGGCAATACAGACTTTCTTTTCCTCCCCTCTAGTCATTACTGTGGCTTCTAACACTGTTTAAAACCAAAGATAATTATTAGTCATTAAGGTTTCATGTAAGAATCAGCAATGGTGGTTTCTTTATTGTCTTTCTGTATAATCTACGTTTAGCAAGCAGTATATCCTTTATTGATAGTAGTTTTAATAATATTTGTGTTTTCCTCATTATTTCTGTATACATGAGCTATGAAAAGAGCTTGCCAATGTCTTGGCAGAAATATTCTAGGAATGTGGTGTTTAGCTGGCGTGACTAGATGCAAATTTAAGTATTAAGTTTTGAATATAGATTTGTAAAGTAATGTTGATACAGTTTGCAAACAATGCAGGTGAAGAGTAGAAGCTCTAATGAAACTGCTTATGAACATGTATTTTCTGTTTTAAACTAATCCTGGTTTCAAATGTTTGCCTAAATAGTTTTGCTTTCCAATCATTTTCAGTTATTTAATTTTATATTTGTGGTTATGATACCATTTCCATAACTATGCCTTTGTTTCATTTTACAGAGGAAATAAAGGCTGAAACAGAAAAGCAAAGGTATGTGATAGTTCATCATATTGAGCGATAGTGCTTTTAACTTCTTAAAATGTGTACCATACTTATTCTGCATTGGGAGTACGGGCTCTCGCTGAAAAGCATTTTCCATGTATTTTGTAAGGTTGCTGGTATCTGGAAACGTGCTACAAGTGCTCCTTCTGTGGCTGGCAGTTCTGGTGCAAGACGTGGGGCCTGGGAGTAGAGGCAGAAGATAACTTAGAGGGAGCGGGCTGATACTGTCTGACCAGGGAGGGTAGGAATGGGGAGCAAGATTAGAAAAGGTCTTTGTGGGTGGCACAGAAAGTATTGGTGGAGGGGCCTGAGCTTGAAAGGCTCTTTGAAGTGGGTTCAGAGGAGGGGGAAGAGCCTGGAATGCAAATAAAAGACTTGAACTGTGAATGAGCAAGGGGAGGAGGGTGGGATGAAGAAGTAGGAACAGGTAGAGAAAACTAGTGTAATTTGAAAAAATAATGTCTGGAAAGGACCTTGCTAAGGAATAGATGTAGGTTTCTGGAGGCAATTTTTCTACAAGTGAAGGCTGATGCCAGCGTTGACATTCAGCACTCTTCTACTAACAACAAGTAAATTTTTAAGTATTGGTAAACTGTGGAATCCATTATTAGTATTTAATTACATGTTCCACAGGATCTTTTTCCTCATTCAGTGTAGGTTGCTAACCATGAGTTAGGGCTGTGTGGTGAAGACTGTTCATACTTGTTGAAAGAATGGGATCAGTGAGTGAAACTGATGATGAAAGTGTTCTTATGGCTTAAGGAGATGAGTGCCGCTTGGGGACTTGTGTTCTGCCCTGTAACTGAATTTCTGGGTTAGGCAAATCATTTAAACCACAGCTGTCAAAATTGGCTGCTAATGATTTCTGCTTCATCTCCTGGGTATTTGAGCTGAAATTTACAAGTTTGATTTGGAAAATGTAAGCACTTCTAGCTGGAAAGGAAGCCAGTGGGAACTTTGGTTCAGAAGTTGTAATGTAATATAGTCTCACAGTTTGTCAAATTGGGCATGTAAAAATTAGTGTATGCATCTGACTGAGGCACTGTGCATCAGTTTCCACCAGCAAAATAAAGTCAATACCATCAGCTCATAGTAAGGTTGTAAAATAAAATTTAATTGTGTAGTTCAGAAAATGTTGCACCAAGCAGCACAAGACAGTCTCAGACAGAAAGTAATGATGTGGTTTTATAACAGGTTTTACTTAAGAGTAGTATAAAGCAAGCAGAAGTCCACATTGTGAAGCTTCATAAGAAAAAAATGCTTAACATTAAATATTCAGTGAGAGATATTTATTCTGGGCACGGAATAAGGAAAAATAATATCTGATCCTATAGTTAAATACCATGCTAAAACTAATGAGAGTGCTGAATTATAATAATGATTTATAAAAGCATCGTTCAGCCATTTCTGAACTTTGGGTGCTTAAATTCTGTCCTGTTAATGTCTGAAGTTGTGATTTTGGGGGTATAATGTGTATGTCTTACCTACCTATGTACATTTTCTAAATAAATTTTGGGTTCTTTTATTCAGTGCCATCTTTATTTTGACGGTAGCCTTTTGCTGCTGTGAAGACATTGCTGGACTTGCAAACTGTGAATGGATTTGCCCTATTCTTACTGTAGAGTCAAATTTTTTAGATGCAGTAGAAAATACTGCTTTTCTAGGCCTTAGGAAAGATAATCCTCTTAGTTTATCAAATTATTTTCAGCTTCTTATTTCTGTAATTAAGATTTGAATATCCTAATAAAGGACTTCTAATGATAATTCTTAAAATTTTTCCAGTGAAACTGATCTCACAGTTAACCTAGAATGCATTGAAAACCAGATCATTTCCACCTCACACAAATTTTGCATGGAAAGCTGCTTCTTTTGTTTTGTTGTTTGGTTGGTTTTTAAACAGAACTGGTGTTTGGTAATGGGGTGGAAGGGAATGGAATAGAAAAGGACAGGCTGATTTATGTAACCATTACACAGCAAATGCTGCCAAAATAATTTTAAAAATTCATTGTTTGATACATACCTTAGCCTGTTTCTATGGCTGATACATAAATATCAGCATATGTCATAATTTACATGCTTCGTAGATCCCTTGGTGGAAGAAAGTTTTGTTAGGGACAGTTTCTGGTTTCACAGTCTGTTGGGGAAAAAAACCAACCAACCAACCAAAAAAAGAAATCCCCAAACCAAACAAAAAACCCATCCAGCTGAAGTAATTTCTTTGCTGACATTAAGAAGAAAAGACCTTTTGGATTTCTCTTCTCCCATCTCCCTGTTATCTCCTTCCCTTCCATCATCAGCAAGGCGATGAGCTTATTGAGTTATCTTTCCAGGGACAAATGGAGCATCATCTTCCATATTTATTATGTTGGGCATTTTTTAATAGCTTTCAATTAAGAGAAGCTTCAGGCTTCTGCAGTTGCTTGCTCTGGCATGGGTTCTTGCTCTGGCATGGGTTCTTCATTTTTGGAATCTCATCATGGTATGCTCTTCGTTTCTGAAAAATTCTGGATTTCTGGAGTGCTTTTTAACCTAATTTTAATGTTTTCAGTAGACATAATCACTAGATGAAGAACAGTCTTGTCATAAGACATGAGCAAGAGATACCACCCTTCCATTCCTCAAAGAATTTCAGAGAGGTTGAAGAACATAGAAGAACCATGTACTACTGCAACTTATCTGATACGTGTTTTGTCCAAAAGAGCTCTGTTTCCAGCAAAACAGTATTGGACAATAAATAAAGTTATTTGTCCAACAGAAAAACAAACCTCTGCTCTACTTCAGGGAGAAAAATATGTAGGGATAAATCCTTAAACCTTCAAGAGAGAAGTTATTTATTAGGAAGTAGAATCTTAACACTAATTATGTTCACTATTAAGACTTAGAATTTAGGTGCCCTTTTGAAGCAGCCTAAACAAGGAGGGCTGTTTGAATATGATACTGAACATCATCTCAAGGAAAATCTAGCTTGCTCCTTGAAAAGCTGAAATCAATAATTTGTCATATTGCTTAGTTTAAGGCGCTCTCCATCATACGTGGGACTTCATTCTGTAGATTTATAATAAACTCTTAGCAGTTAATTCTTCTACTTCAGCAACATGAAAAACATATATTTTCTACTGTCTGCATTCCTCGAAGCATCTAATTTAATTTGCAACAAAAGCATAGGGCCTGGATTTGAAATCAATTGTTCTGTAAAGATCTATTTCAATTATTGCAAAAATTTTGTAATCCTTCACTACAGAATACAAAGTTATGCTCTTTTTTTTTTTTTAGATACCATTTATCAAGTCTGTGTAAGATGGTGTAGTTTACCTTTTATATAAAGATACATATGTGTGCACAAAAAGGGTCAGGAATGCTTTATATAAAGATGATGATGTGTTCTGTGCAAATAAAAATCCAAACATCTTGCTTTGAGTCAAAGGCAAGCTGCATTGATGCACTCATTTGAGTGAAAAATTACTCATTCTTAATTGTCCTTTTTAGCTAAGTATTGATGAGCATGCCCTTTGTAAAGGTGCTGTAAGCAATAAGACTTTAACAGCTAATAATTTTCTCAACTTTTCTGCAGTTAGTCATTTCAGATACATTGCCCACGAGGTACCTTGATAACCACTGAACTCTTAAATTCTGTAGTGTCATTCGAAGCACAGATAGCACAAAGTTTTGCGGTTTTTTTTGTTGGTGTCTTTTTGTTTGTTTTTCCCCTGAGTATGTCCAGGATTAGAGATCGGATATGATTTAATATCCAAAATAGATGTAGTTTTTCTGAAGTACTGAACCAAACTCCTATCATAATACAGTAGTTGAGTCGTTCTTAACTTTCAGAGCCATTAAAATTTTTGGCAAGTTGTATATTTATCTGTTCTAGTAGTAACAGACTCGTCGTCTCTCAGAGTTATTTAATGTGGAAAAGATACTGAATAGATTTCCCTTCTTCCTCTCTGTCTTCACCAACCAAGTATGGGGAATCTCTTCCTATTTTCAAAGGAAACAAGTCTTTATGCCTTCAAACTGGCAGGGACCACTGAATATCTGCTTTAGTGTGCAAATGGGTCGATTTGCCTGAGACAGATGAAGTACAAAGCTGTTAAGAATATTTATATGACCACATTACCATTGTGTTAACTTCATGGAAGTTACTCTTTCCTACTGTTAATTTTCTTGGTATTTTATTTCACTCATAAACATTGTGGTGGTGAGAACTATTTGTGTGATCACTTACAGCATTCTAATTCAATCATTCTGTTTAGTCCCCCTCATGGTGAAGCAAAGCCTGGTTCAAGCACTCTTCCACCTGTGAAATCAAAGACAAGCTTCATTGAAGCAGACAAATACTTCCTACCATTTGAATTGGCATGCCAGTCGAAGTGCCCCAGGATTGTCAGTACATCTCTCGATTGTTTACAGGTCTGTATGAAGATGCGCTTTAACGGTCAACTATAAAATTCTGTTGGTTTGGAGGGGAAGTACAGTTGTATGTAACAAATAATGTCATTGTTTTTCTATTATTTTACTTTATCGCACACACAACCAAATTGAATTTATTTCTCACAAAAAGTGAATGTATGTCTTATTTATTATGCAGTGCATTTATGCGTTTATTTCCGTATGTGTGTATTACCACAGTTACATGTTTGGATCAGTTCTATTATGTTAGTCTACAACTACCTATTTACATGTGTATACGTGTTGAACTAACACAGCAGGTATAGCTTTATCAAATTCATTTTATGCTGTTTATAATTGCAGTAAAATATTTTCTACTTGAGATGTCTAGCCTCTCAAAACTCATAGGCTCCTGTAATGTTTTCAAAACAAATTCTACAGCATCGAATTTAGCCATTCGCTTCTCCTGAGGACGCCTTGCTACTCTGTTTATGTTTTAAGTAGGTGTGCCATGGAGATTTAGAAGTACCCTCATGGCCGAAGTGTTTGGAAGAAGATTTTGTTAATTTTGTAATAAATTCTGTTTCAAAGTATTGAAGACCTAGAGAGAGAAAGGGATAATAGAACACTTAAACCAGAAGACTAGCTAGTAGCTTAAATAGAAAGCGTTTGCAGCTGGTTTATCCGGTATTAAAAGCATTTGTGTGTTGACTACATATGAAGACTTGTGTGATGTGAGTTAGTTTTTAGAATTCTGTTTGGTTTAAAACACTGTTAACTGATGAACAAACTTAAGCTTGCTGACAAACTTTGTATTGCAGTTGCTGAGTGAAAATTGAATAAATCTGGAGGACATTTTAAAAAAAATCCTTGATGTTTTATCAGCCTTGGAGTAAAATGTACTAGTTTAATTATTCTATGCAAATTAGAGCTATCAAGTGAATTTCTTTGTTATAAAAAAAAGCCGACTTATTTTTTAAGCTCTTATTTATGTGGGTTTTTTTCTCCCCTCCAGAAACTTATAGCTTATGGACACTTGACGGGGAATGCTCCAGACAGTACAGCTCCAGGCAAAAAATTAATTGATAGAATTATTGAGACAATATGTGGCTGTTTTCAAGGCCCTCAAACAGACGAAGGGGTTCAGCTACAAATAATAAAGGTAATGTGATTAATACTTCCAGTATTTATAGCGGCGACAGCAGGAAGACATTCATAGCCTCAGACTTCAAAAGCAGAAGTGTTTAATTTGTAAATGTAATGGTGATTTTAAAATATTTTCTTGATCCTGTTTGTTTGAGATGGAAACTCTATCTTATGCTCCTTTCCCTATTGTTTCCCATTGCATTTTGGGTGGATGCATGGTTGTGACCTGAAGTCTTGTGCACAGACCACTGGGTGAAGTGTCATTCACAGCAGATCAGTGGAGCTCTCTAATTGTGAGGAATTACTATGAAATAATCCTGCACTCCCAGTGGGGAAGATGGTAATTAAGCAGCAGATTTTTAAATTCATTTTGGAATTATTTTATGCATTGAAATTAGTCCTGGCAGTCAGGCATTACCATGGTAGCTTTGTGCTGCTGTGTCATAGACTTTTGCTTGAAGGAGGTCTGGGGTTTCTTTCCATAGCTTATATAAGCATTGCACGTGGAGTTTGTACAAATAAGTGTTTCTGGGGAACCTTAGCCATTTTCTGACTGCAGCCATTAATTATGGGTATTTATTAGTGGAAATTATTATGCCAACTAATAGAAGTTAGCCACCTAGTGGAAATACCATACCCTACTCCTTTAACAGTAGTCTTCCAGTACTTGTGATGATGAGCAGTAGTGAATACAATTAAAGTTAGTTACGAGGAATGGAGTGTTTGTTATCTCGTATTCTTGTGTCTGTGTGTATGAGGTCTTGACATGTCTCGCAGATTGTGCTTACTTGTTTTACTGCAAAGAAGGTATTTTGTTCTCCTACTCCTTTTCATTGCTCAAATCTTCCTTTTTCTTGACAGTCCACTTCTCCAGCAGATAGTTGTTACAAATGTTGGTTTATGCTGCCTAGATTTGTTGTGTTGTTTTGCCCAAGCATTTAAGATGTTTTTCATCTTGCAAAGGGAAGGTTTTTTTGTTGATTTAAACTTTCAGTGGCTGAAACTGTTGTATCTCCTCTTGGAGATAAAAGGTCCTTGGTCCTTGGTAAAGATATTAAAAAGTTAATGTCCCACCTGAAAGAGAGTGTCTGTGAGCTGAAATGCCTTCTGTCCAAGAAAATAGTTGAGAAAGTAAATTCTTCAACAATTGTAAAATGCATTAAGTGTGTAAATTCATTTAGTGCCTTCAGTTTTTGACTGTTTAGATTTAGCTAATAGACATGTTAGAATGTCTGGAAAAGTGGAGAGTTGTGTTTTGGCTTTGACTCCATGTTTGTCCAGTACATTGGACACTATAAAAAGCATCAAAATTAGAAATAATCTTAGCAAAGAACAGAATTTTTTACTTCCCTTGGGGGAATAATGAAAATGCCAAGTCAGTCGTATTCTGTAAGGCTTCATAACTCTTCAGTTCTGGTCTGAGTGTGGACCCCGCTTCTCCAGTATGATTTGAAGGATGGATCATGTGTTTTTTCAGACTCTTCTGTGATTAGTATGTTCTCTGAAGAATTTTAATTCCATCAGGGAGATAGAAGACAGGAGACCTGGGTCTCCCATTTTCTGTGCTGACACTCCGAGGCTGTTATTCAGAATATGAGCAGTGCATCACCGACACCACAATAAAATCTGAGAATCTTGGTCACTCAGACGCCTTCCTCCCTGGAGGGTTATCTTGGTTCTGCATGCTGAATGGACAGCCTTTCATAGCGTGCTGCCCTCGGTCTAAGATCTGGGAGACGGCGTTGGGTAAGAGTTTGCACATGGTGACATTTGCTACTTATTAGATGGCTTTCCGGTGGTGGAGTCATCTTAAGCAGGTTCCCCACAACTGGAGTGGCTTAGGTGTTCTGAAAATACCTTTCTCCTGACTTTCGAGGAAATAATCTTGCTGAGACTGAGGAGTGTAATTTCTCTCTTTTTAGGTATCTAAGCTTAGAGGTGTGTCTGGTGGTAGTTCTGACAGTTGATGGCCAGTTTTACTTCTCCGCCCCTATTTCTGCTTGCATGTTCTCATCTCTGTAATCCCTTTGTTCTACCTCTGTAGACTCTGTGATGAACCAGACTGGGAAATTGGCCTTTTCCTTGCTTCTTCTTGTAGTTTAGTTTGATTTGGTCTAATTTTGATGGGAAGCCATGTAAATTCTTGTTCAATTGTTACGGAGGGGATTGCTAGGGCAGGAAAAAAGCAAGTGATTAGGCTACTGCTGCCATTGAAAATTGTTTATTCAAATTATGTTTGAAATAGCCTCCCTTGATTGAACATTTTTGCCATCAGGCTTGCTCTGCTAGGGCTCTGATGGCATTTGTAGTGTGTATGTGTGAAAACTGCCTTTTTGTTCCTGAAGAACTACAATTGTGACAAAAATAATATTATTTTCTTTATAAAGAAATATATAAATAATAAATCTATAAATATAAATGTAAAATCTAAATAATAAATAAATCTATAAAGAAAGAATAGGGATGAGGAAGAAGGATGGGACATGGGATCAACTTTTAATCCTCATTTGTGTTTTCTTTCCTTGGTCTGCTATGTAGTAAGTATTTGTTATTATCTAGGTACTTTTACAGCTTAACTTGCTCATGTTTGGCAAAGAAAAAATTTTGTGTGTGCTTGATAGCTGTAGTTTGAAAATTTGAATGTTGTTTTAGTGACCGCTTTCGAGTCTTCCATGTGCAATAGAGTGTTCACAAGGTCAACTCCTCTACGTGTCTTTTTACAGCTAGTCACACTGTACAACCCATGTCCGTTTGCCTCACAAATCGGGATACTTCCTGTACTGTTACAATCCACTCATTTTACATAATAGGAAATTAACTAAATAGTCAAACATGCTTCAGGCTGCTATGGGTGTCATACAAAGATATGATAATCTGTAACTCAAGAAATGATCCTGAAGATTTTTTTTCTCCTTTCCCAAATCCATCTGATGGTTGTTTATAAAAATGAATAAGCTTGCTTTATAGTAACTAGGTAGAAGCACAGAACAATAAGGTTCTTTCTCAAATACAGAGCAATAGGTGTAAGGGACTGGAAGGAAGGCGTAAGGAAAAAATCTCACAGTCAGGATGACAGAAGTTTCAGGACAAGGAAAGCTTGATGACTCTTGGTATTTTTGCAGGCTTTGTGACAAAGAAAGCTTTTGCAGAAGTACCTGAACTATGATGAAGTAGTGCTAACAATGGTTTTACAAAGGTTTTCTTCTGTGCCTAAAGAACAGCAAAGGGGAGGAGTACAGTAAAGTAGGGGTTTTTTTTAATCATCTCCCTTTAGCTCACACTGAAGATATTGGATGAGCTAAGTGTGACCAGAAGGAGCGAGAACTCAGTTGCAAAAAGCCTTGAGCAGCAAATCTTTACCATGATAGAAAAGAGCAACCTAATGCTCGTGACTCCATAGTCAGTAGAGCCACTGCAGTAGCTTGCTGTTCTGACCTCTGCAGAGAGGCATTTTTCTGTCCAGACTTTTCTCGCAGATGTTGTCCTACCTCAGCCTTTGTCCTGGAATGCATTTAATACTCTGAATCAACTATTGAGATTTTGTGTAATCCTGCTTAACCGGGACTTTTCCTGAGGTGGTTTTCTTCTACTAATCTGTCTCTCTTCTCTTCCTCCTTGCATTGCACCCAGTAGCTGTTCGGCCACAGAGTAACATTGGGGTGTAATCTGATGAAAACTGGTAAAGTGAGAAAGGGAAGGATTAGTTTCCTAACGTCTGAGTTGACAAGGGTTTCAGAGGAGCAGGACTGCCACTCCTGATTGTAACCTGTGGTTTCTCAGAGTTAACTGTCACACCAGTTGTGGTAATGATGTACTCTTTTATGATACAGAATGAGGTGATGTTGTTCAGGGCATGCTGTCAAATTGAGCCCTGAATGGAAGCTGTCAGGAGGGAAGGATGTTGTCAGAAAGCAATTGTAAAATACTTCCTGTCTCATGTTCATTCTCATATTTCTGCTAGATTGTGATAGTAGAGGACAAGAAATGTCATTGAGACATGGAGTAAGCATGACTAATAGCCTGAGGATGGCTCTAAATGGGAAGGCATATGAAAGATATTAGCAAAATATCAAAGTTAAAAGTGCTTATCAGTTTACAAACATGTCTAGTAGTCATTAGGGCTTGTTGTCTCTAGTGCTTGAGAAGGAAAGAAACCTAAAGAAGTGTGTGGGTGGGTGGTGATGTGGGAGTGGGGGGGGGTGGGGGGAGGGGTGGTGTGTAAGTGAACATTTCTTCGTCTGCACACCCCCTTCTCAAGTAGTGTGAAAAGAACCAAGCTCTACCAGTCATAATAAGCATACTGAAAAAATTTATGAAATTCAGGCTGTCAAGCCAATTAAAACAAAAGAGCATGTAATCCATCTGTAGCCTTGTCACCTTGTTTTACTAGCAGGCATTGTCTCCTATTATAGCTAAAGGAGGCCTACAAGGAAGCTGGAGGGGGACTTTTTACAAGGGCATGTAGTGATAGGACAAGGGGTAATGGCTTTAAAATAAAGAGGGTAGATTTAGATTAGATATAAGGAAGAAATTTTTTACGATGAGGGTTGTGAGGCACTGGAACAGGTTGCCCAGAGAGGCTGTGAAGGCCCCATCCCTGGAAGTGTTCAAGGCCAGGCTGGATGGGGCTTTGGGCAACCTGGTTTAGTAATAGAAGGTGTCCATGATCATGGCAGGGGGTTGGAACTTGATGATGTTTAAGGTCCCTTCCAACCCAAACCCATTCAATGATTCTGTGATTATTAAAATTTGGGGAGAAAAACCCATAAGACTTTACTGAACTGAGATGGATGTTAAAATTGGACTTTCAGATATAAAATTTTTAATCACCCAAATTTTAAGAAAGTGACACAAAGGAGTAACTTTATGAATGACATAGCTAGAGGAAAAGAAATGAAGACTTGATCCCCCTGCACCTTTTTCTTAGTGTCCTAAATGCTAGGCAGCAGGAGACCTTATCTTCCAAGTGAGAAATTGTAGGTGGTTCTTAAACAGATGCATTGTAAGTGTGTGTGTGTGTGTCAGTGTTATCTTTTTTTCGAATTCAGTGAAAGAAATCTTTACTAAATCTAAATGCTTGGTGTATTTGGCCCAAACAGTAGTGCTTTGGAAAAAAATAGCTGTCTGTTTATGCCTGGGCTCCACTTGTTTGGCTTGTTTTCAGGAGTTACTGCTTTTATTTTTTTTAAACTAGCATAGACAAAGTTCTTCAAGGTTAATTCTGTGACAGAAGGCACTTGGCCCTGTTGAACGTCAAGCTTGTCAAGGTCCCTCTGGATGGCATCCCATCCCTCAGCCATGTCAACCGCACCACTCAGCTTGGTGTCATCTGCAAATTTGCTGATGGTGCACTTGATCCCACTGTCCATCTCGATGAGGAAGACATTAAACAGCACTGGCCCCAATACGGACCCCTGAGGGGACACCACTTGTCACTGATCTCCATCCAGATCAGGCACTGGGTTTTGTTACGGCTTTTATATGTCCTCTTCCCTGAATGATGTTTCTATTAAGAGAAGCAGGGTATTGATAAATTCTGTGGAGGTATTGAATCATTGCATAGAGAGGGGAAGAATTAAGGATGGTGGTATGAATTTCAACTTAGCACTTCTTGGTTTTTAGAAGGCCGATGACATGTTAACTGAATTTTGGGAGGATAAAAAGAACAGTACCAGTTCTCGGAGACTTAAGTTCTTTTAGCAAAGCCATTGTCTACAGTTTGCCTACCTCTGTGATTTCTTCAGTTGGTTGGGTGTTTTTTGAATATTTTTTGTTGTTGTTAAAATAGACTTCTAGTGGGCATTTAGGCAGTACTACTTTGTAGCGTGAGATGCTGTTTAGTGGTCATGCAGATGAGAATGTATACTCTCCAGTAAGAAATGTAAGTACAGTTATCCATATATGTACCTCCCTATGTCCACTGATGAGAGAACTGAGGCACCATGGGTAGAATAAGAAGGGTGCTTAAGGGGACTGCTTATCGAGGACTAGCATTCAGGTCTCTTCAGCAGCAGCTCAGTGAGGTGGGTCTATGATTTTCTTTTTCCTGTTAAGCTGTACAGTGATTTGAGTGAGTAATGGACATTATTTGTCCACTTGTTGATGCCTTGTGTGGACAGAGGTGCTGACAATGTGTCAGTAAGAGAAATGAGGCATGGTTTGATGAGTAAATTACACAACACTTAACATTTTTTTTTAACTGTGATAAACTTTTCAGTGCTTCCAGTTCTTTCTTATTTGCCATAAATGTCCTGTTAAATCATTAACTCTGTTAAAGTCTTTCATGCATAAAATTCCCTGATTTCTTCTAGTGGAGTACAATGATCAGTATAAACAGGTTTGTTCTATTGTGGACCAAACTCTTCCCTTTTCCTTCCACACTTCAACACGCACCTCTGACAATGTCTTCACACCCTGTGAAGACACAGCTTTCATCTGCCTCAATTTCTGCTCTTTAATCCAGCCTGCCTCTACTTCACATAAAGATAATGTGTTCCTTCCTTCTGTGTTACCTGATCTTTAAGAGGCTTATTTGCATGGTTTGGGGTTTGTTTGTTTGTTTGTTTTGTTTTTTACAAAAAAAAAAAAAGAGAAGCAAATACTAATGGAAAGAAAGAAGTGAATTTCTGCAGAGAGGGCACCACAGTGTTCTAGCATCTAACCAAAGAGAGTGTTTAGGGTAATTGTCCCACTTATAACTACCTAATCTCATACTCAGTCTTTGTTATTTACATTTATTTGTAAAACAACTTTTGCACCCTTTGGATTGCTTTCCAGATTTAATAGGTAGTCTGTTGTTCATGTTTCCTGTCTAGAAAATTCTAGGATGACTTTTATTAACTACTGTCTGATAACTCTGTTGGTTACTTCTTGCTGTTATATGCTATGAAACATGTATTTCCTAGATAGATTGATTAAAAATCTCAATTTAATGTAACTGGTATGTATGATGTTCCGAATGGCTACAAGAGTACATGGGAAAACTTAATTAAACTGCAGTTCAAGATATGAACTTAGTTGTATTTTAAAAGTAATCCAATTTTGATATTTATTCATTTGCAAACTATTTGATTGACAAGAAAAGTTTTGACTGGGAAAAAACTTTATGTATAGATATATATATATATGTATGTGTATGTCTGTTTATTTAGGCTTTGCTCACTGCAGTAACATCTCAACACATAGAAATCCACGAAGGAACAGTGCTGCAGGCTGTAAGAACATGTTACAATATCTATCTAGCAAGCAAAAATCTCATAAATCAAACCACAGCCAAGGCCACTCTAACACAAATGCTGAATGTCATTTTTGCACGTATGGAAAATCAAGCAGTGAGTATCTTGGTATCTTTATATATAAACTAGCTCTTAAAAGCAAACTAGCTTGAGATATTTGTTTTGTCATTACTATTAAAGCTTTTTGGCTTTCCTAACTTATGTACTTTTGGGGAAAAAAGAAATCTAGTATCTTACATTGTTCTTTTTGTGTCCTTCTGAAATAGGTGTGAAATGTGTTTTTGGGGGATGGTGGTGGTGTATAGGGTCTAAACTTCCCTAATGGGTGTATTCAGCTTCATTTTCTGTCAAGAGATGTCACGCTACCTGCATAAGAGTGCATATGGAGTACATTAGTGTTAGTGAAATACTCCAGTGTTTTTGTGATGATAAACACCAAAGTTGTCATCCATGATTAAAACAAAAAGACCCAAACAAAAAAACCCCCAAACCCACTTTTCAGTCATGTAATCATTTACATTTTTTAACATTTTATTGTGTAGAAGTCACAGATACTTGTATGTCACTAAAATTGCTGTTGTGAGTTTTCAGCAGGGACCCCAGCATATGCCCTGTGCATGATAATAAACATCAGTAAGACAAACTAATTGTCTTAATTTCTATTTTAAAAAACAACAAAAAACCCTCCCACCCCAAATCCACACAAACAAAAAGAAGCCCAGATTTGAGAACTGGTTGAATTCCTAGCTACTTCTAGAAGTAATTCTGTTGTATTATTACAAACTCTAAGTTTTCTCTAAGAATATGTAGTACTTTGTACTTACTTTCCTCTCAGACCAACTGCATATTGGTACATGGTACCATCACAGTCAAAGATTTATGAGACATCACATTTATGATGTCATGGCAAAAGCTGTGCAGTACCTGAGTGCTTTGAGAAATCTATGAGATTACTGTCCTTTTAAGCAATTTAATATAGAAGAGGATGATGATGATGGTTGTTTTTAGTATTATTATTATTATTCTACAATGGAAGTCTTCATTTTTGCCAGACTATAAGTCTAGTCTTTCTGGAAGTTGATAAGCAGTTCTGCTTGTTTTTGCACACTCAGAGAAGTTATTTTAATATGAGAGCTAACAAATGCTAGAAGGAATTCTCTGAGCTGTAATTTGAAAGGTAGTATCTACCTAGGGATCTATACCACCCCAAAAGATGCAGCATAGAAAGCTTTTAAGTGGAAGAGTAAAGGGCTAAGATCATAGCAGCCAAAATAACAGTGTAAAAAGTTACAAAACTTTTGATAAGCACTAAGCTCTGCAGGGACAGAATGCCAGCCCTTAGAGCATCTCCTCAAGGGACACCCTGCTTTGGTTTGACTTTAATGGCTGTTGTCTTAATCCATTCGTCAAGTTACAGAAATTCTTCCCTTTCCGGGGATTCTAGATCAAGGAACCATGAAACCAAAATGGTCTTTGTCTTACAGTTTTACATATGATGACTTCTTCCTGAGGATCTGTCTTCCGTAGTGTTTTGGAAATGGTGCTTTTTTCCATTTTAACTGCCATTTTTGGGTGTTTTTTTACGTGGATGTTTAGTCAGTTTCCTGATTATTTTTTTTTTTCTGTCTTTCATTTAATACCACATGCTTGTAGGATAACAGAAGACTCCTAAATTCTCCCATGTATTTCTCTTTGTGAGAGCTTTCAAAAAAAAAAGAAAAAAAATCTGCCTTGATGTTTCTCCATGCAGTCCTTGTATGTTGTCACATATATTGGCTGAACTTCCTTATAGGGCAGGCAGACAACTCTTGGTCCTAGAATATGTGTAGTTTAGTCGTCTCTCTCCCGCAGTGAAGGTATGAAGTGGGATGTGCATAGTTGGGAAGCAGCCCTTTGGCAAAGGTTTATCCTGTGATATTAACATTATTTATAATAATACAAATTATGCATTTTCTTAGACTGTTACAGCTTATGAAGGCACTGTGTAAGCAGAGACAATAGGGGTTTCATGTTTATAAAATAATGTATACAATACGTATACAGCTCATTGTTTTGTTTTGATAGTGAAATTCTTGTGTGATTGCAATGTTTTTGTAGCTTCAGGAAGCCAAACAGATGGAAAAGGAAAGACACAGACAGCAACACCATCTACAGCAGTCTCCAGTAAGCCATCATGAGCCTGAGTCACCTCAGTTGAGGCATATTCCAACACAGACTGATCAGCTGTCCAAAGAACACGAGAGAGAGCTTGACCACGGCACAAATGATGTGGACAAGAACCTTCAAGAAGATATAGAGGCAGAAAATGGATCTGATCTTTCTAGTGCTGAAAATGAACAGACAGAAGCTGACCAAGCCACAGCAGCAGAAAGTAATCAGTGTGTATTTCTGTTTCATGGAGGGAGGGCAAAGGTCTGTAAAAAGAAAGGCTTGAGGATTGTCTTCTTTTTCCCTCTCCAAAATGTGGAATTGGGCATATATTTTCAAATAGTTGACTAATGCAAAATGCCTGTTGTCCTTGTTACCACTGTTAAACTTTATCAGGAGAATCCTTTAGTCCTACGCTCTGTTGTAGTCACTGTAGCAAAGATTCATCTTTGCACCTATGTAATGTTATGAAAGTTTTTGATGTCTCAAAACCAATAAGTTTTCAGTGTTTAATGTACATGAAAATGCAAAATTGATGTCTTTTGTTAGCACAGCCCTGTGGATTAATTACCGTTTACAGGTTAAACGCTGGAATGCATATGTTCTGCAAATACTGTTTTCAGAGCATCCAAACACAGCTTTTTTAACGTATACTCTCCTATTAATAGATTTGTAATTGAATGTTTCAATATTCAAGTAAAATAACTCCTTAATTTCTGAGTTTCTCATTAATATTTATTTGGGTTTGTTTTTCTTTTTAAAGGTCTTTCTAAAGCTGATGGAGGAACATATGATGGTGAAAATGAGTGTGAAGAGAAGGCGCAAGAAATTGTAGAAAGTATTGTGCAGGAAATGGTGAACATAGTAGTTGGAGGTATTACGTTAATATCTGTCTAGTCAATAGCAACTGCAGTCTGAATCTTGACATTAAGAATTATTTTAACACTTGAATATTTAACTAAAATATGTCATTATTTAAATAACACTTACATGCTAAAGAAAACAGTTTCAGTTGTCTGACCTTAGCTGCGCATTATTTAACAGTAAAATGGACAAGATTTCATATGTTAATTTACCCTCTTTATATTGGAGACTAATATTCTTTTTAAAATACAAATTCTTGTTCCTTTATTTTTTTCTGTTTTGTTTCCACATAAACTCTTCACAAATGGGCCTGGCTCTGTAGTAGCAGTGTAGCACTAAATTTTTCAGTTTGTTGGAAAGTGTATATCAAATCAGTGACTTCCCTCTCCTCCTCCCCTTCTCCAATACTTCTTGGAAATTTGGTAGAATAGTGAACCTGGCAATATAAAGTTTTAAGTCATTTTTTAATTGTAATTTTCATTAGTAGGACTTCAGAGTATTTGGAATCTTCTTTTAGTTATATAATGCCATGTAAATTTTGCCTTAAGCTCCTCCCTATGATACATTGCTTATGATTGTTTTAGTATTTAAATGTTAGATTTAAAAGCTCTTTTTAATTTGCGTTCTTATGTAACATTTGTTTTTAATTTTTACATCTTTTCTGATAGATGTGGAGGGGACTGCTGAAAGTGCAGGTGGTGATGGCACAATTATTACATTAGAGGATGGCAGTGACAGTGAAAACATTCAGGCAAACGGAATTCCAGGGACTCCAATTTCTGTTGCTTATACACCATCTTTACCTGATGACAGATTATCTGTCTCTTCCAACGATACTCAGGTACAGGTAGTTATAAATTAGGAAATACTGGAAAAAAAAAGTAATATATTTTAAGTGTTGCCCAACACTTGTGCAAAGAGTGTTTAATATAATTCTGTAATATAAGTTATTCAGGTGTCTCTCAAGTATTAAGTCATGTTCTAAGCATTATTCTATTTTAATGTACTATTTAAATTAAATTTTTGTAAGTAAATTTTGCATGTGATGCCCTTTTTATCCTAGCATATTTTTAGCTGCTCCGTGGAGTACACTGTTCCAAAATTAGAGAACTCAATTCCCTGTTTTTGAAGTGCTCTTGAGAAGCTATAAAACTAGCATTCAATATATGTAGTGAAGAATATAGAAAGTATAGACATACTTGTAGAATTTCAGTGTGCTCTTTTCAAATGATAAGCAGAAATTTCAAGCCTATAGCATGACCTTACGGCAATGATTTCAGATAAATGTTTCATGTCTGAGAGGATTTGATTTTCATTAACAAAAAAGATGTGACAATATACTTCCTCTGTTGTATCAGATATCAGCATGTATACAGTATCAACTGACAGAGGGTATCTGCTGTCAAAGCATACTGAGTAATTAGGTTTGGGAATAATAGGTTTTAAGCTTAAAAAGCTACGGTCACATATGACATATAAGCAACGTTTAATGTTAATCTTCTATTGTATAAGGAACAACAATACACAATTGCAAGAACTTAGTAATAGGGGTGATTGTTGTACCATAGAAATTTTACCAAATGTGTCTTGCTACAGGTATGTAACTACTCACATTCTATTAAAATATCAAGGTGTTTGGGTTTTTTTTTTTAAACTAGTTACTTACTGAAAAAGTCTGAAGGCAATTCATGGCAAGTTACCTTATTTAAACTTGACCTACCTAATTTTTTGACAATCTTTAATTAATTCTGACTTTTTTACTGAGATGGAATTTATTAGTGAGTTTGTTCATTTTAACTGGACTGCAGAGTAATTTGGTTTGTTTTAGTTTAGTCTTGAGACCATAAAGCTATAGTGAACTGGTTATATTTGTATAATATGTTAACTTCTTGTTGCTAGGAGGTGGGGATTTCCCTACACACCCTGCTAATGCAAAATGGAATACTGAAATATGTTAACTTCTTTAGGAATCTGGAAATTCTTCAGGACCTACCCCTGGTGCTAAGTTTTCCCACATTTTACAAAAGGATGCCTTCCTTGTATTCAGGTCACTGTGTAAACTCTCCATGAAGCCCCTGTCAGATGGACCGCCAGATCCCAAGTAAGTAGAATTAAGAGTTCTCATAATATATCATCTTCTATTTGAAAATAAAGACAAATTATTTAAATATATTTGAGAGTCCTCAGTTATTGAGAAAATAATAGTATGGTAAAAAGAACTTAGAAACTTTGAAAGGGTACTTTTATGTTTTAATGCATCTTTTGTATGTTAAATGAAAGCAACTGCTGCTACTCATCTACCTGTTTAGAAGCTTCTTAACAACGCCTATGCTTCCTGTAAGTACAGCATGTTCTTCCTAGTTGCTCTTTATAACGCTTTTCAGAAGGGTTTGTAAAGGAAGTCTTCAGGTATTTTGGGTCTCAGCTAATGTTGCTCTGCTTTTAAGTAATACCTACGTTTGTAACCATTGCTGTTTATGCCCCACAATCTCTTGCATATTGGGTAGCCAGTACACATACCCAACTCTACTTCATGTTAATATAAACTCCTCACATTGAGCCAATACTGGTTATCATAAATTCATGATATAGTGTTTCATTCTTTTGCTCAGGTTGGACACTTTTGACAGTGTCCTTAATCAAAACACAAATGTTTTGAAAACAAAGTCTTCATTTGGCTGGTTTGGAAATCTTGTCCTCTGACTGAAGATACCATGTTTTCAATTTGACTTGGAGAATTGTTCATTATAAACCAAAAAACCAAAGTCTACAGATGGGGGCCAGTATTAGTTAGTTGTGAGTGTTGGCAAAGAAGTTTGCTTTTCTGATTTTGGATAGAATTTATATGCATCCTTTTTTGCACAATAGGAACAATTGGTTATAATTTTCAAGAGGAATGTTTTTTCATTCCCAAGATATTAAAACTGTAGTATGACTTCTGATGACAGTCAAAGGCCCAGTATTCTTCAAGATAAAATCAGCTTTACTGTTCCAAGGTCTAACTTTTAAAGCAGGTAACTTTAAGACAGTTTCATTTAAACACTGATATGTATCATGTGTTTAATAAGCTGAAAAAAAAAGATGCGGTAGAAAGGGTTTTGAAGGGTTAGTTTAGAACCATTTTCAAATTGTGATGCACTATGGAAAGTCAGGACATTCAAGAATGACAACTGAGACATGAAGTTTTTCCTCCTATTTTTGAGAATTTGTCTTCTAGGAAATACCATGTAAATCTTAGGATTTTAGTCAGTTCTCTGAAATTAAGACTGTCCATTTATTAAAGGCTTTAATGGATTAACTCCCTCGGGAAGAGCAGCAAGAGCTATTGAGGCACTTGGAGCATCTCATCTAAATCCATAGAGTCCTTGATGTTCATATTAGAACTGATTAAGCTCTTCATATAGAACAAATTGAAGGAAACGGCATTTAGGGCAACAAGAATTAGCTGCAAAGGCATTTGAAGACATCCTGTGTTTGGAGACATGCCTAGAATTTATCAGTGGTTCTGAGGCATTGATGGCTTTTTGAACTATTAGAAACATGCTGTAATTGGAAGAGGAGGCGTAGGATATCTACAACATTTTATCTACAGCATTTGCCTCTTTAAACATCATCTTTCCAGTAAAATTAGCTGTGAAGTCTTTAATGAAAATATCTCTAAATTTTAGGTAACTAGACAGGGCTGGGAGTTGAGATCAAGGTTATGCTTCCTGGGAACCTGCTTAATGTCTTTATCTCCTTTTTCCCTGGAATAAAACAAGATGGGGAGAAAGGTCTTGAAGGTTCACTTATTAGATTTCAGTCCTTAAACTTGTTTTAAATTAAGTGGGTTTTACACATCATATAGAATTGGTAAGGCCAGCAAGTTAGGACTTCAATTATGAGCTGACACTTGCTGGAAGTAGGCAATATTTAATATTTTATTTATGATTGAAATTCTCTTCATGTTTAAATTCTTATTTTTCATAGCAAAGTATGGTCTGGTCATGTGCTGTCTGCACTCTTCATACAGTGTGATGCAAAAATTAAGCCTTTTGCATCAAAGGAGATTGTTGTGTTAGGTTCCCATGCAGCTGTGTCGTGTCCAGAGCGAGGCATTTTCTTGAAGAACTACAGAGAGCTGTTTGGGAGCATTTACACTGACCTGCAGCTGATTAGGAGGAATGGGAGGAACAAGTACCTCACTCAGTTTGACTGGCTATGTTTTGCTTCTCAAAAGTGTCTTCAGACAAAAAGTCTAAGCTTGAGATTTTATTCTATGAGTTTGAAACGTTTGCAGATTGATTTCTCCCCCATCCCGCTCTGTTTGCCAGCATGCAGAAGTCATTGAGTTTATTTGCAACATACTTGTTATTAATTTGCATTTTTGTTTCCAGCTAGACTGGAATTACTTTTTTTTTTTTTCCCCTTCATTAAGCTCATATTTTTGCAGTATACAGCAAATATCCAGCTACTGTGTGTGTCACTTGTTGACCTGAAGCACTTCTTACCCTGTCCGGGTTGTACTGTATGAAAAATTTCCTGTCATTGTTCCTTGTATTTCATAACTGTCCTCTGTCAGTGTGTGGTTGCTCACTGAAAGCTGTTGACTGTCTTGTTGGGAAAGCCAGTTGTGTGTCTACCTGCTCTTCAGAAGAGTTAGAGTTTTCCGAGATGATCAGAAGTTGGAAGGAGCATCAGGAGTCTGAGGAGAGCATGCTTTCACCAGAATGCTATTTAAATTGCATTATATTTTCATAAATGCAGATACCCTTTACACTTTTTTGTGTGTGTGGTTTGGGTTGGGGGTTTTTTTTGTTGGGTTTTTTTGTGTGGTTTGGGGTGGGGGTTTTTTGTGTTTTTTTAAAAGCATAGTAGTTTTTAAAAACATAGTAGCACTGTTCTGACATGAATTCTAGCTTACTTCAGTCTGCAAGAAGCGTGATGTTACTGTGGAGAACTTGACAACACTGCAGTTGCCCGACTTTGCTATTGCCATGTCAATTGAGTTTATTTCATGAACATTCCACATACAAAATCATTGTGGTGTGTATTGACTTTTCAAGAGAATATGTTAATGTGCTTATGACTTACAATGAGCTGATATGCTGCATTTTTTTATTCTAGATCTCATGAACTGCGATCAAAGATTCTTTCATTGCAGTTGCTTCTGTCCATTCTGCAAAATGCAGGACCTGTCTTCAGGACAAATGAGATGTTTATTAATGCTATTAAGCAATACCTTTGTGTTGCACTGTCAAAAAATGGAGTCTCATCAGTTCCAGAAGTTTTTGAACTTTCACTTTCCATATTTCTTACCCTCCTCTCAAACTTTAAGACACATCTAAAGATGCAGATTGAGGTATGAGGATTTCTAATTTGGGGGCAGGGAGGGGGGGAGTTGTTAAGTGAACTTTTTTTTTATATTTGTGCGTAGCTTGGTCTTGCTTAGATAAACTTGTTTTCCTTGCTGAATCTCAGCTTTTGCATAAGACTTGCCAGATCTTCCCATGCACAGAAGCTCTTTTTCACCCAGTGGCAATGGATTTGCTTACAACAACGCCCTTGAAACCCCCTTCAAATAAAATAGCAGCATTTCCTTTGTAATACTTACAGATTAAGTAAGATTTGCTCTGTAACATCAGAAGTAATGTGACACTTGTAGTGTTGTTTGATGAAGTGGAAAGTAATAGGAAAACTTTTGTAGTGCTGTTTAAAAAAATTTCCATCATACTTTAACTAGAACATGAAATAGAGTACCTAATAAAGAAGTAGGCCATTGCATCACTTGATAATAGACATTAACGTAAACTAAGAAATTTTGCAGTGCATAATGTGCTTTGATTTACTCTGTGATTAAGGTGAATTTTTATAGTCATAATTTATTATGCCCATACTCACTACTATTACTATATGAACTAGTTTATTTAAAAGCAGAGTTCTCTGTTGACGGTGGCATGGTATTATTGCAGAATGATGCTGAAACTCAGAAATAAGTAGGTTTGTGGATAAGCTCAGTTGACCAATGCTCAGTAATGCGATTAGGAAGTTTTAGCTCTGCATTACATAGTACAAATTAAGAAAATGAGAACACTTACGAAAAGACTATGTAATATATGGTTTTGCAAAGGAATTTTAGAATAGAAGTTAATGACTTGAAATGCATTGTGGATTCTCATTGAGGTCACTTGGAGAGATTGCCTTCTCTAGGGAAATCCCAGCTATTTGATTATTGTAGCCACTTCTCTTTGTGTATCAGGGCCTACATCAATGTATGTCCTGAATACGGTAATATCATTTCCTCAAATCTCAAAAGGTGTACACACGATTTAACTCTTTGGCCCATAAGTAGAGATAAGTTCATATTCTTAGCAATAAGAATTATCCGAGTCCTGACAAACATTGTGAATTTTCTCACTGAACGCATATATTCTAAGTCATAGGGGAAAGCAGGACGTACGTAGAGGCTTTGTTCTTGACTTCTAATCCTTGTTTCATAGGGTATGAGCAGCTTCTTGGAATGACTCTGTACATTTGAACCACATGGATACCCTCTTGTGTGTCCCATGTGTTAAAGATCTTAATTCTATGGTGAATAAAGTAGTAGCGTGCGCATTGTGTTCCTACTGTTCGTTTTGGTAATTTTATTTTTGGGAGTCAATGTGAATATTGAAGCCTACAAATTGCCCTGTAAGTGTGGAGGTTCAGTGCGTGAAAAGATGTTGAGAAATGTTGATAATGTTGCTGTTATGAGGACCTTGAATACAGGGATTTCTTCATCTATGGATGTCACTGTATAAGTTGATATGTTGTGGCAGCTTTGGAGGAAGAACCTCATTTTGCCAGTACCATGTCAGAAGGGTATTATGTTCTGATTGCTTACCAGGTTATTTTGATGCCTTTTTGGGGAAGAAACAATAGCATTTCCAGTATTTCCTTGAGTACAGCTTGGATAAAAATGCAGGTTTGGTGATTGATTGGATGTGCCTTGAAAATATGGTGCATTTTGAAGACTTTCAAGACAAACTGTGTGTGCTCAACAAGGCTGTAGTGCATGTGCAGTGTTCAGCACATCAGACAGACTGGGCCGAGCTGCTCTTCAGTCACACAGCCTGCTTCCCAGAAAGTGTTGGACTCACTATGTGTTCACAGAGCTTAGAAGTCAGCGTGTAGGTGGTAAATGCATTGCAATCCAGCTTCTCTGACAGAAATTTGATAAGCTTCCGTTGCTGCCATCCTTTCCCCTAATTCCAAACAGAAAATGAAGACATATCTGAGGAAAATTGGATATAGGATACCCTACACATTGTAGCAGCTTCTAGAATATGCTAAATTAGGACCATCCTCACAAGTATGAAAGCTAAAAGCTTGATGCTGCAAAAGTATCCATCTATTACAAAGCACGAGGGACAGCAGTTTCTAGAAACTTACTCTTTTTCCTGGTTGTAAGCTAAGAATTCCTCTTCTTTCAGCTACTGATCCTAAAGGTTATTCAGAAGATGTGGGTAGACAAGTAGATAACTTCACATTCAGTTTGTGTCTTGGAGCTGTAAGGAGAGCCATATGCTCTGATTTATGATATGCAAAATCTATATATTTTGGGATTGAGGCTGCATTCTTCATCTGTGTAAGAAATTTTTGGCGTATTTTAAAATAATAGTTTCAAATTCTGTTGAAAGTGACCCTCCCTTGGTCCTCTGACTTAAATATTCAGCTAATACTGCCCTCTGACAGTGAAAACAGTTTGAGTCATCCCTTAGTTGTATTGAAACTGTATTTCTAAATGGGTCAATGAATATATTTGCAGCAAATCTAGCCCTAAATATCAGGGGGTTTGGGGTGTCATGTAGCTATACTTACCATTAGTACCCTTTCATAACTGCAGATAAGCTATCTTAAACTTCTTATTTTCTGTTGACCAAACTAAATACTTAGCTCTCTTCTGGTTTACTTTTCTGATATCCTAGGAGTAAAGTGTCAACTCTGTGACATGAGCTGCAATAAGTAACATAGTGATAGATGGCATTGTAAAATACCTAAATGTAGATAATCAGTACAGTTTTGAGAAGCTGTTCATGTCCAAAGTTGACACCAGAAGTAGTAAGTCAGCTCTGTCTCAGAAGCATAGAGATGTAAAGTGTCTTGATAGTATACAGACCTTCCAGCTAATTTCTCTTCTAGCTTAGATTTGGGTTTAATTTTTATACTTGAAACTTTTTTCTCTGCTCCATCAGTGACTTTTTTTTTTTTTTTTCTGGTAGAGAACTTAAAAAAATATTTCCTGATTCCAGAGGGTATATAATGTTACTGTCTTTCAATAAAAAATCAGAAAACAGCAAATATGTAACTAAGGATTGCTCATAGTGTGACCTTTATTAAAATTTTATGTCTTCCTCTGTTTGGATTACATAAAGTTGGGGCTAAAATCAGTCTAGTACTCTTGAGTATATTTAAGCACTTGAAAGTCTTTGATCTGTTTGAACTCCTTAGGTTTCATAGTGATGCTTTCCTTATTAGGACTAGTAACTGGGATTGTGCTGTGTGCCTCTGTCTCTAAAGAGGCCAGTAAAATGGAAATACTGTTAGCACATTTTGCTTGAGGAAATAGCTTACCATCAAAGTTGCTTAAAAATCAATGTTGCTGTTTTTTTCCCAAACATGTGACTTAAAGCTAATTTTGCCTTATGCTTATCTCTGCCTGGCTAATAGCATAAAATCTGTGTAAAAATTCTGTGGTAAAAGCGAATATCTAATATTAAAAACAAGAGTAGCTATATATTTGGATATTTGTGTGCTGTTAATGGAGAGGAGAAGCTTGATGGCTTGACACTGTCAGCAGCGTTCTAGAAGAAACATATGTTGGTGGATTTGGTAGCCACAGCTGGCTCCATGAAGAGGTGAGCTCTCAGAATTGCAGAATGGTGATGTAATGTTGTGTAGGATGGTGATGTAATGCCATGTAGCAGTTCACATTTTGAGTTCATATGCTGTTACAGCAGTTGCTACTGCTTAGAGAAGTGAGAAAAAGCCTGCCCTAGCTGCTAAGCCTGCTCAGCTAAAATAGTCAGCCTATAATACTAATGGATCTGGTGAGGAACTAATTGAGAGAGGATAAAAGTCTGTTCCAAACAAAAGCATCTGTACTAAAGTGATTTCAGGGAAAACTAATCTCTCTTTTAGGAAAGAGTAACTTTCTGATTAATGGATCTGCTGCATTTTTTTTATGCTGTGCCTGACGAGTACCCTTCTTCGACAATCTAATACTGTAGAGTGATTCTTTTGTGTCAAGATGTTTCCCTTCTAATGAAGTTCTGATACTTTAGATTGGCATAAGTGGCTGTTATGTTTGTGCTGTAATATCATCATATCATAGAGAATATCTTTTGTGGTGAGGTAATACCTCTCCTTTCAAAATGCCAAATGAACTCTACAGCAGCTTAGACTTCTTCTTAGGCCAAATTGTCCTTCAGGACTTCACATCATTCCCGGCTTTTCTGTTTTTGAGTGATCAGAATACAAACCAAATTTTTCAGCTGGACAAAACTCCAAAAGTCCATAAGTAATAATTCAAATTCCTAATTTGAATATATCAAGCATAAGTTGTATTTCCTCCTTTCCTCCCTTTTTTTTTCCTTGTTTCTTGTATCTCTGAAGTGCTGTTTTCAGAATTATGTCAGAATATTGGCCATCAAAGTTAGTGACTATGTTCGTAATAGATTTTAATTTTTTTTTCCCCTCTTCCTGGAATATTTGTTAGGTTTTCTTCAAAGAAATTTTCCTGTATATCTTGGAAACTTCTACTAGCTCATTTGATCATAAATGGATGGTTATACAAACACTGACAAGGATATGCGCAGGTATTAAGCACCATTTGGTTCTAATTTTTACATTTTTATGTCAAAGAACAAAACCGTACTTGTCTTTCATTGAATGATCTAGGTTTTGTTCCAAATTTGACAATGTCACTCTGTTTATAGATGCCCAGAGCGTAGTGGACATCTACGTGAACTATGATTGTGATTTAAATGCAGCAAATATATTTGAAAGGCTGGTTAATGACCTATCAAAGATTGCTCAAGGAAGGGGTAGCCAAGAACTTGGCATGTCCAATGTTCAGGTAAAAATTCCACCAAACTTCATGAAGCTTCATGTTTCTTGGCATGATAGGTTAAGACTAAACTCTCCATTCCACTAATGTCTTGCTTTTGAAATCTTTTCTAGGAATTAAGTTTGAGAAAAAAAGGATTGGAATGCTTAGTATCAATCTTGAAGTGCATGGTGGAGTGGAGTAAGGATCAATATGTAAATCCCAATTCTCAGACAACACTTGGTAAGACATGAGATGTGTTTCTTCTGGCTTCAGTAAAGAGGTGCTGCAGGAGTTTAGTGCAGTTTTCCAGTATCTTGATACTACTGCAGGAGTTTAGTGCAGTTTTCCAGTATTTGGTACTGTTAGCGTCCAGATTGGTAAAACCTCTTGCATTAAAAAAAGAGAGAGAATAAACTTTTTTTTCATTGGTAGAAATATTGGTAAATTTGCATTGGTGTCATTTGAACAAGTTGTCCAAGTTGTCTTTTTATAATTGTATGAATTCCTAGAAAGCTACTACACTGAAAATGACTAAATCCTGTAATTTTCTGTATTTCTAATTTTAAAAGGATCGCGAAATTTACTTTGAAGCCCCTCTAATTTCATCTAACTTCATATTGATTAAATTACTACTGAAGCAAGCTGGATGGAGAGCATTTTTATTTATTTATTAACATATAGCTATAGAACTTTCAATGGCGTAAGCACTGAAGTAACAAAATCATTACTTGTTTTAATTTTGTTTCCATCTGACCTGAGATAAAAAGTACTAAGGTTATGCCAGAATTTTCAGATTAAATGCTTAAAGTTGGTAAGTGAAGTAAGAACCTTTTTAGAGGTCATTAGCACAGCTGTCTGTGAACTGAGAGCACCAGCTCCTTGGCATGTCTGATCATAAACACTTTTAGACACTCTGTTTCAAAAACTTAAAATAGTGTGATTCGCTTCAGGTCAAAAGTAACATCGGACTTGAAAACAAAAGGGAAGATCTGTATTTAGGTTTCTAAGGTGTCATGTATTTTTTTCCAAGTGCTTACAAATTATAGTTGTAATTTAAGCCTTAAATTTCAGGTATGCAATGGACTGAAAGAATCCTCCTTGGTATGTTGTAGTAATTTTTTTGAGGGTTTTTTCCCAACCAAAACAAAAGCAGAATATTTCTATAAAAGCAAATAGATCATTTTTTATAACCTTAGGATTTGAAGAATAACCTGTGACTTTAATTTCTTTTCACTGTATGTATTTTGTGCGTATGTAACCCTTTCCAATTTATAGGCCAAGAAAAACCCACAGAACAGGACAGTAATGAAACCAAACACCCTGAGACAATTAACAGATATGGAAGCTTAAATTCCTTGGATTCTACTGCTTCATCAGGAATTGGCAGTTACAGCACACAGATGTCTGGCACTGACAACCCAGAGCAGTTTGAGGTCCTAAAGCAACAAAAGGAAATAATAGAACAAGGAATTGACTTGTGAGTGCCCTTTTATCACCCATGGGAGGGTGGATTCTTTTGGAGCTATGAAGATTCCTGGGTTTTTCTTCCTTCTCCTCATAGATACTCATCTTGTGTTAGGAAAAAAACTCTGGATGTAACAGCACTTCCTCTGGTGAAAAAGTGCTGAATGGTGTCCCCTTTGGAGCCTGTCAACAGTGTTTTGTGTTAACCTAATTCCTCACAGCTAGAAGATGAGTACTCTGAATGTTTGTTCTTTTTTCTCCAGACCTGCTTGTCTAAAAATAAGATTTTTATATTTGGATAAAAAGAACATTGAACTCGTGATCAGTTGAATACAACTCATTTTAGTGTACACATTATTGATGAAAGTGTCTATATGCTTAAGCTGATGCTTCCTTCTGATCAACTTGTCATAATTAGAACTGAAGGATAGTATAGTTTCTCAGTGCAGTCTGACATGAATCTTCTGTGTGATTTCAGCCTTGTTACCTTACCTTCTCAGTGAGGTCACTTTACGCAAAAATAAAAGTTTTCTGTAGTATAGTTCTCAGACCCTGAACAAACATGCCTTAGTTCTTTAGGGTTTCAGTTTCTTGCAGTTACCTACTTCCTTGTCTTGTACATTTCCATTCTTACAGGCAACTCATGGATTTCTTGATTGTTTCATACAGATTAAAACAAAAAGCAACAGAGCATAATTGTTCCTTTCTAAGCCAAGACTTTGCTGTTTTCTGTGGAATATTTTTTCTTCGTGAATGCCGGAGTAAATGATAGTGTTTAGCGCTCTAAAACACTCTGGGAGATACTCAGACGGCATACTGGCAGTTATGTAGCAAAGAGGAAGAGGAGGCTGTTTACAGGGGAAAAATACCAACCATAAAATCGTCCAGTGATGAAGGGAATAATCATAGGAGGGAATAGCTCATTCCTATCTAATGCACAGCTTGACAGAGGAAAAATATTTAATACAGATTTTTTCAATACCTCATCCAAAATTATTGAATCTTTTTACTTAGGGTGGTAAGGCTTTGTGCATGGTTAAAAGGGTTAACTCTCATTCCATCCTGATCTTGATTGTACAGATTCAATAAGAAACCAAAGAGGGGCATTCAGTACCTACAAGAACAAGGAATGCTTGGCACTACCCCTGAAGATATTGCTCAGTTCTTGCATCAAGAGGAAAGATTAGATTCAGTAAGAAAACTTTTTTCCTGATGGTTGTTTTTGCTTGTGCTCATGTTTTTATACTAATTGGAAATCATATGATAGTGTTTTAAATTGTTTAACATTATTGTACAATGAAGAAAAGGAAGCTTCTCTCTCTCCTAAAATTTGTAAGGTCGAGGAATTTGAATTAGAATATGCATTAGAGCTATACCCTGTACTATATGTATCCTGCAGTTCAGCAAAGTGTAAAGGAAAGACTGGCCTACTTGAGCTGACTCAAAACTTGTACTTAGTTGCTAGTATAGCTAGAAGCAACTTACTCAACTTCAGTCCAATAAGGGACTGCCATAAGTAACTGTCCTTCAGAGACAGCTAAAAAATAACATGGTGCAACAACATGAAAAGCACTTTTTTCTGCCTCCCAGAGGAAAGTTATTTAATGTAGATTAGTACTTTGGTTTTATTTACAGCTGGCAGCTGTTGCTGGACTTGCAAGGGTCCTGCAATAACTGGCTGAGGAGGATAGGAGTATCTCATGTTGGTATTGTCATGATGAACTTAGCTTTCTGATAAGACAGTCTGCACCATTGTGCTTAATAGCCACCCCTGTTTCCTGAGGAAAGGCTTGCATATGCCCATGCTTGCAGCTGTGACTGAAGTCACAAATTTCAGTATTAGAACTTAGAATCAGTCACCAAAACAAATTTTTAACCTTGGTTTACATATGCAGGCATCTTTATCTGAACACACAGTATTTTTCACTGTACTGTGTTGCATTGACAGTGATCAGCTTGGATGTATTTGAGTACCAGCTATTTATATTTGAGCATCGCTTGCATATATTTGACATCTGTACTTTAATGGGAATAAAGTTGAGTGTAGTAAGCTTTTCATTCCTGCAGTAAGTTTCCTAACTACAAAAATCATTACAGCAGAGAACAAACAATCATTCGTAATATTAACTTTGTCTTGTGCACATGTGGAATTCATCTAATAGAAAAGAATGGTACATGAGTAAAACCAGAGAAGGAGGAAAATAGGCAGATATGAGCATCTAAGAGCATTATGATGGAATATGTGACCAAAATACTTTGATTTAGAGAGTAGAGGAGAAGCAGGAATACGTCTTAAGCGTACAGGCTTTTTGTGAGACACATGGGCAGTATGACTCTGTTGTTCTTATTTGCTAATTTTTTTCCAGTGTAAATGCACTAGTTTGTCTTTTCTTATTTTAGACTCAGGTTGGGGAGTTCCTGGGAGACAATGATAAATTTAACAAAGAAGTCATGTATGCATATGTAGACCAGCACGACTTTTCAGGAAAGGATTTTGTTTCGGCTCTGCGCATGTTTCTAGAGGGCTTTCGTCTTCCAGGAGAGGCTCAAAAAATTGATCGCCTAATGGAGAAATTTGCTGCTAGATATTTAGAATGTAACCAAGGGTAAGCCATGCTTTGTCTTCAGAACATTGGAAAGCTGAATTATAAGTAAAAAATCCTAATATGTTAAATTTGCTGTTCTTTTTCTACTTTTCCCCTTCAGGCAAACACTTTTTGCTAGTGCAGATACTGCATATGTTTTAGCTTACTCAATTATCATGTTGACGACAGATCTTCACAGCCCACAGGTATGTTGCTAGAAAAATATTTGTGTAATCCATAGACATCTAACTTCCAGGCTTTGTGACAGTGTAGTTGTAAAAGCCTGATGTTCAATTTAATGCCAATATGTGCACAAGAAATATGGTAGCTTAAACTTGTGCATCTTTTAAGTAACAGTGCTGTGCTTCATGAACATTGAGATTTTTAGGTTGTTTTGGTTAGACCTTTCTGTAAGCTGCCATTTCCCTACTCTGTCTTGAACAGGAGTTGTGCAAATCTGCTTTCATATTACGGCACTCACCGTAGTGATCTAACCTACAGTCAAAGTCAGAACTTGTATATTTGCTTACCCATTGATTTTAACACAAATCTGCTCCTGATTTCAGTCTGTTTGAAACAATGATGCAGTTTTATTTTGATAAATACAACTCACTTCTGCAGTGCATAGTATTCAAAGTTGCAGTGATTAGCCATCATTTATTTAAGCAAAATCACGAAAGAGTATTGAACTCGTATGAGATTATGGGATTATGTTTAAAACAGACAGGTTGGTTTGTATGACAAGATAAACCACTTCCTTTTTTTTGTAATGTATGTATAATTGATCTACAGATCCTATTGAATGTTTTTGAGTGTTATAATATCCACATGGCCTTGCATTATTTTGTAGATTTGACAGCGTAGTCTTGCATATGTTGCATACTTTAAAATGTCTTCTGAATTGGCGGGTTTATCCTTGATGGTCTTGACAAACCTTTGATGTCCATTTCATCTGTTTGGCTGCTTTATAGGCACCATTGTAACTGCTATGAACTTGCCTCATTTGTTGATATTAATAGCTTCTTTCTGCGTTTCAGGTTAAGAATAAAATGACAAAAGAACAGTATATTAAAATGAATAGAGGTATCAATGATAGTAAAGATCTCCCTGAAGAATATTTGTCTGCTATCTATAACGAAATAGCTGGAAAGAAGATTTCAATGAAAGAAACAAAAGAATTAACAATACCCACAAAATCCAGTAAACAAAGTAAGTAGTTGCAATGTTAGCTTTCTTCAAAGTGTTGGCTCTTCAGTTTCATGAAGCTATCTCCTTTTTAAAATGAGACATGAATGAAGCAAGTACCACTTACTTAACTCAAAATGAGTCCTAACTTCTAATTTCATATCCTTTTCCTTTTAACATAAAAGCCTGATGCTACCTTCAAATCTGTGTTAAATGCAACTGCTTATTTTCACTTCCCTTTGCATCTGAATTCCTGGTAGTCAGTGCATTGACCATGGGGAAGGCAAGTTTTGCTGTTGAACAGCAAACAGGGAAATGCGTTTGAGGGCTTTATGAAGGAACAGTGTTGCTGATAAGCATAGTGTGGAACAAACACAGTAATTGTGCCTTCTATTTCTAAGGTAGCTGTTGTGTTTTTCTGCAATAACCAGCCTCTCATCTTCAAAAATTTTGTGTTACTTGGTTTGTAGGGCCCTAATTTATGCCCTTTTAAAATTAATTATCTTTTCCTCTCTCAAATACCAGAAAAACTTTTTTTGTGTTTTGCACAGTGTGAAGATTCAGATGTTATTCATTCTAGCTTTTCTACAGAGAGCATTGAGAAACTTTTTTCCAACGTAGTCAAATTTGTATAATTTTAAGTCCTAGATTAGCCTTTCGAACAGATTGCTTACAGGAAACTTGCATCTGGAAAAAAGAATTCCTCTTACTTTCAGTATTCATTCAATTAACATAATGTTTTTATTGTAATTTTAAAGAAGCTGATTCTTACACTCTACCTGGGTTTCACTTTCTTGATGAGATGGAGGTTCTGTTACTGAAATGAAAAGGTGATTAAGGTAGTTCTCCCTCAGAAAAAGGGTGTCCACTTATTTTTATTGTTATTTTTCTATGCTGATGGATTGATATGAAACTTCTGTTCACTTTGAATTTAGCTTAGTGGATGTGATATTTATGCTGTCAGTTGAGGTGATGGAGAAGAAATGTCTGTTGTGCAAATCTTAAAATTCTGTAAAGGTTTAATATTAGGTTATATTTTATACATAAGTTTGCCTTAAGTTAAATTTTATATTGTAAAAGAAATATCTTGCTGGTCTGGTAATTTCAGAAAGTAAACAATAGAAAAAAAAGGCATCTTAGTATGGCACGTAATGAAAACTTTTAAATTATTATATTCCTGAAGACACCACTGATAAAGATGCACAAATGAGAGGAAAAAATGTGTTTACAGGTGTTGCTAGTGAAAAGCAGAGAAGACTCCTATATAATTTGGAGATGGAACAAATGGCTAAAACAGCTAAAGCACTTATGGAGGCAGTGAGCCACGTTCAGGCACCTTTTACTAGTGCAACACACCTGGAGCATGTAAGACCCATGTTTAAGGTGAGATACATGTTTAGATATTTACCTAGAATATCATATAGTTTCTTAATACAAAATACTGACAGACAGGATTTGTTGAAAATAGTGAAGATTTGTCTGCTATGTTTTGATCATTTCGTAAGTTATTTAACTTGCTACAGGAAAGAAGGGATTTTGAACCTTCTGCACCAGTTTGTTTTGCCCTGGGATTTAAGAAGTTTCTATGCTGATAGAAACAGCATCTTGATATAATGGAGGAGTTATGAGGAGAATGTTGAAGGGACAACAGTATGAAGAGTATTTAAAAACTTGAAATTATAGGGTTTTTATTTCAGGTATAGAGGTGTAGTCACAACAACAGATTTATAAAAGTGAGAAATTACTAATCCCAGTTCATTGTTTGAGTCCCTCCTGCTGTTTCTAAGGGAAATTATTTCATTGCATTTTGGTGGAGCAATTATCAGAACGACCTTCTGTCTAATGTTGTCTGTTGCAAGTTAATATTTCAGAAAGACTAGGGCTGTCATCTAGTTTGGGGGGAGGTAGCTGGACCTGTATTAAACCATTATTCTAAACACCTGTATTTGCTACTGTGTAGGTGCAAAGCTTTCTGCATCCCAAATGCCTTTTCCATACCACTGATTCAGATTTGCAGATCTAGAGTATGCATCAGTATGCTATTGGATATGCTCTTTGGCATAACTAACTCATTACAGTTAACTGCCGCTGAAATAAATTGTTGTGTCCTTAACATGTGCTCTCATTTGCTGCCCTTGTGCAAGCAGTGGTCCTCATATGACCCCTTTGTGAACTGCTCCAGGGAGTAAAGTCTCAGACCACTACCATTACAATAAACAAATGGTTCCCTGGAGTGACACACTGGGAAGTCAGGTTGAGCTCCAGGCCCAGACTCAGGAATCATAGAACCATTTAGGTTAGAAAAGCACTCCCTAAACCATGTCCCTAAGCACCACATCTACATGTCTTTTAAAATACCTCCAGGGATGGTGACTCAACCACTTCCCTGGGCAGCCTGTTCCAATGCTTGATAACCCTTCTGGTGAAGAAATTTTTCCTAATATCCAGTCGAAACCTCCTCTGGTGCAACTTAAGGCTGTTTCCTTTTGTCCTATCGCTTGTTACTTGGGAGAAGAGACCGACCCCCACCTGGCTACAACCCCCTTTCAGGGACTTGCAGAGAGTGAGGAGGTCTCCCCTCAGCCTCCTTTGCTCCAGGCTAAACAACCTCAGTTCCCTCAGCTGCTCCTCATAGGACACGTTCTCTAGATCTTTCACCAGCTTCGTTGCCCTTCTTTGGACACGCTCCAGCACCTCAATGTCTGTCTTGTAGTGAGGGGCCCAAAACTGAACACAGCACTCGAAGTGCGGCCTCACCAGTGCCGAGTACAAGAACATGTTCACTTCCTACTAGTCCTGCTGGCCACACTATTTTTGATACAAGCCAGGATGCTGTTGGCCACCTGGGCACACTGAGGATCTAGCTGTAAGATTGCTGTCCATGAGGCAAACTTCTGAGGTCTTTATTGCCATATTAATGAAAGTAGGACAGTGCTTGTGTTTATACAGAATAACACAAAAGAAGCCCTTGTTTAAGATCTACTTTCAGGTAATCAGGATGTCCCTTAACAGAGGTGTACTGTACGTATTTCTCTCTGACTTTAGGGCTGAAATGAAATAATTTGCATGCAGGCATCTGTAAAATTCATAGACTATTTTTCCTTAAAATGCTAGCCCTATTACTTTATAACATTCCTAGCCTGTAGTGTCTGAAAAGTACATTTGCAAAATCCATTTTCAAAGGAGTAAAATATGAAACATCAGGGTAAATTAACACCCTCAATGTCTTTTGCGAAGGTGCTAAGAATTAGAAGCCTTCCTACTTGAGGATGTTCATAAACTAATTAAAGTACTGAGGGCAATGTAATATGTTGAACAGAGAGCTGTCTTCTCAAAAAAGTGAGAACTGTGGAAGTTAAATATTTAATTTCACATTTTTTATTTAGACTTTTTAATTTTTATTTCAGCAAAACTTTATAAATTTTTTGGTATCTCTTTCACCCATTGATGCCAGCATAAAATTTATCATTATATTTACAGATAGATTTGTTAAATGATTAAACCAGAACAAAAATTCACTTTATGGCCCACCAGAGCAGCTGAAAATTGTCTGTTTTAGAGGCTTAATTTTCACCTTTAATGACAAAACAATCTATTATAAATAACATCGTAAATCTAGTTAGAAAGCATACCATACAGATCTCTAGATAGTTCTTAAGAAAGTATTTCAGTTTTGCGATTTTGAAGATTAGTTTTGGTTTCAGTAGGAATGAAAAATTAGAAAAGGGGAGGGAGAAACATACACTTCTGGAGCATAGAATCATAGAATAGTTTGGTTTGGAAGGGACCTTTAAAGGTCATGCAATAGGGAATTAAGTCCTAGATGTAGGAATTCATCTGATGCCTTTAATACTGTCTCAGAGTTATGGTTTGGTGTGTGCAAGTGTTAAATGCTTTTCTGAGCTAGTGCTTTTGGAATTGCTGACTTCAGTGAAACCAAAGCTCTGTGGTGCATCATTTTATTATTAAATTAAGTGTGAAATCTGTTGCTCCCTGCTGTGCCTGTTGATTCTGTATTTCATCTTGGGTGACTTCAGGTAAAATTATTTCTAAAATCATTCTGGGTACCCTGGGGTTTCCTCTCCATAACCACGTGTAGTTATGGCAGGATCCCCTGCATCTTCTGATGAGTTTTTCTGCCTGTGGAGAGGGAGCCTTGACCACAAGGGCAGGACCGTGTGGACTCTCCTGCAATAATTTGTGGTTGAGTGTATTACACTCTCGGTCCCACCTAAGGCAAGAGGAATGGAAAACATCAACAGTGGCGTAGATAAAAAAAGGTGGAGTGCTGAGGGCAACAAAATTAAGAGCAGAGAGATCAAGGAAAGAGTCATGTCCTGTCTCTTGTTGTTGTTATCTTACCATAATTTTAGTGGAATTAATAACATTTGCTACCCTATTTTACCCTACTTGTGGTTGTTTTTTTTTTTCCTTCTGGTGTTTTCAGGAGAAACTTATCTTATTTAAGTACATTCTTTTCATCATAAAGGAATCTGTTATACACTATGTTGGTTCTTGCAATAACTATAGACTCTATCTTTATTTCTCACTGTGCAAAGATAAAGGTTATCCCAGGAGTGCCAAAACTCCAACAGACATCTAACTGACGTAGCTTTGGGGTTTGTTTTTTCCAGCTGTCTGAAGATGGCTGTGCGCGTGTGTGTATGGAAGCGTCAATCTGCATTACTTCTGTCCTATTCTATGTCTCATGTCTATTCTATTCCATTTCCTTTTTGGCAAAAAGCAACTTCAAGGTTAATGATGTGAGTTAGGGATGGAATGTACACTTTAGCACCATGCTGAAACTATAATATTCCCTTCAAGTACTAACAGTTGCTAATGTAACTTTTATTTTGAATATGTTCCAGTTGGCATGGACGCCTTTTCTAGCTGCATTCAGTGTGGGTCTACAGGACTGTGATGACACAGAAGTTGCCTCTCTTTGTTTGGAGGGTATACGATGTGCAATCAGGATTGCTTGCATTTTCAACATTCAGGTAAAAAATTTAAGATTGCGATAATGCTCTGATTTATGTATGAGCAAAATGTTAGTGTGGTTCTGAGAGTCCTTGTTGCTGAAGCTATGCACTGTAATACCTAGAGACTGCCTGCTTCTGTAATTACTACTTCATCTGATATTTGACTGGAAGTGTTCTAAATAGTGACCTTTATTTTTCTTGATGTTTTGTGGTAAGTGCTGCCATGCCAACGTACTGAATTTTTGTTTCCCCACAAGTTGACTACTTTTATGTCAAAGTACTTTCTAGCTTTGTTACAAAGCTGTTTAGCTTTGTTGTGATGTTTCATAAAATTAGTCTTTCTATCCTGTTTCATAAGTAAAATCGTATCTGAACTGTGAACTGTGTTTGAAATATTGTTCTCAACTTCAGAGAGATTATACTAATCTGAGACTTCTATAATTGGATACCATTTTAACAGTTATGGTACTGGAAGTGTTAGTCCTGATGTAATGTATGAATGTATCTTGCATTAAGCAGAATGCCAAGAATTCCAGACTGTCTGGCTCCAGAGGGTAATTCTGATTAAACTTGGGAGCTTTTTTTGCCTTCTTTTTCCCCCATTTTAAAATCATCGGTAGTGAACTTACTATTATGTTATTGTAGACTATTAGTTCATAAATGGACTACTGGTCTGCCCTAAGTCCATTGTAGGGATAGCTGAAGAGAGGGGCAAGCCAAATTTGTATGTTTGACATTACATTATTTGATGTGTACATTGAAAACATTTGAAAAACCCCAAAACGCTCAAAAGAACCAACAATCTTGTAAGACTAACTTTAAGTAAAAACTATTGAACTATGATGTGATAATGAATGCTTGGCTTCCCTCTTCCTTTGCACTTGTATTCAGCAAATTAGATAACTTTATCACTGATGTGGAAGGGCACATTGGGACCTCTGATACAGCTGCTTCAAAAAGCTAATTTGAGATCACGTAAGGTTTTCTTCCTCTGTCTTTCCACTTCATTCCATATGTATGTGTGTGTGTCCCGAACTGAACAGACTTAAAAATTTGATTAAGAAAACCTTCCCTGGAGCCTGCAGCTGTTCAATGAAGCTCACATTCCTGTTATTGTTTCTAAGCTGCAAAAGTTGGACTGGTACAAATATCAGTTTCAGCAGCTGCAGTGGTTAGCTCCCAGTCCTGCAATGGTGTGCCTTGGGTGGGGAGGGCAAGGACATGTTTGCTCGAAGATCTCCATGCTCCAAGAATGTACCAGAATCAGTCATACCCTTCCATTGGCTTGGCACAAACTTGATTGAACTGGAAATGTTTCAAAAAAGAACACTTCTCATTTGCTGAAATTTAAAAACTTGTTTTTGTATTTTCAGTATAAGTGATATTCCTTCTTGCTTTCCTACGGGAATTCTGTTTTGTTGATGTCATTAAAAACAATACTGGTTTGTTGATGATTCCAGTACGTTTCAGGGTGCTTCGATCGCACAAGGCCCTGATTAGATGGCAGTGTTGTCTGACTTCAGATGCCGGATAGTTCTGGTGGTTTGAAGGAGACTGGTCAATCTGTACTTGAGCTGACTTAGGGATCTTTTCTCTTGGAAGCAAGTTTTTCCTCTTGTGCTTAACTGATGCTGACAACTTTTCTATTTCATTAAATAAACATACAGAATTTAAGACTGGTGTCTAAGAACAGTTAACATGACTTTACATGCCTTGAGAGATAATGGAGGGAGCTGGAGGCTTTTTGTTTTAAGAAAATTCCCAAATTACACTATATAGTTTAAGCTATGTATGCTCACCTCTGAAACCTCAATTAAAGGTTCTGGTTTTAATTATTTAATGTACAAAACCTTTCCACCTACATGTGGAATGTTCTTTTTTGTGAGATTGATTTAATCTGCTTAGATTATACATGACTTGCTGTTTACCCACCCATGACAGTCTCACCTCACAAGCTTCTGAGGTGGTCCAAACAGCATAGATTAAATCAAATGCATTTTGACCAGTTTTGTGGAATTGGCAAAATGTGCCTTTTAGATACATTATTTAGATGCTGTTGCCAAAAAAATCCTACAACTTGAGAGAGTCTGATAAGGCAGCATTTTCAGAGTAGGTCCAGGTATAGTAGAAGAATATTAAAAGCTTAGCTAAGAAGCTGTATTTCTTCTGAAACAGCATCCTGTTTCCCAAAAAAGCTCCCCCAAAATCCAAAAAGACCAAACCCAGAAACCTAACAACAACCTATGTGTTCTGTGCTGTCAGGCATTACACTTCATGTTCCTGAATAGAAAGAGTCCGATTTTATCCCACAGCTTACTACAGAAGAACGTGAGATATTTTCGCTATGTAGAATGCTTTGGAAATTCAGTTCTAGTAAGAGAAAGGTAAACAATATAGTTGCTGAAATCATACAGATTGTACTAAGAACAAGAAAGTGAGAAAATACTTATAAGACAACTTTTTTTTTTTCTCCCATTTATAGCTTGAAAGAGATGCCTATGTGCAAGCGTTAGCAAGATTTACGTTACTTACAGTGAGTTCTGGTATTACTGAAATGAAGCAGAAGAATATTGACACAATTAAAACTCTCATCACGGTGGCTCATACAGATGGAAACTATTTAGGAAATTCCTGGCATGAGGTACAAGAGTCATTTGTACTCATACTGTAAGAAAGTGCGTGTACTGATTTTGAACACAGTAGTGTACTTGTTTGTGCATAAATACAGTGAGTTTTAGATAAGTGCCAAGTATATACTTTTATACATACATTATGTAGAATTGCACATTATTCAGCCAATTAAAGTAGCAAAACGTGTCTAAGTGAGAAATTAATTGTGAGAGACTAATAGTATTTAAATTAATATTCATTTTAGACAGAAGAACAGACATACTTGTCTGACCTTGAGTGTTTGGGATTTTTTTTCTTCTAAAGATCTGCCTTAAATTTTTTATTTTTTTATTTTATTTTCGTGCTATTTCAAACTGCTTTTTGTTGATAAACAACGTCTTTATTCTCTGGAATAGATTCTGAAATGTATCAGCCAACTTGAACTGGCACAGTTAATAGGAACTGGAGTAAAACCTCGCTACATCTCAGGGACAGTGCGTGGCAGGGAAGGTTCTTTCACTGGAACAAAAGATCAGGCACCCGATGAATTTGTGGGGCTGGGACTGGGTAAGTAATGCAGATATGAAGTATTTCATTTAGCTGGCTTTGTTCAGACAGATATTAAAGTTTGTCCTTTGATTTCATTATTGTTGACTGTGAGGTTCAGAGACAAGACCATGAAGTAGTCCTCGTAAACCGTCTTAGGCTTTGAAGAGACCTATTCCTATTTCTGGAATATTTGTTTTGCTCCGTTAAGTATTATTGCTAGGATGGGAGAGTGGGAAATGTAAGAAAATAATACATTACTAATTTCTATTAAAATATAGCTGACCAAGTAAGAATGGATTGCTGATGGTATGACCAGATTTAATAATACTTCAATGTTGGTGCACCAAGTATTTTACCAAACAGGCAAATTAGTATGTGTAGGTTAAGCGTCCTGTTACGAAACTTTGTAAGAAATATATGGTATTCAAACCAAGTGGAATATTAGGTTGGCTTAAATTCTGAAATCTTGTTTCCTCCTCTTTTGGTTACTTTGGTACTGAATAAAAGTGCCTTTTTTAGGCTAGCCTGAGAGCCAAAATTTGCTCCGTAACTGAGATGTTGTTTCCTATCCTCCTGGAAAAGTATACCGGTCTTACCTTGAATTATCTTAAAAAGGTTGATTTTTTTTTTTTTTTTTTTTTAATAGGAACACAATTAAAGACATACTAGTGTAGGGTATTGGGAAACTATGGAAGTGTCAAGGAAATATACATAACTCCATTTGACTGTTAGAAAATTTCAGTTTTAGTATGATGCTTACTATCTCCTGCCTTTTGAATAACTTCACTCACAGCTGAGCAAAAGCTTTGTGTTCCCTCAATTTTTCATGTAATTTTTTTTTTTTTGAGAAGTAATGATTAATTTATTAGTTGCCTTGACCTTAGCCCTCAACTAGTCCTAATCATCTGGCTTTGTGTTCTCCTCAGACAGTTTTTCTTATTCTGCAGTCAGTCTTTTTCTTTCCATTGTGCTCTCCTTTGGCCTGCCTCTATGTACTCCCTTCACCTTGCCAAGAGTTGCTGAAGGGAAACCTTATGCCTGGAAATTAATGCAACTGCCAACATCTCATATACTGAGCTTCTTCCTGCCCTTCTAATATGCATCCTCCAGTTTTAATGTTCCCCGATGACCTATCCAACTTTGCTGTTTCCAAATGCTGGCAGTTTCTCCACGCTGAAGTGACTGGCTTTTAAAATTTTTAAGTCCTAATAGCTCAGGAATGTAAACTGTAGTCAGGTGTCTCTAAATCATACTTGCTAGTTGTTGGTGTAGATCCAGCTCATAAAGGCTTTTTTCCTCCATCAACTACGTTTCTAAGGAAAATAGTCTATGCCCAAATGCACAAAATGTTTCTCTCTGAACTGAATTTCTGGAATGCTTGTTACAGTGCCCATACAGAAACTTAACCTTTTTTTTTTTTTTTAATATCACTTCAATCTTATAGGAAAATGCCTAACTCAAAGAAATTTGGTTTTCGTACACTTGGGGGCTGCTAAAACATAGCCGTTTTCTCAACTGTTTTAGTTTTTTCACTCTTCTCTAAAAATCCTCTGTTGCAGATACTTTAATTTTCTTTCTATGATCACTCTGAAGTATCCTGTGGAACTATGGCTTTTGAGCAACCTTCCTATAAACCTAAATTCCTATGAAGAACCCATAGTGCATATGTCCATATATAGAGACGTGTATTTTACAGGAAAAGAATTGTTTAATTAGAGTAAGTGAAGTTGCAGTCTGGCGACAATCTTCATCTTTCAAACCTACTTGCAAAATGAGGCGTGCGTAAGCAGCAGCATTCGTTCTTTTTGCTGAAGTTAGAAGTGTGTGTTTTTAAAAACAAAGCAAACCCACCCCAAAATCCCCTTTGCTCATTTACTGCCTGAACAAGGATTCAGGTATGGCTCTTCAGGCATCTACATTTGAATGTTTTCATCACTCTTGCATTATCTTCCTGCTGTGGCCCTTGTTTGTTTTATTTGAAACGCAAGGCATCACAAGCATGTGGATTGTAAAAGTAAATGGATAAACAGAACTTCCGCTTTCTTCTACTCTAGTTTCTATTCACAAAGTTGGAAGACAAAACCTGCAGCTGTGAGTAGGTCGTAGCCAAAGTGCACTTCTTAGGTAACCAGAAATCCTCTTTGGACAATGAGAATCTGAGGAATCAGTTTTTCATAAAGCATGTTTGATTGTAAAAGATCTCATAAATCTGCTGTCTGTTTAGGTTTTCCAACATTGATTATAAGTCCTACGATAACAAGTAATTCTAATGTAAACTGGCAGAGTTGGTTAGGGTTACCTGACTTGTTGAAACAGCCCTTCAAATTCACTTCACACAGCTGCTCGTTTGATACGTTTCCTAGCTGATGCCTTACCAAGATTCAAGCTAATTGATACTGGCAGCTTGTGTGCTTACAAGAGAAGGCTTGATCAAACCCAACACTATTAGAAGTTACTGAAATACTAGTATAAGGTTACATATACATATGCTGAAAGTTTACTCCATAAACACCTTAGAAAAAGACTTCAGATTGATCAATTGACAGCCAGTCATCTCCAGCCACCTCCAAGTATGCAAGACTCAAAGGCAGACTTTTGGGAGGCAGTCTGAAACATGAGAACTTTTTCTCTCTGCAAAGCTCTGAGAACAGAACTGCTGGCCTTCTTTCAGTCTTCTGTTCTCCCCTGTCTTTCTGATAGGGTTTTTTTTTCTTAGGCAGCCTGAAAACAGGGTAGGTGGAATTACTCAGAACAGTTGCAAGATTCCTGCTCTTTTTTTGATGGAGGGGACTTAGAGATTGCCAGAAATTTCAGAAGTTTCCTCATTGTGAAGTTAGCATTTTCTTAATGTGAGCTTTCCCAGGTGTGTGTTACAGTTCCTAGCCTACAAAATAAATACTGCTATTTTTATTTACAGATTTTTCTCACTATTGTTAGGTGATAATTTTGCTGTACTTGAGATGTAGCTTTAAGATGGAGTTTTGGTGGGAGCTCTTCTCTGTGAATGATTAGAAAGAAAACCTATCAGAATGGATTTACTCACTTGCTGCTAATAAACTGTGAAAAGTTCTCCTCTGGTATTCTGTATCATATGTTGTGTATTTTCAGTAGCAGAATTACCAAAGATCCATTGAAAGATGGAGAGAAAAAGGTGGTTCTTGTGCTTTTGATTTTTTTTTTCACTTGTATCTATTCATACAATTGTTCTAAATGTGGGACTAATATAGTTTATGCATGGATAGAGAATCTAGAGAATAAGGACTTAGACCAACATCCAACTGTTCACTGAGATGCCCAGCTCATGCAAGGGAAATTTATTAATATACTTCTCTTTTTTGTGAATTAAAAATATATTTAATTATAGTGGTAGTGGCATGACTTTTCTTCCTTTTTCTTCCCAGCCCTTTCTGTGTTATGTCTTACCCATTTTTCAAATTTTGTTCACTGTAGTTGGTGGAAATGTGGATTGGAAGCAGATAGCAAGTATTCAGGAATCCATTGGTGAAACTAGCTCCCAAAGTGTTGTCGTTGCTGTAGACAGGTATTGTATTAAATTTGATGTTGCCACCTCAAGCTTTTTAAGCAATGTTTGAATACCCTGTGCTAATTATAGGACATTATTAGTTCAGCCATATTTCAGAAAACTGCATAAATACTACCATATTAAAGTGCTTTTCAGTTTTGTGGGTTTTTTCTTTTTTTTTTTTTAATGGAACAGAAGTATTTTTGCAAGAAGGAACAGAACAAAGATCAGGCAAGAAGCCTTTTTACTGAGATAAAATTATTACGGGACAGTTGCAGAATGAAGACTGCTGTACTGTCCGGAGGATCTTGATTTGCTATACATAGTAACACATAGCAAATCTCATTTTGACTTAGTACAGGGAGCATTATAGACAGACCCTTTTTCTCCTAAATGTGATTACTGACTCCTGCTTTCCTCTAGGTTATGTAGATGTTGTCTGAAATTACCAAAATTCTTATTCTAGTCTTCCTTTCTATGAATCATATCTGTCATAACTGGATTTGATCGGGCATAATACATATATCAATACCTGTTGATAGGACAAGGGGTAATGGGTTTAAGCTAAAGGAGGGTAGATTTAGGTTAGGTGTTAGAAAGAAATATCATAAACATTCCCTGTTTATATCCTAAAGTACTGATCAGACTGGAGCGTTAATGGATCTTGCTTTCTCAGCATATAAGAAATCAGAAAACATGATTTTCTTAATGGTTGTCAAAAATTACAATCACAAAGGGGTATCATTCTGAAGACTTACAAGCATTTCTGTGATTGAGTATAGGCAGCGAGATCCGTGTCAGTTCAATGAAAGTTGCCTTGCAGTAAAACCACATAAAGTGAACTGGAGGTTTAATGTCAAACACATAATAGCTCTTTAGGTTTACAGTATTTCTCCCCACTTCATAATGGGAAGTGTTTCAGGTATCTATTTTTCAAGGCAAATAGGAATTGTGTGCTCTGGAGAAGTTTGACTTCTGTATTTCGAGCAAGACTGAATTGTTTATAAACTACTGACATTATTCATCAGTCACTGTCAATAAGTAGATAGTATTAGAAACAATGTACCTCCCAGATTCCACGCATGCTTATGGGACTTATTTTTAAATATTAGAAATAATTGAAATATTTCTGATTTTATTTTCAAAGCTCAGTATTTTTCCACAATTACTAATTGTTTTTAATAAAGAAAAGTAGTCAGGTGTTGTCTATATATATTATTAAAAAAATCTTGAATACATGTTTAATAGATGCTTTTTTGAGAAATTGTAACCACGTCTTAAACTGCACTTTACAGAATATTTACGGGATCTACAAGGTTGGATGGAAATGCTATTGGTAGGTTTTATCTTCACCCCCACCTCCCTGTAAACTAAAAAGCAGCTTTGTCTTAAACCTTGGGAAAATATTGTATTAAAATCTGTGGTCATTTAACAGTGGATTTCGTTCGCTGGCTTTGTGCTGTATCTATGGATGAACTGCTGTCTGCCACCCACCCTCGAATGTTTAGTCTGCAGAAGATAGTAGAGATTTCTTACTACAACATGGGCCGGATAAGGCTACAGTGGTCTAGAATCTGGGAAGTTATTGGAGATCATTTTAATAAGGTATCCCTGTTAATGGTTATATTGCATACTCCTTGAATTATCAATACAAATAAATTTTATTTAGAGATCTGTTGGAAAAGCACGTGCTCATCTGAATTATACTGGTTTTTCTGTCTTCTGTACAAGTAGCTTAAAACACAACAAAAATTGTAAAGCTGGAAAGGCCTGTGAGAAGGCAGAGGTACACAATATAATACATGTAAAACCAGGAATGTACATTATTTATCGTCACCTGGGTCTAGAACTGGCTGTCTTTAGTTATGTTTTCTAATTTTTGGGGGTGTTTTATGAAGCTTGGGATAAGATGTTGTTTTCTGTTCAAGTCTAAATTGACTATTTATCAGGTGAATATTTGACATGTGTTTTTATTACAGCTTGTTGAAGTCTTTGTAGACAGCTTGCTTTAGAAAATTGTAAATGCTAGGATGTATAATGTAGAAAATAGCTGGAATTGGTTAAGGATTATTGAATTGCATTAACAGTGTGCTTAGTTCTCCCTTATCAAATGTAAAGGCAACTTGGGCTGAATCCATAAGAATTCTGATGCAAGCTTACTATGCGTTTCTATTCTACATTATCAGGTTGGCTGCAATCCCAATGAAGATGTAGCTATTTTTGCAGTAGACTCCTTAAGGCAATTATCAATGAAGTTCTTAGAAAAAGGAGAACTTGCTAATTTCCGATTCCAGAAGGACTTCCTAAGACCGTTTGAACATATCATGAAGAGAAACAGGTAATAACATATAGTTAACTGAATCACCTGGGATCATAAGCACCAACTTTTGCAATTAATGTTTCAAATTGCTTTTGTAAAATCATTTGCTGGAGAATTGTACTATTATAATTGATTATGTAATTTAGTTTAAACAATTATTGTTTATTATCTTAATTTAGGTCCCCTACTATTCGAGACATGGTCGTACGGTGTATTGCACAGATGGTAAATTCCCAGGCTGCTAACATTCGTTCTGGCTGGAAAAACATTTTTTCAGTATTTCATCTGGCAGCCTCAGATCAGGATGAAAGTATAGTGGAACTTGCATTCCAGACTACAGGTCACATTGTCAGTGAGTATTGACGATATTCAGACATCGTGAAAGTGCATGTGACTTCAGAGACTGAGATTTGTTTGTCTGTTGGCTCTACAGCCTGCATAGTAAAGCCCGCTTTATGCTTTAGAACCAAGGTTTTACACTTTTCAACCAATCATCTGGGGAAAATACTTATGAAAATAATTCAATAAGATTATAGTTATCTGTCTTCCTTTATGCCTCTTTAAAAAAAAATTATGTTTGTAGCATTCTGTAGTAAAACAAGTCAAGCCTTAGATAATTTTACTTAATGTGTATGTTTTCATTTAAGTGAAGAATTTTTTTTTTTCCCCCCAGAAAAAAATATCATGTAGGCATTTTACTATTATGTGTTTGCTTTTCTTTTTCCTTTTCTGAATTGTGCTTGTCTATGGCCCTGTTTAGGAGAAAGTGCTGAGCCTGGTGGCACTATGATTTGGGTTGGGTTTTTTCTCCCCTTCCCATTCCAATCTAGATCTCAGGCTTTAAGTGCTGTAAGGGATCTCTTAATTCTGTCTCAAGATCTGCAAGTTCCTAAAACTTTTTCAGGATTGATGAAAAATGTTTTTGTCCTCAAAAGTGAGTTTAAAATCAAAGCAACGGGACCATATTGCTGAGGAAGTCCTTTTGTAGATGTAACTCCATGCTTTATGTAGCCCTCTTCAGCTCTGATCAAACAGACTAGTGTTAAGCAGTAAGCCTATTGCTCTGTTCTTGCTTATCTGGTAGATTTCCCTCCTTTAGACTAGAAGCTACCTTGATTTATTTTAAACACTTACTTACTGTCAAAATAGAATGCTCTCTAGGTGATTTTTTTGTTGTTGTTGAGCATTCATTTTTTAGTTTTTATTACTACTCAAGCATTTGACAACACCAATCAATGAACCAGTCTGAGAGACTTCTGTTGCAATCAGTTCATATTAGAATTAATAAATTTTAAAGCATGACACTTTTTTTCTTCTGTTCACACTTTTTCCCAGCAATTGTGTTTGAAAAACACTTCCCAGCAACCATAGATTCTTTCCAGGATGCAGTAAAGTGCTTGTCTGAATTTGCCTGCAATGCAGCATTTCCAGATACCAGTATGGAAGCGATCCGCCTCATTCGCCACTGTGCAAAATATGTATCTGATAGACCTCAGGTATAGTCTGTATTAACTAAATTATAAGTGCTTTAATCAACAGTGCTTTTATAAAAGAAGTACGCTAACCTTATTGGCTTCCCTTCAAGTTTCAGGGATTAATGAGAAATGTACTTTATTCAGAAGCAATAGGAGTATAAAATGCCACAGGCTTGGAAAGTATCAGCAATTTTTTTTTTCTTTTATTTCCACACCCCCCTCATCCCCATCCACACAGGTCAGCTAGTGGCTAGCTTTCCTGAGAGCTGCTGGAAATCAGTGTGTCTCAGGATCTCCTTTCTACTGAGAAAAGTTGTGAAGAATAGATAATGGCATAAGCAGAAATGCTTGATATCCTCAAAATGTTATGGTAGATCCTCACTTTCAGTGCTATCTCTGTAAAAAGAGAGTAAGAGACTCTGACTGAACTGCAAGCAGAAACTGATGCTTGAATGTATCATCTCATCAGGTTTTTTTTTTAGTTTATTTTTCCTAATATACTAAGCATTAGTTTGAAAAACACTTCATCTTCTCAGTATTATTATTTTGATTGCCAGCTCACCTGAGGTATCTGGGTGTAATACTACTACCGCAGAGATTGTTATTTACAGTCCAAATTGTGTTTTATTTTGAAGAATCTAACTCTTATGACTCTGTATAACCCTGTGTTTTCTTCTACAGGCATTCAAGGAATACACAAGTGATGATATGAATGTAGCTCCTGAAGACAGAGTATGGGTGCGAGGATGGTTTCCAATTCTGTTTGAGTTGTCCTGTATCATCAATAGATGCAAATTAGATGTAAGAACCAGGTAACAATCAGTATTTGTAATTCAAATTTTAAAAGGTTTACTTTACACTTTTAAAATAGAAACAACTCCCTTAGTAAATGTGACCATTGTAAAATGACTTATGTACTTAATGTAGGTGATATCACTGTGGGAACACCAGACTTTTTTAAAGCACCTTCTAAATAGATGCTGGAATGTAGAAATTAAGTCTGTGTTCTTTACATATGAAATGTTTATCTTCTGTTATAATAAATAATGAAGTTATGTGGTGTGATTGCATTATGTTAAATAGAATACACTTCCTTAAATATTCAAATAGTGCCTGTTTAGGATGAATAGCCGTGAAATCGCAAAGGTAAGAACTATTTAAATAGTTCATTTGAAAATAAATTTAAGTAAATTAAAATAAGAGTGACTGTTTTCCATTTATTATAGAACCTGTAAACTATTTAAAACAGCTCAGCTCAACTTAGTCAGATGCGATGGAGGCAGTTCATGCCTAGAACACAGTAAAATGTAAAAGTCAACTTCTAACTTTCCCAGCATATAGGAAGCAAGCATTATTTTAAGGCGGAACCTCAACTCTTAAATGGTCCATATGCATTAAACACCCCCCGCCTTTTTTAAAAAAGGTATTACATTGGATTAATATCCAAATCTGTATTTTTCCAGTGGCAATACTGATCCTCTCTGTTCACTAGTAAATATAAATGTATGATGTTTGATTCCATGATATGGCCCTGTTACTTATTCCATTTTAGTCGTTTGTCATAGTTGACCTGGTATTGTGGTTTAACCCCAGCTGGCAACTAAGCACCACACAGCCACTCACCCTCTCCACCTGGTGGAATGGGGGAGAGAATTGGAAAGGTAGAAGTGAGAAAACTTGTGGGTTGAGATAAGAACAGTTTAATAATTGAAATAAATTCCGATGATGATGACAACGATAATAATATTTGTAATGACAAGGGAAATAACAAAAAGAGAGACAAATAAAACCCCAGAAAAACAAGAGATGCAAATGAAAAACAATTGCTCACCACCTGCTGATCAATGCCCAGCCAGTCCCTGAGCAGCAAGTGCTGCCCCCACTGCCAGCTCCCCCCAGTTTATATGCTGAGCATGATGTCATATGGTATGGAATATCCCTTTTGCCAGTTTGGGTCAGCAGTCCTGGCTGTGTCCCCTTCCAGCTTCTTGTGCGCTCCCAGCCTTCTCGCTGCCAGGGCATGAGAAGCTGAAAAGTCCTTGTCTTAGCGTAAGCCCTACTTAGCAACAACTAAAACATCAGTGTGTTATCAGCATTATTTTCATACTAAATCCAAAACACAGCACTATACCAGCTACTAGGAAGAAAATTAACTCTATTCCAGCTGAAACCAGGACACCTGGATAAGCCTTCTGTCACATTTCCAGTTTTGCTGTGTTTAAAACAAATGTAAAATGCTCCATGCAATGAGTTGGTTTTGTTTTAGTGTACTCCAGCAGCAAAATTCTGTTGGAATCTTGTTTTGGTTTTAATTAAAGCTCATGACACCAGTCCTGCCTGCCTTCCTGTGTCTTGCCCTTCATAGTTACTTTGAGGATTTTAAAACTGGTGTTATACCATGATTCATTAACTGATTGAGGATTGCAGAAACGGTTGAAAAAGCAAAGCTGTGCTCTGATTTCATGTAAAACCTGCCTATTTTCCTTGCCTATGGCTTTTCCTGTATGAAGTGTATTCTGTTGCAGTTCTGATGCTAAATATGACAGGTTGTAAACAAATCATTTTAAATTTACACATTACAAGCCAGCTGTGCATCTGGACTCCCTTTATAGCTGGTGAAGATTAATACTCATTTCTAGATCTCTGTATTTCTTACCTGGAAATACTTGTTACTTTATTTTCGTGGTCCTTTGTAAAGAAGTTGTTTTCTTATTTTAATTTGAATTTACCACAGTTCTCTAAAGTATTTTCTGGCTGTGAAAATACTGTGACTTTTAAGTGCTTTTTAAACAAACTGATTTTCTACTTAATTTTAGTGTACTAGTGTGACTGATCCACATCAGATCAGTGTATAATGTTCTTAACAGTACTTGAGTTTGTTATTGCTGTTGTAGTTGGACATATGTGGTTTAGTACATGTATTTGTGTAACTCTTAATATATGTTGTTCTTTCTTCATTTCAGGGGCTTAACAGTAATGTTTGAAATAATGAAGACATACGGCCATACTTATGAAAAACACTGGTGGCAAGATTTGTTTCGAATTGTCTTTAGGATATTTGACAATATGAAACTGCCAGAACAGCAGACTGAGGTGAAAAAAGTGGGCGAAGATAATTTACATGAAATCTATATTTATTGTAGAAAACCTGATTAGTAATATAGCTTATCAAGTAATGTTAGGCAAACCTCAAAACTTGCATGGTTGACCATGTGGTTCTAGTTAACCGTACTTTGTTTTATTAGCATTCTGTTGGAGGTATTGTCACTTTTCTCATTTTTTTTTTAAACCGTGTATGTAAAAGGCCTAGTAGTTTACGCTATGAACAATAGAAGAATAGCATAAAATGCAACATAGCTAGATTTGTAAGAAGAGCTGCACCTTGTACACATGACGTCTGGAGTCTGAGACACATCATTTCATGGCAACATGCTCAATGAAATGAAGCTTGTAATCAGCAGTGAAGTCACAATTAGAAGAAATAAATTCTGCTTAGCTTGGTGTTAAACTATTGAGCTAGGGTTCAACGCAAAGTTTAATGTGTCAAACTCAGTGTCTCATGATGGTAAGTGCTTGTCAGTCATATAATCTGATCTCCAAGAACAGTTGTTTGTTTCTGTATTTTTTTTAAACCTGCTAGTTAGCAAAGTAAAAGTTAGGGCTCCAAGTTTTGGGCATATTGAGATATAGAAAGGAATTTCATGTCACTATGAAGCAATTCGAATTGAGTAAATAAATACATCTGCCTGTCTGCAGGGATGTGTATCCTAGAAGTTTCACTTTAAACAAAGTTGTAACTTTTTTTTTCCCCCTCCTAGAAAGCTGAATGGATGACAACTACTTGCAACCATGCACTTTATGCAATATGTGATGTATTCACGCAGTATTTAGAAGTACTTAGTGATGTTCTTTTGGATGATATATTTGCACAGCTGTACTGGTGTGTGCAGCAAGGTAGGACTGTACCAAATTATGTTAAACAATGTTAACATTTTACTGTGTGGAATGTGAATAAACAAATGCACTGTTTGTCTTTTCCAGACAATGAACAACTGGCACGGTCTGGTACAAACTGTTTGGAGAATGTTGTCATCCTAAATGGTGAAAAGTTTACCCTAGAAATCTGGGATAAAACTTGTACTTGCATGCTGGATATTTTCAAAACTACAATCCCTCATGCGTAAGATGACTGTTAATACTTACACTTTGTAAAACAGTTTAGCTAGATGACTTACTGATTTCAAACTGTTAGATATCTAATAGGTGAGGTGAATAAAAAGCTGATATATGTGGACTAAATAAAAGCAGATTTTCTTGGAACGTAATGATAAATTAGGTGCTACATATACTACTTTTGTGTTGTAAACGATAAACTGTTAAAAACTAGAAATACCATATGAGAGAGAAGGCAAAAAAACCAAACAAACCCAAAAACCCAAAACTGTAACTTGATTCAATTTTAAAATGCTGGATTTTTTTAAGAAGTAGTATCTGATTTTTTTGTCATTTTCTTTTTGTAATAGAAGATGCTATTGATACGCAGAGTTTGCAATTTGTAATTACATGTGAAGCTTTTTCCACAAAATACTAAAATACTGCAACAGTCTTACAGATTTCAGTCTCTGTGGTTGATGGTTGACTTCTATCATATGTGTCTGTGAATCTGAATCTTTTTATGAAAATTATCTTGCATATTTGGTAGCTGTTTTCCCTTCATGTTATAACTCTGTGTGAAGTTTCTTGGAACAAGGCTGTACTATTCTGAGTAGTATGTTATACATATACATCATAAAGCAGAATAACCAGAAATCACGTCCAGCATTATACCAAAGATGAGGGGGTTTTTCCCCCTACCCTACTAACACTGAGGTAAAACACTACTTGTTCTCAAATCTGCTAGTCTTAATGTTGAACTGTTGTGTTATTACGTGTCCTATGTCTGTCAACTAGTTCATAGTGTGTGCTTCTGGGTATCACCTAGTTCAGGCCTGAAGAAAACTGAAGCAAAAGGGAATCTTCTGCACACCAATCTTTCCGCTAATTTTAGAGTTATGTATCAGATAGCACTGTAAGAGATCTTCATTCGTGCTTAAAAGATAAGTTAATCCATCTGTCACTACCTCACCTACTTCGCTATGTGAATTGGTGTGAAGTAATTACATCCAAAAAATAATACTAAAATAAAGCTGAAACATCTGGGAGCTAGCAAGATTTTTTGCATTTTGGTATCTGCAAAAAATAAAATTTGAAACCATATCTCTGGATATAAAAGTCCACTTGAATCAGCCCTAACTTACTATGTCCCATACCTGGAAAGATTTTGAAGTGAATACTCACTAGCAGAACATTTGCTTTGGTTTCCACATATTATCAAAACTTAGGTTTCTGGGTATTCTTATAACTGAGTATTAGACACCCTTCTAGAGCAGCATTTTGAATATCTTAATATTTAGACACATTCAAAATACTCTTGTTGCCTTTAGCTATATCTGATTGGAAATACGTGAATTATTCCGTTTGATGTTTATAGCGCTTCTGCTTTTCAAATGGGTTATTTTTCCTAGGAGGGTATCTGACTCCTTCCACAGATTTCCATTCTTTACTTCCCATCTCCTTTTTTAATCTTTTTGTGCCTTCTTTGAGAACTCCCATTATATTATTCCTTCTTATATTTCTGGGAGGTTCCCAACTTTTGCAAGGTAAAGTAAATCTTACTTGGATTTTGTCCGTGAGCATGTAATCAGTCCCCTTTCCCATGGTGAAAGTACAGCTGCTCCTCTCCAAACAATTGTTGAGTGACACAAAACTGCTCAAAACAGTCTTTTCACTTTGACCATATTTGATTAAAGCTGAAGCTCTTTAGATGGGTAAGAAGAATTACGGTAACAGTATACAGGTATTTGTTCATATTTTTAATGGAGACTTTTTTCCATTTCTTTCTGAGCCCTAGGAGGAGAATTCTTTCTCCCTCTGGACAGCTCCTTTTTTTCCTCTCTTTTTATGGGATCTTGTTCTTTTTCTGTGACTTCTGGTTTGGCTGGCATTTCATATTTGTATTTCTTAGTCCCTCTATTAGCCTTATTTTTGCGGCAGAGCTTTTTCTGTCCTCCCAGCCTTAATTCTTTTTTCTTTTTTTTTGACAACACACTTTTAATACCCAGCTTGTTGTGGAGGCTGCCCCACTTACTTAAAGAAGGCGGCAAATGCTCCTTTGTTTTCCCATGTCTGGAAGTAGCACAACAGTTTATGTTAAAATGAAGACAGAGACAAATCGCACAGTGAGGCACACGAAAGTTTTTATGGGCAAGTGTTTTATTGCTAAATGTCTTGAAATAGTAAGATGCTGTGAATCTCTGGAGTGTAAAGTATCTTCTGGCAAGGTTTTTATTAATCTGATCAGGTAGGGGATATTAATCTCATCGGGTAGGATTACATCTGTTCTCTTTTAGCATTCATATAAAACATCTTCCAGATATTGTGTAACTTCTTCAATTTAAGAGTTGCAGCATTGGCTGCAGGGGTTCTTAGCTGCAGTACTAGCCTCTGCTGGTTCTTGGCAAGTTACCTTTTTGCAAAGAGAGATAGATGATCATGTTATTTGCTTGTTTGGAAAAATTAGTACTAGAGTATTTACTCAGCCATGAATTTCAGCAAGGATCACTTGCTAGAAGAGCCCAAACTGTATTCCTGCCAGGCTTCCACAAAATCACTCGGGTGTTGATACCTGAAGATACTAACACAGAACCACACAGAACGGCTGAGGTTGGAAGGGGCTCTGGAAGTTGTCTGGTCCAACCCCCCTGCTCAAGCAGGGCCACCCAGATCAGTTTCCCCACGACCACATCCTGGCTTCTGAATTCTCCAAGGAGGGAAAATCCACAGCCTCTGTGGGCAACCTGTGCCAGTGTTCAGTCACCCTCACAGGGAAAAAGCGTTTCATGATGTTCAGAGGGAAACTCCTCTGTTTCAGTTTGTGCCCGTTGCCTCTGGTCCTGCCACTGGGCACTGCTGAAAAAAGCCTGGCTCTGTCCTCTTTGCATTCTCCCTGCAGGTGTTTATACACATTGGTGAGGTCCCCCTAAGCCGTCTCTTCTCCAGGCTGAACAGTCCCAACTCTCTCAGCCTTTCCTCACAGGAGGGATGCTCCCCTCCCTCCATCACCTTAGTGGCCCTTTGCTGGACTCTCTCCAATACATCCATGTCTCTCTTATACTGGGGAGCCCGGGACTGGACACAGTGCTGAGCAGAGGGGCAGGATCACCACCTTCCACCTGCTGGCAACTCTCCTAATGCAGCCCAGGACACCATTTGCTTTCTTTGCAGCAAGGGCACATTACTGACTCATGTCCAACCTGGTGTCCACCAGGGCCTTCTCTGCCAAGCTGTTTTCCAGCTGGGTGGCCCCCAGCATGTACCAGTGCATGGGCTTGTTCCTCTCCAGGTGAAGAACTTTGCACTTCCCCTTGTTGAACTGCATGAGGTTCCCGTCAGCCCATTTCGCCAGCCCTTCAAGGTCCCTCTGGGGTGGCAGCATGACCCTCTGGTGTATCAGCCTCTTCTCCCACTTTTGTGTCAACAGCAAACTTGGTGAGGGTCCACTCTGCCCCATCATCAAGATCATTAATGTAGATGTTGAACAGAATTGGACCCAGTATTGACCCCTGGGGTACACCAGTAGTGATTGGCCTTGAACTAGACTTTATGCCCCTGATCACCACCCTTTTGGCTCGGCTGTTCAGCCAGTTTTCAATCCACTGTTTACTCATCCAGCCCGTATTTCATTAGCTCATTTTAATAATTTCTTCAGTTCTTCTTTTTATTTAATTTCGATTCTGTGTATAACTTTTTTTTTTAATTGAGATTTGCTGAAGGTTCATTAGAGCAAGTCTTGGCTTGCTGGCACTGAGAAAGCCAGGATGAATGCCCTCTTGTCTTCAGGAGTTAGAATTGGTCCTTCGCACAAATTACGATGATCTGGCCTCTACTGGGTCGTAATGGCTCATTATTCCAATGCCTCCTTTGACAGATAGAAGTTTAGGACTTTATAGCCCCAAATAAATTACACTGTATTTAACAACCTTTAGTCCAGAATAATCTGCAACTTGTGTCCTGGTAGCTTTCAAGACTCAATTCAGTTTTCTGCTCTACTTTATTTGTTGTCTCATTACATGCCTCAAGATTTTATCTTTTCTGATTTGTATTTTTAGTTATGTGGTCTTTAGTTGTATGGAGATCAGTAATAAGTTAATTTAGGAACCTTAACACGATGGGAAAGATCTCACTTAGGATACGCAGACAGAGATGTCCATCAAGTGTTGCCTCACACAGACTGAGGCTAAATAGTTTGAGATCATAATAATGACAAATAACTTTAATCTTACTTTGTAGCAATAGATTTGATAGAACAAGAGATGATGAGACCGCTTAGGTTATTTAATCCAATGTCCCTCAATTCTTGGCAGGCACAGCCAGCCTCAATAAGTTACAATTAACGTAGAAATTTTATGGTGCTTATGTTGAAGATCCTCAAGACAGCAACGTGCTGTAGGAAAGCTGCAGGGAAGAAGTATTGTCAGTGACTTGGTACCTCATAACAACAATGACTTCTAAGTGGAAGTGTTGAATCCTAAGTAGAAATAGAACCACAATGCTGGAACATATCCCAGACAGAGAATGCAAAACATCTCCAGACGTTCATGCTGATTTGTCCTGGGGTAGACAAATTCATTCCTTATTCCAGGTAAAGCTTAAGACAGTGTGAGAGACCAAGGCCCACTAATGGCACTAGAGCACTGCCTAAAGCCAAATCCAGTATTTCTGAGAAAAATTAATCCACCTCCACATAATCCACTTGTTCTTCCAAGGCAATTGGCAGAAACATTGAAGATCAAAAAGCACAATACTTAAAATTTTCATTCTGTGTGAAAGAATAAAATGTATACTTAAAACTTAAATTAGTTTATTCATTTATGGAAGTATCTATATCCGACTCTTTTTATGTTTGGCTTCCATTAATTTAAATTAAACAAAACCTCCACCATACTGAAGTGGACTTTTTAGAATATCAGTTCTGATTTGTCTTGCAAACTTAATAAATTTGGTACTGGTTTTGTGTTTTCAAGGCTGCTGACTTGGCGACCAGTCAGTGGTGAATTTGGCTCTGGATCTCCCTCTGATGCAAAAGAAAAACTGGTAAGCTGCTGAAATAAACAATATTTTAAAAGCTTGCAAGAGTATGGTACAAATGTGTTGTGAAGTAGAATAAGTGCGAAGTATGCTTAGTTTAAACCCATTTTTTAATTTTGATTTACTTGAAAAAAGTTTTTTCCAGATAAAGTGCTATTTAATGCTTAAAAATGGCAAGGAGTTAATAATTGAGAAAGAGCAGTATTTGTTTGCAACGAAGTTGGCTTCCAGAAGTTGGCTGTAGGTCGTTATCTGTGTGTGGTTTAGGTAATGTCCTGTGCCTGGTAGGTCTCTGTAATACTGTATTTAGGGTTTGAGTTGTTTTCTGGTTTGGGGCTTGGTTTTGGTTTCATTTTGCTCAATACTCTCTTTGATATATTGGCATGACGAGAAAATGCTGGAGGTGGAAAGTTTGCCAGTTGGATTGACGCTTTTCCTTCAAATTTTTTCTGGTACTAAGAACTTAAACATCAGTGTTTCAAATAGAAAATATGAATGATCATCAGATTTCTTAGCACTGATTGAATAAACTGATGTAAAATTTGGATTTGCCTACAAGTGGCATGCCGGTAGCTACTTTACTACTGATGAGAATTAGTTTAGCTTTTGGACATTCTCATAAGACTGCTGCATGAAGTTCTTTGTAGACTGATGAAGCATTTGATAAAATTTATTCAAGGATATGGTCCCAAATTAGCTCTGCTAAGAGAGACTGACTCCATCCATTCGTGTTTATGGAGTGTTAACATAATGTACTTACAACAGAGTGTAAATATTTGTGATGGCCAGTTCTCATTACACAGGTATTTTACATCCATGTGACTAAATGTGCTTGCTATATCTTGACTCATTTGTAGTGGTTTGATGTATAAAATATTTAATCTAAACGTTGGCTACGTTTTTAATCCATTTATGTCAAATATAATAGCATGCAAAAATGGCAAATATATTGAATGTCTTAGTCATGAATAAACTGAAAGATCCTTCCTCTTTGAAATAGCTTAACATGAATGATTTCAAAAATCTTTTTTGTCTTCAGTGTAAAAAGACACTTTACAACTTCAAAATTAACAGAATTTGTATAATAAATAGTGTTAAAGGAGATACATTTGGGATCCATTCTTTTGGTAGGACAGAATTTTTGCAGGCTTTAGATATTTCCATCTGATTTTTCAGGTAGTTCAAATATAAGGATGCATCCTACTATCTACAGACATAATATCTATTAAAAATATATTTATACTTAATAATTGAGATTTAAACTTTGGTTATTTACTGGCATGAGAAGTTGATATTGTCCTCATAGGAACTGTATGTGTAGATTTGAATTTTGCTAACACCACCATGCAGGGAATTAATGTGTAGTTGCCAGTGGCACTTACGGAACAAATGCCAGTAGAAATGCGGGGTTACTGCAAGGGACAGTAATCACTATATATAACTGCTTTGCAGTTAATGATAACATCTTTTGTATTAATTAGATTAATTACATTTCTTTCAATGAACGCTTTCTGAAATGAAAACAATAGGTATTTCCATTGATTTTAATACTTGATCAAGAGGGAAGATAATTTATTAAAAAATAAAACAAACCCCCAACGATTTGTCTTCCAAGGTCAGTGAGTTCTAGCTCACAAGAAAACACATACAACATGGAGAATCAGAACACATTGCAGGAGTCAGCTGAAACAGCTCTCTGGCAAAAGGATTTTAAATTAGAGCATTTTCTTGATATGCGTATATTCTCCTCCTCCATCATTTTACTGTGGTAGATTCCTGCAGCACCTACAAACATGTCAGTAGGAGCTTGTAATTCAGAATATTCAAGGGAGTAAAGGCAAGTAAAGATTAAAGTTTTATGATACCTCATATTGTTTGGCCTTGTCATTTAAGAGCTGTGTGTCCACATTGTCACCTGTTATAAAAGGAATACAAACTGTCACAGAAACTATTAGAGGGTTTTATTGTACATCAAGGCAGATACTGCATTTCCAGTACCAGAACCTTGCAGCAAACCTCCTGCACTTAGTCTGGTAGAAGTCAAACTAACTGTTGGCTGACATACTAAATGCTTGGATGGCATAGAAAAAAACTATGTGCAAAATGCTACTCATTGTAGCGTATGTTTGCTGTGTAATTAAGTATTTGTTGCTTGTTCAATTTTCAATTCTTTCTTAGGAGGTCATCTTTTTAGTCCATCTTTCTTGAATGCTAATATCAAATATGACTAAAGTGAATGAAAAAGTGCAGTGTTGAAACGACAAATGTCTTAAGCTATGAAGAGCACAACTCTGTTGACGATTAGCTCACATAAGTTTTCTGTAAGTTAATTTTCTTTTTTTTTTTTTTGCTTTCTTTTCAGGATACAATCTCACAGAAGTCAGTAGATATTCATGATTCTGTTCAGCCTAGATCTTCAGATGGACGTCCATATCAACCCAGCGCAGGGTCCACCATAGGTGAAGAAATGAGTAAAACCAGGCCAACAGCAAGTGCGTGTTTTGTAGTGATTTGGCATTTTTATATCTGTTCAGAGTAGTATTTAGCAGGTGTTTGATATCTTTGGTTATAGCCCCAGCTATAAATTTAGAAACATGATGTAAAGAAAATGACATTGGTTAAATTCTTGTCTTCATGTAGTATGACAGAATTCTGTTGGTCCCTTGTTGTTCCACATTTTCGACCTGGGCTTTAAAAAAATCTAGAGTTCAGCTGCTAACTTGCAGACTTTTTACCCAAAGCAAAATATTAAAAATAGTACTCTCCTTATAATGCTATGTAAATGAGCAATTTATTTTTTTCTTAAGAGCAAAGTTCTTTCTGTGCAGAATGCAACAGAAGCAATAGCTGGGGGGTGGGGGGGAAGGTGTATTTAGGCTGATTTGAAGAGAGTTTATCAAACCCTTAAGATACTTGTGCAAAGTTATGAGTTGGTGCTGAAAATGCTAATGTCTGGTGGTATTAGTACCTGCCACGAGTACAAACACGCATCAGTGATATCAGTGCTACCCTAAGCTGCCTCTGCCTGTGGGCGTTTGGACAGTCTCAGCCTCTGGTTCTTGCTGTTGCACTGATGCTAACAACAAGGTCGCTAATTTGGTGATTTTTTAGGTAATATTGAATATTTGTCCAATATATGGCAGGTGACTTTAAAGTTAGGAAATAGTTTTTTAAAACCTGCCAATTGTTAACATGGTGATCAGTCCTGGTTTTAGAAGAGTCATTCAGATGGGTGGATTCTGGGTTTGGTTTATGAATGTGCCTGAAGTTAAGCTGTTCTTCACCTTACCCCCAAAATACCTCAAAGAAGAAAAAAAGTATTGTAGTTCTTTAGTTAACAAGCAATTTTTTTCTTCCTTTAAAGAATTTCCAGAACAGAAGTTATTTGCTGCTCTTTTGATCAAATGCGTTGTACAACTGGAACTCATTCAGACTATCGACAATATCGTGTTCTTCCCAGCAACTAGCAAAAAAGAGGATGCAGAGAACCTAGCAGCAGCACAAGTAAGTGGAACCGATAGGTATCTCTCTCTTTAACAGCTTTATCTCTAGCAGATAAAGTTTCATAAATTCCTGTAACATTTTCTAATTTAAAATTTTTAGAAGCGCTTGAGAACTTCCAGCAGACTGAGATCTTTTACATCGTGCATTAAATTGCCTTAGCTGTGCTGAGGCAGCACACTGTAGAGATTAAAACCTGTATTGTTCAAAGGGATTTATGTAACTGGGATGTGGATACAACTTTTAATACAGTTTTAAGTTTAAATACAAGTGTGGATGAAAACAGAGTAGGATTGAGTTATCACAAGAGCTTGCTGAAGACAATTGTGAATTTTTACTTGAAATCTTTTTCTCTTTTTTCTTTTTTTTTTTTTTTTAAATAGAGAGATGCAGTAGACTTCGATGTCCATGTGGATACACAAGATCAAGGGATGTATCGTTTTCTAACATCACAGCAGCTTTTCAAACTTCTCGATTGTCTGCTGGAATCTCACAGATTTGCTAAAGCATTTAATTCAAACAATGAACAAAGAACTGCTCTCTGGAAAGCAGGTGAGTCAGTCACCTTGAAGAAATATTTTGTGAGAATGTGTTACTGTGCTTTCAATTGACCCAAAAATAGGTCAAAAGTACTTCGATGCTGAATGTAAAATTGAATATCAAGCTGTAATTCTATAACCCTAGAAGCCCTAAAGGGAGACCTCACCAGTGCAGGTGCAAATAGCTTTTCAATTTTCTAAAATTTAAGTTTTCACTGGGTTGCAGCTGCCAAGCTGATCCCTGGCTGTAGATGTGAGCCCTGTGCTTGGAAGCTCCAGGCACAAAAACCCCAAAACTTGTTATGCGGGTTGTTTTACCTACTGGTGTATAAGTGAAATATATGTCCTTTTGTGAAACAGATGGAAAATGGACTCTGTGTAGCGTTGTGTTTAATCTATTCCTTGCACCAAAGTCAGCTGTATTAATGTTTTTAATGGTGAATGCATAGCATGAATATGCAGCAAGCTGTCATGTGCATTGCTGTATGCATACACAGAACCACTTCAGCTTGAGTGAAGGAGTACTAATATTTAGGGTATGTTTTTTGGTGGTATGGACCTCCACTAGCACACTGAGTTTAATTATACAGTAACAGCTTTGGAAACAGTAGTATTGTAGACATTTTTATCAAAAACAAGCAATAAACCAGTTTAAGGTACGTGATTGAGAGAAAACGGTCCATTGTTCAGGTGGTTAGAATGCACGTTATGACATCTACTTGGAAGCTTATCTAAAAATGGGTGCCAAACACAATTTTGGTGCGTATATACATGAGTTACTTTTTAGCAGTGTTCTACTGTACTAAAAGTTGTGATAAATTAATTACATGAGGTGGTGGTTCTATCTGTCTACATGTAGAAGAAGTGGGGGACTGTAAGGAAAAAAGGTCAGATGAAACAAAAATCTAAATGGATGCTTGGAATTTCTCCAGGTTTCAAAGGCAAATCAAAGCCTAATCTCCTGAAACAGGAGACCAGTAGTCTTGCCTGTGGGTTGCGCATCCTGTTCCGTATGTACATGGATGAAAGCCGTACCAGTGCATGGGAGGAGGTCCAGCAAAGACTACTAAAGTAAGGTCCACGTATCTGAACCTGTTGATGTTATTTCTGATGTTAAAGAAAGTTTATTTTTATTTAAAAGGATAGACCTCTTCTGTTTGCAGCAAACTTCCTAGGGCTAACACAGTATGGTGCTGGGCACAACTGATATTAAGAGGTTTTACATTGTGTGGAGAGTGCTGTGCCTCCGCTGCTAATACTGCCTCTGCTTTTTCTTCTCATCACATGTTTTGCAGGAGAGAACAAAGGTTTTGTCACCTTTTTTTGTAGCCTGTGGGTAAGTGGGGGATAGTTAGAGCTCCTCTTTAAAAAGAAAAGCAACTGTCACCTCAACCCTGTTTTGTTTTTTTTTTTTTCCTTTCAGTAACCTCAGATATTTTAGGGAACCGATGCTATTTGTTCTCATCTGTAGAAATGAGTGCTGGGTTTCAGAAGCCTATGTCTGTCACACAGCTTTTGGCTTTTTGGTTATTCATTGCCATGAATACTAAGGTTCACCTGAATGTTTTTCGTTTACGAAGTTGTTCAAGCAAGTGTTGGAATAACAGAGGTCTTAAAACCATGGCAGTAACACAGTGAAAGTATTTTAAGGTTTATAGACCAAGGAGCAGAGCTGAAAACTACCTGGTTACATCAGCCATGAGATTAATTTTTAAAGACTGCATATCATTTTGTCACGTGCATTTTCATACCTCTCAAAGAGCACTTGATATGCTGTAAATACATGCATAAAGAGCGCGATCATATTTTGTTAGCGTATTTAATACCAAAGTCCTGGGGCTTTGGTTCTGAGTTGAACAAAATCACTGCTTTCTCTTAATCAGGCTTACAGTAGCTTTCAGAAAACGATGCTGTTCTACACCAGGGCTCTACGCTGGTATAGTTGCAAAGCTCCCTCTCTGCAGTAGAGCTCAAAATAAAATATTAGTTACTAGTTTTTGTCTTTTTTCTCTCTAGTGTCTGCAGTGAGGCTCTGAGTTATTTCCTCACTCTTACATCAGAAAGTCATCGGGAAGCCTGGACTAATCTATTACTCTTATTTTTGACTAAAGTGCTGAAGATAAGTGATGAAAGGGTAAGTAACTGTTTGGAATGGTATTTAAGACAACGTTTACAGGTTAGTAGTTCCAGACCGGTTCTTCACGCGCAGTTATGTACTCAACTGTAAAAGCTGCTGCTGCTCTGCAGGCCCTCTTTTGAGGGAATGTACATTGACACTGCACTTGACAGATACTGACAGTCAGAATGCAGAGTGAGGGTGCAAGTGAGCAATAAAAGAAAATGTGACTGAGAAAATATAAAAGATGCTAAAAATCCTGTAGAAGTGTGCATTAAGTTGCTTTTACCCCTCTCCTGCCAAGGAAGGGGATTCATGGCTGATCTTTATTCAAAGAAATAGCTCCTGTTTCTGCTTCCAGTGCTACGATCACATCACCTTGACCTTTTCCAAAGCAATTCTGCAGTAAATAAATCCATATTCACATCTCCCTCTATGTCTAACAAAACTTGGCTGAAATATTACATGAAAGAGGCCAACTACAACAAAAAACTTAACTGATAATAGCAAAATTCTTCCTCTTGAAGAATGAGAATTAGCAACGGGCTGTGTGTAGCTAGCGAGCATCTGTCAGCATATATCACAGCCATCTTAGCCTTATTCTGGCGCTGCCACCTTCGGTTATACAGATGTTTCTGATGTCACTTTCACCTTGGCTTGGGAGAGTATTTAAATGCTTTCTGAGGTGTGTTGACGCATAATAGAATAATTTCTTCTGTTTGTTTTCTCCACAGTTCAAGGCTCATGCCTCATTCTACTATCCTCTGTTGTGTGAAATTATGCAGTTTGATCTTATTCCTGAACTTCGAGCTGTTCTACGAAGGTTTTTCCTGCGGATTGGTGTGGTTTTCCAAATATCCCAACCACCGGAACAAGAGTCTGGAATAAGCAAGCAGTAGCAGCTAGTGACTGATTATTGCTCCGTTTAAAGTTTATATTCCTCAGCTAAATAAAAGGACCAGGTAGCTGAGCATTCTGTCTGGATATCCATAAAAATGGTTTCTTTGTACGGCAGTGTGTATCCAAGGGTTAATGGTACAGATGCTTACAACTGTAATTAAGGCTTGCAACACTCCAGTCCCTTTATTTCCTGATGGATTATCTCTATCGGTTTCTCTTCCCTGGCTCGTGCTGAGCACAGAGCCAGTTTTTAGCACAGTCCTCTTGTCAGCACGGGCTGCAATATCCTTTACTGTCCTAGACAGCAGTATAGCAACAGATGTTTATGGCGGGTGTGAAAGTAAAATGTACCCAAAGAACTATATATGTAAAGGTTTGAGCTTCTGCAAGAAGTACAACTCAGGAGAGCTGTATTTTGAAGGATAAAATGTTTATAGTGAAAAGAAAATGGAGATTATTGTTCATGGTAAAAGATATTTAGCAACTATGTCTGATATTCTTATTCTAAGATTTTTGCACACTCAGGCTGTCTGAGACATTGGTAATCATCCTTCTGTGAAAAATGTACAGAGATGCAGGTCTGTAATATAAACTCTTTAACACTATACAGTTCTTCCTGAATTGTTTTATTTCTGTATTATTGATTTGCTGAAAACCCGTAACACTTCATTGTTTACCAAATGCACTAGAAGTTTGGGGTTATTTTTTGGAGGTTGTGATTTTTTTTTTCTTTTTTTTTTTTTTTGTTTGTTTTGTTTCGTTGTAGCCCAGAAGTTAGTGTTGCTGACTTTTGTCAAGAACAGAGGTAGAAATATCACGACTGACAAAGCTACCTGTAATATACTTGTTTTAGGGCTTTTAAATATAACGAGCCATTGAAATGATGATCCTTCAAGGACTGGAACTTGAATCACTGCAAACAAGTCTAGGTTGTGTCTGCTGTCACATGTTTTTTTGTTCGATGTAGATTTCACTCTTATGTACAGAATTTAATGTTGCATATATTCAAGTAACAAATCTGGCATGGTTTGGGGATGGTTAAATTTATTGGAAATGTATTCATACTGTGAATCGTGCTCTGATGGTTGAAAGATGAGGTTGTCAAGCATTCTGTATTACAATGGATGTAGAAATTTTTTTCAGATGGACAAAATGTATATGGTACAGATATGTAAAGTTTTCTATGTAAAAAAAATTCTGTACAACTTTCTGTACAATATTTGGTTCTCATCTGGCATATTCTAATCAGGTTATAGGTCAATAAAGTTTTTGAACTCTTTCATCAGTGCAATCAAAACCAGTCTAACCCACAGCTACTTGTTTTACAGTGTCCTTTGCCTCTCAGACTCTCCTTTTGAAGGTAGGCGCCCTTCTGCTGAATGGGGTGTGTCTTCTCACTGCTAGGCAAAGACGGGGGGAAAAAGGATGGTAAGTATTAAAAAAAAGGAAGAAAAAACCTGCTTGTTAGGTGGACTAGTTAAATGAACCCTGTAGTGCTGCACAGATAAAAACTCAAAAATACCACATTTTGCTGTCTGGGAATTAAAATACAAATACGAAGCAGACCATGGAATAAGGGTGAATGGGAAGGAGAGGCTGGGACTACAGTTCTGGCTGCTGCCTCGCAATATGTCAGCCGGCTCAGCCTTGTCAGCCTCTTTGATCCTGTAGGTAACAGTGGAATCGGGTTGTTCTCTGGTGTGTTGGCACAAAACTCACGACTAGCAGCAGAGAGAAGCGTGAAGACGGAGAAAGAGGATGAGGGAGCCAAATCTGAGAGAGGAGTGAATCTCCCTGCAGCCCTTCACAGCAGGCTCCAACAGTGAGCATAAGCAGTTCACTGAGCTGCTGTGGAAAAGCCCGTGAAGGGAACTAAAAGCCATGACCTGTGACTAGGAGTTTTCTCATCATGTTCACTGGGCTGGAGCAAAACCAAATGGTATTTGTCAGAAGGCGGAGAATTTGAGGGTGTTTGAATTAATTGTAATTGTACAGCCTTTCCTCTTGGGCTGTATTTGATTTTTTCAGTTTGTTGCATAATGTTTAAATCTTAAACCGAAGTACTAGGCCAGACCTGAGGTCAGTCTTGTCTGTTTGACAGTGGCCAGTAATAATTCTTGAAGTATCATGTGTTCCATCCCTAGTGATGTCATACTGTTCCCCCATGCCTGCGGCAAACAGTTCTTGGTACCGTTACCAAGGTCTTCCTGATGCTGTTCTCCAGAGTGCTATTTAACAGCCATTTACCTGTTATCTGTGTCTCTGCCTAATTCTTTTTGAAATGTCAGTGTTCAAGATTCAGCATTCAGTGGCAATGAGTACAATAGAGTTTGGTATTTTGGGGTTGTTTTGGGTTTTTTTTTTTGCTTTAAACCTTACTGCTTTATTGTTCTGGTGTGTACTCCTATTTAGTGATGACTTTTTTTTTTTTACAGCATAACCTTATAGAATCTTTAAGGTTGGAAAAGATGCTGCACCTTATTTATTGCTTAGGTAGAAAAGACCTAATAGCTCTTGAGTCTTGGTTTGCTGGAAGCTGAACTCCTGTATCATCATTGCTCTCTTGTGTAGCTCCCTTTAGTTCTTGCCAGGCCAGAGCTGCACGAGCTCTGCTCTGGGTACCACGTTCAACTTGCAGCTCCCTAAACACGCACATCTACAAGTAGGATTATCAGGAAAGTGGAGTTAGGGGCAGGAAGCGGGTTCTATTTTAGTCATCTCAGCACCTTGGATTGCAGCTGCATTTATTTTGCAGATGAGACTCACGATAAAAAAAAAAAAGAAAACTAATGAAATGTAGGATAGGTGGCAGAAAGGTCCTGCCTGCGGCTGAGCTTTGGTGATGCAGAGAAAGCTGAAGGGAAGTTTGGGAAAGGAAAGATACAAAGGACCAGGAATATCCTGGATAGCAGCGTGGCTGCCACAGGGAGGACAGCTGTAAGGGAGAGGGCAAGTCACTGTGCTGAATGCTGCTGAGCCCTCAGGTTAAAGTGCATTCAGTGGCTTCAGGTCCCTGCAGAGGTGAAGGAAGCTCCAGGGGAGTGGGCAGTGTCTGAGCCCTGGACTGTAGGAAAGGACTGCCAGCCTGTGAGGGCCAGCAGCGCTTAGAGAAATCCTTGCAGTTAGATGAGTCTGGCTTTTTCAGGGTAATGCTAACTAACTTTGCAGTTGTATTAAGAGGTAAAGTTTAATCAAAGTTGAGGGAATAAAGAAAACTAAACGCAGTAGGCTATAAGATGACAGCTTCTGTATCCAGCATGGAGCTGGTACAGTGAGTGTATCACAGTTCAACTCATGAAGCACCTGAAGAGAGCCATTGGGCACCACACTCCAGGGGTGTGCAGATGATGAAGAGCAGCATGAATTGTGTAAGGTGGGCTTCAGCCTGAGTGGCTCTGTGATGGGGTTGAGCACTGCATTGTAAAACATTTTCACCTTTGCCTGCTTAAAATCATGTTGGGATTCCTGCCTCTGCAAAATTGAGACTGGAGCAGCCACAAGGCCTACACTATGTGCGTTAGACTGGGGCTTGCGTTACCCTGAGCCCTGTGTTACTTCCTGGCTGGTGCTGTTATACCGGATGAACACAATGAGCCTTTCGGCTGATGAGCCAGGAACTCGCAGTGAGCACAAGCCTGGTTTGGCGCTTCCTCTCTGGGCAGGAACACACTGAGCACAATGCAATGAGGTACAGCTCCCTCAGCCAGCAGCTCCTGCCTGCCCACAGCACAGCCCTGCCCAGGCCTTCAAGCAGGCAGACAGAAGCTTGAAGGCAGCATTTCAGTAAAGATAAATTTTTTACAAATTGTTTTGGTTTCAACAGTTGTTTTCTCCTGCTGGTTAAGCTTTGGCCTCTGGAGGGGAATTCCTAACGCAGGGGAAAGTCACAGCCTTACCCTGGTTTCACCTTGGTGTTTCAGTTCACTCTGCTCCTAACGTCTCATTTCTGGGCTTCCAGTCAGCAACTTTTCCCTGTTGTTCCTGTTTCTCTGAAGGCAGCCTTAATGTTCTACTTTGTTCATGAGTAAATGTAAGCTGAAGCAATTGATAAATTAAGAAACTTGAAGTCTGCTTTCACATTTTTAGTAACAAAATAATTTATTAACTCTTAAATCAGAACCATAAATTAAATATATGCAACACTATCTGTATTTCCAGCACATAACAGGTTAAGGAACACAAGATACATTGCTAAGAGTCATTTTTCCATGAAACTGTTTGCTGAGCTTTCATGCAGGGTAGCACTCATCACTGGATGAAAGGCAAGTGCCCTTCTCCAAGTTACTTACTCTTTTGGTAGAAACTTAAACTGTACCTCAGCTGTTGGGTTACTCTATTGCCAGACAGTTTTGGAGTGTAGCTATAAACAAAGCTAAAAATTAACTTTGATTTAATATCAAATTCACACACACACACACTCAGGGGTAAGTCCAGCTCTGAGGCTGAAATGAAACTTGTATAAAAAGTGCAAAAACTGCCCAACTCTTCCTCTGCTTCCCATGTCATGTAAGACAAGCCATCCCTGCTCTATACCTCCATTACCCTGCAGCTTCTGTTACCTTATTATTGCTATTTTAAATTATACATACAGCTCCACACCATGACCATGGAAAAGAACAAATCCTGAGAGGAGCCCCTGGAAAGTGCAGTAGTGCCAAACCCTGCATCCCCCCCTGCTGCGAGGCACAGCTGGCTCGCACAGGGCTCCGGTCAGCCATGCGCTGTCGAGAGGCCTTGCCAGCTAAGTGGGAGCGTGTTTTCGGGTGAAAGCTTTGCTGGGCTTGACTGCTCAGCCATGAACCTTTGGAGCGTCTCTGAAGTTCCTGGTCGCAGCCAGGGCTCTGTTGCGACTGTGTCAACGGAACTGGGCCGTCTGCTGGCGTCCGATGGAGCGCGCTTCAGAAGATCGTCTGCTTCTCCTAAGGAAATGCTGTCACCTGAGAGAGAGAGAGAATAATGTCCAGATGTTAAAGGGGACAAAAGCTTAGCACGTCTTACCACAGCTTTCAGTTACATTGAAGAGGCTTATTTGTCTGCAATAAATGCATAAATAATGCTTTTTAATTATATTTGTTTCTACTTAACATGTTTTTGATGATCTAGGGAACTGGGCTGGTGTAGAGCCAATAGCTAAAGACATTAAGTCTTTGATGGCCAATGCCAACAGCTCCTCCCCTGCCAGATCAACAAGGCGGGGGGGTGATGCAGGCAACCTTGGGTAGACAGGGTAGAAGGGTCTTGCTTTCCCAAAGCCTCCTATTATAGCGATAAGTCAAATCTGTCAGTGCATATAAAAAAATAAGGCCATTAAATTACAGTGTTATGGCTAAACACCTTGTATAGACAGTCCCTTACTCAGGCCAGAACTCAGAAAGGGGACAATTATTTTAACAGTGGTAGATGTAACTGTGCAAATGTGAGAAAGTCTGTACATCACAGTCTAGCTAACAACTGCAACGCAATGTCATTCTGAAATGCTTCCTGGGTAAGTCTTCATCTTCCAGCTACAAAAAAAAAAAAGCAGCCACCACAGAAAACTCAGCCTTGCCCTTCTGAACTCTACTGTTATTTAAACTCAGCAATAATACATACCTAGTATCTCAGATATATTTTAGCATGGAATGTCAAACAACAAAGTTTTTTATTTTATATATATATAAATGTGAACATAAAAAGATACAAATGTATCATTTTTCTGTGCTGCTCATTTTTGTGACTCACAGCATTTAAATTTTACATATACAAACCAAAAAAATATGCAAAAAACCTACAACAGGACTTCAAAGTGCAATGTTTTCCTCTCTGCCGTTGAGTCATGTAAATGAGGAAGTTCCAATTTGTTGGTTTTTTTTTTTTAAAGCCAGGCAGAAAAAAAATTTGAACACTTTGGATGTGCTCCACCCATCCAAAACCACAGAAATTTTAGAATTAGCGTGTTTCTGCAAAAACGTAACAGAATTTTGTATTTTTTTAGTGATAAAATATTTTACTTTAGCAATTCACATCATGTATTGGATGTATTTGGATGATTTTTTCCAAACTTCAGTTTTTCATTCTGGAAGAAATGACTTTTTAAAATTTTATTTTGAACCAAAGTTTCTCTGAGAAATATTGTTTCTTCTGTAACAGGAAAAATCTACTTTCCACCCAGCTTTAGGTTGTTTGCAGTTAGTTTTAGGGAAACTAACAAAAGCAAAAATCAAAACGCTTAAATTTCTTTTCAGTGAGACAGAGAGACCTGACTAGCTACTACTCCATTTTTAATAAAAATCAGGAAAGCAATTTGAATTAATTACTGTATTTTTATCCTTAGAAAAGAAGGTTTATTCATTATGTGTAAGCTCATGACTTTAACATTAATGCAGGTAAAACACTTCCTCAGTAAGACACCTGTTTGTAAAACTTCTGAGGCCACCTTTTCTCTCCCTCTTATTCAGATGTCATCCAGGATTTTCCCCATCAGAATCCTCAGTTTAACATTCTTAATAAAGAATATGAAAAAAATGCACTTTAGCAAAAATTACGGCTGTGCATGTATGGTACAAAAGGTAGGTTTAAGTGTGGTCTGCTTTACTGAATCTTACACGCTATTTGCCACACAGATGCAGGAGATGCACCAAAGTTCTGTCTCATTTTCCTTCCTTTATTTTCACAGCAATTCCTCTGTTGTGCTCTCCCCCCCCCCCCCATACATTTATTGAAACTTGAAAGCTGATGGTGTGGGTGCAAGAACCCAAGTCCTGCAGAAGCAGCAGCCAGGTGTGCAGATGTGAAGGCAAGGACAGACTAGAGAGTTGGGCAGAAAGGAACCAAATGAAATTCAACAAGGGCATGTGTAGGGTCCTGCACCTAGGGAAGAACAACCCCAAGCACCAGTACAGGTCAGGGGTTGACCTGCTGGGAAGCAGCGCTGCAGAGAAGGACCTGGGGGTCCTGGTGGACAACAAGCTCTCTGTGAGCCAGCAATGTGCCCTCGTGGCCCAGACAGCCAATGGTGTCCTGGGGTGCCACTAAGAAGAGTGCAGACAGCAGGTCGAGGGAGGTTATCCTCCCTCTCTGCTCTGCCCTGGTGAAGCCACATCTGGAGTATTGCGTCCAGTTCTGGGCTCCCCAGTTCAAGAAAGAGAGAGAACTCCTGGAGAGAGTCCAGCAGACAGTTACGAAGATGATGAGGGGACTGGAGCATCTCCTGTATGAGGAAAGGCTGAGAGAGCTGGGTCTGTTTAGCCTGGAGAAGAGAAGACTGAGAGGGGATCTCCTCAATCTTATAAATATCTAAAGGGCGGGTGTCAAGAGGATGGGGCCAGACTCTTTTCAGTGGTGCCCAGTGACAGGACAAGGGGCAACGGGCACAAACTGGAAAACAGGAAGTTCCATCTGAATATGAGGAAAGACTTCTTCACTTTGAGGGTGACCGAGCACTGGAACAGGCTGCCCAGAGAGGTGGTGGAGTCTCCTTCTCTGGAGATATTCAAAACCCGCCTGGATGCAATCCTGTGCGACCTGCTCTAGGTGATCCTGCTTTAGCAGGGGGGTTGGACTAGATGATCTCCAGAGGTCCCTTCCAACCCCCACCAATCTGTGAATCTGTGACAGAAACTGTGCAATCCCACATACTGAAGGCTCAGTTTTCCTCTTAGTACCTAAGGCAGGATGCAGCTCCTAAACCAAAATGCCAAATACTTTTTGTTTAGTAAGAACTTGGCAGTGAATCCAAGAGTTCTGTCACATCACAGACAGTGATCTGATCATCCTCCAAGCCTTCTTAGCCCGGTTAAAATAAAACTTCTCTGTAACATTATAAGTGTAAACAGACCTCCCTCTCTCTAGGGCCTGTCATCTCCTTTGCTTACTGCTGAAACCTTTTTGTCTCCCAAATCCTAGGTCAGATGAACTCTCCCATGGGTTAGAACCCACAGTTTTTACATAGGTAAGCTGTGGTGGGGCTAACAACAGTACACGTCAGGGAAAACAATACCTAAAGAAAACAAATTTTCTTTTTGCTCCTTTCTTAAGGGATGATATTTAGAAACAATAAAAGTAAGGGAATGTATTTGTTTAAAGACAAACAAACTGTGGACTTGCAGGCCAGAGGGCTGCATTTCCCCAAGTTTAAATATTACTGCCTTCAAAGGTAAAGCCATTAGGTCCTCAAGCAGTTAGAGGTAAGAACAACTTGCTTGCCAGAGATAATATCACAGCACATATCACTATATCAGCCTCATTTGGTGCTGCTTTTAGAAAGCACAACAGACCAGCTACAGTACAAAACTTGCTTCATCATGAATTTTAACACTTTGTATACTCCATAAAATTCTCAATTGGGCCTCATATAGAGACTTTTCTTTGGAATTGCCACTTGATAAGTCACAGCTTGTATCTGGAGGCTGGGGATAAGCAGACCTCTTTCCTTCACGTGAAATACCAGTTTAGAAATGGAGTGGTGCCTGGACTCTGGCTAAACATTGACTGTGGCGCATCCTGCCCCTAGATGAGAACAAACTCCTGTCAGCCTGCACATACCAGGAATCAGCGCTGCTGCCCACTGTAGATGCCCACAGGCTCCAGCATTCCTTTACTTAGAGGCACAGAGGAATGCCTAAAAAGTCTCAAGCCATTTAGGCAACTTCTCTTACATAGAGCAGGGTCTCAGCCACATCTCTCGTGCTCAAAGCTGTGAGAATTCTCTCTTCTGCATCTGAGCCTGCTCTTGTTTACAGAGTTAGGAACATGCAGACATTGACCACTTGACAAAGTAGCTGCTGGCTTGCAGAGACTTCATCACCCAAAGTACTCACCAAGCCCACACCGATGGGAATGGGTTTTTTGGATGGCTGAAAACAGAGAGGGAGGCCCGACTCCAACAGGTACTAATTTTGCAATTAAGAAAACAATTCTAGGGTGGCTTTAGGATTCCTGCATCAGTCCCATAAAAGAAAGCGAACTACTTTGCCAACAGGATCAGCTCTTAAAATTTATCACAGCCTGTAAATTGCCATCTCTTGGTCATTTAAAGGGAAGATTACAAGTTAGAGTTCCTTAGTTACATACGGAGTTGTTTTCTCCCAGCAGCGTCTCCAAGTGGAGGAGAAATAACAGTCCTAGCTGTTAGGAAAGCAAGAGGATGCCACAAGAGTTCTATCAAACTGTTAGGGAAAAGGAATAAAACCACTTGGCTTCGGGTTTTGTTTTTTTTTTTTTGTAAAAATGTCACTGAGCATGAGGAGGGAACAGGAACGCAGGCAGCAGTGCAGCCTGAGCAACCACAGCTGAGCAAAAGGAGCTCTTGTTCCATTTCCAAGAGGCCCATACGCTAAGGATGAGTGATAGTTCCCATGTGTTCCAAAGAACAAGCTACACACACACATATAAATATATATATACACACACAAAAAAAAGTTATGTATATCTAAAGGCTGAAGCTCTGGAGACCATGACAAACAGAAGGCAAACAAAATAAAAAGTGTCATTCACACGATACGAGCTGAAATTATAAAGAGGTGAGAAAGAAGCAAGGGCGGAGAAGTAAAAGAAGTTCACATAGCAAAAATGTTTGGGTGGAGTAAAATTGGTAAAGCATTTGTTTAAATTATAGACGAAATGAATATGAATGGGGGTTTTTTTTAGTGACTTAAAAATCACAGCGAGATGGCTAAAACAAACAAAAAAAGGATGAAGTGCTTGTAAGAGTACCCATAGCAACAGAATCAGAAAAACTGTCAGCATCAGTACTCTCATTAAGTTTATAAAAAGGATACTGATACTGTAATTGCCTTGACAGCCTAGCAACCACCTCCTAAAAAAAGGGAGATTTCAGACACATATGAAAATCATTAGCACAAAGTGTATTGACTGGGTCATAATGCCTGTGAGAAATTAAAGGCCATTAATGGCTGCCCTAATTGGTACCTCATACACAAAGTGGATCTACATCAGGCAGTTGGCCTACGGAGAAGCTCTGAGAGAACTCCCAGAGTTTTATGTATTATATGCTCACAGGATATACATAATAACTGCAATTGCGTGTTTCGTGAAAGAGGTATCAATATCAACCTCAAATACTGAATGATCATTCATGTTAACAAACCAACAGAAAATCCAAATCAACTAGAAACTAAAGTACTTCTTTATACACAATTTTTCGGCATATCTTTATGCTGGTCAGACCACAGACATCAGACTCCTAGGAAGGCTGATAAAGCCAAACACGCAGCGTATTAACATTCATCACTCAGGAGTTTTGTTTCTTTCCACTAACATTTCAGCTACACAGCTGGATACCCACATCCTACTGTGAGCAGCAACACATTGCAGTATTAAAAGTGTTACAGACAGGACAAGTATGAGCAGCTGATCAGACAGGAATTAGCGTATCTTTTCCTATGACCCTCCTCTAAACTTACTCTAAAAAGCTGTGTTAAAGTTTGCTGGGGAACCTCTTGCACCAGCTACACAACTCTATAAATAATTCGTATGTTTGAGCCAGTTGCTCACTGTTCAACTACAGGCAGTCTATTAATATTTGTTCCTTTAATTATTGTAATTACTTTATATTAATATTCACTGCATCATCTCTACTACACAGAGCATACCCAAGTAAGCAGATTTCTGCTGGAGCTCAGTCAGTCTGCGCAATCGTTCCTCATTCTTGCCTTTCAGCTGATCAACATTGAGGCTGAAGTTTGAGTGCAAAGAAAAGCCGTCAGGCTGTAGCAACGGTGTCTGGTTCGGTGGAACATCCTCCTGCAGAAAATCCAAAAATGCACAGATCCTTCGGTTAAATAGCGTACTTTTTAAAAGGGCAAATAGCTATGTATGTAGCAGATACCCACTGTATCTGTATTAGCCAGCCACTAAGGAACCACAGGAACTGTCTAACACCATTAGATCTGTGGTCTGCCTTCATATTTAAGCCAATCCTGGTTATCATACGTACAGCGCGCTCTAACACTTTCTGCTTTATTCGTCTCCTCTCCCTTGCAGACAGTGGAAGCTGTGGTGATAAATTAACTTCTCCTAAGGCAGGAAACGTTTCCCCATTAGCATCTGGAAAAACAGAGGTGAAATAATTTTCAGAGAAATCAAAATACTAGACAGTGTTCAAACTTGTTTCTGTTTTGAAATGAGCCAATATATTGTATTTGATATAATCACAGGAATCAAAGGAATGTATTCAATTACGACATCTTGCATGAAGCCAGTGACAATCCAGATGCAGACAAAAGAATGAGGTACCATAACAGCAGCAAGGGATGATCTTCAAGCAGAGGCAAAGAATATCCTGAGATATATATTGAGATCTCTCTTATCTAGAAGATAAGGCATTTCACATCCTGCAAATCCACCACCTACCTTGCTTCCGTATCTTTATAACTAGACTTTTAAAAAAAAACGAGTACTCAAATGAGTATCTCTGCTTGAAAGAGAGAACACTAGGCAAACTGGAGGCATAAAAAGATACAAAATAATGTAATAAATTATGTATGTAAATATGTTACATGGAATATGATAACATAACCAATGCCTTAATCACATATTCTTAGTCATATCTTAGCCTTTTTGTGTTATAAAGTGTTAGAATCTGTTCATACAAAAATTCTGATTCTGGAAACTACTTCAAATACAAACTGTTTCAAACAGATACTCTTCCCCTCTCCAGGACCAGTAACCACTGCTTGGGGGCTGCTTTATGGCTTTGCCACTGCCTTGGTGTGGACAGTGGGCTCTGTTTTCTAGTTCGGTCCCTCTAGTACCTCCAAGAACAGAGCCTCCCAGAAAAGGGCTCTGCTTAACAAAATCAGTACAGAATCCATTGCCACTCGTTACTCTTTGTGACAACAAAGTCACCTTTTGGAAAGGCTCTTAGTCTAGTATGACACAAAGTTAAAAAAAAATTAATGTGTGTAAATATATTGATATACACACACGAACACACAGAATACTTAATTCTGCACCATTTGTCTGAAATGACATGCTGTGACATTAAAAATAAACCCCAACTGCAGAAGGAATGGGTTTTTCATTTCCTAGCAATTTGAAAATAAATTATTTTATATCATTCAAGAGTTTCAGAGATCTTCAAATGAAATTTTAAAAGTAACAATTAAACAATTATTTTGGTTGAAAACTGAAATACTTGCATTTGAAAAATAACTTTGATATCAAGGAAGTTCAGAGAAACAAAGACAGATATTCTTTCATATTAGCAGCTGTTTTTTCCCCTAGAAATAAAATTTTTATTTCCCTCTCCTCTTTTCCCTGCCCCAGTTTCACCAATGCTCTCATCACAAATGTTTCAAGTAAAATAAATCAAAGCATAATTTTGAAATGGTATGTGGCTAGCAATCCACTTATAGAATTCTAGTTACAAGATCAATTGAACTTCATTATATTCAAAATAGTGCTATTAGAATACAAAAACCGTTTAACCACGTGAATTTATCACAACAGAAACAAACTACAAGCTAAAGAAGAATTTATTTGTACCTTTAGTGTTTCATCAGTGTAAAATGCTACCTGTTCTTTCAAGCACCTATCATTCAGATACTGCTATGCAGATGTGCTTTCAAATCACTGCATTAAAACTAATGAATTCTAGGGTTTCAAATGAGGCAAAAAAAAGGGAAAAAGAAATTGATAAAGCTCTTTATTCCTAACTGCCTCAAATTGCTGAGCCCTTGTAGGTAAAGACAAGTTCGTTTGTAATGCTGACATCTATTACAAAATTGAGTTAGATGTTAAAACCATGTCAAAATAACCCTGAAACAGAGGGTAGCGTTACACTTTTCTTAGGAAACAAAAAACATGTTAAAATACACCATGACTATTTCACAAAGGACCCTCAGACAATGCGAGCAGCACAAGTCACAGAGAAGACAGCCCACAGATAATGAGAGGTTTTGGTTTTCATTTCAAGGATGGAAGTCACCAGATTCATACTCAGAATTTTAATGGCTATTTCTAAAGCCCAAACAATGCAAAAGGTAACAAAGTTTTAGTTAGTGCTTACAGCTCAGTATTGGGGAACATGTTTTTCACCAGAGTCATAAAGGATCTGGGGAAAAAAAGAAGAAAAAGAAAAAAAGGGGGATGGAGGGAGGGAATAGTATCTTAAGTTAACTCCATCACCTCACTAAGCTGCAAGAATCAGCTGGATGGGGAGAGGAAGGAAATAGGAGAGAGGACCATACATATCATGAACCTTGTGAAGGTGGCGAATAAAAGCAAGGAGCACCCCATTACACAGCTGGCAGATTCAGAGCAGATGAAAAAGAGATTGTTCACAGAAGGCATAGTGTGGAAATTTATCCACACAACACTGCTGACGGTAAACAATTAGAGGGATTCAAAAATGCCGATTCCGATTCCTGAAAGACAGCCTATTAAAGACCCAGCTTCGCAAGACTTATTAAATGCAAACACACAGCATTTGACTCAGGAAGCCTCTGAGCTACAAGTCACTGGAGGCTGGATGAGTACTCTGCAGTGTTGCTGCATCTCTGCCCTCTGCCATTACACCCTTCCCCACATGCCTGTGCCGGCTGCTGTTAGAGACTGGGTATTTGGCCAGACGCTAGACTGACGAGCTCTCCTAAAGCACCCTTTCCTCATTTGGGCTATAACTAATACATAGCATTTCCTAAGCTGAAGAAGAATATATTGCAGACTACAGAGAGTGCAAATGCATTGAACAAGCCTGAAAGCCCCCTCCTGTGCCCTTCCCAATGCCAGGTTCTGCCCTCTACTCCAGGACTTGCACGTTAACAGAATAAGCTTGAATACATTTCAAATGAAAAATTCTGCTTTTAACCAAAGCCAGCAATAACAATCATTGGTATATAGAAACATATCTAGTTTCATTAAAAAACACTTGCAGGAATCCACCACATCTCCCCTACAGCAAAGAATAAAACCTTGTAAGATGATTTCCTATATATGACTGAAGATAATTTCAAGGTACTGTAATGCCTACTAATGGAAAATAATGCATAGAGGCCTGAGCTGGTTGGGTTTTTTTAAAAAAGAGAAGATAAGTTCTAGCCTTATTGCTTCTAGTGACTGGGAACAAAACACATCTGAGACAATGCTTTTTCATACATGCATACAAAGGTTGAATAAAGAGACGTAAGTCATAAAGACATAGTCCTCTATCCAAAAACCTTAAGAAAACTAAAAATCATCTACTTCAGATGAGTAAGAAATGACAGGGTTTGCAAGTTATGTGAGATAAAGTAATGTGTGAACTACAGAAAAGTGAGTAATTTAGAATGAATCACTATTTTACACTCATATAATCATCCTTAAAATCGAGCATGCTTGTAAAACAAAAGAATAAAAATGCAAAGAATTGCTGGCTGCCCAACACTTTTATTTTTCACTATGGACAACTTGTAATTCTAAGCTGTGATGGCTAATATATCATCTTATTTTCTGCAGAATAATAGAAGAGCACTGCATATTCTACCACTGTAAAACATTTGCTGAACTAATATTAGCTTTTCCTTATCCAAAGCTGGGAAGATGTCAAAAAAAGCTCCTTGACAAGGCTAACATCCCAGTCACAACACAATGAGCACGGAAAGATGCTTTCTTATGAAAAGACGTGAAGTGGTATAAGGCAAGTAAGCAGCATCATTAATTTTAGGTGTGACCTATACAGATTTATTACAGTACAATTCAATAAGGATCTGCATTTTAATTTGGAGGCATAATTTTCTAATACTTTAAAGCAATCCAATAGCTACACCCACTGCAACTTTTAAAACAGTAATAATCATTTTAGAGACACATCATTAGATTAAATGACATGTTTGTACATCTATAACATGGTTAAGGGGAGTTAGAAACTCACCGATAAAAGCGCTATCCGATTCCAACAGTGAATTTTTCAAGAATTCATTAGATTCATTCCTGAACTACAAAAGTGAAACAGAAGACATGCAAATTCAGATGCCTCAATACCTTTCTGGGGCCAAATTATAATTAATGTAAATTAATTGCCAAACTTCTGCAAAGCAAACAGCAGCTCTACAGTGTTCTGTGCTGTTCCTTACTTTGTGGCTACAAAAAACCCTATACATTTTTAAATAACTCATGTTCTCTTTAAGCATTAGGGTTTTTTTCTTTTCTGTAGTAATCCCATTTGCTGAAATTGCCTTCACATGGCAACCGTTGTGGTGATTTGTGTAACACTGACATTTCCATCAAGAAATACATCCTCATCGCTCTCCTTGAGTTTCAGAACAGTCAGCACTAGGAAGTGAGCTGTGCGCCTAAAGGTTTGTATGAAGTATTGATCAAATGAAGAACAATTCCTTATGTTTCACTTATCCTACCACAAAATCTTTCATAAGTGCTAAAATAACAAATTTTTTTCATAGTAATAACAAGCACTAAGATTATTACTTCCAGTTCATTGCCTAGTTGCAACCACTTGTTACAGAAATTCTACTATGGAATAATTTGTGTTGAAAACCATTCTGAAATCAAAGCAGGAGAAACTCTCAGAGGAAACAGAACAAGAGAAAACTATTTTTTTTACTGCAAAGTATTGCTCTGAAGAATTATTTCAGGCAATAAATTACAACTATAAAATGTATTAAGGTGATTTTTTTAAATAAAAAATGTTTTATTTCTGTGTGTAGTTACAGTATTATCCTTGAGGCTAATAGCTTTGCTCTTGCACAGTCTTCCATTTTGTATGGTTTCACATTCCCATGAGACACAATTGATCTCTGTTATTCTGTAGTTTGGGTTAGCACAGAATTCCAATTTGATAGCACTTTATTTCACTCTTTTCACCAAGTCAGAAAATAAGCATCCCATTTGAGACAGCGGATCTAATTATTGACTACCACATGCATCACTTAAGCCACCTGAATTCAGAGCAAATGCTTCTGGCTTGGCTTTTTCTACTAATTCCCACCCCCAGCAGCAGTCTAACATCATACGAATATAAATTAAGTACAAATGAATATAAAAAGAAGGGAGTTAAAGAATCAAACTATCTCTATATACAAAGATAAGCAACTTGACATACAAGTTTAAAGAAGCTGCTATTCATTGTATTGACAAGCAAGATAAGTAAATAAGCTTGCTGTCTTGTTACTTAAGTGTAATTCCTCTCTCCAAATCTGTGAAAGACAGTATTTCTCACGCTTGAAAAAGGCAAAAGTAATATAATAAAAAACCTGGTTTATTCTTACCAGTCCCATGGTTTGTGGGCTACCGCCAGAAGCAGAATCATCTGGAACAACAAAAGCCACATAGACAAGGACAAAACAAGAGCATTGACATAAAAACAGTTAATATTAAAACATACTAAAAGTTTTATCATATTTGTTGTGGTTTAACCTGGCTGGCAGCTAAAACAACCACACAGCTGTTTGATCACTCCCACCCCCAGTGGGATGGGGGAGAGAATTGAAAAGTAAAAAAAAAAAAAAAAAAAAAAAAAAAAAAAGTAAAACTCATGGGTTGAGATAAAGACAGTTTAATAAGACAGAAAAGGATAATAATAATAGAATATACAAAACAAGGGATGCACAGCATCCGAGTTCACCACTTGGAATCAATGCCCAGCTAGGTCTCGAGCCAAACCACCTCCAGGCCCACCCCCCAGTTATACACTGAGCATGACATCATATGGTATGGAATATCCCTTCGGTCAGTTTGGGTCAGCTCTCCTGGCTGTGTCCCCTCCCAGCTTCTTGGGCGCCCCCTGCCTTCTCCCTGGCATATAAAGCTGGGGCAAGAAGAAGGAAGGGGGGGGGACGTTGGGAGTGATGGCGTTTGTCTTCCCAAGTCACCGTTACACGTGACAGAGCCCTGCTTTCCTGGATATGGCTGAACTCCTGCCTGCCCATGGGAAGTGGTGAATGAATTCCATGCTTTGCTTTGCTTGTGTGCGTGGCTTTTGCTTTACCTGTTAAATCGTCTTTAACTCAACCCACGAGTTTTGTCACTTTTACCCTTCTGATTCTCTCCCTCATCCCATTGTGGCGGAGTGAGCGAGCGGCTGCGTGGGGCTCAGCTGCTGGCTGGGGTAAAACCATGACAATTACACACATTGTAATGAATATTGTTTAAACATTTGAATGCCATGTTTATTCCAATTTCCTTATGTCAATTTAAGTAGAATTAGAGAAATCAAACAGAACTCAGTAGTAAATAATTTCTAAGAACACTGAGCATGTGTGAGCCCTTCTTAAGGCTGGATTCATCAGTTTCTCCCAAAGAGCAAACATACTTTTCACACTAAAACAATATTGTTCATCGCTAATAAAAATCAATCAATTCCCATCTTGTTCCAAACCTGTTTTGTTATCCAGAAAAAGGAAGCATAACTATTTTTGTGGGCACTGAAAACCAACATTTCAAGAAGATATCTCACTTCATTAAATGCTAAAATTACACTAAGTTGTGTTGAATTCTGAAAAAGTTCTCTATACTGCAACAGTCAGAACTACTTTTGTGCTACGTTTACAACAATATTGTAAGCACTTGTTATGGAAAGGTCATGCCCAAGTGTTGACTGAATAATGTAAAAACCATCAATTTGTGGGAAAACACCATGGTTTAAGCCATCAAAGCAACACTTTAAGGCACAAAAGGTTGCTGCATGAATACTTGGTTTTTCTCTTCTACCCTCTTATGTTTCATTTGCTGGTACCTTAAGATCTTTATTATTTGAATTACTGTATCTTAAACAGCATCCAGTCACACAGCTAGCAAGAAACGTTTTTTCATCATATGTTCTGCACACTGCTGAATCCTAATGTAACTGGAACATGGTACTGAGAAAACACACTAGGTTAAGTAACTTTAGATGAAAAAGAATTTAAACAGAAACCTACTTTCCAAAGTGCACCAAAGAACACAAAGCTGATGGCCTTCTTACTATAATAAAGATTATCCTCCCCTCCCTAGCATAAGTATTTTGGTGTTCTTGCCATCATCTTCACACATTAAATTTTATACATGTCACATTTTTCTTATATTAAAAACATTTGTGAATTAAAAAAAAAAGAGTGGAAGTTAGTGGTATTCAGCATCCCAGTGGTTGCTAGTGCTAACCTGCAACACTTTAAACTCCATCTGAACTTCAGAGCTAGTACACAAAAAACCCTAATAATGGGGAGAAATCTCTTTATCAATTTTTGTTTAAATTTGCTATGATCCAAGTAGGGAAAAAAAAATGTATCAAATTTCAACAACTAGAGAGCCAAAAATGAATTATTTCTTCCATAATTAGGGATCACCTGAACCACGTATTTCCTGACCCCACTTTGGTTTTTGCCGTTATTTTTAGTGGTCTATCAAGACCTAGACTGAGAGAGTCTGGAGTCTTATTTATATGTAGCGAAACTAAACATTACAACAGTTTTGTAGTTAAAACTCAGGGATACTAAAAAAAAAAAATATTTATTCTATATTCCAGACAGCAGCTTGCCAGGAATAGGCACGTTTGTGTAGCTAAACAGTCGTATTTATATTAATGGAACTCAAGATTAATGATGTTCTCCCCTAGGTGGGACATCTCAACAACCAATCTGAGTAGCAAGGAGGATTCCTTGTCACAATAAACTGTTAGATCAAATCAGTCTCTCCCAAAAAGCAAACATACTTTTCACACTAAAACCATATTGTTCATTGCTAATAAAAATCAATCATTTCCCATCTTGCTCCAAACCTGATTTGATTCTCTTGGCTTCTGTCAGGGTGTAATAATCAGAGCAGGAGACTGCAGAAAGCCCCAAGAGTGAATGTACACTCAACATGCTAAGCACACTGCATTTGCAGCTTTCAAAGAGAGGTTGAACTAGGCAGTGATCACTTCACAGAAGAAAGTACTTGTCCAAGGATAAAAATCTCAACTCTAGAGAGCACAGAGAACCATCCTGAAAGTTAAACTATCATCCCATGCATGCTGGAAATACAAAGAAGCAAAACTGAAGTTACTCCTCTTATTTGGTTTAAGTCTTGAAATAAAATATTTAATAAGACAGTTTTTTATTTCTTGCACCTCTATCTAGCAAACTCAGTCAGCATGCAGCTGACCTTCTGTCTAGCATCAAAAACCATAGCACACGGGCTGTCACTCCTCCCAGACTGACAACCAGCCCACTCCTGATACGCTACTCCAGTCAAGCAGAGCCCAGCACTGCAGGGCAACATCAAACCTGCTCCCGTTCGTATCCCTCCTGTCCCCCAAAATAATCATCCAGAAGTCTGTAAAAGACTGCCTTATTTATAGAGACACAGCAAGCATTTAAAACATTTGGGACCTTTAAAAAAATCATTAATTTCTCAGGTTAAAGTTCCACTAATAGTCCACATATTTCTCTTTTACATAAAGAGGGAAAAAAAAATAAAAATCATATCAGAAGGAAAACAGCATATAAATCATGTAAGGTAAAGAACACTTATACATAGCATGGGAAAACAGGTAAGCTTTTGCCACTACAGTCTAATAATACAACATTTCACCCACTGTACAAAAATACATACTGCTTTAATTAATCTTTCTTTCTGCCATAAATCAGACAATAAAACCACTCATCCATTTTTAGTGAGAGGAAGATGATGAACTTGTCTCTGAGGAAAATAAATTCGAAATAAAGAGATAGATGGCAACGAATTAATTCTCTTGTTCAGTACACAGTGACAGACTATAAAGTTAAATGATGTTGTAAAGCAGCAGGAGAGAGAAAGACAGGAAAAGCTGCTCAAGGATCCTCTAAAAGCATCAGTGGAAAATAATTTTAAAAATCAACTGTTTGTCTACCAACTAATCTAAATTGTCCAACCAAATCCCTCTTTAGGTTGTCACTATGTCAGCCTGCATTATCCATTTAGCATTAGCATATGTCTAAAATGACTGCTTGTCCCTAAAATTAATCAAAAAGGCAAATTTGCTTTCTAGCTGGTGGAGGTTCCTCTCCAGATAACATTAAATTAAAGCGTTCTCAGACTGCTCTATTGAAAAAAATATTCTAATGGCAGAAAAACAAAGCCAAACCCCACACAGATCTCAGTTGAAGCTAGGAAATTATTTTTCACCATTTCAGACAATCTCCAAGACGACAACTAAAGACAACCCTATATATTTTATTTAGACATTAAATGATATTCAAGAGCACGTAATTAACACAGAAAGTGGTATAGATATGCTTGTTTGCAACTGCGATGTTATGCAATAAGCAATATTGCACACATTGCTTCAACACCAGCACACCTCTCCAAGATGGAATAGGAATCATCTTTAACACTCACCAGGGTACCAAACAAAACACACTGCAAGTAACTGTCACCCTTCAAATCTTGCATCAATTTTATTAATTTTACTCACATAACAAGTAACACAAACAAGCCTCAAAGCACAACCGACGATAAGTACTGGCATTCAGTTTTTCTAAAGCAGTATGGAGAGGCATAACTATTTTCCTGTCATATGTGTTCGGTGGTTTTTATGCCAAACTTTCACCTCATCTTTAAAGGCTAAAAAAAAGTCTAAGGAGCAATCTGAAATTGTACCGGTGTCTGTGGCAAGAGTGGGTCCTGCAGGGGTGGCTGCTGTGAGAGGATACCAGGGGCTGCCCCGTGCCAGGCACTGCCGGTACCACAACAGACCCACTGCAGGACACAGCTGAGCCCAGTCAAGCTTGCAGTGCCTCTGTGAAAACATATTAAGAAAGGGCAAAACAAAGCACAGCAGTGAGGAGGGAGGACAAAAGTGTGAGAAGCAGCCCTGCAGACACCAAGGTCAGAGCAGAAGGAGGGGGAGGAGGTGCTCCAAGTGCCAGAGCAGAGATTCCCCTGCAGCCCCTGGAGGAGACCATGGTGGAGCAAATGGAAAAAAAAAAAAAATTAATCCATTAAAAGCAGACCAAGGTGAAGACAAACTGGCTGCATTTTAACCAGTTCACAGTTTCAAAGCCATCTACTTCCTCAGTGAGAACTGAAGAAACGCCACAAGGAACTTACCTGCTTTTATCACAAATCAGCTCAAGAGTTTTACTGCTCTGTAGTTTTCTTTAAGAAACAGTAACCAAACTACTTTTCTCTTGCATTTTTCTGAAGTACAAAGCACTAGTTAAATTATTTTCAGGGAACACAGAAACAGTGACAGTAATTAAAAAAAAGGCATTTTTTTAATGCTTTCCATTATGACAGAACCTTACTGTTTTGTACTGCAGTGCTAACATTGAACTTGAAAGTAATAAAACTAGAGCTGGTGGGTTTTAATTCTTATCAAACACAAAACAAATAAACAAAAATCATTGAAATTATCTCAGACCATTCATTGCTTACCTTCTGTTTCTCTCCTCATTCTCATTCTGTCAAGTTTCTTCTGCTGCTCCCTCAACAGTGCCTGCTGCTGGATCTCTAGAGTCTGGTCATCTTTTGGAGGATCAGGATACATGTGCCTCAAGCCCATACGTGTTTCAGAATCTAGAGCAAAGGTAAGACATTTAAATCTTTCCCCAAACCAACGTTTCTGAAAAACATCTTTAATGAACTAGCTACAGATACAAAATCATAGAAAACATTAAAAATAATGCTGGCAATGGTCAACAGGATGAGCCACTTTAGGAATGATTTTACAATTTTCCTATATTAAAAAAATATTTTTTGTTAAAGGAGAAACAGATAGTTACACACAATCATAATTTATTGCTGGATAAAAAAAAAATCAAATTCACTCTACTTTCAGTAGCATCATAATATCAAACGCATAAGAAGTTTAAGCAGCAAGGACTGGAAGCTAGGCAAGTGCTCTGGTAACTCAGCATTACAATGCCGTGAATTGTGAGCACTTGTAGAAATGACCACACAGAGAGGTGTACACACACACACAAAATACTGTCCACAGCATATGTTGTGTATTGGCAGTATCTGTGAAGAGGCTGATTTTTATTTTTGCCTTTAAATCCTGAGCAGCATGGAAGATGAAGGAAAAGGACAGATGTTTCACTGCCTTGCTTCATCAATAACAAGAAGATCTACCTGCCTTTGTATTTAAGTTCATTAAATTCCCAGATATTCTGTATATTGACAGGATCTTGTGCCTCCTTTGACGAAGGCCGCTTTACTGGAGCCTGCAGACGAAGCCTGGCCATCTCAAATATGTCCTTTGGATTCTTCTCTCTCCTCCTGCTTGAAAGATTTGTAAAACAAGCAGAATATAATTTAACACTGTAATATCAAGGAGTTGCATGGAAATATAATATTGATAAAGTCACATCTTTTATCCTTAAATAAAGCTATCAAAACAGGAAAATAAATGTGAAAGTAATTACACTGCATATTATGTTATAAAAAGGGATAACCTACTTAAAATAAAAACAAACTCATATTTTATGGAGTGGAACTAACACTGATGATCTGATGAGTCTTTTCCAACTAACTGGTATGATTAACTAATACATTTTGGAATTTTTTTTTTCAATAAAAGGGGTATGATTTTCAAGAAGAAAGTACTTCCACAGCACTATGTTATCCATAAGCATACTCATCAGCAGTAGTACTGCAGTCTACAGGTAGAAATTATGTCCCAGGAAAAAAGGTAATGAGATAAAATTCTGTCTTAGACATCTGCTTTGGACCACTCTCCAGGACAGAGTATTGCACCTCCAATCTTAGCACTATAGCCATTCTTACACTACGCTTTTCCAGGATTCTTGGAAAAACTCCATACACATTAGAAAAAAAAAAAAGAAAAAAACTTTATATACAAGTTCTATCTTTATATTTTCATTTCACTCATGTATATTAGCCAACTAATACTAGCTACTAATACACAGTAGTTCTGAGCTCCTGTGTAAAATCTAACTTTTAAAATTGAAGATGACATTCTTACCGTGCAATCGGTACATCATCATCACTGGCCACATTTAGCAACTGTTCCTGCAGTCGCCTCTCTTCGCTACGAAGCTGTTTCCTCATCTCTGATAATTCATTTATCACATTCTTTCTTTCCTCTGGAATTTAACACAAGTAATTTAAAAATAAAGAATGTCAGAGACACTTTTCTGCCTACCTCATAAATGTAAGGTGAAAAAAAAAAGATAATTAACTGTTAATTAAAACAAGGATTATACAAACACAAGGATTGCAGCATTTCATACAGTAGAAATTAGGTCAGTTTGTATTTTGAGACAGCAGAAGGACCAGATCCCCCTGAACAGCAGAAAGCAATCCAAATTTCAACAGAAACATTTCGCTGTATTTAAAAACAGAAAAGCTATGAAATACCAGCAAATGGACACTGCCAGTAAGTAGCCTTATTTTGAAATTAGCAAATCTATACAGTCCTCAGAGTCCCAGAGGCAGATGATGGGAACTGAGGTGCTATCAACAAGCACACAACCTGTTTCTGGACTCAAAAGTAGGGTATCTGCTCAGTGCAGATTCTCTTAATTGTTCAAGAGTTCCAGCTTCAACACTTACTTTTAGTATGTGCTTATGTTGACTTTTTAGACCTACTGTGAGTCTAAGCTGGTTTTTTTGTGGTTAGGACAGCATTCCTCCACAAGTTAGAACAGTTTCATAAATTCCTTGTTTTTCCAAATAACACACTTAATAATTTGATATTTTACTGACTTTTAGTCTTAGCCCAGAACCTATCAGGCAAGCAACATTTACTACCTTAAATCCTCAAACACAGGATTTAATTCATATGTCTTTACTTCTCTCATGACAGATGGTCTGAGTCAATCGATTTCCAAGAGCTGTATTAAGAACCACTCTGCCATAACTCCCCAGAAAGGACCCAGGTACTGACTGCCGGGGGTTAGCATTTGTAGGACATCATTTACTGTTACTTTCCACGTGTTATTTCTTTTATACTTGTAAAAAAGACTCAGAAGAAAAATTACTGCTTTCCACACACATATTGCCAAGATAACTAACATATAAAGAGCAAAGGAGATCCTCCCTAGCATGTCTGAATTTTAAAACCACCAGTAAAATACAAGAGGATTAGGCAGATTAACAAAGGAAAGCAGAATTTCAGAGTTAGGACTGCAATGCTCTACACATCGTTGGTCTAATCCGTTACTGAGCCAATCCAGCTCTTACATTTTGCAATGTTCTGGTCACAGTGGTCACCACTGTCCTGACTGAAAGATCCAACACTTCCCATGCAAACTATAGCATTATCAGAGCTTTTATCAAAAAAAAAAAAAAATGAAGACACATAATAAAGGTGTTTTTATTTTGTATTAATACCATACTAGTATACTGATAATACTGAGACAGACAGAACACCCACACAGAAATGCAAACTTTATAAGACTACTCCTTTGCAAGCAGAAAAGAGAACTGTAACTGAGAACAATTTTGTTGTAATAGAAAGTGAGCTTGCAATGAAGACAACACCTACCAAAAGCACGCAACTGATTTCTTCTAGCAGGGACAGGTGGAGAAGGAACCCTTGGCTGTGGAGGATCCTAGTGATCATAATGAATATGAAATGTTAATGTGTCAAAGGAAGAAAATATAGCAGATGTAAGTACATTTTATTTCCTTATTTTATGTCCAATTTACATTAACTACCACTACTTCTGGAAGACAGAATAGTAACCTTACAGGTTGTTAATGCTTGAGGTTTTTTAAAAATCTGATCTTTAAATGCATAAACCAAATTACTATAATAATACGGATAAATCACTATTCGGAGATCTAGACAAAGCTATACCAAGTACTGTAAAGACAGAGAAATAAACTGACTTTCCTCCAGAGCACTCTTAACATTTAGGGAAAGCAACAGTTTTAAATAAGGTTTAAAGTCTTACTTAAAATATTTTCTGAAACTGCACTTATATTTTGCAAAATTATCATTTTCATGGCAAATTATTTTTTTAAATTTTTAGGCCAGTTTGTACAGACAGTTGGTTAAAAAACCCATACTTCCAGTAAAAAAAAGTCAGATGTGTAGCCTGAAATTCAAATATCAGAAGACAATTATTTAGTCTACTCTTCACAGGAGAAATTTATTGGGGGGGGGGGGGGAGGGAAGTCCCAGGGAAGATTAAATCAAGTGAAAGAAATGAGTGCTCTCAGGACCACTACTGCAAGTTGTTTGTGATGCAAAGAAGAAAGTGAAGCATATTAGCATATTAGGAGTTATAACCTTTTTGTACCTTCAAAAACATAAAACTAAAACAATAAAGTCTGTAGGTAGGATTCAACATTAAACTTCACACCTGATCTAATTTCTTCTCTGAGTGAATACAATGAGTTGCTTGATTAGATGTAAGCTTTCTTATCCTAAACCTTTTGATCCTTAGACCCTTGGTAAGCTGGGCAGGGTATGTACACTCAAAAATGAGGTGCTCATCTCTACACACCCCAAAAAAATTTCTTCAATACTTAAATAAAATTGAATATTACATTTCAGAGCTACAAGACTGGTAAATATAAGGACTGTCTCCAGTTATTTGTGGTATTCCAGTAATAAGTGGCAAACATTAAAAACCTGGTAGGATTTCATTCACTGCACTGTCTTAAATAAATCAGTAAGTGTTGACTATAAAAATCATACTTGTGCATAGTAAGATATATGGCTCTCAGCAGAGGGAATCCTTTCTTCTTTTCTTATTGATTTGTTCTGAAGAGCAGAAATGATGGGAGTAGGCTGCCTTGAAAACTGCAAGGAGGAAAGCAAGACTGAAACTACATTCCAACAGATTCTAAATAAAGTATTATTTTGGACAGGAAGAGTTTTGTTAATATTTTTCATCTGACAGAGAAATGCTTTTGTGTATCTTTAATTAATTATTTTTGTATTTAATTTGCTTTCAACTCTTAACCACATAAAATTACTGCAAAAATTATTTCATGTGATTTTATTTTCTACCTATAGTAGTTTTAATACTCTTTTTCTGTGATGCAGTTTTTTTAATTTATGGTTAAGGTACGTATCTTTTTTTTCCTCTAGACACTTCCACTGTATCTGTCCATTTTAGAGAAATGACATGTAGAAATTTCTAGAAGAGAAACAGTTCTATAACTTACTTAGGCTTTGTCCATCAGAATTCTATATGTTGGAATTCTTAGATTATCCAGGTTAAAGGAAAATAATTATATTACAAAGTACATAATTGTTACATATGAACAGTCCTACAGTCCTCTAAATTATATAACTTTATTTGTATTTGGACCTCAGCAAAAGCGGGCCACGCTACTTCACAACAGATATAAAAACTACACAGTGCAGCTTGCTCTTATTTATCTTTTTTTTTACTATTTTTAACACAGACTTGATCAGCAAGATAAGTTTCTGCTGTAGTATGTCTGATTTTTCTATCAGCTGTTCTCTGTGTGCGTGCTAAGCATACTGTAGCTTGATAAACTAAGAGGGGAACAACACAGAAGGTACAGGTCTAAGAAATCATGCAATTTCTTTAAAATTCAGTTATTTTTAAAAGCTATGAAGAAATACTTATATCTTAGAAAGTCACTGAAGCATACCATCTTCTTTTCCTCTTCCATCTTTTCTTTCTCAAAATATTGTCTAAGCTGTTCATCTTGCTTTTCTTCTTTTTCTTTTCTTCTTTTTTCTGCCTCTTTTTGCCTCTCTTCATCTAATCGAATTATTTCTTTATTTTTCAATCTTCGCTGTAACATAAACAGTATTAGTACATAAAAAAAGACTCAACTTTACTAAAGTTTTGCTTTTTTTTTTTTCTTTGGCAAGTTAAAATTACACATCAAAGTGATTAGTATCAAATGAAAAGCATATTTCATTAGGCTGACTTCAAACATTCAAATTAAAAACTATGCCATGCAAATATTAAACATCTGCAGTCCCGGCTCTGCTAACATCATTTAACAGAATTCCTAATAACTTCAATAAATATCAGTTTGTGTCCCCAAATCTGCTGACAGTTAAGGCTAAACTGTAGGAGACGTTTCGAAAAATTCAGATTCAAACAAAACATACTGCAAACGTGCACCACCCTATCACAAGCCCACAGAGAAAATTACCATCCAGTCTCAATTTTAGTCTTATGTCTGTGAAAAGTGATGATACCAGTTAGCTTCCTACTCTATACTAGACCAGCTTTATTATCCAGAAGATAAGACTCATCCAACTAACTTGCTCATACTTGAAAAGAGAATCTAGAATACAGGCTAAGTGTTCTGACTTAGAAATCTTGAAGTCTTACATCCTGAACTGATCTTTCATAATCCTGCAGGGTACGGAAAGATTTTTCCATCTCTGCCTTGTGTTCTTTCCCTACAATTATTTATGAGAATTTGAATTATGCAAATTCATTCAATTTTCCAAACCAGATACATAAAAAGCTTCTGGGTTTGAATTAAATCACAAGTTTACCTCCATGAAAAGTATTCATTAGATTTGCTTGGCCTTCTTCCAAAACAAGCAGTTTTCTTATCTCAAGATATATCCTGGCCAATTTTAAAAAAGGCTTTACAAAATCTTCCTGTATAGCAACATTCAGAATACAAATAATTCCATGAGAGCTAGACTTAAGAGGCTAACAAAAAAAATTATTTTTTTTTTAATTCACCAATTTGACAAAGTTTTGTATTGGCCTCACAAACAATTTCCTTTAGAAAGGAGAGCACCACTGTCAATTATAAAACTATGCAATTTTTCTTAGAAGAATTAATAGTACTTCAAGTTGGTAGTACACCATAAAGAGTGAGGAGAATGTGCTAGTTAATACTGACAATTTTCTACCTCTCCTCTGGCTAATGTAGACCCATTTCAAAACAAAGGGCAATTCACAGGACACTTCTCAGTTTACCTTCTTAATCTAGAGGACAAAAATTACAAAGGGTTAGTTTAAAATGCAAAAAATCAAAGTATCAAAATACTACACCTCCTCCTCTTTCTTTCTCTTCTCTTCTTGTTCATCTTCATATGCTTTTTGAATTCTCATCCTCTGTTCAGCTAGTCGTTTTTCTTCTTTTTCTTCTTCCATTCTAAGTTTTTCTCGCTCTGCTTCTTCCCTACGTCTCTTTTCTTCGATCTAGAAAATAATTTGACAGTATTAAAATAATTTTGTCAGTATTCAACTGTCAATAGCCATCAATAATCTGATGAACAACATTTACCATTGTGATACTCTATGGACTTCTGCAATACCTATTTGTGCAATCAAAGATGGCATAGAGAAACTGACAGAATTCTAGTCTTACATTTCAGCCTCAGAATTCTTTTAAAATGAGCTGACATTTTACTATTTCTTTTTGGCCACTCTTTACTGAACCACCCTCCAGTAAGAGGACTAATTATAAATGCTACTAATAAAATCTGAGTATTTCCTAAAGCTTACTCTACTCTAGATGTGCTGGAATAACACTTTTTTCCCCTGATTAAATAATAGAAGGGAAAACAAAACAAAAAAGACATAGCAATTATCTTTTTCCTTTCCACAATTATAATATTTTTAGATACAGCACTGCATTACTGAAGCCAAAGGTCTGCCCATTTTTTATTCTTTTGGCAGCACTATAAATGGGAAAAACCTTAATCTTTTCTTTTTAGGAAATCCACATCAAACTACCATACGACATTTGTACTCTTAAATTATCTAGGACTTCCTTGATATTGATATTTAATTAAATTGACATTTAATTGTTGTGACATAAGATTATATGCTAAGTATTATGGACAGAAGACAGAAACTGGTAGAACAATCACATTTTATATACCCATCAATAAATAACTACATTATTATTATTGTCTCACTGATCACCATTTCATTCTGATGAACATGCATTTGTACCATGTAGCCTTCGGAGGGCAAACGTCTTTGTTTCTTTACATATTTATGTATGCAAACTTGTACCGTATGCACAGTTTGAGAGCTCAAAACTGTATTTAGAGACCTGTACTTAGGAAAAAAAAAAAACCCAACCAGACAGAATATAGATTAATGAAGCCAACTATTAACAGCATCACTTTTACAGGCATTTCTTATGTAAAGCAAAAACCTGAGACACAATAGCATATAGCTCTTAGTGCACCTCTTGTGTACAGAATTGGCTATGATTGGATAAGGTCTTTGGTCAGCAGTATCTGATGATTAACTTTGACTGTAATGCCTCTTTTTTTCAAATTTATTTAACATGATGATAACTGGTGCATGCATTCACCTGCAGACGAAGAAAGTTCTTGTACGACTCTTGTCGCTTAAGATGCTGTGGAGATGGCGGTTCACCAAACACATTACCTCGAGCAAAAGGAGACGTCTGTGCAAATGTAAAACCTAAGGGAGGAGAGGGGGGGGAAAAAAAGTTAACAGATAAAAAACAAAGCAAATTTAAGACAGCAAGCCTGAGTGAAGAAGCGGGAATCTGAAACACTTGTTTCAAAAGGTAGTTTATGACAGCCATAATTCAAGGCCATAGCTGGAAACAATAGCTGTGATTAAAAGTTCTTACATTGTCTGCCTAGAACACTGTCAAGGTTTTAACTGCTCAGTTAACAATGTCCAAGCCAGCTGTCTTTTTACAAAATAACACCTATAAAAGTCATATATTCTACTGTCCAATCTACAATTTAATATCTAAAAATGTTACCTGTAAGTTAATTAGAATAGTAAAGATTTTACATCTCATAATGTTACTGCTTGCAATTACTCTGACTTAGCATACATAGCTTTTTCTTATGCTTATTCAATCTTTAAAACCAAAACATCCTAACAGAACAAATGTTTAGGTAAAATAGGCTTTGGGTTTTTGTAGCATCCATTGCTAAAACTGGCAAATAAAACTCTTAGGCACTCAGAAAATTCAATTCTGCCAGTATAAGGTGCCTTCCATACTATGAAGTTTGAAGTGTCAGGTGTCTTTCAGCCCTGAGTTATGAAAACATCATAACCATACAGTCCCCAAAGCTCTAGAAAGGAGGATTAACTCTGATACCACACAGAACAGGATCCCTACAGGAAGTAAGTAAATAAAGGAAAAGTAGAGTAAGTGGCGTTAACTTCTCACTTGACACAGCATGTTCTTCATTCATATCATGTCTGCTCCAAAGGATAGTGCAAGGACGTGCAAGAGCTATAGCTCCACTGAGCTGAGACGAACACAGGGGTAGCATGTCTCCCCTTTACCTTGCCCTATATGGTGATATACCATCCAAGTCAAAGCAGAAATAACACATATACTTATTCCCATAGGAATGAACATGCTTACTGCTACAGCCTAGCCTGTGCTTGCATAACCAAGTACACTTTGAGATTAGTACTATTTTCCTTACATGGAATCACTGAATACTTCCAAAATATAATTAAATTTACATGTGGCTCTTTCAGAATAGATTTACTTCACTCAGGATATATACTATGCAGAAAGTCAGAATAAAGCTTATATACCATTTAAAAGGCAGAGACTCAGGACAAACACATTACTATTGAACATATGAAGGAATGAACTTACTGTGTAACAGCTACTATCTTGCAAGTTCCTTTTTGAGGGGAAGAGGGGGACAGAAAAAACAACCCTAACCTACACAAAGACACTTTAGTGCTCAACTATTCAATTGGAAGGTGCAAGACTACAAATTTCACATCCCTGATCTGCACCACCTCCTGACCCCCCAAAAAAGTGATCTACCTGTAACATTCTGCATTATTGCTTTATTGGCCTTGCCTGTTTCATTTCTTACTAAATGGTTAAATATACAGTGTATTAAGGAGAAAGAGCAAGAGGGGGAGCAGAGGGAACAAAAAAAAAAAAAAAAACAAAAAAAAGATGCTACAGCTAGTGAATTGCAATGTTACGAAGCAGATTCATGCCCCAAATACCGTGTAATTCTTTACACAGAAGCGCAACAGTTCAGACAGGAGAAAGAAAAGCAGCATCTAAGCTGACTTGAGGACACCACCACCCATCCTGATCCTGACGCTTGCCCATCCCAGACTGGGGACAGGTCTGGAGTACCACATCACTCTCATTTAGATGCCTCACAAAACATAAGAAGAGAAAGAAAGATGTATTAGTTTTTAAATAGGAAAATAAAATAAAAATCCCTAAAACTTGGAGGTGGACAGGGTTGCATATATACCTGTTTTACCTGCAACTTTTTAGAACTTGTTAACCTAGTTACTGTACCAATTTCGTCTTAACTTACAACATCAGTGATCTGCAGACCCTCCTCGTCTTTTTATTCCATTTTCTCCCCTACTATACAGGTGTGTTTTACTGTGTCATTTAAAAGTAAAACAAGTATATATGAAGATTTCATTAGATAACATTGAACATGGAAAACTAACATACTGATTCTGACTGTTCAGTGCTGAAACAGTTATTATTTATCATTACTGACAAGACAGATAAGAAAATACATTTTCAGAGCACACAGTGACAGCAACGAAGAAGTCTGGGAAAGAAGCATGATATGGACTTCACAGGTAGAGAGCACTAACGCTAGCATAGGACTACAAGAAAGGAGTAAAGAAACTAGAGAATTTTGATGACTAAAACCTATAAATAATTAGAGCTGTAATACAGTATTCTTAAAAACCTGCTATTTTATGTGTAGATGCTTCTGTGTTCTCAGGTCTTGGGGAGGCCAAACTTAGGTCAACAGATACAATAGCCCTTTTATCTTCATATAGTCTTGCCTGTGGATTATGAAATGCATCTTCGTTTTGCTTGTGCATCATATTCAAGTCCGCTAAAGGAAAGGGGAAATAACTGTTTATAATATTTTATTCTCACAAAAGGCGTGTTCACCATAGATTCTCAAAAATACAGGGATTTTTGAGCAGACTCCACTTTTCCTGGGCATACCAACTATGGGAACAAAATATTTAAGCAAAGACAAGAATTTAGAAGCTAAAGGTAAAATACTAGTCATCAGGAATTCACTGATTAAAAGATTTATTTTGTTGGTTTTCTTTTGCCAGGAATGATTCTTCACAGCCAACCTCCCCTCTTCCCCACCCAAAAATGCTACGAAACAGAAAGAGAAAGAGCTCAAAGACAAATGAAGAATGACAAGTCTGTGTTGACAAGTATGTATTTAGAAACCACCCCTTCTTCAATATCCGTAAAGCTGCAAAATACTTTTGAGTTTAGTATTGGCATTTTAAGTACTCAATCTCTATTTGATTACTATTAAGAGCGGTAACAACAATGAACCCTTAAAGTGTATTATAGTCTTCATGTCTTCAGTAATGATTCAAGTACAGATTTCTGTATGTAAGCAAAACAATGTCATCCAAAATTTTCACCAAAGTTTACACGGTGCCTCTCAGTGACCATAAAAATCCTGAACAAAGATGTTAATTTCAGCTCATTTTGAAGTGTTCACCATACTACACCTAGAAGGCCTGTTTCAAAACAAAAAAGTACTACACAGTTTTCAGATCCTTTTCAAATAGTGTTTCTGATAATTATGAATTACTGTAATCATTTAAGCTCACAGATTCCAAGAACTTTAAATTACATCCCTCCCTGTAAAGCAGCCTTTGCATATACTGGAGTCCCAAAGCTCTTTACAGACATTTTCAAGAGGATAAAAAGACAAGTCACACTGCGTGAGAGAGAGACGTGGCAGAAACAGCATGTTATGTTTCACGACATTTGACTCATAGCTTATCCATCATGCTGCTCAACTGTGGTGGGAAAAATAACTTTACATATGTAATTCAGGAAAACAGGCTAAGAAACTTCTTGGTTCCTCATTTACAGACAGAGATAAGCTTCTCAGGAGGTACAGATAGAGCGCTCAGGCTAATGTAAGCAGCCTATACTTTCCTCTGGCCCACTCTACTCACACCATTGTAAAGCCGAGAGAGAGAAGCCAGACAGTTAAATGCAGTGCCTAGTGTTAGGCCGTGTGAACACCTCTATCCGCTCTGGGGATAAACACAAGCTTGGATTCTCAACACAAGCTTCTAAACTTATTCTTTGGGCACACATTCTTTAAAAAGCATTTAAGCTTTATCCCCCACCCTCAAACTACACTGTGAATTTAGCCATATGTTGCTCAGGTGTCATAAAACCAAAACTAATTATTTATATATAAACTGTTATCCAGCAAGTGTTCCATGCTTTGAAAATTCTCACATTTTATTACCAGAAAATGTATTTTAAAAATCTAATCAGAATTCATCATCATATTCTAATAACAAGAAAATCAATTTGCTTCACATCAGAAATGAACAGTTTTAAAATAGTAAGACTGACTCACTTTAAAAGTTACCACTTCTATTCATTTTGGACTAGTACTACCGCTTCCACTAGTGTATTCAGCTTTCCACAAGAGGAAACTGACTGACACCCATGGACGGGTATGAGAAATGCTTTTCTCAGGGATCCCACTTCACTTCCTCTGGGTAATTCATTAGATATTCTCTTTTCTTCCCAAATTGGAAGCATTCAAATTCCCAAGGGTGGGAGAAAGTGTAAAAAGTTTCGAGTCCATTTGACTTGGCTGAAATGAGACAGTCACCTCCAAGGGGATTTCTAAAACTGTTTTGTAGATTATGTGGGAGAGTGCTCAAGAAAAGATGATCTATGGCATTTAAGTGAATTTAGTGTTAATAATTTTACTTTGAAATATACAAATCTAATTATGCCTATTGAGTACTATTTTTATTTTAGATAAAATGTTGCTGTAGGTTTCAGTAGGAACCGGAATCAGGAATGTGAGTTTTAATCTTACATCTATCTCAGATTTACTGGAGGGGTGGATGAACAACATGCCCCAATCATAGCTATCTCCCAGTTCACTACAGTCTCATCTTGTATAAAACAGCACTTGGAAAAAAATAAATCTTAAAAAACACTACTGCTGTCTGACTACTATTTATACAGCCATTTACCAGCAGTGTTACTTTGGGGAAATTTAAATATTCCACTTAGCTTTATATTTTTATTCAAACATGCTTCCATTTTCCATGTCACAAGTAGAGCTTTCTAAGCCTACAAGTGATTAAAAAAATAAAAACAATAAAAAAACCTGTTCCTGGAAAATGTTTAAATAAAAGTTTTTGCAACAAACTTGAGGATATTTGTATTGCAGCTGATTCTAACAGCTTGTTTTCCTCCTTCTCCCTTTACTATTGCATTTTGCATTCATTCATAGTTGACATATCCTGTGTTTCCCATTTTGCTCAACTTGTACTCTTTGAACAATTCTAGTGGAATCAAAATAATTACTCACTTAAATATTCCTAGAGTGCATCTGCTTGAAACAAGTACTTCTATTTGTCTATACAGGGCTACCAGTGCAGGTATAACGTATCCAAATACCAAGGAATTATATATCTTAATAGAGCCTTTACAACAGCAAAAAAACATCAATCTTAAAAAGACAATCCATAATTTTGGTAAACATACTTATCAAATTTCCTTTTGCATCTCTGAGAGGAGCGCCACCACCACCTCTTCCCCAAGGATTATAATTCCTCATTTCTGCTTCTAACTTGGCTTCATAACGTTCCTTCTCCTCTCTCTCTTGCTTCCGTCGTTCTTCTCTCTCTCTTATCTAAAACCAAACAAACCAAAGTCAGTAGCATGAAAATATCACATTAAATATAATTTTAATAAAAAGTTAACGGAGCAAGACTGCTATCATTACCCATTCCCCTCATCTATATCAAGCAAATTACAAACATTTCACTGCTTATACTGCAGACAGTGCATTGAATACTGCTGTCAAAATGTGCATGTACAGTTGTGCATAATCACAGAGAAACATACAGATACACATTTTAAGACTTCCAAGTTCCAGAAATGTTCACATCAGACACTTGCAGGAAATCAAGAGTCCCATATGCTTGGATCTTATGATACAGAAATTTATACTGCCTGAAAATTAAACACACAAAATTCTACAATATTCACAGCACTTGCTTCTCTCAACCTGGTATATTTTAACCAAAACTTAAGACTAGAGATGACATGAGATAAAGAAAAACTCTTAACAATAAATGCCTTAGTAGAATGCTACACAATTCTACAACCATTCATGAAACAGTTTTCTGCAGTAATACATGATGATATATGCAAATAACACAAAACTGCTCACATGGTTTGTTCATCCGTTTCTTCAAAATCAGGTTAAGTTTTGTAACTAAGTCACCTAATAATTTAATGAAGCATTTATAAAGAGAACAGTTGTTTAAAAAGTCCAACTTCTTTTCCAAGTTTTTAAAACACTAGCTACTATTTACGTAGCTGAAATATATTGATGTATTTTTCTTAAGTTTATTTCTTCTGTGCATTAGATAAACATTTTCCTTTATCAAGTAGTCAGACAATTTTGTAGAGAGATATAATGAGTCAACACAAACAGCCATCTAGTCCCTTCAACTGTTCACAACAATGGTCAGTCAGGTTTGTCTATAGGAAATTAAAAAAAAAAGGCAGAATACATTCTGTTCACTTTCAACCATAAGCAGCATAATAACTTTAAAAGTCTGTGTTGTGCCACATTTATTAGACCTTTATGTCAAATTGTGCACTCTCTCACATGGCAAGGTAAAATTTACTTCTTAAGACTATAGTGAAAAAATGCCTTCAGAGAAGCATAAATGCAATATCAGACACTATCCCTAAATATTTATTTTGTTCTTAATTTGACCTTGATTGGTAGCCTCTCCTTTATCCCTACGCACAATCATAATTAGAAGTACAATATTTTTATAGCAATTATTTACCTCCACTGCGTAAATACATAAAGAAGAATAAGATAAGACAACGTTAGTGCCACTGAACTGGGTTCCAGCAAAATCTCTTCTGAAATAACATGTCTTATCAAGATCAAATACATTTATAAATATAAACTCCCACAAGATGCAGCAGCAAAAGGCCATTAAAATGAGTCGGTGACTAAGATGTCTACTGGAAGATAGGAGACTCAAGAACTTTGTCTAGTGTATAAAAAAGGAATCTGGAAAGAGATAAGACAACACCTACAAACACATACTGGAAGCAAACATAAGGGAAGTTTTTGAATTAGTATCCAAATGATCATGAAGAACTTATTGAAATTAAGAATGTTTCTAATAATTATAGCCATAATACTCAAAAGCAATCTTTCAATAGGAAAGAGCAATACAAGTCATTGCTTTTAAGATGCAGGTTCTTATGTTTATGAAAATAATTATATAAAACTCCATGCCTGAAACTAATCTGTTTGCTGTCAGTCTTAATATTCTCTCTGCCTCTGACAAAAAAATTGAAGAGCTTACTGTTCACCTGAACAGTTAAATGAGCTAAAGCAAGGTCAGAGGAATGGGAGGAAGGAAGCGATGAAGGGAGGGAGAGTTAAGAAAGCTTTTCACTTGTAAACTAAATAAGTATGTTTGAAAGAGTACTACAGTTACAACCATTATATGTTGAAGAGTAGAAGAATAAAGCATCAGAAGCTTTATCACTCAGTACCTGCTGTTGTAATTCCTGTTGATAAGATAATGTTGCCTCTTTGGAAGGCTTTGTTTTTTCTTCAGAAAATACTCCTATGCTTCTTTGTCTGTCTCCTGTATTCCTCTGTCCAATGTTACTTCTGAATTAGAAAACCACACATATAAAAGGAAAACAACATAGGGTCCAGAGGGGGGGGGGGGAATTAAAAAAAAAAAATTAAAAAATTCCTGCCTGAAATATTTAAGAGCTGTTGTTTTCCACAGCCTAGCAGTTTATAATCTCAAACATTTTCATAAATCCATATAAAAAGAAGAGTTCACTGAATTATTGTTTAGATAGAAATTCTTAATTAGAAGTTTGAAGAGTTTCTTTAACACACTTTCTTTCAAAGGCATATCCGTTTTCAGCAAAATATTCCCAACGTGAAAAGCATATCAAAACCAATATATTCAAAGAATATGAATACAGATGATACTTACACAGATCGCTCTACTGGGGCTTGGCCTAGAGGAGGATCCGGATTAGGTGTAGGTTGCATTCCCATCATACCTGTACCGTCTACACAGTACAAAATTTGCTATTTTAAATTTTGAAAGCTCAGATATAAACATTTGCCATTGCTTAAAACAACAGAGCTGACTGCTGAAACTCTATGACTGCAGAAATACAAACAGGACTCAAACTTCTATAACAAACTTAGCTAATCTTTAATGTCCTCTAAAGCAAGAAATAAAACGCCAAGGTACAACTCTATTACTTAAATTCTACTAAATCCCTTTAAAATTTACAAATGTCTTCATTAACATATTCTACAATGAACTAACAAAAAGAAATAACTCGCTTAATGTAACACTTGTCCTCATGCCTTCCAAATGTGTCCTCTGTTGTGAGGAAAGCCCCATTGCCTCCTGCAGGAATGCAGTACCTTTGGCATCTGTACTCTTCCTGAAAGGGGACCTGCAGCACTCTGCCACTGCAGGGCTTGGAATTACTGTCCATACTGCTTGTGTTCAAGACAGTAAGAGATGCATCTCTAAAACAATTTCACACTTTCAAATTTTAAGCACTAGCAATATTCCAGTTTGGGACAACAAGCTTTAAGACTATCTAACTCTCGTATGTGAATTTTAAGTACTAGTTTCTTTAATACACTAAACTGCAAGCCATTTTACCCTAGAGGTTATATTGATACAAGGGTAAAACAAACAAACAACAAAACAGCAAAATAACACACACAAAAAACCCCAAACCCCCTCCAAACAACCCCCCCCCAAAACCCTTAAAACTTCTGAGAGTTAAAACTGTGCTCTGAAAATAAGATTACAAAGATAAGGTAAAAAAGGTGCCTGCAACATTAAAAAAAAAACAATTCTCAAGCCATAAGCTATTACATTTCAAGACAGGGAGAAATTTACAGCAGAGAAAAAAAAAATCTAAAAACTTTTGCTCTTAAATCTCTAGCATTCCTGAAATTCCCCAGTGGATACAAATATCATTCATGTCAACCAGTAAAAGAGTTATTACATTATTACTGCAAGATTGTTGTTCTCCTTTATTTGAACCTTTCTACGAAGGTAGCACAACAACTTTTTAAAAGTATTTGTTTTTTCCTCTAGAAAAGCAAAAAAAGCAAAAAAAAAAACCCCCCACCCAAACACCACATAATTCAGTCCCTCCCCACACACATCACAGTTGTTCCACTCATGAAATCGTCATGAAGCAGTCAAAGGGTAGATAAAAACCCAGGAGTTCTTAAAAGAAAAAGTTTGATTACTTCATAGAGTTCCTTTAAGAATATTTAAAGTTATATCTGAAATTGTAACAATACCTAAACATGTAGTCAACTATAATACGATTTAAGCAATTTTAGAAAATAATGTTGTGATTATCAAAACTATAAAGAAAATTATCTGGAAGGTATAATGGCTAAGTAGCTGAGACTAGAGCTTGTTGAAGTGATAAACAAGATTTCTGGAAGCCATAGCCCCTTTTGCAGTTGGAGGAAACTACTTCATTCAAAACCAGTATTGAAAAAAAGCCTACTTTTCATTCAATACACATCTAAGAAATGTGTTTAAATTGTTGTCACTAGTTCTACATTACCCATCATTTAACTAGATTAAAAGCAGTCATCTAAATCACTCTAACAACCAATCCACCTAAAATCATCAACTTACAATATGCAAGATTGGGATCCAAAGGATTTCTAACCCCGTAAAAGTAATATGCATCATCATAAGGCGTTCTATAGTTGTCTGTCAAAACTGGTGGTGGAGGTGGTGGCAACGGCGCGAGCCTTAAAGAAAAAAGGATTATAATTTTTTGTTTTGTTGTACAACTGAAAAGAGATCATCAAAAGAAGAAAGAAAGGAGAGGAAAAAAAAAAAGAGGGAGAAAGAATTTACTATAGGAAAATTCTAGATTTAGCTCAGCCCAAGACCTCTCATTAGTGTCATGCAGGAACAAGATACAATAAGCCTCAGTAGGGAATTAACTTTTTCTTAGGGAGTAGTACATGAAGCTGCACTATTCCAGAGGTCTAAAGAACATAAAACAAGCATGCCTTCTTTAACGGGTTCAGTTAATGATACTTATTGGTTACATCAGTAACAGTAAATAAAACAAGCCAAGAATTAGTCTCTGGTCAAAGGGCAAGTGGCACAGCACAGCTTCAGCCACACGCCTGAAGCTCCTTCTCTCTCCCTGAACAGTTTAGTCTCAATCACAACATCTAGTGGAAGCTGTCCTTGCCTATACCACATTCCTGAGCTTAGCCCTGGCAGATGACTTAACTGACAGGGACCAAACTCATGCCATACCAGCCTTCCAACAATATGGACACTGCTGGGCATGTGCCCAAGCATCCTCACAACATGGTTTAATATTACACACATGGACATAATTTCTGCAGCATGAGCCTTATTCTACACAAAGATCCACTAAGAGAGAGCTGTCTTCACAGATAATCCAGCATCCCCAGCTTTTTCAAAATAAACTGTGAAGAAATAGACATTAAAAGTTTATTTCATTGTAAAGTAGTTTAGTTTTCTGCTAATTGACAAAATATTATTTCTACCTTCGTTAGTTCCTTGGAGAAGGATCAATAGCATCACTGAGCTCTACCTTAGCAGTAATAACATACTTAACATCAATCTTGTTTAATATGCAAAATGAACATGATGGTGAAGCACCTGGGAGCTGCTATTTCACCGAGGGTGCTGGCCAGCCCCCTGTGAAAGTCCTCATTCACTGGAGAGGCTGAAGGGACGGGCACCGGAGTTTGGAAAGCCACCCTAGGCCTTTCAGGAGGTATGTTCTCTTCAGAAGCTCTCACTGTCAAGCCAAACTGCCTCAATCTATTTGGCTGAAGGGAGGAAAAAAAAAAAAAAACCAAACAAAACACAACACAGGAAAAGAGAAACCCAAAACAGTTACCTTCTTATTACTAGAAAATATTCTGAACCTCCAGTCAAGTTGCGTTAAACACTTCACTGAGTCCCAACTCGCTGCTCAAATTTCTAGTAATTGCATTTTTTTCTCCCAAGGAATTACTGGAAATCTAATACTACAAGGAAATCTAGCATGCTTATCACAGATTTACAAAACCCAACCTCTATGGCAGGTTTCAGCAAGTACATGGTTCTGACTATTGTCCAGAAAAAAAGAAGTATTTCCACAGTTGTCTGTAGTAGAGGTTATCTACCGCTGACGGTTTCCTACACGCACAGTATTCTCATATTATGCATAGGAAAAGTTTCTGAAATGCCTCCACCCCACCCCAAGATTAAAATAGCTCATAATCAGTAAAAACTAAAACCAAACACATTCTGAGACTTTTTCCAATAAACATTTCCTTGCAATTCCATTATTTTAGATTTTAATTTTCTTTGATTTTATTAAATTTTTCAAACACAGTTAAGTACAAAATTTTGGGGGGTTTCTTTCTAAACAGAAATATCAAATGTTTATTGATAACTGGCAGCCTCAGAAGAAAGTCAAAGGCAACATGCAATTAATGCGAAGGCATGCAAGTCAGTTTCTGAACTATCCCATCACATCCAGAAAGCCCTTACACCAGCAGCTATGCATACATATTTTAACATTTAAATGAGTCAATATAATAGAAGACTAGAAAAAATTCATACATTGTATAAATAAAACAGATTTTGTTTCTAGTTCTAACTGGTAGTGTTTTACTGGTTCTAACATTGTAACATTTCAATTAACATGCATTCAGACAAAGTAATACCAGCAACCAGCTAAACATTAAATATCTAACCGCAAACCATATACCCTACAACATAGAAGTATTTCAGCAAAATATTAAATGTTTACCTCCTCATCACTTAGCTGCAAGACAGTATATACAAGGCAGTTAGTACTCGCCAATCACAAACTACAGCATTAAGATTAAAATTCTCAAAATTTACTAGACATGAATATTTGTTTATAATGTAACTTCAAATTTCTAGCTGTGAATATTAATAGATAATAGATATGAGCTACAGCAATTGAAAATTATAAAGCACTCTACAGACTTTTATTTTTTTAACTAGTCTTTTCAAATCCAGTGCCCTGAGCAGGAGAACATCTAAAACAGCCTTTCCCACTAACAAGTTCAATGTGAACTGCTCCCAAAGTGCCCCAGATTTCAGCTCTGTAGCTAATTTCAGATGTGACTATGGTACTCAGTTCATCCTGGGGATTGTTTTCTTTTAAACAAGCAGTATATACAACAGTCTACATTTATAGATTCTTAAGCAGGCATTGCTATTTAACCAACCTGTAATTAATCAAGAAATTCACCTAATTAGAATCTCTCCCCAAGAGGCAATTTAAAGCTAACAGTGACTGATGCTTAATGAATGTAGCAATTCTACTTAATTGAAGGCTTTCAGCTAAATTAATGGTTTTAAAACATTATACATGCCCTGGACTTGCTCTGGATATAATTTTGCTCCTACAACAGGCACTTTTCAGTCTCTGACTGAGATGCATATGGTATATAGAGTGCTGCAGCACAGCATGCTTCTGCCTAGTCAGCTTTGATTAGAGAAAACTGTTTACGCTGACCTTACAGCCTGCTGTGCCGAAAGAGCTGGCATTCTCCGCTCAGTTTTTCCTCTTTTCCCGCCTGGCTCCCAGATGTACATTCCATCCCTCTACCTTTCACCATCATCAGAACCCCCCATCAGCCAACTTACCTCTCTAAGCCAACTAAACCAGCAAAGAAGATCCAGATTTTTGCCAGCTAAACAAGCTGAATCAATTCACAAAAGGGATCAAACAAGCACCACAGATAATTTAAGCAGAGAGGGCAGGAACATGCAGCCAGACCATTTGTCAGTGTTCTCTCTCCCCATTCAGGAGTAAGAATTTTGATTCAGCTTTGTTGCTTATCTGTGTGCGTTCTCAGCCTCCTGCCTCACGTGCTGACTAACAGCATCTTACAGCTATTCATTCATCTTCATTTTCTAGAAAGTAAGAGTTCCTGTCACTTCTGCTGAACTCTCCAGAAATGGCCCAAGTTTCTGCATTGTAGCCTCCCCTAAATAATCAATGGTGCTGTTTTTTTGAACTGGTAATCAGTTAAATTAATAACCAGTTTATTCTTGCTTGAGAAAGTTACCCATCCTACATCTCCAACAACGGATCTCTACTGCACCCAAGATGCAATGGCTTCAGGCACTTAGCAAACACATGCAAATAAATCATACTAGTTCTGTGACAATCAGTCTGCTACTAATGTTACTAGTGGTGACAATTTACTTGTCCATATACACTAATCAAAATTCTTAGTACAATAACGACCTTACTAAGGAAGTGGAGATAGTACGAACTCTGCATGAAGTCTTACAAGCAACAGGATATTAAACATCTTGCTTTTTACAAAATCCTATAAAAACGTTTGCAATCCTGAACACTAGATTTGCTGGTTTAAAAAAAGTTACAAATTTGAAATTAATAATTGCTACAATGAAATCAACTCTGCTACAAAACAACTGGATTTTTTTTATTTTAATTGAAAAAGAGCAAAAACTTTCTGCAGCATACTTTACATTCCCAAAGAAAGGTTACTAATGTGTGCACGTACAGGCTACCACTGGACACTAAGTATTTTATCCATGATACCCACTGCTTGTATAAAATTTCCATTTGGTCACAGCAAAGGAAATGTTCAATAACTTCCATGAAAATATTTTCATCTTAAGCTGAAAGCATGTGTAATGAGTTACAGTCTTATCTTTGGCTTCAATTTTAGTCTATGCTAATGCCCTATTAGAAAGAAACAACATTTACGATTCTATGAAAGCCTCACAGCTTTGTGACTGAGCAACCACAGTGTACATGTAATTAAAAAAAAGTCTGTATAAGTGAAAGAAAATCCAAGTTCCTTACCTTCTTTTCTGGGTCTCGAGCTCCAGAAGCAGCAACTGAGAGCTCAAGTTCCTTCTCACTGTTTTTGTTTTAAAAAAGGAAAAAAAAAAAGGATCAAATCAGAAAACAGTAACAGCTATACTCACTCTTATAAAGCACAGACTTCACAACTCTGTAGTTAAAATAATTCTGAAAATACAGGAGAACAGAAGACATGATTCCACTTGGTCTCTTCTGGAGTCAGGGGAGAAGGATATTGTATATTATTTGTAAATAAACAGAAGTCTCAAGAAGTATCTGGCTATCATCTATTCCACCTAATAAAAATCCAACTACCATAAAAGGACAAACCACAACGTTGCTTTTTACTAGACTCTTTCACAACATTTCTTAAAAATTGATCTTTATTCACATTACAGCAAGAAGTTTATTATAAACATATTGAAAGGAATGGTTCAAAAGTACAGCAATAAGTACTATACTCTAATTTCAGAGCTTAGGCTTGTTCAGCACGTACAATGTTTCATCACAGTGAAACCATCAATAATAACTTATTTTTAATTCCTTATCCCTTCACTAATATCACTGTGTTTTTATGTATCCACACTGTCATTCAGCAGGCAGCTACTGATAGGTAAGCAAGAAATTTGTATTTTATTATTCTGCATAAGCCAGATAGTCAAGTGCTTTGAAAATGAAAGGTTACTTTCCTAAAATGGAAGGCAAAACACAATTCATTTTCAACTTTTTGCAAAATAATTAGACACTCCTCTACCAGCCAAAAAGATAAGGGTAAAGAACCTCTAACTAAAGTTAAGAAACTAAAAGTAATTTTTTAAAAATGAAAAAAATCTGGTTTTTTCCTTTATTCCATTGAAAGCTGGTGTATTGGTTTATTAAAAAATAAAGCTCTCATGCCAATGAGTTTAATTGAATGCAATATTACCGAGCTAGCTGGAATTCTTTAGTTATGAAAATTAATCTTACCACACTGAATTCATGAAATTCTTTTAAATTTCAGCCATTACCTTTTAAAAATATAGTAACTTGCCATTACCGTCTCTTATTTCGCTGCTGCTCAGCCATCTGTTCTATTAGCTCTTGCCTGTATTTCTCTTTTTTCCTTTGGAGAAGTTCTCGGTCCTGACCACCTAATAGAAATGACCGCACATTTGCGTAAATGCTCCACAAAATACACAAAAGATACTGGACAAAAACATCGCATTTCAGTCAACTTAAAACATGAAACACAGCGTAGTATACGGTCTGGGAACGTGCATAAGAATATTAGATTTTTACTGACTTAAAAAAATACTCTAGTTTTAATATACACTTTGTTTGGAGTATGATGATCAAAACTACTAAAATTTTCATTATTATTTTCCTAGTTTGTCTGTTTCTGTATAGTCAGGAAGCTACAAATTTCAAAGCTATGTGATACAACAGCAACTAAAAAAAGTTACTTATCTTTTTTTCCCCCCTAATGCTCAACTAAGGAAAATACACTATGGCACTACAAAATTATGAGGCACTGCTCTAGATAACAATGAGTTAAAACTGAAAAGAGTCAAACCCACAGGTAGGAAAGCAAATTGTTCCACTTTTAGGATGGTTCCCATGACTACTAAGAATTAGCAAAGTATTGGCAGATATGTATATGTAAAAGGAAACAGTGATAACATCTCACATGGATTCTAAGGAAACCAAAAAACTTTCAACTTGTGGTAGTTCCCCCACAATAGGCAAACAACATAAAAAACCCATCATCACTACTTTCTATATAGTCTGACTATCAGATACAAGGACTCCTATCATTTTTTCATCATATTTCCATACACAAAGTCACTGTGGATCACCAGTGAAGTAGATCTGAACAATAAAGTGAAGGAAACTGCAAAGAAACTAAAACAAAAAGCAAAAACAACAATAACAACAAAACCACGATGCATGACCGATTGAATTTTTTATTCAGTTACTGTGCTGGGACTGTAAATGTGCAAGATAACCTCATGGTTTGTGATTTTTGGGGAGTCTGAAATGACTTCTTGTTTCCAAAAATTTCAAGTTTAAATTTCCTTAATCTTTATACAAGATAGTTAACAATATTCTTCTCCTAACCAGGACTGCTAGGAATACAAATTCACAACTTTGCATACTCAAGTTTTTACAAATGAGATGACTGAACAGATCAGAGAGGCTGACCATTACCACACCACTGGTTTAATGTTGCCTTTAAACAGTTCCAGAAAATTGACCTGCCACATGTAGCACTGAAGATCAGGTAAGTTCAAATGTAAAAATAAACAGAAATTCTTCTCACAATCATCAGTCAATTTTTCCACAATTCAAACCTAGCTTGCCTTCAAAGGCTCCCATCTGAAGAACTACTACAGTTCTTTTATTCTTGCCTTACAACTTTCTGAATTTAGCTAGGAATGCTATGCTTTCAACAGTATTTCTCTCTGCTACACTCAATAATAATGTTCCCTGCTAAATTTCATGGCTACATTTAAGCAGTAAGAGTTGATCAGAATCATTTGTTCTTGCACAGGCTTGTGAAGAGTACTGTTTCCTGTATTTCTGCAATTAAAATTCAATACCAAGTTGTGTCTTTAGCAATGTAGAGGTTAATATTTCTCCTAGACTTCATTTCATAAAAAACTTAATAATGTATCTGGGCCTTAAACTGTTAATGGAATCTAAGAAGAAACTTGGGCACTTCAAAATTAATTAGAAAGCCCTGTTACATTAAGAGGGAAAAGGAATATGTTTTTCTTTTTTATTTTCTCTATTTAAATAATATTTATTTATCAGTCTTGGGGACAACTAGCACACACACACAAAAAAGCGCTAATTCTTGCAGTTTTTAATTATTCCCAAAGAAAAATAAAATACGCAGAGAAAAGGCTAACTCAGTGTCATTAGTTAGGTTTTTATACATACCAACAACAAGCCCTGTTGCATATGGCACTTCAGCTGCAGACTTGGCCTGTTCATTAACTGCAGAACTAATTTGTACCTGATTTCTGGCAAAGACAAAAAAGAAAATGGAAAGATCAAACTCGAGAATTTATTTGCAGTCTGTGTGAAACATGACAGATGCACTTACATCACTATATGATATTTATGACAAACAGCTTTCTTAAAATCAAAATAAATATCACAAGCAAAAGAAGAAACCTCCCAGAAAAATAAGTGTTTCTCACAGTTCTCATTTGCCTGCAGTTTTTGAAGCCATCAGAAACACTGACTCAGTTGAACACTTGAACAATGTTGACAGACTGAGTGGTGCCAGTTAAGAGTTTATGTAAAGCTTTACAAGTGTTTTGCTTCTGCCTCATCCACTTGGTTTTGCAAGTCCAGAAGTGATCCAAGACAAGAGGGGAAAAAAAAGGACTTTCAAAACTACTATCAGAAAAGCATTCCATGTTATTCTAATCATTAAGTTAAAAGTCTTCAGTTGGAGAATAGGTGATTTATTGTTTCAAAAAGAAAACTGGCATAGCTGTTCTCAAAGGAAACATGCTTTTCTTGTTCTGCTATATCCTAGCTGCAGGAAAAAGAGTCATTTCAGACAACATATCAGGGATTTTAAGTAAACATTTTCCTTTCACCAGGATTTTGTAGTGCAATTATCAGAAAAATACACTGCATACCACACCTAGAATTTCCAGTTCTTGAGATCTGCTGCATATGTGCTCTCTCCTTTAAGTCATCTTCATAATCTGCAGGTAGATCTCTTGCTATTCCATCCAGATAGGGCCTTAAAGAAACAGAAAATATTCAGCCACACTTGCCTAAAAACATCCAATCTGAAAGGGAAGGTCCAGCAGTTTCACGGAAATGGATCTGCAGCCTGATAGCACACTGGATGGCAGAATCAGTTCTAAAAATATCACACAAAATTTCTAGAAATAATTCCCTTTGCTAGCACTGCCAAGGCAACTCTCTGTCTGCAGTCTGAATTCCCAAGCCTGCTTTCATGCAACCTTTATCTGTTGACCCTGGTTAAGAGTTTTGAGAGCTGAAGAGCGTTCAGCATTCAAACTGCATTCGTTGAAACAGATCTTGATGCTCTTAATCCTCAGGAGCCAAAGTCTACAACAGATTTCAGCACACAGCTATTGGGCAAGTCTGGTGAAACAGTAAATTCAGATATGAAAAGCTTCTTTAATGACAACCTATCCTTCCCTGTGCACCTGACACCCTTTAAAAGAGAGAGGTGACTTTTGATCAATATAGAAGACAGGTAAAAATTCAGGAACTAAGATTTGAATCATCTACATATGAAATAATATAATTGAAACTTCAAATAATTCCAAAGATGCCAATAATTGTATGGACAGAAGGGAACTTTTCCTGAAAACATCTGAGGTGGTTGAATTTACAGGCTTTTCTTGCCTTGAAAATTAACTACTCTTTAATGAGGACTTCAAGTTATCTTGATAAAATAAGGCAAGAATAGATATTCAATGGAAAATAAAGTACCCAATAGATGCTAACAAAGTTATATATTTTCCAGAGCTGGACAGAGCCATGGACTTCCTATTAAGCAAATAACAACAACAATAAACAAACAAAAAATCCCACAAAAAACCCCCCAACAAACCCCTAAGTAAACATAAAAAAAGCCCCATCATATTCTTTTATGTAAAAAGATCCACAGCTCTGCCCATCTTTGTAATTTAAATAAAAGCCAATAATCAAAGGCGAAAGGATGCAAGCAGATTGTTAAACATTGACTTGGCACCTTAACAACCCACAAGAACAACATGAAAGAACAACATCCATGCTCTCAGTATAACACGATCTTCTTTCATGATCAAGATGATCTTTTTGATAATGATCAATCTGCTACTTACAAGGCTGGTCACGTAAGACTGAAACACAGTCAGGAAATGGAAAGCCTAGTCCATAGCATCATGAAAGGATGCAGGGAGGAAGCAAAGAAACAAACTTTGGGATTCAGGAGGCAACCTTTTTTTGTAAAAAGCAGCAAGCTTAGCATGGCAGGCCCAGACGTGTTGGCCCAATTCAATCAAGAAGCTGTTGTATCCTGTTTATAGGACAGACCTGGTTGCTGGGGATGACTAAAGCATTCCACTAATAAGAACCAAAACATTTTGCACTTCCTCTCACTTGCCTGTCACCATTTCTATTTGCTGAAACACACCACAGTCCTTGTGCCTCCATCAAAACAGAAACCTTTCTGAAAAGTCCCATTACAAACACCCGGCTCTCCAAATTAATAAAGCCCATTTAAAAACATTAAAAAATTAGTACAGCAAATAAAAATATTCTTCCTTTTGAATTTAGTTTCTGTCATGAAGCAAATGTGTTCTGGAAAAGTTGACTTTGCCTGAAATGAAGAAAGAAAAACAAACAATGCTAACTCTTTACAAGCCAGGCTATCAGTAACTAATAGACATGTTTCTCCTTCGGGAAGAGAGAAGGAATATAGCTCATAAAAGGTTAAGTGGAGCTCCTTGTAAAGGAGAAAAAAAAGTACTAGACTACAAAGCACATTTAATTGAAAAAAATAAAAATAATTTTCAATAAAAATTCAAAGTAGAAAATACACACCAAAAAAACCCAAGCCTTAATATTATGTACAAATTCAAGTTCAGGCAATTCAGGTGATGGTCTTTTAAGAAGATGCACCAAGTTTGCCAATAAGAAGACTAACCTTCTGTACTTTCTTTACAGAAAGAAAACTGGAACTAAAACTGTTTCAGAGGCCTCTCCCAATAAGCAACGAATTGCCTTGTGATATATTGGTCACAGATATTTATATAAGCACCATCAATGTTTTCTGGAATAACTAAGATCTAGAAGAACTAGTATACTTCTATTCAGCATGATACTGTCTTGGCTCAAACACCATCCTTGCTGATATTTTACATGTATAATTCTGTATATGTTCTTTGAAAAACAAAATAAACCCTCAAACTTTATCAAATGGTGATTTTTATTTAAATATTAGACTCTGTGTCCAATTGCATTAGACAGTGGCAAACAGCTACCTAGTAAAAAGCGGACGTTCATCCTTCGTGTTAATTAACACAGAGGATGAACGTTGCTGTTAGTGTCATAAATACAGACATTTTGGTTATCTTTGTTAGATATCAAGTCAAGCTCGTAATATTTTTCTTTCTGAAAAGTTGTAGGACAAGACAACCCTACCCTAAAACCTCCTTTGCCCATTTCTACCAATACTACACTACAGAATGGAACAATTCTTGTATTTTGCATTCTCTTCTCTGAATCTCATTCAGCAGAAAACAGGCAATCTTGTTTCTGCGATCTATTTAGCCACTGGTTCCATTTGCTAGTCTTTTTCAGAAAAACTGTATGAATAAATGCATGCTTTTAGAAGCCCATCTGAACATACAATCTGAGACGCTGAAATAACCCATTTATTTAGTCTGCATCTCCCAAATGCTTCCAGACATTTCATTTCCTCCATAGTTACTTAATTCCTTTGTGATTGTTTTTTAAAAGGCTGAGAAAGAATATCAAAAAATATTTTGGTAGAGAAGTTATTTTAACTCTATTGGCGTTTGAAACTCGAAAAGAAGCATGACCTCATTCAATTTAGAAAATGTTTTTGCAATAGAAGAGCATTTTAGGGTTTTTCCCAGTTATTAATTTGCAGTACTATCCAGAAAATTATCCCTGTAAACAATGACTCAGAAGATCATTTAACCAGTCCACCAGCAATTAACAATGAAACATGATCATAATATTTAACACTATCGAGAGTAGTACAATTTGCCTTCTGTTTTTTCTAGAGGTGTTAAGTCTAGGGAAAAAAAAAAAAAAAAGTGGTGATTTTGCCCAACACAGGAAAGAGTGGTGTTTCCTTCACTGAAGCAACTGCAGTAAAATTATTATGGCAACAGGCTTAACACAAAGGAAAAAAAGAAAAAATTAGCATCTGCAACAGTCATATTCCCAAGATTCATAAAGAGAACAAATGAACACTCTTCAAGCACCTTTTAAAAATTTATTTACAAGAAACTTTACTCCTTTATTTAATTTCAATTTAGCTATATAAAACACAGCTGTTTCAAGTTGGGTACTATTTCACACCACAACCCATCAGTTTCTGAAAGCAACCAGTTCTTGCAATGGAATAACCAAAGATGGCCAGACTGCCAAACCCTGAATGATTAGGAAGGTTATCCTTTTTTGGTTTTTTTTGTTTTTTTGGTTTTTTTTACTTTTAAATGAGTGAGCTAGAAGAGAAAGATTAACAATTTATGTCAAAGTAACCAAACATCAGTTAACACAGTAAAGACTATTTAATAACTAACAGTACCTAATACTGGTTTTCCTCGTGAATGATTTATCTAACACACCCTCTTTTGTTTGGAGTTTTCTTAAATGTTTATTCAAACTGTGTATTTATTACTGAGATTAGCACCTATTAACACCATCAGGATTTGGTTCAACTATGCATATGTTTAAAGTCTGCCATTTAGCAAGACGTGCAGTAAAAAAAAGAGGATTTTTTTTAAATATATTTTTACATTTCTAACATGGCATGTACCAAAAATTGAATCTTAAACCAATTTTGGAATCTGAATTGAAAATTCAGACTATTACAGACTAAGAAAATACATGTAATCTTGGATTCCCAGAACAGGGGTTTGTTCTCAAATACCAACATGTTTTCTGGCAAACTACTCTTCATAAAAACGAACTGTGGGCTTATTTTTCTTGGGCAATTTTTCTAGTATCCTTGGCTTGCCATAATATATAAAATGCTCCCTAATGTATGATGTATAGTCTTACGCACTGGTCCAATTTTTAAATATTTTTCTAAAAATTATTGTGAAGTTCCTTTTTTAAGGACAAAAATCCTGCTTTCACATGTGAATCTTGTCTAATTTTCAATGAGAGCAAACTATGGCTGTCAACAAGCACTACAGAAATATAGGAGAAAAATGGAATGAAGAATACCTTTCAGCATAAAAAACCCGGGGAGTTTTTCTGTCATAAGCGCTTTCACATCTAAATCTAGGGTCCATTTCTTCACTTATCTCAGGATCACAGTCCATTCTGTAATATCTTCTACCAAAATCATGATCCTCATCAAGTCTGTGATGCTTCCTAATAGGAATTACAGATTGGCTAGCAAATCCACGATGTCTTCGATTGGGAACATCCAAATCTTCATCGAGTCTTTTATTTAATAGTCGACTTCTTAATTCAACCTCATCATCTAACCTATGATACCTGTCTTCCTCCAGCCATCTCTTATTTAGCAGTTCTTCATAACCTTCTGTAGAAGTAAAAGCATCCTTCCTGGGAGGTTCTGCACCTGTATTACAGGGCTGTACTTCTGTATGTAGTTCTGGCTGGAGCGTGGTAACGGCAATAACTTTTTTATTCCTGTCCATCTCATTCTGTTTAATGGAAAAAAAAATATATTAAAAGACCTGAATATAAACAAATCACATTGACCAAAAACTTGGGTTTGTATTTCTTCAAACCATCCCTAAACAGGTACTGGAGAAAAGGTAGAAGGTGAGCAAGAAAAATACTTCAAAGAGGGCTTAAAAGCTAGGGATTTTTTTTTTTTTGAGGGGAAAAAAGGCACTCTTTCTCTTATCTAATGTTTTTCAGAAGAATGGCTATCAATCCTGGATGGGCCTGTTATGAACTCCAATTTGACCTTCAGATTCAGAGGTGCAAAGAATTAAAATACAATTTGAACTTTATACCTCATCAAGAGACTAGATACCTTTACTCTATCCAGATTCAGACAAGTCTGTAATACTTCTTACCTATGAGCACAACCTTTTAACCTGACCATTTCTTAATCTATTTCTTTGCTCCCCAGGAAACATCACTATGAGAAAGGATGGTTTAGAGGATAAAAAAACAACCCTATAACAGACTGGACCAGTGTTCAATACACAGTTCTAGCCAACAACATAGTTTTGGATAAATCCTGTAGTATTTCTGCACGCTACTCTTTCAGCTGTGGAATAAAGATAACAGTAACTCATACTTTACAAAATGTAATGAAAAATAAATTAAAGATGCAAATGGCACTCAGCTGGGAAGAGGGATCAATATACTAGAGGGTATGACTGCCACTCAGAAGGGCCTTGACAAACTGGAGAAATATGCTGACAAAAAGCTCATGAAGATCAAATGCAAATGCAAAATACTGCATCTGAGATCGAACAATGCCATGCACCCATACAGGTGTGCACTGACTGCCTAGAAAGCGGTTTCGCAGAAAAAGGCCTGGGTTAGTGGTGAACAACTAGCTGAACATGAGTCAGCAGAGCACCCTTGCAGTGATAATGGCCAACCACACCCTGGGCTGCATTAGCAAGACTGTCATAAACAGGTCAAGGGAAGTGATCCTTCTCCTCTGCTCAGTATTTATTCAGTATTCAGGTTCTGGTGTAGTGTGCCTAGTTTTACACCCTCCCCATGGATACTGACGAACTGGAGAAAGTGCAGAGGATGGCTACTGAGATGGCTAAGGCACTTGAGCTCATAAAGGAGAAGCTGATGGAGCTGGGTTTGTTCAGCCTGGAAAAAGAAGGTTAAGGTAGGTATGTATGGGGGCAGGAGGAACTAGTAATTGCAGTCTCTACCTAACAGGTGGTTACAGAGATGCCAGAATCATGGTTTTCAAAGAACCAATGGTCACAAGTTGCAGCAAAGGAAATTCCGATGGGATACAGAGGGAAAAAAGTTCAGATGGAGAGGTTAAAGCAGTGGAAGAGGTTGCCCAGAAGAACTGCAGATTCTCCATCCTTTCAAAACTGAACTGGAACAGGCCTGACCAACCTGATCTAACTGTGAAGTTAACCCTGCTCTGAGCAGGGGATTACACTATATGACTTTCACAGGTTCCTTGCAACTGAAGTTTATCCTATGCTTATCTAAACAGTTGGATCAAACTTTTGAGGTCACATATGTTAATGAGACCCCTTCATTTGACTCTCACTCCAAGTCAAATATCCCTCAGAGATGGAAGAACATCAACAAACTCTCACCAGTTTTTTTTTCCTGTTTGTTCTTTTATGACAATAAAGTTGTTTCTACACAAGAAAAATAAAAATGTAATGTAAAAGTCCAATGGGATGACAAACAAAGCAGAAAGAAAAAACCCTGACTCCTAAATAGATTTGATAAGTCAGCTGAGGAAACATAAATGCCCAAACATATAGTAATATCTTTAGAGGTTTATAGACTCAGTTACACAAACACGAGTTGCATTTTTGCCATGCATTTCCTAGGGATCACTGTTGTGTAGCAGTCTAACCCTTTAAGGTGCCAATAAGAATCAGATATTGAATTCGAACATCTAAAGGATGCCTGAATAATGCCTTATAGCTGTCTTCATAGACTAAAATAGTTTTCAACTATATGACACTCCAATGCACTTGGAGGAAAACATCCTTCTCATACGGAAACGATCTTTCCAGAGACAGACAAGAAACATTCTTCTAGACAGAACTTGCAAATACCTATGTATTTATACTTGCAGACTGCTGTAAGAAAAAAATAAACTTGTCCCTTCACAGAATGACCTAGCACTCACACTACTGTACACTTAAGAATTTCCCTATTAAAAAAAAAAAGTGGAAGGTCTTCTTAAATCAAACCTGCATTAGATGAGTTCCAAATTATTGCAGTCCATCACTAAACTAAGGTAACAACATTTAAAAAGAAAATTTACCCATTCTACAAAAGATTTTAAAATTAACAAGCAGTAGAGAGGCTTTCTCAGATCAATATATTGCTTCCAGATTACTAAAACAAAGGGTCTCACAATAATGCTAATTAAACGTAAAAATCCCCTGTTGACTGTTGTACTGGCTTTGGCTGGGATAGAGTTAAATTTCTTCATAGTAACTAGTATGGGTCTAGTTGTAGATTTGTGATGAAAACAGTGTTGATAACACAGGGATGTTTTAGTTACTGTTGAGCAGTGCTTACACAGAGCCAAGGCCTTTTCTGCTTCTCACCCCACCCGCGAGTAGGCTGGAGGTGCACAAGGAATTGGGAGGGGACACAGCTGGGACAGCTGGCCCCAACTGACCAAAGGGACATTCCACACCATATGTCATCATGCTCACCATATAAAGCTAGCGGAAGAAGGAAGGAATGATGGGACATTCGGATTGATGGTGTTCGTCTTCCCAGGTAACCGTTACGTGTGATAGAGCCCTGCTTTCCTGGAGATGGCTGAACTGCCTGCCCATGGGAAGTGGTGAATGAATTCCTTACTTTGCTTTGCTTGTGTGCGCAGCTTTTGCTTTACCCATTAAATTGTCTTTAACTCAACTTAACGAGTTTTCTCACTTTTACCCTTCTGATTCTGTCCCCCATCCCACTGGGGGCGGGGGGGGGGGCGGCAATTGAGCAAGCAGCTGTGTGGTGCTTAGCTGCCTACTGCCATACAAATCAAAGGCCTCAGCTCAGAAATGGAGTTCAATTATGAATGTGTCTTGCTTGCTTTCAGTAGTAAAGACTTTTTTTTTATTATTATTTACAAATAATAATGCACAGCACCATATACTGAACAGCTGCCCGCACTTGCCTTGCTTTCTCATGAACTGGACACACACTGAGGAAAAAGCAGCTACAAATAGAAGCTAAGGAACACTGTGTGGAGCTCAACATTTTGTCCAAAGACAGCTTTTTTGGCCACCACTTTTATCACCAAGACCAATCCAGGGACTTGCTTCAGACACACAGAAGAATGAAAGCATCCTTCTACCAGATAGACATGACTGAAATAGGAATCAAGAACTGTACTGCATGACTTGTAACCAGGACTTGCTAGGTATATTAATATAAAACCATGGCCTAACTGAACAACATTCTTTGCTTATTTTGTATGTCTTAGTCAATGCTAAAAAATTGACAAGATCATTTATGTTGTTCTTCGTATCAGCTTCAGCAAAACTGTATTACCTCTGTATTTTTCTTCCCTAATTTCCTTAGCCTTTCATTCCATTCTTCTTTATCCCTGAGATACTGATTGTACTCCTTGTTTCTTTCAAGCCGTAGTTTCTCCTAAAACAGGCATTGAAAAGGGCATCATAATTTTGCATTTTTGAGTAGCTTTTAACTTCATAGAACTGCAGTATTAAATGCATACACGCGAGCTGTGTGCTTGCCCTCCCCCTTCTTTGTGATGTACAAATTGGGCTTGAATTGCTTTGAGGGTTTTGTTCATCCTTGAACACAGTACTTTCTCTGAATCTGAAATCCGTAAGTAGAAGTCAGCTTCTTGGGCATGAAGTCTAGTCCTCAGTAACACTACGGTGTATCAAGTTCCATCTTAAAACCAGTTAAGCAGTTTCCTCCCACTAAATCTATTCCAAAATTGTTCCAAAGCCTCACTCCTTTGACAATTAGAAATCACCTTCTAACTTCCCATCTGAATGTATTTACAGATGATTTTTAAACATATAAATTTTTTTTGTTAAAGTTAGTTGTGACTTGCCCCACTCACAATTAAAACAGGACAACAAATACATGCATAGACAAGATATGCCAATTATGGCTTAGGATATAACTTGAACTGTCAAATTCCAATGAGCAGTTAAGCTCACTGCAAAAAGAGTCAAAAGTGCAAAGAATGCAAGGAAAACTAAAAGCATCATCTATCCACCTTGTTCTAGCTGCTTTTGCAAGGTGGCAACATTTATAACTAGCTTGCTCAGGAATAAAAATATGCAGGAATTGAACAGCAAGAGCCTAATAATAAAATATGAAATACGAAAGTTTCCAGGTAAAGCAAACTCTAATTTTCATTATTTCCTGATATTAATACCTTATGTTTAGAGCATGTGGCATCTCTTATACTACCTCATTCCAACCATCATATAAAAAAAAAAAAGAAATATATCACAATTATTACAAATCATGCTCTTCTCCACTGCAGTATTTTCCAATAAAAAAACCAAAAGATATTAAAAAATCTGAACACTATATATAATCTACTTTCCCATGAACAAATTTCAAACAAAAATAATTTATATCACAACCACCATGGAAATACCAGATTAATAATGTTTTTGCAAATGAGACCAATGCTCCCCAAAACTGTTTTGGTTTTTTTCCATAATTTGTGTCTATAGGTTTCCTGACAGTGACGATATAAAACCTGCAGACAGCTATGAAAACTGCCTGGGGGGTATTTTCCAAAGCTGAGAAACTAGCATTGCTTTAACAGGTGACAAAACACTCAGCAGAAAATTCAATATGCTGCGTGACTGCACATTTTACCTAATAGAGGAAACCAAAATGCAAATGTTAACCTTTAATCATTATCTGCCCAGAGGCTAACCGCTTAGTAGGGCACAGTGTGACATCTCCTGGCAGCTTTTAGGTTCTGCAATAGCCATAAATAAATGGGTAAAAAGGATGCAATGCTCTTGTACAGAAAATCTCAACAAATGTTGAGCTGCTATGATATAAAACCATCATTGATCAAACATGTTCCCAGTTCAGATACCTCTTTAACTTCCAGAGAATTAATCAAACATACTTTATCTTTCACTGTTTCAGCACACATAATTGCAAGGGTTAACACAAAGTTCACAAGTACTCAAAGCTAACAGACTCAGCACAAACGCATGCTGCTGCTGCTGAGAACGAAGGAGTTCTTTCCTGTTCCTGGGCATTTCATTCTTGCTGCCTCCCTTGTTTTTGACACTAGAATAATTTGGAGTCTGGGGCTTTTTCACAACAGCAGTTTTCACTTATTTGAGTTCTCACCTGGCTCCTCAAACGGCCAAACGTTATTGCCAGCACAAGAGAGGCAAAAGGCATAAGTAAGCACAGCAAGGGCAAGACCAACACATTCCATAGCAGAAGTCTTGCGCCAGATTACAGTGACAGTGTAGCTCAAAACAGAGAGCTACGTTGCAACTCCAAGGCAACATAGGTTAAAAAACAAAAACCAAGTACAACCCCCAAGGTCTAGTCCTCCTCCAGCAAGAGCTTCTCTTTCTGCCTTGCATCTCCACTGGGGTTCGGCCAATCCTAACAACCAACCGGTGGTGTCAGTTGAGTCAGCAAAAATATTTGCTAAATTGTTGCTGCTGATTCAACTTCCTGGATCAATTTACAGGCAAACACAACAAAGGAACTGGGAATATAAAGCCAAGAGCGTGAGGGAAGGAGGAGAGGTGACCCCTCTAAGAGTGATTTAGGCTTTCACAGAATCATACTATGCATCAAAGGAATGGATCAGAGGTTAAGAAAATCCACCTATGTACGTTGCATCTTCTTATTCTAACCTCCACGAACCTTCAATAGCAGAGAGACTGTTATGGCTGGTATCTTCCTCCAACATATGAAAGCAAGAGCATAAACTGATAAGAAACCTCAGGGAGATCAAAGGGGCTAAATGCAGAGAGAGAATGTGTACTCCTTTCACAAAACACATTAGTATCTGTATTCTCAAAGAAAGACTGGAAATTGGGAAGATTCCTATATTAACAGCAGGCAATTTGTGAAATACCAGATCAGCTTTTATTTAGATTCCTGGATTTATCTGTTTAAAAAAAAAAATCACGTGGATAAGCAGGTAGGTTAAGTGTACAAAGACATCAAAACAAATTGTGGAGAGCAGAAAGCATACTTCCTTTAGTTCTGATAGGAACTGATAAGAATACCACTGTAGAAACAATTACAAGCAAATATTTTAAAAATTATCCCCAGGGTGCAGTAAGACGAGTAATAAATTAAATCGTATATATATTTATGAGAAAAACAATGTTCTTCATTAGATCAGTATTTATTGCTGAACAAAACCCAAGCACAACCACTAGAGCTTTTGAACACACCAAGTGCCCTGCAAGTGTGAATTACAAGTAGCAAACTTCGAACTAGTATCAGTATAGAATTAGATGTGTAATTACCTAAAAATTAAGAGCACAGGTAACCTAGGATTAAAAATCTAATAACAACAACAAAATTTAAAGACTTTACTTTTCTGAAAATTATTCTAAACAATCACTTCCAAAAATGTTCATTTGTAAACAGTGTAAAAAAACAAACAAACAAAAAAACTTCAGTGGAAATAATTTTTCCACAACAGTTTAAACATCCAGGTTCATTTTCAAGTTATAAACCTTTCAAGTTATAAAACTTCAATTATAAAATTTCAAGTTAAATTCCTCCTGATACTTACCTTGGCAGATCTTCGCTCATCAATAGGAAGAGATAATCCCTGAGTATATGGATCTACTTCACCAGTAGTCAGATAATTTTTCTACATAAAAAAAAATTTCAATATATTTTAAAATACCAAAACTTACTTGCTAAATAGTTGCTAGGAATTACATTTTCTGAAACAAACCTGATCAATTTAATGAAATAAAGACTGAAGACAACCTTCACATTTTGAAAATGTAGGATCTTCTTAGAACATATGAATGAAGTCAAGGAACGCAGAAAGTAAAGGGCTTTGTCAAGGTTTAAGCTTGAGTTTGTAATTTCTTCCCTATTACATTATTTCAAGTATTACAAGTTAGTCTCTGTATATTAAAAAACTATATTTTTATTCAAAAAAAACCCCACCATTACTCAATTCTCCTGTAAGTAGCATAAGCACAAGCATCTGTACAAGCATAAGAGGAATTTTGCAAGACACTACTTAAGATGAAAAATTGCTTTTTTTAACTGCAGAAAATGTATGTCTACCTCTTATTTTAACAGATGGAATCCATGCTAACACTAGCACAGTCACCACTCCGCATCTCAGCACTATCTGTTTTCCACAACAGCAGTCCCCAAACTTTTTAGGACAAGGACCCATCACCAAATCTTGTAATTCCTTACAGAACATGAGTCACTTTCAGAACAAAACTTTCCCCTGAAAACACTATGCTGTTGCTCCATACAGCTCCCTGGGCCACAGCTTGGAAAGTCGGCTGCACAGCAAGTCACAGCACCAGCCTTTCAAATCAAACCCCAATGCTGGAATCCTTAGCTTCCATGTCTAGTGGCTTCTTCGTACATCACTCATTTACTAAACGGATCCCCAGGCCATTCTCAGTCAATTACCAATGTTTTCTAGATCAAATTATCATCAATAAAAAGATAATCTATTTGTGTGGAATGGGCCGATGAGGGGAAAGGTTAGATATAGAATTTCACTAGCATTGTTTCCTTTCATTATCTATGTTGTCACGTAGCTTAAAAGCTTAGAGGCATGTCAACAGGTAAGAGCTCTACCCGTTCCAGTACAAAACCACATCATTATGAATTGTGTTTCACAAGTACACATTAAAAGATCTAAGGGATTGAATAACCATGCAAATATTCAAGCTGTGAGACAACTAGATTAATAGGGAGAACTAAGTTATTTTTACTAGAAAAAGTAAATAAATTGTAATCCTCATTAAGTAACCCTTTTCACACTTTGAAGACATCTGTAGACATTACCTCTGATCTTAAAAAGGTATTTGCCAAAAATCAGAAGCTGATATGGAGACTGCATTTTCTACATAAGCGAGACTAAACAAGTTAATAACCAAAATACTATCACAATGAGAGCTGCTAAAAGTTGCACTATCTCGTTACGTGGGGAAAAGAAATTAGAGGTTGTTTTCCTATTTCTTCCTTAGGCCTTACAAGTTTAATACAGCTAACATACTATAGTAAAAAAAAACCCCACAACATCTTGTAAACCTAAATCAGTAAAACTGAAGTTCAATTGAGAATAAACCACTAGAAGTTAATTTAAAAAATCTATTATTTGGGTACTTTGGTGAGAGTTATGAAACTCTAAATTATAACACAATATTCTAACTTTGAAAATAATCTGAAGTTTAAGATTCAACAAGAAGCAACAATTATATAAGCATAGTTTTGATTAGAGGTTAAGAAGCCAGTTAATTCTGCTGTTGCTATTGTTATTCAGAAATGCTAGTGCAAGCTAATATAGTTAATTTCTATCACATGCATATTATTCAAAGGCCCAGAAAAAACAGAAGGTTGTGTTTCTTCCACGTTACTTCCCGGTCCTTTACTGAAGTTGCTTAATCTGAACAACCTTGATGGACAGCGTGAAATTTGAAAATTATATATACATGACAGTATAATGATATAAATAATTAAAAACTACTGTAATTGAACAAAGCTTGCAAAAATTGTGCCTCTGGTATTATATTTTCCTCACAATACTTGTATTCCTGCACTCTGGCCACCAGGTGCTGAACAACTGGCTCTACTGCTTTCCTAAGCACTACTGATGAGATTTCACAGTGATAGGGAAGAAACAAAGCCCTGACTCTAGTTCCGATGACATATTATAATATTTTAGAGTTTACAATTTTATTCCAGCTTTATAAACTATGTATATCAAGAAAAAAAAATCTGAACTCCTAGCATCTACGTAACTGATAAGCCTTGAAGCAAATGTCTACTAAAAGAAAAACTTTTGTAAAGTCAGCATTAGACAGCAACAATAGCAATTGCAAAGGAAAAAAGAAATCAGCAAGTGTTTTAAAATCTTATTAATGGAAAATAATTAATACAAGCAATCATTTTGCACAAAGCAAACAACACTGTTAATCACAACTAATCACTACAGCATGCACAAACACGCAAAGCACAAAAGGAGTAATGAGTCTTTAAAAAAAAATTCAAAGAGCACGAAGCTTTCAAACAAAGCAAAAAGTGACTAATTTGAAGAAAAAAAAAAAAAAGATATTGCAGGCACCCTACCTTTCTTTTTGCCTGTGAAATACCCTAAAAGTCAGGGAAAAGATACTATTCAAAAAAGAGTCTTTCATTCAAAAATATTTGACTTAACAAAAAAGACTTATTTTCTATAAGCCAATCCATTCTTTCATTTTAAGAACTAAAATACACTGATAATTAGCATTTTCAGACAACAGAAATTACTTCGTTCCTGACTTTTTTCCTGTTTGACTAAGAAGGGATACAGAATATTCCCAAGATTATAACATTTCATACATACCATTTCAATTTTAAATTTACCATAACATTTATTAAATCATGCTAAGCGGAACAAAGTTCTTTTATTTCTAAAATCAAAAAGACACTGTCAAATGGAGTCACACTAATTATAGGAATATTCTTACCTGAATTACAGACCATAGAATACATAAGTACTTAAGAAAGTAACAGATGATATTTTAAATTCTTAAGAAGAAACTAAGAAAGAAGTTGAGACAAATAAATAAAAGTATTCAGAATAAAATGTACTAACTAAAATGTAGTCTCATGGCAATGAGATCTGTAGAAGACTAAAATATATAACCATTCCTCGCAGTGACATTTTAAAATTACTTTTACTTGAGTCTTCGAAATCAGCCATCGCTCCTTATAAAGATTTTCCACTGATTTTATTAATTTTCATTCAATTAAAATGAGAGAGTAATTTTAAAAGACTCACTAAACTCAGGCAACCAGACAAGAAGCTTTACCTGAGAAAGATATCGCCTATAATCTTGTCGAAGCTCCTCTTTGAGTTTATGTTTTTTCCGTTCATATTCTTCGCCAAGAGGTAAACTCAAGCCATAGTCACCTGAAAGTTTAATGACATTAAATATTATTCTACTATTTTGCATCAATACAAAGCACATCCTGCAAAAGCTACATCTGGATTTTTATTAGACATCAGCAATTAAAAAAATGAACTATGCAACCAGTAATTACAGAACACATGAAATAAAAACCACCTTCTCTGTATGAGTAGTTGGGTGGAAAGCATAGAAAAATGAATTGGTTTTTGGATGTCAGTTTTCCTCTAGTCCTCACACTTCTCCCCACCAGAAAAAAAAAAGCAACATAAACTGAATTTATTTGGATAGTCTGACAAATAGTATACAATAACCTAAGTATTGTACATATTTATTTTGTTAATGTATGTATCAAAGGAAATCTCCTTTGACATGTTAGTTTCTAAATTACTCTGATATTTTAAGCTGTGCTTATCACACAATAGAAAACATGCTTCACCATGAAGCAACAAGCTATTTAGCACAAAGCATGTGAAAAATATGTTGGTTTCCACACAACTACAAGGAATCTGACCATATGATAACTATAATCATTTTTCTTTCTATCTCAGCGTTTTTAATTGTAGTAGACCCAAACCACACATTTAGTACTTTTCCAAGATTAGGTCCATGACCGCTGCGCTCTTGAAATTCAATGCTATGCAAGCTGGTTTTGCACCCAAAATACATTTTAAAGTAGTTTATAAGAAATATCATATCCTCTGCCCCAGAAGCCCACCTCTGCAGTCACTTGCACCACTCTCCACAGAGAGCTAGTGAATTCCACAAAACGAGAGACTCAGATTGCAACCATTTGGGTTTTTTTATTTCCTATTGTTTCTCTGAAAGCATTTCTACATCTTGTGGTCTATGTAAAATGAGTAGCAAGTAGCAAGAGGAAAGAAAGGCATATTCAAAATTTACTCTTACATCAGTCCCAATTTACTGCATGGTACTTTCTTTGACTTCAGTATTTTAAATATTTAGGGAATTAATAGCTGTCTGTACAGTAAAAAAATGATATTATATAAATGCTGAAAATTGCTAACTCAGTGTCCTGGTTTCAGCTGGGGTAGAGTTAATTTTCTTCCTAGCAGCTGGTATAGTGCTGTGTTTTGGATTTAGTATGACAATACTGTTGATAACACACTGATGGTTTGGTTGTTGCTAAGCAGCGTTTACAATTAAGTCAAGTTTTTAGCTTCCCAAACTACTAGCAAGGAGGCTTGAGCCTTCTGCAGCAGGTGCACAAGAAGCTGGGAGGGGACACAGCCAGGACAGCTGAGCCCAAGTGACCAAAGGGATATTCCATACCATATGACATCATGCTCAGCAATAAAACTAGGGGAGAGTTTGGTGGGGGGATCCGCTGCTTGAGGATTGGCTGGGCATTGGTCAGTTGGTGGTGAGCAATTGTTTTCATTTGCATCACTTGTCTTTCTTGGGTTCTATTTCTCCCTTTGCTATTTTCCTTTCCATTACAATTTATTAATTATTATTATTCTATTTCAATTATTAAACTGCCTTTATCCCAACCCACGAGTTTTCTCACTTTCACTCTTCTGATTCTCTCCCCCATCCCACTGTGGGGGGAGTGAGCAAGCAGCTGTGTGGGGCTTAGTTGCCAGCTGGGGTTAAACCACGACATAGCAATACCTACTTGTTGCTTTTCATTTAAGACCACCTGAATGCCCCTCACCTGTAATACTTCATTATATGTATTACTATATTTAGGTGTCAACAATTAAGTCCAATGTATAATAATAAACACAACATGACGTGCTATTATACCTCTCCAACAAGAGATAAAATTATTTTAATATTAAAATAGCTTAACTTTTATGTAGTGGTCTGTCACAACCATTGGGATACTACCTACTGTGTTCTATTTTCTGTATCATATGTTTCCACAGTTAAGCAAAGAATTACCAACACCAGGACTAACCTGCTGGTCATAATAAAACTACCAAAAACGTGAGGCATATACTTATTCAAGTGCTGTCCTCTAATCAAGTTTATGCATTATGATTTCTGGCAGCAAGGAATATTCAATTACCATTTCAGGTAATTTTTAGTGATGTTTTCCTGTAAAGGTTTTAGAGGAGTTTGCCTTGCTGATGGCTGGAAAATCTACTTAATACCACATCCTTATGAAAAACACATGTTTTTATTTATGCAGCTAAGAGCAGTTCAGGCCCCCAGATCACAAGCTCAGGCTCCATTTTTTAATTTGAGACATGCACTTTTCTGGTCACAAATTCTGTTAAAGTTACAGAGAGGACATAACATTAAGCATAGCAGGAGTACTTATTTAAAAGATGGGTTAGACTGGTATTATGTACACAACATCAAATATCCACTGACTTATCTTCTTTAAACTAAAAGGACAGCTTTTACTCCCACTGGAAGCTGCAGAATTACACCAGAATTACATTACACACAGTATGAAAATTAATGAGGTACAAACCCAAAGTGTCTACACATGAAAGAAAAGAGTCGCCTATCAACAGGAAGTAGGTCACAGAAAAACTCTAAAGATGTCAAGACAAACCTGAGCTACAGAAGCGTAACTAAGGAAAAACAGTCATGCCTACAGAAAGGAGATGGTAGGACACGTAAGGAAAGGTGGCACATTACAGAAACAGTAAAATGGAGAAAGGAACATTATCACACTTTTTCAAAAAGAAATCAAAAAGAATAGAGAAAAAAAGAAAATAGGACAATATATATTTTTAAAGAAAACTGTGATTAAACTGATAGTCACAGCAAAACAAATTAACCATTTCACTTGGTTAAAATTTCAACCAAAACTAAGTGCTTATTCTTTCATTGTATAATAAATGACAACATTATAACAAAATTACAAAAGCAATACAATCAGTTTAGTACACTATGCCTAAACATTTAAAAGACACTTAGCATTTAAAAGAAAAATTAGTTTAACTGTGTGCATTTTAACCAGGTTGGACTAGGACTCTTAAGCTTAGACGCTGAAAGAAAAGGCATCCTTACTTCCCCGGCACAACATACAGGGAATGGATTCTTTTGCAGTAAAGTCCAGATGAAAGATGAACTTCCAAAGCTTTTGCTCCACCCAAATACAACAGGAAAGTACAGATCAAGCAGCTTTTTGTTCTGTTTTTATGCTGGTTTTGGTTTGTTTTGGTTTGTTTTTAATGGAGCTACCTTTACAAGAAGAAAAAGAAAGTGCTTGGCATATTTTCCTTATTCAAAAAAAAAGCATAACTACAAAAAAAAATTCCACACAATGCCAAGATGTTTGGAAGACTGAAGAATTGGTATGCACTTGAATTATAATTATTACCATAATGAAAAATCCAAAGCAGTAATTCCCTTCCAAAAATTCTCAAAGGTAATTAAATGCTACTTAAATCCAGAAGACATTTAAAAAATATACTATACCTAAAGGATAGTTCTGTTGACTATTTGGAGGTATATTTTCTTTAGCCATGGAGATTAACATTTTGCTAGTCTCAGAAAGCTTCTCTGATTCCTTATTCTGAAAACAAAACAAAATGCTTTGCTGCATCACACGGTAAGAGATATATCGCATATAAGAACAACATTATTAACATAATTATTAGCACTGGAGAACAGAGATTGAAAGTGATGCTGGATTAACACATTAAGTTATACATTTCACTAATACTACCAAAAAAGTAGTTCTCTAAAACACAGAAATTAGTTCAATGTATTCAATATATTTCATGTCATGAAAAACATTGACAATATACATTGTGATTTATGCCATAAACCACATGTCATACTCCGCAATTGTTTCATAGTTTACACATACCCTCTCTGGGTTTTTTTTTTTGTGGGGATTGATGTGAAAGAATTACAACATATTACAGGACAAGTTTAACACACCTGTTCCCTGTAACTACACTTTCACCATACAGCTTAGGACTTTATCAAACTACAGGCTAGAAACATTCTCCTCTTCAAGCTCGCTCTGAGCAGAGGAGTGAAAAATAAAGGAAACCAAACTCCTCACAACTCCCTAAGAATTAACTTTCTGGAGTGAATTAATAAAACTTTCTGGAGAGAATTATTTTAACTAGGTAAAAATGCTTATATTACTCACATAAGGGGAAAGATGAATTTTCATAACCCTCTGATGAAACAAAAAAGGGAGTGAAAACTCAGTATTATAATTGCTGATAGCCCCAAACGGCTTGAGCTTCTAAGTCAAACAACAGACAAATTAAAGCTCATTTTTTTTACTGAGGATTTTATTTAGTTACCATAACACTTAGCTAGCTTAAATTACTTAGATATAGCTTTTTGCCAGGTACTGGCACTATTAAACAACTTAATGGTGATCTGCAAATTATAAAATCTTTACAGCTTTAAAATTAGGTACTAAAATTTCTAATAGGAAAGTTGTAATTGATTGGATTAAGTACTCTGCCTTTTCTATTTCCTAGTTTCCACAACATAAATTTTGAGGATATTTATACCTTCCATCCCTATCCCAACGCCCATGCTCTGGAGTGGGCAGAGAGCAGATCCCTGCTAGTGAGCTTCCCTAGGGAAGGGGGAAGTAACAATGATAACCATTTACAAGAGTTTTCCCACTTGTAAGATACAAATGTTACAAACAGGTTTTTAAAAATCTACATAAATACAGATACAAAAGTTAGAAATTACTTTGAATATATAAATATTTAACATACACTTTAACAGCAAATACAGTTTTAAGAGCACAGGAAAAGCAAGCTTAAATCACGACCCTAGCAATGGAAGTATTTAAATTCAGGAAAACTTTAATATTCTTACCCTCATTTCCATGTAAGGTGGATCATTTTCAAGTTCCGCCTTATCTTGTGCCAACTTGGCCTTCTGATCTTCAATAAATTTGTCTAAATCATCAGCCATCATTTCTAAGGTTATAGAAAAGACATAGAACATTGCGTTTACATCAGAACATCAAAAATTTAAAGCTCTATTACAGTTACTTAAGAAAATAGTTAACTAATATTCAAGCTTCTCCCTCAGAACTACAAGCTTTAGGATGTTTGCTGGGTCAACAAAACACCTGACTCAGGAAACCCATCCATGGAGGAGATTACTTGATGTTTCACCAGAGAGAAAATGTGAAGATTCCAGATTATAAGATTGAAGATATTTCCCTAATCCCTTTTTTTTTTTCCAACTTGGTTAAAGTGTTTTGGGGTTGTTTTTGTTAACTGCATGTCTACCAATGACCCTCCACTACACACTAGCATTAGCTTATTGTTAGTGAATTATAAAAATCAAAATTAGACAACATAAAAATAAACAGGATAAAGGAATCGTCACACAAAAAAGTACAAAAAGTGCAATACACACGTATACTCTAAAATAAGGACCAAATCACACAATCAATTCTGTGCTTAACTTACTATCACAAGAAGTCTTAAAAATCATCAAGCTTATTCAAAACAAACAAAAAACCCCAAAAACAACAAAGAAAAAACCACAAAACACATACACAGTGTTTCTGGAGTTGGAGACAACAGTGTATCATTACCTCCTGTACCAATAAAATAGCAGAGGCAATAAGAACAGCTACAATTCTGCAATAATCGTAAGATTGCAAGTATCAGTATCGTCTTGGAATCAGACAAGCCACTCATCTGTAAGAAAACATGTACTGAGGAACAGCTGATTACCTTTCTTCCATTAGTTGTGCATCTTGCCTATTTAACTGAAAGCCCTTCAGAGCAGAAATTTAATCATCTTATTAGTGCAACATATTGTATACTGCTGCTCCTAGATAACCTCATAATAAAAATTAAAGTGAATCAAATTCATGACAATGGAACTGTACAGAAGGTAAGGCACACACTCAGACTTTGAATACTCTTTGTTAGGATAGTCTTATTGGAACTAAAAATCCTGCAAAGCTGCGTACTACGTAACCATGGCAAGAAGAAAGACAAAACCAATGACTGCATACAAGCCACCTTATCCTATTCTCCACTCAGCATTTTCACCAACTCCACTGGAGGAGAAGTTTTGCAAAACTAAGCCTACAGGTAAAAAAATCTGTATGTTATATTCCACGATCAAAGGAACCATGAAACTTAGAAGAAAATTATGACCCTCAAATCCCTCTAATACTACCCACACAACTTAAGCAATAGGATTGCTTCTGCAGGCTCCTAAACAAACCCATTACATCCGGTATCTACACTCAGATTGTAAAGCAGTTTTATTGAGGCTAATTCAGTATCTTTCTAAAGCCTACAGATTGTATGAAGTAAACAATAGGCCTATGATAAAAGTATATTAGAAAACACTTTCAGGAAGAGGATCAAAGCATTTAAAAAAACCCACAACCAAACCACCTCAAAGACCAGCGGAATAAGATACTGCATAGGTAAACATAAAATAATGTGACCAGAGAGACTGCAATAAGTGCTTACTATAAGATGAAGAGAAAAAAATGTCAAAATCCCATGAGATAAATTCCAGTAATTGCATGCTAACTTAAGGAATACATCTGCTTGATGTATTCCTTAAAATATATTCCTTTAAACTTTTTCCTCTTATGTTAATGCCATTTTTTGATTCATAACATAAAATTGTAACATTGTTACAAAGGAGGCAGAACTAGGACAGCCTATTTACAACTCCTAGTGGTAATACAGGACAATCAATTCCAAAAATAAATTCTCCCATCTGATTTGTCCTAAATCTCTAATCTCATTAGCTCTGCACAGTGACAAAGGATAAAAGAAATCTAAAAGAGGGTAAGTTTCCAGGCACTGATAAATTTTATTTAGCCTATTAGGTTACATAAGAATAATGAAAAAACTGTTCTGAATGGGTGAAACAACTTGTCATATTAAAGAATTTAAAAGTTGGTCTCATCACCTATCCAGTGCTGCATGTCCACCAAGAGTAAAATCACCACATGTAGAAGGAGGCACTGTGAGAAGCCTTCCCGAAAGCTCATTGACTGTAACATCTGCATTTCTTACCTCTATTTACAATAACACTTATAAACTGTAGAACTGTTTCCACTGTATTGGAATGGCACCAAACCTGAGACACAGTGTAAGGAAAGGAGTATTTGCAGTATATTTTCTATCTAGCGCGAGGAACACAATGAATATTCTAGCATTCTGCACTCCTATCATATTGCTCAAAAGAGCAATATTTTATATTCATTATATTGCTCAAAAAGGCAATATAAGAAATTAAAAAACAAAGACAAAATGGTTACAGTTGAACTACACAGGCAATACAATTGGTATGAAGAAAGCTCACAACTCCAGGCCTTGGAGAACACTAAGACAACAAATGCTACAGCACTGTTGATGCAGTATACCTTTAATACAGCTAAATAGCCAGGAAAAGTGGCCAAATGCCTCTTAGAAAAATAGCTAGACATTTTATGTCTTACATCCTTCTGCTTGAGCTGATCATCTTAAAATATGCATGAGTGCAAACTTTAAGATAAGCAAAACCAGTATACTATACTGAAAGAAAAAAAAAATCAAAATTTCTTACATATTCTAAGCAAAAGACTGACAATTTGAATGTGATGCATATACACTGCAAAGTTCAGAAAATATACCAGTATTTAAGCAAGTATCATAGTGAATATTAATCAATTTCATCATCCACTGTATCAAGTGCAGAGATCACGACTAATCACAATAAAAATAAAGAAACAATACATTTCTATCTGAAGAATGCGCTACCACAGCCCCTCGTTATGCAGTGAACTCTTTTGGAGGTGACAGCACTAAACTCACAGCAAACCATTAACTTCAAACTGGCTTTGTATAACTGCACAAACGTACCAAGCTAAAGCCTGGCACTATAAAACCACTTCAAAACAAAATAACCTATTTTAACTTTAGCAATGTGTCTGAATGCATTTTGTGCATGTCTAGACCCTTGCAATTACTAGTACAAGTAGCAGATTCAAAACTAAGCTTGGAGAAATTGCTCCATGGGCACGTGCATAGAGCAAAAGGGAAAGTCAGAATATGCTGTAAACATTTGAAAACCCAAGGATAAACCATATGCCCCCAAAATTAAGAGGTGCAAACAACATATTTTTCATGTTTTTTGGAAAACAGAATATTTGGTAAATACTATTTTAAAAAAAATGTTTGATAGCATAGATTGATCAGCTTTTCCTGTAGCTCTTGCATCTTTAAATCTTGGATGTATTTGCATTCCCAAAACATTGTATTATTCAATGTGAAATTCCATTAAACATACTGCTGCTATATACTCAACTACTGTCTGAAAGTGTCGCATAAAAATATATTTTCTGTATGTTTACTTTCAAGAAGATTTTAGTTTTTCATAACCTTTTTTTTTCCCTTTTAAGCTGGAAGTTTTCACAAAAGTAATTCTGAATAATTACAGAGTCAGCTAGGTAGACTTCAACTTCAGCAAATATACCAGGCAATAGAATGCATATATATGTTCCAGAAAATAAGTCAACTTTGAACATGAGATTTTAATTGGATCTATGCCTAAACAGAGTTAATAATGCACGTCTCTGTATTCAAGCTATTCAAAACATCTATGTGCATACGTATTGCATCATATACACTATATCTAGCTGTCTATTGCGTATCTACTTTATCATCTAAAGCAATGTTTACTGTGTTCCTTTTTTATTCTTTCCCTTCTTCTGCTCTTTGTTCAGGAAAATGGGCACAATTTAAAATCAGCATGTGAAAGTAGACAGATTTCATCTCTTCTGTGCTACCATAATATTAAAATAATAGCAGAAAAACTGGCAAAAAGGGCAATTCCCACCCATATGAACTGCAGCAAGGGCAGCAAGGAGCAAAGTGCTTTAAAAAAGCAACTATATGCCACATTTAGTAAACGTTACTTACAGGTTATGTGGTCACATAATCATGTGATTAAGAAATATTTTATTTTCCACAGTTTCACCCAAACTTCCTAAGGTCTCAGAACAGCCAGTACTGGCTGCTTCTCTACCCCTGTGCACGGCATTTAGGATAAGCTCTTGCTGTCAGAGACATGCTTCCTGGGCCTTTCACCTTCGTTTCTCTCAAATTCTTATCTGAAAAAGCACAACAATTCCGGGGTCTGGAAGCTCACAATTAATAAACTCTAACTAAAACAACAGGGCTTTTTCGTAACTGTGAAGGCAATTAACCCTCAAAACAACCACCCAACAAGTTTCGCGAGTTACTTTCCCTCGCCGTAAACGGCTTATCTACTTTTCCAGAACACGTACTCTGATCCAAAAAGACATTAATTTCGGAAAAACCTTCAGAGCCAGGAGATGGGATCGATTTCTCCGAGCGTGACAGCTCGGGGAAACGCCTCTCCCCCGGCCCCGGCCTGCAGCGCCCGCCCGCGCACCAGCCGCCCCCGCCTCCCAACCTCCCTCCTCGGCAGCGTTTCTGAGGCAGCCCTGGAAGCACCGACCCCCCTCGGGCCAGGTGTGGGGCACTGCCGCCCGCCCGAGACGGCGGCCGCGGGGCGGGGAAGCGGCACTCCGGGCTCGGCCCCTTTAAGGAGAGCGGCGCCGTTGTTAGGCAACGGCCGCACAACAAACAGCTCCCACCGGAAGGCCTCACGGAGCCCCGCTGCCCCCCGCGGGGACGCCCAGGCCCGGCACCGTGGCTCGGACCCCGGCCGGCGCGCCCCCACCCCGGCCCACTCCCTGCGCCGCCTCCTAGACCAGTCCCGCTCCCCGGCGAGTCACCCCGTCCCGGCCGCCGCCCGCTCCGGGCTGTAAACAAGGCGGCCGCTCGGTCGCCGCACGGCGGGGCCGGCGGGCCGAGGTGCGCGGGGAGGGTTCCCGGGCGCCGTCCCGACCGCACCGCTCACCAGCTGCCGCAGCTCTCTCCGCGTCCCGCGCGCGTTACCGCCTCCCCGGAAACCGGCGGGCGGTGCCAAGCAGCGCCCCCTGCTGCCCCGGAGGGCGGCGCAGTCCTATCCCACAGCCGCCAGTGGTTCCCCTCCTCCCCAGGCGAGAGCAGGGCCGGGGTCGCACTGGAGCGGCTTTAATCGGCGAAAGGGACAGGGAAGGGAGGTGGCGGCGGCCTCTCCTCAACGGGGACCTTCGCGGGCCGGTCCCCGTGAAACACCGCTTGGCCAGCTGACCGGCCCGGGTGGAGAACGCAGTGTGGCCCTCGAACACGCCTGTCAGGCCGCAACATGCTGTGACCAGAGCGGAGTTAGCAGCCCCGCAGGGACCCCCAGACCCCAACAGCTGCTCTAGTGACCCGGCCGGGGCGCAGAGCCGAGGGCTCCCGCTGGGGGCGCAGCGCCGCCCGCCCCGGGCTTGCGCGGACCGTACCACCTCCCGCCGCCACTCCCCCGCCTCGCTTGGTTCCGCCGGCGGCCCGGTGCAGTGGTGAGACGGGCCAGGGCCGGGCCCGGTGCGGGGGGCGATGGCGGCGGCGGGGAGCGGTGCTTCCGGGAGCGGGATGGCGCAGAAGACGTGGGAGTTAGCCAACAACATGCAGGAGGCGCAGAGCATCGACGAGATCTACAAGTACGACCGCAAGCAGCAGCAGGAGATCCTGGCCGCCAAGCCCTGGACCAAAGAGTGAGTGAGAGCGGGGCCGGGCCGGCCCGGGCGGCGGGGCCGGAGGGGCAGGCGGGCGGGCGGCGAGGGCCTGAGGCGCGGGCCGGGTGGCGGGGCCGGCCCTGATGGCTTCCGCGGCCTCTCTTTTGCAGCCACCATTACTTCAAGTACTGCAAGATCTCGGCGCTGGCGCTCCTGAAGATGGTGATGCACGCTAGGTCAGGGGGCAACCTGGAGGTGATGGGGCTCATGCTGGGCAAGGTGGACGGGGAAACCATGATCATTATGGACAGCTTCGCCCTGCCGGTGGAGGGCACCGAGACTCGCGTCAACGCTCAGGCAGCCGCCTACGAGTATATGGCTGCATACATTGAAAACGCAAAGCAGGTAAGGAGAAGTGGCAGAGAGTGTTTCTTTCCCCCCGTGGTGTGACTGCGGATCTTGTAAGCTAATCGTGCAGGAACATCTGGGGTTTGCAGGCTGCCCCGCCTCCTCCCCGCCCCCCAGCGACAAAGTGGCTGTCCGGTTGCCCTGCTTTTTCTCAAACGTGGCTAAGAGAACTCTGTGAGCAGCAAAGAACACAGACCCCTTTAAACATTTTCACATATTTATTTCCGTGTATTACTGTAGGTCATCAAGTACTGGATTCTCCTTTCCTTTATAAATGGTTTTTATTGCTCAGGAAGTGTTTTTGTGGCTGTAGCTGGTGGTTTGTGGATGGAAAAAGGAGGGAGTGTGCTTCTAAAATAATTGATATAATGCATGCTTCTAAAAACAGTATGCAAAATTAAATATAAAATATGTATGTGTCAGAGATTTTTACTGTTTGTAGATCAGGAATATGACATTTATTCTTACCTTCTTGCTTTCTGAAGTCTTACTGCCTAGCCATGCTGCTATTTTCCATAAAAAATAAATACATTTGTGAAGAAAATGCCAATGAAGGAATAAGTAAGTTTTAGTGCAACTTAATTATTCATATTTATAATTTGGAAATTTAGATGAACTGACTCAGATGTCTGTTCCCCCTCTTGGTCACCCTGTATTCAGAGGTCTATGTCATATTAAGCCTGACTATGCAGTAAAATTCTCACATGCAGAAGGATAAGAGAAATATGAATCTGCTCTGTGGCTGATGTAGAAACCAGCACGGCACAGCAGAGCACCTGTTGTCATGCTTCTTCCAACACAGGGCAATCCTGTACTAGGAATAAGCGTTGAAATAACTCTAACTCTCCAAGTTCAAATAGTTTTGAGGCCCAGTTTACCCTTTGATTTTTCTTTAATCCTCAAAGTATTTTAAACCAGTTAAAATTAGAAGGCTTTTACTTATTCACTGGAGATACCAGAGCAATATTTGGGGTATTTTGGAGACTTGTGCTTCTATTCACAGCCTTATATACAGTTAGAGATGTTTAAATAGATGTGAATTAGACTGGATCATAACATCAGAAAAGAGTAAACATAATTGAGAAGTAGGTATATTCTGGGACTTTTTTTAATAATTCATCCCTGTTTGTGAGAAAATTTAGAAATAATTTATTTAATCTCATTCCTTTTATCTGGAAACTGTTAATGTCATGTTGCTAATATTGTTGTTGCAGAAAAATAGGCAACTTAAAAATATGTCTTTCCCTAAAGATAAATTCATAATATCCAGTTCCTAGGTAGAAATAATGGGTTTCAAAATAGTAAGTATATAGCAGAAAATTAGTATTTTTTTTTATATACAGTTAGTTTGTCTGTTTAAAACAGTCCAGGTTTATGTAGGAGTACTCATATGATAGGAAATGGTTTTTTTCTAGTTGTTTATGTTGTACAGTTTTCTCTATTGGTGGTTTCACAGTTTTGAAATTGAACTTGTGTACAAATATAATAACTCAGCTTTACTGGTGCTCTGGCAGAGTTTGCATGCTGGTTGTTCCACATTTGATGTTGGCAAGCAGTTGTTCCTGAAATAACTCTTTTTAATATTAGATTGCAAGTTGATATATTCCCCTGCATAAGTACTTTACAGATGCCAATGTTCCGGTTATTTGCTTCTCCATGGGCAGGATCTGGTGTTAATACAGTCAAAATGTGTTACTTGGCTTTGAAAAATAGCACATGTTCTTCAGTCTTTTCTTGGTCTCTCCTTCTCTATTACAGGAGATGTAAAGAAAATACAAATATTATTCACAAATTCATAAGTAAAATCAATGTTCCATTTAGTAGGCAGTTTGTGTGTTCTGTCTCATCTTAACATTTTTCTGATTTAACCTTCCTCACTTATTCAGTATTTGGCAAAACCAAGCAAGTGATGCATCCAAACACACAACTTTCAGTTAAGAACTGGCATATAGGATCATACCAAAATTATTCAGCTCGGTATGGAGCAGCCAGCAAGCAGTTCCTGAGAGAGGATTACAAAATTAGGTGCAATGGGTGTTTGTTGTCCTGGGGTTTATTTTGTTTGTTTGTTTTTCTTCCAGTATTTGTAAAGATAGCCAGGGGTATTATTTGGAACCTCCTATTTTGAGATTTTTCTGATCCTAAAAATCTCAAAAATTCGTCTTTTGGCTTTCACAGAATGCTCTGGCAATAATTTCTGTCACTTCTGGTGTTGGAAAACATGCCTCCGAAGTTATTTTTTACACCTAGCAATAATCTCTCTATGTGCCTCTGAGATGTGTTATTGTACTAAATAATGAACATTCATTCTCTACTGACATACCATACATTTTACGAGATTATAAATACTTATGTCATAGCCACCCTAAGAAATTTCTCTTCCATGCTGAAGAGTCCCAGCTTACTTAACCATCTCACCACATGGAATCTCTTCTGTACTTAAGCTGTCATTGAAGAAGGAGCTCCTGGCTCCTTGAAGTTGTGTGTTCTGTGACGGTGGCTGTAAGAGAGAATGTCAATACTACAGATTGTGTGCTTTCTAGAAAACAGTTTAGCAAAATAAGGTGTATGTTTAGTGTTTAGTATTAGCATCATGGGCTCTGTGCGTGTTCTTTTTTTATCCCGTCACCGTGTTGTAGTATGCTTGAAAACCCAATAGAGGGCAGCTAATACTTTCGGAATGGAGATTAACACTGGGTTTGTTTTCTTTCACTGCCATTAGGTTGGTCGTCTAGAAAATGCAATTGGTTGGTATCACAGTCACCCTGGCTATGGCTGCTGGCTCTCCGGGATTGACGTCAGTACCCAGATGCTTAATCAGCAATTTCAAGAACCCTTTGTAGCAGTGGTTGTAAGTACTGGCTGATAGTTGATAAAACTGCATAGCAAATTGCGTTGAGAAGGGAATAATTTTTAGATTTCTGTCTTTTAACATTCTAGTAGTGTGTATTTTGCATGATGGAAGTGTTAGATCCAAATTTTAAATTGGTATCGCTCATTTTTCTTTGTCAGCCACATACTAGTCAAACCAGTAGCAGTGCTTACCAAGGCCATTTTCAGTGCGTTATTCCAGGTACGGTAGCTCTGTAGAAACCCATACATTACTCTTAACTTAAACTTCTACTTGGTACTTTTGCAAAAAAATGTATTGAGCAATCCATATTCAACCTCTTGCAATAGAACAAAAATCTATTTCTTTTGTTCTCTTTGTTGCTTTTTCTGTCAAAACAGAGCAAAGTCTTTCACAGAGTTCTGTTACTTTGCATCTAAAATGCCTTTTAAATTAAATCAAGGTAGAAGACACTAGGAAGTCTAGTGTCTTTGAAGAAAAAATCTGAAGAATCTCTTATGGCCCTTCAGGGTCTTCCAGGTTTCAGATCACATTTGAAATCAAAAGTAAACCTTATTTTAGATATTACATGTATAACCATTGCTACTGAAGGAAATAAAGGAAAAAAGAAGGAATATAACTCTGATGGAAGAATTACATTAGAAAAGGATAAATGACCCTTAAGAAATATTTCCACCATGTGAGTTCTCCTATGTTATGACATAATTGCACAGATTCAGAACACTCTCATTGGGACTGCTTTTTTCTTTTTTTTTCCCCTTCTTTTTTGAATTACTTTGAAAACTAAACGGGGCATTAGTACATATCTTACCAAAGAGATTCCTTTGTTAGTTTCCTGTATTTTCCACTAAAATGCAGCAGATCATATAACACTCTTACCTCTAGTGGTTATAAGATTAAAATGCAGGGGTTTATTATGGTTTATTGATTGCTCTTAAGTAAAATTTCTTTAAAGTATTTGGGAAATAAGGAAAATGAGTTTGAAAAAATGGTCTGTAGTAAGGCTATTGATAGTCCCATCTTTTTAGAGAGTCTGATACCAACAGATGCCAACTGAAAAAGTACTGTTTATGACAAAACTAATACAATTTGCACTAATTACATTTTTGAAATACAATTACTGTGAAGTTAATTTATGCCTGTAATAATTTATAAAATGCATATAACAAGCATTACTTGTATTTCTACAGATTGATCCAACAAGAACAATATCTGCAGGAAAAGTAAATCTTGGAGCATTTAGGACATATCCTAAGGTAAATAGTTAAAATTGTCTAGGGCGTGATGACTAAACTCTCTTTTAGTAAGTAATAGATTGGTTTTAAAGATTAATGCAGTTTGATCATCTGACAGTTTGATCTGCTGTACTGTATGTCGTTGTTCATCCTAAAATAAAAACATGCTGATACACTGGTTACCGCATTTCTTTGGATATTGATTACATTTACAAAGCTTGACTTCTGGTTTGTTTTTCATAGATTTTTGACAGTGTTAAATCAAATAGGCTGTCTAGATAGTGGAGCTGTCCTAAAATTATATAACTTCATATAGTCATTTTTTAATGGATTTATTTGTAAGTAGCATTCATCAAAATAGATTTATGTTATTATTCTCTATAATTTTTTTAGACCTAAAACCAAACATTAATAGCATGTTTAATATATTATAATCTGCTTTTCATTTTATAAAAGAAAGATTCAAAACTTCTTCTTAACTCTTTCAAATAAATATTAGGAATCTTCACAAAATAATGTACGAAAATCCCAAGTTAATTAAACAACATGTAAGGGTTAGGCTAAAAACTAGAAAATCACATAAATATTTGAGATCTAGATCTCCAGATACAGTCTTTCATTTATACTTCTGGCAGAGATATAACTATGCTATTTAATTTCAATCTAATAAAGTTCAGGTATATCCTTCAAATTTCCAGTTGTGATTGACTCATCAGGAACCTCAGGCTGACATCCAGTAAAACTGTAATTAACAAAAATGTTTGTTAAAGGTTCCCAGTTGCATTCAAGCATTATTTTTGTGTTGATAAATATAGGAGATCTTAGAACAGTTTGTGATTCAGGAGAATATTCACTTCTGTAGGCAAAATCGCTTCATAAATACTTTCAGAATTTTGTGCAGGGAGAAGAATCCTGCACCTGAAAATCAAATAGTATATAGAAAATGCATGTTAGAAGCATATTTTTTAGTGAGTCCTCACAGTAGTTTGCGGGCAGTTCTTGCCTAGTCAGTAGCTGTGAGTGGCATCATCCTGGCTAAATAAGTAACTGAAGTTTTAGGTATCCCTGAGGCACATCCAAGGCATGGATGTTTCTTCCCTCTTCTCATGCCTCCTATCTTCCCTCAAAAGAGGATCAAAATCACTTCCCAGAATAGGTAGAAAAATATTTTCTTAGAAGCAGCTCACTCTTCCTTTGATCTAAGAAATGATCTAATCATAGCTTGCCATCTTACTTGATTGAAAAATCTCAACTATGACCACTAGTTTGCTTCCAACATGCTTTTTGATAGACCTGCAAATGTAATGACTGCCATGAAAATTCCAAATTTCAGGCTACTGGGGGAAATTTCATTTTCCCTAGGGAAAATAAACTGAAATTGCATAAGCTAGAATTTTTGTGAAATGCTTTCAAAGAGTTTAAGCATTTTTAAAAAGTCTCAAAATTACTGTGTCACCTTTGCCCTTTGTTGAATTTTTAGGGCTATAAACCTCCAGATGAAGGTCCCTCTGAATACCAGACTATTCCACTTAATAAAATAGAAGACTTTGGAGTACATTGTAAACAGTAAGTAACATAAAAAACTACTAACTCTAGCGCAAGTTCTCATTTTTTGTGTTTAGGTTAGTGATTCAGTACAGAAAAGTACATTTCTTGGGAGTGTTTCAAATCTTCTAATTCTTAGTTGTTTTAGCATTGTTGGTTTTGTGAAAAAGTGTTAGTGTTGTTTATTAGGAGATATTTTAAGGGAGAACTGTTACAAAGATGAACTTGGTTGAAAGCTTTAGCACTTGATTCCTGAATACCTTTAAGTAGTGGTGCCTTCTTAGGGCAGGGAGGAAAGGGTCAGATGTAGATTTAGCAGCAGAGCTAGGGAGACTGTAATCTGTCTGCTCTTCTGAGTAGTGGCAAGTGCTGTGCATGTCTTTATCCTGTGTCACTGGGCGTGGTAAGATTGTTTCTGTCTTTGGTAAGAGTGGAAAGTGGAGCTGCTTCAGGGATAACATCAGCAACAGAAAGAACCACTGCTTTTTCTCTCCTGCTAGTTTACTTTCCATGAATTGAAAAGGTCATTTAGTTTTAACCATTCTTTCTTTAGCTGTTCTATCCCCAGCCACATGTTCCTCACTTTATACCTACATTTACTTATTTGGCAAGCATTTGTTTTGCTGGGTCAGTCCCCTGATCTGGTCCAACTTGTGGAGCACACATGTTCTTGCTGGTTAAGCTAAGCTGGGATGGAAAGTAGAGACAGATGCTGGAGACACAGTGTTTGCAAAAAACAGCTAAGGAAAGATGGGACTGCTTCTTTCAATAACAGCCTGGTTTCAATCCTACCTTCAAATGTTTGACAAGCACTACAGCTTAAGCATCTGTGTACAGAGAACTTGAAGATCTCATTGATACCAGTGTGTCCTGTAGGCTGTTGCGTAGTGTTTTCACGTTTTTGGTGCATGGGTATCTGTTCTTCAGTGCATTATAGTTGCATGCAAAGTCTGACCCTGAAGAGATGAAGAAATTAAAACAATTGGAATTTGTCTTCCTACCCAATTTGAGGAAAAATCCAGAACAGTAGCTACACAGAAATCTTGTAGAACTGTAATGTTCCTGTCATCTCAGACTAGTCCTTGTAAGTCCGGCATTGGCCAAAACCCCATGGTTTTAAGCATGAGAGGAGGTTATGTTTTATCCTTTCTGTTTTAGAGGTGGTCAGTTGGGAAAGTTCATTTGGTGGGTTTTTTTGAACTTGGAAGTGCTTAATAGTTATCATTATAATCTCCGTCTCAGGAAGTTTGCTTCTTGTACAAGCCATTTCTTTCCATCCAAACCAAGAAAATATTTTCCAGTCTTTCATAGAAGGATACAGCAGGTAGGCAAAGAGAGGGAATTAAAACTGGAAATTTGTCACGTTACTGAATTACTAGTAATACAGAAGACTAGAGTGGTGGTGTCCTCTCAGTAGTATGGGTAGTCTAAGAGTTGAAAGTTTAGAGAACCTGAATGATGATCATAGAACTATAGAATCATTTAGGTTGGGAAAAACCTTTAAGATCACCGAGTCGAACCGTTAACCTAACACTGCCAAGTCCACCACTAAACCAGGTCCCTAAGCACCACATCTACATGTCTTTTCAATACCTCCAGGGATGGTGACTCAGCCCTTCCCTGGGCAGCCTGTTACAATGCTTGACAAACCTTTCAGTGAAGAAATTTTTCCTAATATCCAATCTAAACCTCCCCTGGTGGAACGTGAGGTCATTTCCTCTTGTCCTATCGCTTGTTACTTGGGAGAAGAGACCAACCCCCACCTGGCTACAACCTCCTTTCAGAGAGTTGTAGAGAGCAATAAGGTCTCCCCTCAGCCTCCTTTCCTCCTGACTAAACAACCCCAGTTCCCTCAGCTGCTCCTCATAAGATCTGTTCTCTAGATCCTTAACAATCCTGTCTGTTTGGAAAGCCAGTGACTGCTCATTACTTCATAGTGGCAGTCCGGATAATCTTAGTCAAACTTCTCTACTTTGTGTTCAATGCCCAATGTTCAACTGCTTCCATTTAATGTTTTTAAGTAAGTTTATTACACTATTCCTCAAACAACTTGGATTTCTAATCTTGAATCTACCACACATCTCTTTGAAGAACTTAGTACCTCATTTTTCTTAGCATATGTGAAATAAGGGTATATGTTCCATCACAGAAGTATTAGTGTGGTGTGTTGGTAGATTTTAAAGCATGGTTATCTTGGATGGAATTTCTTACAGAAATACCAAGCAAAGTAACTTTCCAGAGAAATCAAGAGATAAAGGATTATTGATAACCTGCTCAAGAATTTCCTGATCAAAATAAAGTTTAATATAGCTCTTTAATGTTGCTGTAATTCACCTAAACTAATGACTTTGCATAGCTCAGCTTTATATCTGCTTTATCATCTCTTGTGAATTCTGTAGCACCAGTGAAGCCTGGTTTTCAAAATAAGTGTGGTAGAACTAAGATTGTTTGCCTGTTTGTAACATTTACTGCTATCAAACAGTCTTAACTGAATTAGAGGTGATATATGTAAGTGACAATTATTACAGTATTGAAGATCCCAAGCATGGAACAAGGCATCATTGCATTGCAGAAGAAGCTGTTAAAACAATAATTAAAAAAACTTTGCAATCTCATTAAATAGAACACAGCAGTATGTGTGGGAATTATGTATACCTGTATTAAAACTATATATGAAATACTTATGGAAAATGTTTTAGAATTAAAATTGGAACTGGGGGTGACTATTTTTCAGTGCTTTGAATTTTTGAAGATATTTGCCATTGATAAGGGTTTTTGAGATGCATGTACTTTGGGTATCACAGCCAAACAAGGTGTATTTAGATGGAAGCTTATTTTGTTTGCATGTTTGTTTTTAAAGGTATTATGCTTTAGAAGTCTCGTACTTTAAATCATCTTTGGATCGTAAATTGCTTGAGCTTTTGTGGAACAAGTACTGGGTGAACACTCTCAGTTCTTCTAGTTTGCTTACTGTAAGTACTGTAGCGTGCTATTGTGTGCATATATTGATTCATTAGTGCTGAAAGCCAGACCCTCTACTGTAAAATGTTTAATGGGACACTGACAGATATAGATCCCATGTTAAGAATCTATTTGTCAGATTAAACAGTAAAGGAAGGGTTTTCTAATCATGCATACTAAAATGTTCCTTATATCTGCTTTTTAAAAGTAGAAGATGGGAGTAATCTCTTTAATTTTACTGAGTTCTCTATATGTTTAGATTTTTGTCTTAAACACCTTTTAACCTTGTATCTTTTTACATCACTGTAATGAATAGTATGCCTTAAAATAATGGTATTGAATAAGTAAACACCTAAAAAACCCCCACCAACGTAACTGTTAAAACGAGTTTGCAACAGAAATACTGCAGGTAGACCTTCAATGTAACGGGTCAGCATCAAAACCTTCCTTCTGCAAAAGCCAATTTTATACCTTTTCTCTTGGTCAAAACCAACTGAGTTTTACTTACTCTCGCATAACTTAGGACACAGGTGGAAAGTAGTAACACCCATTTCAGGCCTTAGGTGTTGAGCATTTGTCAGATGTTCACCTGTTCTCTCAACCACCACTCGTGTGTCCCTCATGTTCTGTATCACTTCAATTGCGGATAAAGGTTAAAATGTGCAGTACCACAATCTTAAAGGCTCTTTTCAGATTTTGTTTATTTTGTGTATAAATGCTTGAATTTATAGCTTAGATTTCAATATGTTTATTGCCTTCTTTCTCCTAAGAATGCTGATTATACCACTGGCCAAGTCTTTGATTTGTCTGAAAAATTAGAACAGTCAGAAGCTCAGCTTGGAAGGGGCAGTTTCATGCTGGGTTTAGAGACTCATGATAAGAAATCAGAAGACAAACTTGCAAAAGCAACAAGAGACAGGTAAGATAATCAATACTTGTGTTCTTCCCTGTAAAAAGTGTTATTTTGTTTTAAACTTTTATCATACCTTTAATTGTAACCTACCAATTAAATTTTAACCTACGAAGATTATGGATAAGAATTATTAGATTATAGATAGGAATGAGACACTCCAAATATCACTAGTTATTTTTGAAAGTTTAAGAAAATCTTGCCTTTATTAAACCTACAATGGCTTTTCAATCTTTGTTTTCATATCCTTGATTAATATATCCTTTTTCCATAAATGAGGAAGGGGTTTTTTTGTTTTGTGTTTGTTTTGTTTTTAAGAAGTAGATTACAGACATTCTGGCCTATATATTTAACTACCCTGCCTGATAACAAATACTTGCTATTATCAGTTAATGAACTTATCACTGGGTATACAGCGTTATTTCAAAGAAGTTGTAGTGTTGTCCCTCAGTGTTCCTTATATGTTTGTTGGTAGTCTGCTCTTGGGTTTTTTTTTTTGAGCTTTAAAGTACAAAAGTTGCTTCTCATTAATGCTCCCATCTCTCTCCCGACAGTCTTATTATTGTGTGTGCTTAGGCTATTTATATAATGTTATAGTCACCATTTGTCCAAGTAAAAACTTTAACAAAGGGTAATAGTAACCAACAATTCATACAGTATCTTGGGCTATTCAAGAACATTGTATTTGGCAAATTCCAGGCTTTGAAAACCAAGAAGTACTGCACTGTACATGCTAGTACACTCTCAGGTCCATCTGTGGAGAAGACAGGACTCACCTGCATGCATCTTAGGAGATTTCTGAGTGAAATATAATTCAATTTAATAAGAAACAATCCTGTAGAATCCCTTGGAACAGACTGGAAAAACTGAATAAAATCTGAGATGTTCTACTTTTCAGATTTGGAGGTTTTCTGGCCCTCTTCCTCCTCATTTTACCCTGATACATAGAACAGTTTTCTTGTATTCTCCCCCCTGCCCATGTTAGCAATATGTGCCGTAGGACAAACTTTACTAAGGAACTGATTTTTGAGCTACCAGATGAATAGTGAGATTGATGATAGGTAAAAAAATCCAGAGACAAAAATGAGGCCTTGTGTGAAGAGACTGATTTATAAATAAACTACTTTATTTACATCTACCTCAGTATGACTCGGGTGAACATTGGCTTTGCCTTAATAAAGAGAGGAGTCAGCTTGTGTTGGACAAGCGTTTATTCCACAGTAAGAAGTGGGGGAAATACCTAGAAATGTAATATGGTCATTGCTAAATAGAATCAGAGTTGCTGATGTGCTAGCGTCTTCTGTGTATTTGTTTTCTTGTTATGGAAAATTAACAGCTCTTACACATGATTGAGTTGGAGGGGGTTGACTTCATAGAAGTTAATATCCATTTAGACAATTTTAGTTGCAGAATACATTTGCAATGGAGTTGCTAACTCACAACAACCAGGTTAAGTGATGACTCCCAGTTCCTGTAGTGACACAGTTACAATAGCTACAATAGTTAAAATAAAGACATGAGAAGGATGGAGTTGCTGACAAGTTTGCTTTGATTTTGATCCCTGTTTGGTGTCCCATAATACTGACTGCATTTTATTTTAATGTTACTCTCGTGCTTACAATTATTCTGAGAAATAACTCCTCCTCTGATCATCCTACTGTATTATTTCTTGCAGCGTTTCTAGAGATTTTTCTTTTCTGTTTTTCAGTCATCATCAGTAGTTAGTTTATAAATTGCAAGACTGGAAGGGATTGTTTTTGTCTTCAATTCTGCTTTCCTGTGTAATGGAGGCTACTGTAGTTCCCAAAATGGATTGTAACACTTTTACAGATGCATCTTTTTCTTCAACTAATAATCTTTCCTAAGAAAAGAGAAAAGACATTAGAAGACTTGTGCAGACCCCAGGACAATTGATTCAGTGGCACCTAAATTGCTTTCAAGAAATAAGGTTGCAAAGTTTGCTAAAGGATTATTTGCTGTACCTGTTTTAGGAAAAACAATTAACATAAAGACATTAGCATAAAGGTGCTTACACTCAGCTATATATCTTGTTACTGTACATGCACATCTCTAAGAGCCATTTTCTAAGACTGCATATGCATTTGGCAAACTGTGCTCCAAGGCTTCCTTTGCCTAGGATTCCTTTATCTATCTAGTAGTAATTTGTCCCTATTCTCCATGCCTTCAGGGCTGATTCATCTTTTGCATTTGTATATTCTGTTTTGAGACATTTTTATTTCTTAGACTGACACTAGATGCCCCTGAACCAGGCACACTGGATGAAACTTGGATCAATAGGAATCCTCTCAGCTGTTCAGGGGGGTTGCACGTTACATATTTTGACTAATAACTGATTAGCTCTCCAAACTCTTCCTTTAATGTTCTCTGTAAAGTTTCTCAGAGGAGCTCTGGTTAGTGTGACTGGCAGGTCGAGGGAGGTGATTCTCCCCCTCTAGTCCACTCTTGTCAGACCCCACCTGGAGTACTGCATCCAGCTCGGGTCCCCAGTACAAGAAAGACATGGAGCTGTTGGAGTGAGTCCAGAGGAGGGCCACGAAGCTGATCAGAGGGCTGGAGCACCTCTCCTATGAAGACAGGCTGAGAGAGTTGGGTTTGTTCAGCCTGGAGAAGGGAAGGCTCTGGGGAGATCTAATTGAGGCCTTGCAGTATCTGAAGGGGCCTACAGGAAAGATGGTGAGGACTGTTTATCAGGGATTGTAGTGATAGGACAAGGGGGAATGGGTTTAAAATAAAAGAGGGTAGATTTAGGTTAGATGTTAGGAAGAAATTCTTTACTGTGAGGGTGGTGAGACACTGAAACAGGTTGCCCAGAGAAGTTGTGGAGGTCCCATCCCTGGAAGTGTTCAAGGCCAGGTTGGATGGGGCTTTGGGCAACCTGGTCTAGTGGAGGGTGTCCCTGCCCGCAGCAGGGGGGTTGGAACTAGATGATCTTTGAGGTCCCTTCCAATCCAAACCATTCTGTGATTCTATACTGTGTACTACTGGCCTGGGGTTGGGCAAAGGAGATAAGGTAGAGAAGAGCGAAAGCTTTCAGGTGTTGATAACAGCTGGTAGCTCCATTCCCCCAGGGATATTTTTTTTATTTTTATTTTTTGATTGAGGTGACCACAGAGTTCCCTTGCTATTGTTAATGCAAGATGTCCTAAATTCCCAGACAAAGAAGTTTTCTGGAATTGGTCTCTGTGTGTATAGTGCTCGTCAGTTTGCTTTATAAGTAACAAAGAGCTATTGGCAACAATGGCTAAATTCTGTGTGTGACTTTTCCTTTCTGGACAGCTGAGATTCATGGGGTTGTGGGCACCCTGAACTTCCAAAACAGCTGAGTATCTTCAAATGAAATGACAGTTCAGTTTTTGGCCAACATTGAATCTATGCTTGTTTTTCAGCTGCAAGACCACCATAGAAGCTATACATGGATTGATGTCTCAGGTTATTAAGGATAAACTTTTTAATCAAATTAATATAGCTTGAAGTGCATCACCAGCTGATATGCATCTCCAAAGCAGAAAAAAGTCATGGTTTCTTTTGCTTGGACTTGTTCAATTTGGGAAATGAATCTAGAGTGGAAAATTATTCATTTGATTTGTAGTACTTTAATATTTCCCACCTGTCTGACCAGTTTTAAAGAACAAAATGTTCTGAAATGTAGTGCAACTTTTTGTTCTTTATCATAAAACACAACCAGTTCGGAGAATTGTTCCAAAAGAAAAATAAATGTGACTTACTGGATTTTGCTCTTAGGTATTTATCTCTATTATCCAACTGCAATAAAACAATTTTGAAAATGAGTGAGTGTTTTGGGGCTTGAATTTTTTGGCAAACATTCATCTCCTCTTACTATTTTTCTTAGTGTTCTGTAGAAAAGTTCTGTCCACTCAGATGAGATAGGTAACCTATGCAGTATAAGAAGTTTGTTTCTCAGATTTTAATTTCTGTGTTTAATTTTAAGAATTGAAATCCCATTTGCTTATCTTTTAACAAGTTATTAAATCTAATGGAGCCTTTCCTGATTTAGTTTTACTGGTCCACCCAGAAATGGTTTCTTCTCACAGCGATGAAACATTCATGCATGATATAACAGTATTTTGCTTGTAGCTTACATTTATGATGGACATTTTATATTTCTAAGTAGTCAAGTAACAACCAGTCCCACAGTGAAACTAATAACATGGTTATATACCATTATTTTTGTCCTGCTCACTTTCTATTGCTTGTCATAGTCATTTGTTGCATGCAAAGGAACAAAATGAAAAATTATCTCTGAAAGACGTATGAGGCTAATTTAGAGCCACAGATACTAAAATGCATTAATCATAATTGCTGGCTTACAGCATGGTGCTGCTGCAGGGCTGATCTAAGTTTGTTTTGGAGGCTTTCATACTGCATCTCAATAATTCAAGATGTTTGGATTTCTTTTAAGTTTTTATCCTTAATCCTGAGTTTCCTGGGGTTTTTGGAATGTTTACTTTTGGGATAATTTATGCTTCATATAATACGCCATTACACTTTATACCTTAAGTAACTGATACTCCTTTTCAAACTTAACTCTGCCTTGATGTGGGTTTTCCTTTTGTTTTGGTCTGGAAATTTTAATAGCTGTTACTCATTTGGGGCTTTTCATCCAAATGGGGTCCAGCATATTTGAAGCTGAGATGCAAGTTATACAATGGAAAGTTATCAATCCACGGGGAAATGCAGATACCCTAAAGCAGAAATTCATCAAGAGTTTTAAAGCAGCAGCATCCAACAGTATAGGAAAAATATACTTAATCGGAGCTAGTAAAGTTGATATAATTATCAGATGTGCAGTTTGATAGGAGAACAATTTTATGCTGCTTCTAGCATGGCAGTGGTGGTGGGGAAGCAGAAGAAAGCTGTGGTATTTTAATATTCAAAGCTATTATTTTTTTTGGAAATGGCAGCGATGGACTTCTGTACAAGCAAGCGCAGTACCTAAGCCCACAGCAGTACCTTTTAAGTTCAGGGAAAACACAGCAAGTGTACCTGCCCAGTAACTTTTCCTACTTGCTTTCTTCCACAGGTGTTTGTGAGACTTTAAGTTTTAGCACACAGCTATTGTCCCACTCAACATGTGTTTACGCTGCTTTTGTGAGATAAATACTTGCTAGGAAATATGTTGCCACTTTATAGAATTCTTGCATAACATGATCCAGAAGTTTTGGACATCTTATATTACCTAAAATATAAAATAATAGTTTAATCTCATATTAATCCATTTAGCATATTTAAATTGACCTCATTTGTGATAGCAATGAGCTGAAATTTCATGCACGTAGGCTCAGACTGAATTTTAAAGCCCACAGTGCCTTTAAAATACCAAGTTGTTTTAGAAGCTATAGCAATATGAATGCTGATGTAAACAGCATTGTCCATTGAGTTATGTGTGGTGTTACTTGCTGAGCATATAGTATCAGAACTATATTTAAAATCATACCTGCCATGTGGCTATACCTGTGGCCTGTGTAGGATCCTTTCTGCGGTGTTCAGGAACCAAAATAACAATACCCTTGTCTTTGATCAACCATTTTTAATGCTAGCGTTATTCTGAATTCTGCTTAACTGAGATCAGAATTGCATGCGTTGAAGGTGATTACCACAAAGGAGTCATCCAATATGTACACACACACACACAAGTGTATCCTAAACAATGGAGAATCGTTAAGGGATAGAAACTACACCTTAATTCTACCAATTAGTTTTGAGATTTTACAAATATTAGAAATAAAGGTATTCTTGAGAACAATACATGTTGTATATCAAAGATGTGAATTTGTTCTTCCACGTTTGCACCTACTTTTTAGTTAGAAATTAGTTTATGCAAATGAGTGCCACATCAGGTAATTATTTTGACAGCTGAAGTAATTCAGTACATACTAAAGCACAAGCAAATAGGTTCTCCGTATTTAGATTTTTAAGACAAGCACGCATACAAAAATTGTGAGTGCCTTTGACATTTTAATAAATAAAAATCTAATCCAATGACCACAATTATTTTCTTCATCTAACAGTATTTGCCAACAGATATTAAAATCATGGGATGCTGAAAATGCTGAATTGCGTTTGAACTTCTTCCCCCTCCTGGTTTTCTTTTTTCAAGTTGTCCTGTATGCTCACCTTTCTCATGTATGCAAATAGCATTTTTAAATGTTATACATTCTAATCTCAACAAAATCCAAATAAATATATGCATATTTGTAACAATCAAATACCAAGGACTATGCTATAATTCCCGATAGAGTACCAGTTTGCCTTTGTTGTGCACAGGCTTTAAGAGCCTTTCAGATTTATTCTGATTACTGGGACACTCAAAGATGCTTCATTGTCCTGTTAGACCTCCTTCTCCTTTAAAGTTCCCTTCAAATATTTGGTCAGAACTGGAATAGCAGCTCCTATATATTAATTTTGTTCGCTGAAGATTGAATGGTTGTGCTTCTGTTGCCATATGGCACCAGAAACAAGACATAATTTTTCTTACCTTTTTCTTTTTTAAATATACCGAATGGAGTAATGCAGCAGTGAGAGACCAGCTTCTAATTCTGTTAGTCTGTTGTCCTCTCTTCCAGTCTACCTAAAACGCAATTAGGCAAGAGAAATTTGGGGGCTATGGCAAAGACCCTGCTAATTGGCCATCTCTAACAGCAGCTGTAAGAGAGCTGCTGGGGAAGAGCACGTGAACCTGGCCGCTTTTTTACCTGTTGTGAATGGACCTAGTAGCTTTATAGTCTTTCTAGTTCTAATAGCATGGCATATGCCGATTAACAGTTTTGTCTGCCTTACCCTCCACCTTTATGATTTATTAGCTTTTATCATATCGTCACCTCAGCCTTCTCTCCAAATTGAGAAATTTCAGCTTTTTCATGCTGTTGTTACGAAGCTGCCACTTTACTCACCTGATCATTTCAGTTGTCCTCCATACCACGTCTCATCCTGGTTTGTCCTGGACACGCAGAGCCCAGAACTGCATTGTACTCGATTCGGGAGAGGCAAAATAGTTCTCCCTTGTTGCTGGTGACACCCAGTGTTTCGTTGGCTTATTTGGTTGCTGCTGAACATCAAGCTGATGATTTCACAATATTAAAAAGTGCTTAAGTTTGCATTGATAGGTACAACTCTGGAAAGCATTGCGTAAGCATGGTTCAGATTTTCCCAAGATGCATTTATCTACATCGAAGCTCCTCTGCCACGTTTTTGCTGACTCAGTTTTGTGAGATCCTTTTGGAGTTCCTCACCATCAGTGTGGTATCTGACTACCCAGAAGAGCAAATTACCAGCTGAAAACTTCAAGATACTTAGTTACCTTTAACTCTTCAGGGTTTCATCCGATTGATGTGCTGATTTCAGAGAAGAGTTCACCCCAATGACACTGACTATATTTTATAATGTATTGCTATACTTTTGGACAGTAAAGTCAAATGCAAAATACTGTGCTGTCTATAACAAAATTCAAGCTTTGGTTGTCTTTATAATGCAGTACAATGTCTAGCCATTTTTTCGTATTCTGAATATCCAGAGTGCTGTGCAGAGAATAGTAACTCTAGGACAAGCTTTTGAAAATAAACACTTTGGAGGACCAGCACTGAATTGCAGTGACTGTAGGGAAGAATGTTTTGCTCTCTAAAGGCTGTACACTGGAGAAGGAGATGGTTTCAGGCCTAGTGCATGGATGATGAGGTGCAGATGCAGGACTCATGCATGCACAGTTCTTCATTCGTCTTGCATATGCCTGCACTTTATCTGACTGCCATATATAGGTAACTGAAAAGAAGCACTTCAGAAACTTGCAAAGTTCTATTCCTGGATTATTTTAAAAGTCACTAATGGCAATAGAAACATTTCAAACTTAAGATGTATATGGTATATCTGAGGTATCTGGTCATATGAAGCAAGAATACTTCTATTTCTCAGATTTTATATGTAGCAAGACACTTAAGGTACTGAAATTTTGCTTTGAAGTCCCACATAAACAATTAGATTACCTATTCAGTAGATACATTCTTAACTAATCTGTAAAATGTAATATCTTCACTCTGGTTGCATTTGCTTTAGCAATGTTTGTGGATAGTGTTTAACACTAAAGAGCTAAATTAGGTGATAAGGCTATTTGGGCTAATTTTTTTCTAAATAATTCTGCATCCAGCAGCCCTTGTTCGTACCACTAAGCACCCAGATTTTCAAAAACTCAGCATTTATTCAGAGGGAAAATGGAGTTATTAGACGTTAAGTGTTTCCCTAGGTCTCTTACATTAGATGCCTCCTGCAGACTAAGCCTTTCTGAAGGATTGGCCCTAATTAGGAGTTTTAAGCAATAATCTCAATACACTTAAGAAAGCCAAATTTTAGAAAATGTTTCGGTTCCAAAAACTTTATCTGCCACCATTAGCCACTAGTATCTGGGTTTCGTTACAAACTCTCTAATCTTTGCTCTTGTAAGTGATCTTTGTATGAACAATCTCACTGAAGTCAATAAATGTTTTTGCTTTAGAAAAAGCTAATAAAAAGGCTAACTTTAATCTTTTGCTTTTAAGCAGCGTCACAAGTTCTTCAGTCATCCCTTACCCCACAATGTCTCTGCTCAGACCCTATTTTACAAGGGACATTCTTGTTTTCCTTGCCTTCTGTGGCAGCTCATGCACACAAGCTCAGATTAAATCGAATGACCTCTTTTAAACTTGCTATTTAGTAAATGAAGCACAATTTTCTTGCATTTCTATCACTTGTGCCTTTTATAAACCTTCACCTGTGTCTGGTTTTGGATATTTTGTTTTTACCTTAACCTGTCTGGTGTTTCATGAGACTTCAGTGCGGCAGGCTATTCCTGCAGATGTAGTAGCTTTAGAAGGTAGAAGGTTGCGATGAACTTGGGTGCTGCGTCACTCCTGCACAGTGTAGTACATCGCCCCAAAGCACACAGTGTTTCTATAGTACTCCTCCATTTATTATGAACTGTAATGCCAGTTGATTATTTACTGTTGGTTATTAAAAATGCAAGAATCCAAGATGTAAAGGTAATTGCTGACATGTTATGATTTTGTTTATAAGGTTAAAAACATACTGAATATAATTAAACATTAATTATCTTATTTTCTCCCCTTTGCTAAATTTTGGAGATTTTTTTTTATTTTAGGTCAGCATTTTAAAATAAGCTTGGTATGTTACTTACTTTTTGATAAACATACTATTTATTTTATCTATTTTTATTTCTGTGCCCCAAGACGTCCTAATCAGAATTGGACTCTTTATGTTACTAGCATATAATTAACACAATATGTTTATATACAATATTTAAAGTATTTATTGAAATCCCAGTGTAAAAGATTTTGTATATCGTACCATAAACTAGGTTAAGATAAAATGATAAAACCAAATACTTTCAAAAGTACAAAACAAGACAAAATTTAAACACTACAGAATTGAGCTAGCAGCATTTTAAGGGTGCAAGTCCCTAAGAGGTGAAAATGATTACATATGGGGTGATAATACATAAGATTAATTGCATGCACGTCGAATTTTTTTCTTGTGTCAAGTCTTGAAGAACTGACATCAGAGTCTCCAGTTAGTTGAAGGATTTTTCTGGAGTTGAAAACAATTATGCTAAACCTTTAAGGAATTAATGAAATATCTTGTTCCTCAGGGTGTATTTTTTATGAGCTGTAGTTTTACTTTTCAGAGCCTAGGAATAATATCCACAAGGAAATATGTAATTTAGGAAAGTTAATTTTGACCCTCAGATGAAACTTCTAACATATGAAATATTTGCTGTGACGTTTGGTTTGTTTTTAATTATGAAAAATTGCTTCATACAGGGCTTTCTGAAAACTACAGTATTCTGGGAAGTAGCATGGTCCAGTGGATAGGTCATGGGACTGCATCTCAGGAGAATTGGGGTTTCTTCCTGACTTTTCACAAAGCAGGAGTGCATAAAGTTTAGCAAGGCATTTTTGCCAGAGCCAGTGTCTGTTTTCCTGTATGAAATAATAAGATTGATCATTAGCCTTTTAAAAATACAGATGAAAAAGGATATGTAAGTATTACCATTTTTATGCTCTAAAGGTCATCACTACATCTCCAGTTTGTCAGACATTACCACCTTAAAAAACTATTCTTAATAAGGCTGTAGGCAAAGAATGTTTACTCAGTTTTGCTTAGTTTGTCTGTTTAGATCATCACAGATAGGAAATGCCTAAGCTTTTTGAGGGGATTACAAATATATTGTTTTAGGAACTCTTAATTTTCAACTGAAACATGCATTCGACTCCTATGTAATTTGTCCATCATTTCCTGTGTGAATTTCTGTTTAGTTTAGATCCGATTACCTTAGGGCTTGTGTATAACTGCAGTGGCATTACTTTATTATAAAAGGAAATTAATTTATGTGCCTGCATCTAACGGCATGCAATCTTTAGTAATTATAACCATCTGAACTTCTTCTCCTGCTGAAGACAAGTTGCATTCACTTACTATATCATTTGAGGTTAGAATTAAGCTTATATTTTTAATCTGAGAGAGGCATTTTCAGTCTGAGTTCCACAAAGCTGGAGATACAACTTGAGAAACGTAGAGGTCCTAAAAGAGCAGATATCCTTCCCACTTAAACAAGATGTATGTATTCTGTATGGTGATACAAACTCCAGAGTAGCTCCTCATTATACCAAAGTTTGTGGAACATCTTCCGTTTCCACTTTAAAAATTCTTATGATAACAGCTAAAATTCTGAAAGTGGCAAAAATGGTTTAACACAAATATTTATGTAAAACATCAGTCAGGGACAAATAACATGTAAATAACATCTTACATCTAAGAACAACGACGAATGATGTGTGAATACTCACATTTTCTCTCTGTACAGTGTTTGACAAAATAAAGCTGAGATACCAGTACATCTTCTGACTGTTTCTGAACAATAGCAGCATATAATAATTTTTACTTTCTCTTCTTGGTTCATCTGTCAAACTTCATTACAATATTTGAAAAGCTGTTATTTCCTCTATGGTGAAAATTGTGAGTGTGTTTTGAATTATTTATCACTCATCTTTGGAGACAGAATCTTGCATTTCCCCAATCAACGTTGTAGTCTCTGCTGGAGATAAGATACAATATTCATTAAAAAACCATTATAAACACTATAAAGATAAAATGTTTGTCCTCGCAAACAGATAGTTTTCTAATAGCTTTTACTTCTAGGCTCTAACAGATTTCAATGCTGGGAGATGCAGAAAGGCCATTTCACTTTTTAGCATTTGCCAATAATAATGATGATAACAGTTTTGTACTAACAACAGACCTTAAAGTTTTATAATAATAATTATCCATATTTGGCTTCAGGCCTCGTCTGGTATTGGACATGTTTTAACTTGATTTTAGTTGTATTTGCAGAAATAATTTTAGGAACTTTTGTAACAGCCAGCCTGTTACCTATCTGATTTTACTCATGTTAGTGTTTTTTTGTCTTAACTCTGGTTTTGCTTAGGCTTGCACAGTTCTGTAAGGATCAGCAGTCAGTATGAGCAAGTGTCAGTCCACTCACGGATGCAGTGAAAGGGTAGATCCATGGACACAGCAGTAGCATGAGACATGAACTGTGCATGGTCAGCAAGGAGAAGGTGGCACTGCAGGGACAGAACTCCTGTCCAGTGCTTCTCCAGCACAGGGAAAAAAACGTAGCTTAGCTTTGAATGTGTTACTCACGCATGCATGACATCCTGCTCAAAATCAAGACTCGAGAGGCGTCGTCACGTAGTTGTCATGCAACAGAACAAGTCCAAGAACTTAAAGCACTGCATGCAAGGTTAGGGCTTTATATAAATAATTATTTCAGGTACCTGTCTCACCTAAACCACTTCCAGGATAGAAATATAAACATGTAGAGTTATGCTGCCACGTATGTACAGCGGTACAGCGAGCAGTGAAAGCAAAAAGCAGCCACTAATGAGCACTAGACTCTACTATACAGTAAGGCAAGCAAGCCCCATAGCAAGCACAGGAGCTTGCCAATTAATAGCTAAACAGCTGTAACAGCTATAAATTCGATCTAGCACATTGCAATCAAGCTTGCCAATATCTCATACCCTTTGAGCCCCATGTTGGGCACCAAAACGGGCTGTTGTGGTTTAACCCCAGCCAGCAACTGAGCACCACACAACCACTCACTCACCTTTCCCTGGTGGGGTGGGGGAGAGAATCAGAAGAGTGAAAGCGAGAAAACTCGTGGGTTGAGATTAAGTTTAAAGCAAAAGCCACACACGCAAGCAAAGCAAAACAAGGAATTCATTCACCACTTCCCATGGGCAGGCAGGAGTTCAGCCATCTCCAGGAAAGCAGGGCTCCATCACACGTAACGGTGACTTGGGAAGACAAATGGCATCACTCTCAACGTCCCCCCCCTTCCTTCTTCTTCCCCCCCAGCTTTATAAGCTGAACATGATGCCCTATGGTATGGAATGTCCCTTTGATCAGTTGGGGTCAGCTGTCCCGGCTGTGTCCCCTCCCAAATCCTTGTGCACCCCCAGCCTGCTCACTGGTGGGGTGAGAAGGAGAAAAAGCCTGGACTCTGTAAGCACTGCTCAGCAGTGACGAAAACATCCCTGTGTTATCAAACACTGTTTTCAACACAAATCCAAAATACAGCCCCATACTAGGTACTGTGAAGAAATTTAACCCTGCCCCAGCCAAAACCAGCACATCAACGGAGGCAGGCTAATGGTCACCCACCACATGAGCAGGTAACTGTTCAGGTCACACTTCAGTCCCTCCCTCAAATGAGGATGCTAGGCTAGGAATCTTTTTTTCTAACCAGTTGTTGAATTTTGGAAAAAACAGTAGAATTTATAACCGTCCTATGCCTGTCCCCTTTGCCAGTTTTAGCCAGAGTTGGCTCGACAGGTTTAAAAGTTAGTAGGCATTATATACAGGCAGAGACATCAAGAACAGATAAGCACCATGTTGTTAACAATCCAGGTTGACAACGTCAGACAATGGATTATAGCTTTATTTTTCAGACAAAGACATGTCAGTACAGCTCTTGGCAAGTTTCTTGAAATTAAAACACTATTTGCTCTGCCCTATATTTTTAAGAACCTTATATTTGCTAACTTTTTGAAAACATAAAAACCAAAACCCATTCAAATTCAGTGGAAAAAGTTGTTTTGGATGTATTTTACATATGAAAGCAACTATACTGAATCCAGTTTATATAGCAGTCTAGCCACAAAAGAGGAAGGCAAGAGATACTTGGGAAAAAGTCTGACTGAACAAAAAGTTTGAAACGTGACCCTGAAAAAGCTTGTCAGAAATTGTTAGGCTTGAATTTAATGTTTTACAATTAGAAATGTATCTTCTAAGGACATTTGTCTTATTCGTTATATGACACACCCCACATATAGTAGCCATATACTCAGAAACACCTCTATGCAAAATGCATGGTAGTGCTTCAGCAAGGGAGGCTCTTAAGGTGTTTTATGTCCTTAGAAGTAAATTTCAGTTCAATGTTCCAATCTGGAAACGTAACAAATATAGCCATCAATGATTTTACACAGGTATTTCCAAAAGCTTTTTTGAAGACAAGGACTTTTTGTACCCAGCCAAATTACTGCCATCCTGGAGAGTACACAGATGACTGTTTAATACTCTGTGCCACTAGATGAGAATCCTATTTCAAATCTTAATGGATAAATTACTCTCTCTGAAACTCCTCATAGCTTTTTCTGCCTTTAAATCAAATTACTAACAGACAGCACGAGACACCTGCAAAATCTACAGCCATGAGGGAGAACAAACTAAGTCCAAAATTAACTTTCAGAATATTAACATACTTCTTTTACAGAAACATTTCCCAGAACAAGCAGCTCCAGGGTATGCTCAGTTTGGATTCCACCACAGAAATAAGGGCATCTTATGATCTTTTGTATCCTCAGAAAGAAGGATATAGGAAATTTGAGGTTGGAAGGATGGGACTCTTTATACCTTGTCTGCATTTCTAACAAAGGTCAAAGTGGAACATGCTTGCTTATAACAACATTTTGTGTCATTTTTCCTGTAAGAGAAATAAAGTACTAATCTTGGTTTCATTGGAAGCAATATAGTCACTGACCAGCTGATGCACTTTTATGTTCCAACACAGCAAGCACATAACATATATAAAGTTTTATTGACTTCAGTGAGTTATTCATATGCTTAATTGATAGAATCACAGAATGGTTGAGGTGGGAAGGGACCTCTGGAGGTCGTCTGGTCCAACGTACGCACTCACAAGATCCCCTACAGCGGGTTGCCCAGGACTGTGTCCAGACAGCTTTTGAGTATCTCCAAGGATGGCAACTTCACAACCTCCCTGGGCCACCTGTGCCAGTGCTCGGTCACCCTCACAGGGAAAAACTGTTTCCTGATGTTCAGAGGGAACCTCCTGTGCTTCAGTTTGTGCCCACTACCTCTGGTCCTGGCACTGGGCAGCACTGAAAAGAGCCTGGCTCCATCTTCTTCATTCCCTCCCATCCGTTGGCAAGATTCCCCCGAGCCCTCTCTTCTCCAGGCGGAACAGTCCCAGCTCCCTCAGCCTTTTCCCATAGGAGAGATGCTCCAATCCCTTCATCACCTTAGCAGCCCTTTGTTGGACTCTCTCCAGAATGCCTGTGTCTCTCTTGTACTGGGGAGCCCAGACCTGGACCCAGCGCCCCAGGTGCAGCCTCATCAGTGCTGAGCAGAGGGGCAGGATCAACCTCCCTCCACCCACTGGTGCCTCTCCTAACACAGCCCAGGACACCATTAGCTGCCTTTGCAGCAAGAGCACATTGCTGGTTCATGTCCAACCTGGTGTCCACCAGGACTCCCAGGTCCTTCTCTGCCAAGTTGCTTTCCAGCTGGTCAGCCCCAGCCTGTGCAGGTGCTGGGGGTGTTCCTCCCCAGGATTTGCACTTCCCCATGTTGAACTGTATGAGGGTCCCAGCAGTCCATTTCTCCAGCCTGTTGAGGTCCCTCTGGGTGGCAGCATGACCCTCTGGTGTATCAGCGTCTCCTCCTACTTTTGTGTCATCAGCAATTAATTAATTAATTCCTTTTAAAAGGCACCAAAAAGGTTGATATAATACTGATTTTTAAAAAAAACCCAAACAACCTCAAATTTGAATGATTTTTCATCATAGGAAAAACTTACTAAACTTTTGCTAACCTTTTTTATAGAACATTGCCGTTAAATACAGTATCCACTCAATTTATTAAACTGTTAACCCTTCTAATTTAATGAACTATGTAATTTTCATTTTGCCATTAATTCACGCTCACAGAAACAACTGGCATGCAGGAAGAAGGGGTAATACCAGGTGGAAAACCTGGAAGTAAAATTTAAGAACACATAGTATTATTCTGGTATTATTAAGGCAATGAGCTCTTCATAGGGGAGATATTGTTCAAATTCAATTTGCACAAGGAGGTTTCAAAATTTTCTTCTGGAAGATTCCCATAGCATTTCCTCTTCTACAGATTCCTGAAGCAGGCCCACATGCCCCAGCTAGCCGAGGGGCCACCCTCCCCACAGGACATGCCTGTGCCCCTGACCTGTAACACAGCACTGCTCTTTGACCTGAGGCGTAGCCAGGCCCGTGACAGCAGGCTAAAAAGCAACATCCAGCCCCCCTCCTCAGCTCACCCTTGCGGGCACATAAGGGGCCTAGCTAGGGGAAGCACGGCCACCAGCGAGCCCGAGCAGCCCCTTCCCCCAGGGCGCCTCAGGCCGCCACCCAAGCCCACTGACCCCATGGCGTCGAAGAACCCCGCCTGCCTGTGCTCGACCCACTCGAGGCCGGGCGCGGCCTGCGACTGCGCAGGCGCAGTCCCCACCCTCTCCCCCGCCTGTGCTCTCTCCTCAACGCTGATTGGGTGGGAAGGGCGCGCGCCGCAGCCGGTGGCGGGAGCGTTCTGCTTCCTCGGCTGTTGGCGTGTGGTTGCCGGGGCAACAAGGGGCAGCGGAGGTGCTCGCGCCTTTTCTCCGTCCGCCGTCCCGCTGCCGCGGCCGGGAGGTGAGGGGGAGAGCGGGAGAGCGGGGTCCGGGCAGGCCGGGGGGGCGGGTTCTTTCTCGGACGGACCTTGGGAGCGGTCCTACCCCGTACCTGTCCCTCTCCGCTTACGGGCAGGGGCATTAAAGCGGCCTCTCACGGGTTGTGGTGGGTGGCGGTTGGTCCTTTGTCGTCAAGCCTTGTGCTGTGTGCGGGGGAGACGACGGCAGCGTGAAATCAGCCGGCTGTAGGAGCGGGGAGATCGAGGGAGACCTCTCTCACGCAAAGCCCCCGCGCTGGCAGCCCGGCTTTTCCTCTGCTCTTAACTGCTCATTTTGGAAGGTCTAATAAAGGGCTCTGTGAAAGGTATTTTTATTTTATCACAAAAAAAGAAACACACTTCTCAGTAAAAAACCCAAACCAATATCCTTTCAGCTTTCCTTCTTCCCCCACCTTTAAAAAGAAAGCAAAAACCAAAACCCCCATGGATAAGGGGGAACTACTGAGCTTCAGCCTTGCTTAGTAAGTTTCTTCTGTCTTTACCGTTTCAATCTTTGTTTTTCCTCAGTTTCTCATAAATGTAATACTGGAAAGGAGGATTCTCCATGCCTTGGTTTATGTGGCTGCATGAGTTTTAGTATTAGGATGCTTTTTTTACCTCCTCAGTTGTTTTGATACACTGACGTGGGGGTGTTATGTATTGGCTAAAATATACAATGTACATAAAGTACGTTGTATTATGTGCTGGCTAAAAAAGCAACCTTTTTATTCTGGGTGGCTAAGTTACATTTGTTAGGGTGTTTTTATCAACAGTTTACACATCCAGTTCAAAATATGCTCCCTTCCAAAATACGCTTCTTCGCTCACCCCCATTCCCTGATTTATGAGCTCACTTGGAACAATGGCCAAAGTTTAAAAAAAAAAAAAAAGTTGGTATTGTTGTGAGAGCCTCTACAATATGCCTCAGTGCAAAAAACTCAACAGTTTTTCACTGTGCGTAACAAATGCACATGCAGGTGTGTGCATGACAAAAGGGCTATGCAGATGTATAAAGAGTACTGTAGCTTTATACCACTTCTCACAGCCTGTAAAACCTGCTAAAGAGAGTGATGTATTTTCTAATAATTAGGTTATGAGCTGCCATTAATTAGTTATTTATGTGTGAGAATTACTTCTGCTGTGGACCATTGTGCTCATATTTCCATATGAAAAAGATGAAGACTAGGGTTCAACCTTCTTGAGCACACTGAAACAACAAATCAAATATAACAATGCATTTTAAAGGTTATTTAATACGCTAAAAGTTTGAAAAAATGACGGCAAGAAAGGGGTAGAGGTTTATAAGCAGCAAAGACTATACATAAATGTGTCATTAAGCAAAAAGGGAATTGGTGGGGAAACATTAGATTTGAAGTATACATGTAAGCTTTGTTGAAGATCTGGGGAACAACTAGTACAGTATTTTCCTTTTTGTTTTTAAGGCATTTTATAAAACTACTTACAAGAGCACATGAAAAACACTACTAAATGAAGCGGTAGAGCAGTTTGGCCTATTACAGAATTATGGTTCAACTGACAATGGACCTAATTGCTAAAAGCATCAGTCACAAGAATCGCAGTGAAGAGGACTTTGGACAGTATCTGCGAAAAATAACTCATCTGAATTTATCAGATAAAAATATAGATGCAATTGTAAGATTTATTTTTCTTTATTCCTTTTAACTTGGCTACTCAAATGTTTTGTAGTTACTGTTATGATGAGTTGTTCATAGTTGGGGAGACAAACAAGCAAACCAAGTTTCTATTTTATAACAGCTATATTATGTTTTAATGTTTATATTGACTTGCAATTAAGCCTTAATAATACATCAGTCTGGAAACATGCTTCAGCATTCACTGCTGTTATTGTGGAACACTGCTTGTACGTAAAAGTGTTTAAATGGATTTTAAATGCATGGCATTTGAAATGTGAAAATAATATTTCAGCTGCAACTTTTCATATAAAACATCAAAGCAGGTGACTGTAACTCCAACAGTGTGCAGGGTTTCTTATTATTGCCCTGACACTTTTTTCTTTATGTGGCAAAAATCTTGTTGAAGTATTTTACTTACCTGAAACCATGGAAATATATATCATCTGTGTAGCAGACAAGAGGGATATTATCAGTACACTATTTTTGCTATTAGTTAATTAAAATAGAAAATCCATGTAAGCAGTTACACAAGAGAGATGAACTGAAGTGTTAAAGTGAAGGAATTTTTGCAGTATTTCACAGAACTGTTATAGAAATCTGCAACTCTAAAAAAAAAAATCAAAACAATTTGCTCTTTTGATTGTTTTGTACAGTTGCTACATTGTAAAGGAGCTTTCAGGAAATCACCAGAATGGAAATGATTACTCTACTTGCTTACCTCTTTATCCACTTAAGAAACAGAATATTTCTAATTAATCATTTAGACCTGACACTTTTCCTATAGAAGATAGCGAGAGTGTTGCCATTGAATCAGTAGGTCTTTGACAGCAGTGCTCTAGCGCTGTTGAAATCTAGCTATAGTGTTCTTGGAGACTTTAGGTCTGAGGTTAAAAAACAAAATTCATATTTTCAGCAACACTTTGGGTTTTAATTTAAAGACTTGTATTCATTGATGGTAACGTTTATAAAAATGCAAACTGTGGAACAGAAGAAGATGTAAGGAACTGGTAATTTTTTTTTTTTGAAAGGCAGTAGTAATGATATTGCATACTATTTAGTACAACACTTATTCTCATTAATGCCATATTTTTTCTAGTCTTGGGAATTTTACAAAGAGTTGTTAACTCACAGCACAATCTTTTCAATCTATCTGTGATTTATTCCTTAGATTTCAGAAGAAGTCTGAGAAAGGAAAAGGGAGTTCAGGAACAGGATATAAGCCAAGTGAGGTTAACAAATTTGGACTGGTGTAGTGGCTTTTTCAAATTAGTCAGGTTAAAATCTACATTTTTTTAAAAATTGCTCCCTGGGGCTTATTCATTTAAAAATAATCCATGACCTTTTCATTTTCAAAGACCAAACCTGCAAACTTAACCCAGTCCTCCTTCCTTGGAGTTTAATAATAGGAAATTTATACAGGTTTCAGTAAGTCCTGAGTTAATTCAGATTCCCTCAAGATACTGAGCACGTTTTGAAATTGCTGAACCCTGAACAACCAAACTGTTGTGTATGGTGGATTTCTGCTTTAAAAGTGTGATTTCAGTCAAGATTAAATAGTTTGTTCTATGTGAACAGATCCATGCAAGCAAATGGGTTTATTCAGCCCACTCCTAGCAATGTGCACAGCCATGGCAAGTTACTAATCTGATCAGTCCATTTGATTAGGACTGGTTCATCAGATGCCTTAGAGAAGTTTTACAGAAACCTTCATAAGAACACGTGACCTTTTAGTTATTTAAGAGGAATACACTCAAAGAAACTTGACATTTATGTGGAATCTTAGACTCGGAAGTGTACTAAAACACATTGAAGTGCAAGTTTTTGTATAAATCAGTATTCCTTTCCCAAGAACTGGTTTCCATTACATCACTGAGGTTTGATGGAGACACCTACACTAACAATTGTCATTTTCTTAAATCCACCTGATGAAGGCAGGGAAGGGAATGAAGTCACACAGGATGTGATATACCTGCTGATGATGTCTGTAGTCCTCAGCTTCTGTATGGCAGAATAGTAATGACAGACTTCAGTCTTAAATCTGATAATTACTGACACTAACTCACTTTTTCTAGGAAAAATAGTTGTTAAAAGTGTTTGCTAAAGATGAAAATGTATAAATCATGCAGCAGAACTTAAATATAAAAACAATCAACAGCTTCCAGAAGCAGGCAGTGAGTGAACTCTAAGTAGCATTAATTTGTTGTTGTTTATTTCAGGGTGACCTCTCTTTATGTAAAAATCTTAGAGTTCTGTATTTATATGATAACCAAATCAATCAAATCCAGAACTTGAACTTTACTTCAAATATAACACACCTTTACCTTCAGAACAATTGTATTACATGCATAGAAAATCTCTCATCGCTGAAAAACCTTGAAAAACTGTAAGTTGAAAATTATTTATTTATTTTACTAGTAAAAGAATAATTATTACACTAAGAAATTTTAAAAAATGTAGCCACTAAGGTCCTTTAAGCTCTTAAATGTTGCTTTTCAAATAAAAGTAATTGCTTAATGATTTTTTAAATAAAGTGTTCTATGATCTAAGTATCATCTTAACATATTTATTTGCATTTAAATTATTTTCCTTTTTCAGCCATTTAATAATAATAGCAGCAATATATAAACCCCCTAAAAAAACTTGGATCTGTTAGCTGTATGCTCTACTTGCATGCTAGGTTGTTTACTTTTCTATTATAATTTCCAAGTATTATTCAATAATAGTAAAAATATTTAAATTTTTTAATATATTGAGGCCTTGTGTTAGCTTTTGCTTTCAAAGGATATTAAATCTCTTTTGTGTTCTATTCTGCAGGTATTTGGGGGGCAACTGCATCACTGTAGTAGAGGGTTTGGATAAATTAGAAGAAATAAGGGAGTTACATATTGAAAGTCAACACCTCCCTCTTGGTGAAAAGCTTCTGTTTGATCCAAGATCTCTTAGGTCCCTGGCAGTAAGTACATTTTGGGAATTTCAATGAGCTATTCATCAGTAGATTGGTGTTTTTAAGAGAAGTGATTAGGACTTGATCACTGTGTGTTTTCCTTTTCTCCCAATTGGTGCCATTCTTTCAAATTCTACCAAGGGACTCCCATCCCGATTCTCATGTAAGCAAGGAGTCCAGCAGATTCTACTTTTTCATTTGTTTTTCTATGAAAGTTGGAAATAAGAATAAAGAGAGAGAGGAAGCAAGGAAATTTCTGGATGCCCTATGCCAACAGAATGTAAATAAACTTAAAAAAAAAGGGTAGGAATTTATCACAGTTAGTTATCTTAGTCTACTTAGTTTGTAGTGAATTAGTTTGTTGATACTACTCTGATTTGATTGTTACATTAGTTGATTTACTGCCTCCTGTATTTCTGTAGAGAATGCAATAGCACAAGGTGCAAACAGCTTTTATTCTGGATATTAAGAGCAACACAATCAAAAGCATTCAGTTTTAGTTCTGCAAATTTTCTATGTTGTGGTATGTCAAGATTTCAGGAGAGTCAGCTTTTGAAGTTTTTTTTCAACATATTAATTGCTCAGTAAACATCAAATGTATTATTGAAGTGGTTAAAAAATAGAATGTAGTTCTATACTAAAAAAAAAAAAATCACCTTGCTGTATCTCATGAAGTGTAGTCAGCACTTGATGAGCTTTTTTGGTGAAGATGAAAAGCTGGCTGAAAAGTGAGTTCTTTTGTTCCTGTGTATATCATAAACATTTGACCTAGCTCTAATTCTTGCTATTTTGAGATGAAGTAATCCAAGACACGTATAATCATTTTCCTTTAATAGAAATTAGCTATTCCTGTGAGAGCACTTTTACTTTGTTCGTTCTGTGCTGGAGAAATGATGAAAGTAGAGGGACGTTATACAGCTATAATCTTCCCAGCATAACTCATATACTTCAGTGTTCTTCAGCATCCTGGCCTAGAGTCACTAGCATTTTGTTCTTCCTGGCTTTTATTTAAGGTCTTTTGATGTGGTGGGTTGTTTTGTTTTGTTTAAGAAACACTTTGTATTCTTGACCATGTAACATCTTTGTGGAAGCTACATGTAAAAACATTCTATTTTTATCCTTTGAGTGCTAAGTGTTTGGTCTCTCTTTAAGACATCACTTCTTATTTCACCTTCTTCTATCTGTTTCTGGCTTTTAATGCTGTCAGAGATGAAAGAGCCAAAAACATGGGGCCATATAGCTCTCCATGTACCACAAACATTTTGATGATGACAATATCATGAATCTTTTGACTGAGAAGATTAAGTTTATGCACTGTGTGTATCAGTGTAATACTGGTAATTTCTGCCTGCAGTGTAGATCTTGGTCAGATTTTAGAAGGGGGTTACATTTCCTTTATATTCCTGTATATTCCCTGTGCTGAAATAGACATTTTCTAACTAATGGTAAATCCCATTTCTGAACTCACTGGATTAGGTGCCCATTTACATCTTCTAGAGATATAAGCTTCTTGTTCCTTTTAGGTGAAACTACATTAAGTATTTCCTCAGACATACACCTGAAACAAAGTTACTTTTATCTAGAATGTAAAGATCTCTCTAACTATTGTCTGTTACAAAAGGCAAAGTGCGTTATGTGACTCACTAGAGTTCCGAAGAAGGGGCAAGGAATAGAGGTATGTATACCAAGAGGTTTGTAGGATCAAGCCTGAAAGAAAAACAGCATAGTCCAGCTGTTAAAGCAGACTATACGAGTATCAGCTATGCACTTCAGCTCTATGCAGTTCAGATGTAACCTTGGAAAAGGCAGTCAATTTCTGTCTCTGTTTCATACTTCAAATGTAGAGTTAGTAGCACTTGCAGAACTCTGTAAAGCATTTAAACACGTTTAGAGGAAAACAAAATTTCTGTATTTACTAAGAATTCCTGAAATAATTGAAAAATAGTCTTACTTTGGTTTGACTTCAAAATCAAAATAAAGAGCATTTTAGGACAAGATGCAAAACCAGCATAAAACAATGTGTGAGGTGTATGGTAGTTGCATTTGCATGTTTCTGCTTCATATGCTTGTTCTTTAAGAGAATTTTCTGTAAGAATTTACAACTTGACTCGTGCATGGCATGAAAAAAATAATTTTCTTTTTCTGCTTTTCTTCCTCCAGAAATCTTTGTCTGTGTTGAATATCAGCAATAACAACATTGATGAATTAGAAGAACTGGCAGTTTTGGAAAATCTTTCTTATCTTAGAGCAGTTGACAATCAACTTCAGCATTTGAAGGTATTAAAGTAAATATTTGTTCTATTTAGTATGGGTGATAAGAAATTAGTCTAATTCACCTTTATCACTAAATAGATGAATAAAAATAAACTTTACTTCTACAGTTACTGAACCTCTGACTTTACAAGCATGCTGTCTTTCCTCATCCAAAAATGGAGAACCGTTTATCTAGGATGTTCAAATATCCTTTAATCCTACATATAGTAGCAATTGTGCATGCATCTATCAACTGAGGAGTAAACGTGTGGAAGTTATAACTATAACACAATATGTCCAAAATGTAGAGTTAGTATGTATGTTTTGGCCATCTGAGTGACTATCAGTGGCTTAATTTGCAAAGATGATGTGGCTGTTGTTTGTTGATTAACTTGCAATATTTTGCAATAATTGCAAAATATTTCTCTATTTTAACATATATAAAAGCTGATTCTTGGATATCAGATCATCTAGCTGATTTTGCCACTGTTCTATCATCAAAATGATTTTTTGACTACTGTTGCTGGAGTATGCATAAGAAGTATTTGTCATGAAAGTATACATTGAATTCCTTTCATAAATTTCTGCTAAGGAAAGACATGTCTTCGTGAGCAAGAAGTCTAACTTCTACAGTGGCAGCTAAAACAAATGAAATAAAAGTATTTTTGCTCTTCCTTTTTCAGTAGTGAATGTGGTTCAAACAGAATGTTCTAGGCTTACAATTTCCAGCTTATCTGCTCAAAAAGGAGCAGGAGTATTGGCCTTATCACTTCTCATTATTTTTATAAGTTACGATGTCTTCTACTTCTTTACATAAAGAGCAGTTAAAAAAATAATTTTAGTGTCATGCTAGTAACTGGGTATCAAATTTATGTTGAACAGTATGTTGACACCATCATTGCACAGTGAAAGCATGGAGCAAACTTTATAAATTACTTAATAAACACTGTTTTCATTTAATATAAACCATAGGCATTAGTGTTCTGCTTTTTTTGAAATTTATATTTTTATTAATAAATACTAAAATGAATTGGCTTAAATCATAACACAAATCTCCAAGACAAAGCCTTGATTAAAATAAACTCTTTCATTACTGGTTTGCACACATATTCTGTTTCCTTAGAACAGTTAACTTTCATTGGTTTAGTAATTATTAAAATAACTATTCTGATTACTTCTTAGAACACTTAATATCTTTTACATTAAATCTGGCAGTTCTGTTTACTAATGAGGAGATTCTGGTACTTTGTGTGCATAATCTAGCAATTTTCTAGGTCAATACGCTTTATTTGGACTCTTAATTTTTTACATTTTAATATTAAAAAATGTGGAATGATACATTTCTTTTTTACTAGGGGATTATTAATGTATTGTATTTCAAGCTGTGTTTCTGGCTGGCAGTTGTGATTGAATTCATATCAAAATACAATTCATGTAGGCTTTTGTTGGGTAATTAAAACCACATTGAATGTGTTGATTACATCAAAATAACAGTAAGCTTTTTTAAATAGTAGCCTCTCCAAAGTTTCCCTTTTGAAAAGGATTCCTTTTCTAAATAAAACATATTACAGTGATTTTTTATTTTTTTTCTTTCTTAAAAATACAAAAGACTTCAGTTGTGATGATCTTAAAAGAAGATTGTCTTAATCAAAGAACCAATTATTTTTATGAATGAGGATGCCAGTTCAGAGACTTTGTTTTCAGTATCTCAGAGGAAAAAAACAGTATCTTCTGAAACAGATTAAGAGGAGGACAAAAAGACTGCATTATTCATTAACTGTGTATATATTATTTAATCATTATTAAATTTCATTATCTTATCATCAGGAAGACCAGAGTAAATATTTACCCAAATCAATTAGACATTTAGATTTCCATGTTACACAGGTCACAGCTTTTGAAAAATTATGTGGTTAGCATCTGAGTTAGCTGCTGCTGCTGCTACCAGTTACACTTGGATCAAGCTCTGGTAAATTTTGAAAGTGACTGTCCTATGTGTTTTCTAAACAATCTCCAAGTTATGAAAATATGGAGCAGATAGGGTATTTCTACTCATATCTTTGCAGACTTGTGAAATTAATGACCATATTGAATGTGTCTAACCTACAGTGTAATGCAGTTGGGTATCCAATTTTCCAGCTACAATTACTGTTTTAGAGATTACATTTTAGTAGGCTCTACTTATCACTAATATAAATTCTTATTTAAATTTAAAAAAACTAACAAACTGTTGAAAAAGCAGTAGGCCATGCAAAGTATATTAAAAAAAAGAGTCAGTTTTAGCTCGGTTTAAGAGGCTTTAACTTACAGTGAACATCTTGCACGAGAACAAACTTATACATCCATTGTTTAAAAAAAAAATCACTGAGGGAAGTTTTGAGTATGTTTCAGTTTTTTGCAACCCTGACTTTCATTATTCTGTGGCTTACGTTATTCTACAACTGTGATAGCTGAAAGGATCTTGGGGGGTATACAGTAGTACTACATATCCCTAAGTGCTTCTGCTGGCTGAACTTGTTACATGTAGCAAAGGCTCTTTCATTCCCACACAAGCTGCCTCCATTCTCTTCCCTCTTGCCCCTCTGTTTTCAAAACTCTGACGCATACTTCTTTTTTCATGCCAAAAGCTCTTATGTCCCCTGTTTTCCCATTCCTGCTTCCCCGTCACTGCCATCAAGATCATCCCCAGGAATGTCTGGCATTGATCTGGCGGTGCTGCATGACAGAGAAGTGTCGGAGCGCTCTGCACCCAGCCTGCTTCACCCGGCGGGAAGAGAAGCTGTAGAGGAGCCATCCACATCTCAGCAGGGCTGGTCAACAGCAGTGACCTGTGTAGCAGAGGTAGATGGCAGCAGGAATAATATGTAATCTTTGGAAAAGAGGGAAATGTGAAAGGCGTAAGAAATGCATGAAATACAAGCTTCTCATGTAGGCTTTCCTCACTTTTGTATAATTATTTTATACATATATATAATTATTGTATAATTTATTTTATATCTAAACATTTATCTCTTTTTTTTCCACATTATTATGAAAACCCATACTCCCTCGCTTTTCAACAATACCACATTGATTTCAGCGTAGTTGAAATACAGAGCTAGTAAATTCAAGCACTTACGGTTCTGGCTAATTCAGGGCATTGTTAGCATAATTAACAGACATCAAGGCATATGACCTTGTTTCACATGACTGAAGTTTATATAATGCAGTCTGAACAGTAGACAGAACAAAATTAAGTAATTTTTCTCAATTCATGCAAAATAACTTACCATGACTAGCTACCACGTGTAAAAAGCATGTCTTAGGTCAGTTAACAAGAACAGAATTGATTTTAATAGAATTGGCTTTTCTTTGTTTTCTATTGCTTGCTACTTCATTTATTTATCCTACTGAGCTTCTCGTTTGCTTTAGTGAAGTTCGCAAGGACTTCTAGGCTGCTGCGTATTCAGGTTGGAATACTAAGGGAATTTTTAAAAAAACTATTCCTATTAAAAAAGCCCACAGCTATTCCTGTTTACACAATATTACTTATTATGTTATTTTAGGGAAGATTATGACTTGTGTGAGTATTTGGATAGATAGAAAAATATAGCTAGAAATACCTATAAAAATCTGTATTTCCTAAGTCTTTAATTTATTCAACCTCTGCCCAGTATTGATTATGACAAGAGGATATCACAAAAGATGAATTCATTCGCTTCGGAATTGAGTCAGGAACAAGAGAAAAATTATAGATTTTCTCAAATAGATTATGACAGGTAGTCAAAATGGTGACAAATTGCTGTCTGTAGATGTAGTTAGGGCAGTTGGACTAGACATTTCAAATAAAAACTGGAGCATACTGGTCAAATACCAATTCTTAAATGGCCATCATTAATTGGTAAGAATGTTATTGCCGGCACTACAGCTGCCTACTAAGGCACTTGCCCTTCCCCCTCCCCACCCCACCCCCGATGGAATATAATTTGCTCGTCAGTATTTTGTAGCAGACCTCAAAGTGATAGCATGACATGATCATTTATCAAACGGAGACTGCCCAGAAGAGTGTCTGGTCCCTTTAGTACAGCTTATTGAAAGGCTGGGAAGTGAAAGCACTTTATTAGAGACAGGAAGGCAATGAACAACTAGAGCGTATCGAAAGGGTAATCATATTTCAGCACAGGATTAGTGTGCTCTTAGATAAACATACACTGGAGTAAGCATGTTCTGGGTCATTTATCAAGTAAGTAACAGCTAACAAAAATTTACAGGACTCTTTGTATACATTCGTCAAAGTTAAACTGTATACATTTTATTTCAGTAATAGACAATTTTGTGTTGCCAAACTATTACTTGAAAAAATTCTTTCTAGTGAAATCTAGAACACATTACAGATTTCAATGACAATGCCAGAATGGTCAGGTAAGAATATATAAATACGCTTGCTAAATGCTATTTCCTTTTTAATAAGCCTATCCCAAAATATTTTTTCCCTAAAATTATTGTGTTTGTGATTGTTAGCACCTAAACTGTGGGCGTTAGCACATTGCTATTCTGATACATGCTGATAAAGCCTTGCTATGTAATATGAGATTTATCAAGGTTTCTACATGTGAACTGGTCCTCAGAGTTTCTTGCATATGAGTACGTTATCATCACTGGATAACAATAGATGATATCATCATCAATAGACAAAAAATGATATGGTTTGGAGGTGTGAGGCTGTGCTGCCACTTCCTCTTCCATGTGATTTTTCTAAACATATATTCTATAACCCATAGAATATACCCAGGAGGATTTTCTACCAAGGGAGCAGAGCCTGCAAAATCAGAATTTTCTCTGCTTGCATTACCCAGGTGATTTTCTAAATTCGAAGGAGCTACAAGATATCTACATCACCAGATGCTTCATTATTGGCATCAAGCTACGAAATTCTACAGACTTTGCAGTTTAGAATCTGTCACATCATGATTAGTAGATTTTTTCCAAATTATTACAACTGTAGAACATAAATTCTCTCTCCTGTTGTATTCATAGAGATTGTTTTGAATCTCTCCCTAAGCTTTTCGCACATATAAGGAAGCCTGTCAAGAATGACAGTTAAGTGAAATTTTGAAAAGAAACTATTTCAGAAAGTAGGGTATCTGAGTAGTAAGGACCAATCTGCTAAGCTTCACATGCTTTTAACTTGAATTTATTGTATTTGAAAGACAGAAGAAGTTTTATGTAGGTCATACTGCCCTTGGATAACCAGACAGAAACCCAGATGGAGAAAGGTATATTTCAAAAATTTCTTTATTTGGGCCAATACTATAACTGGCCACCCACAGTTATGCAGAGGAGGATTACTGTTTCTCCTGTGAAATACAGGTTACATATATATAAAGAGAGAGGCAGTCTACTGTGGTTTGAATTATTTTTAGCTTTTTTTTTAGTCTATTCTTTCTCTGTAAAGTATTTATTCTTCCACATTTTTTTCAAAATCTAGTCAGACACTGATACTCTAATGGCTCTGTGACACCGTGGGGATGGATTAACAGACATTACATATCATACAAATTTTTTGGCTGGCAATTCCTCAGCTTTAGATGCATATAAGTGGGATCGCAGTGGTAATTTTCCATAGCTGGCATTACTGTATCCTTAAAGATGCAGAGTTTTCCAACTGCATCACTGTTTCATTTGTGCAATTATGATATATTCAGGGAATGCTACATACCACTCTATCTGAAGTGTGTGTATATATATATATCTATGTATTGATACATTAATAGTCTCATTGAAGTTATTTCTGTGTGCAGGATTTGAGCCTGGTTGAACAAATTGCATTACTATTGAATTTGACTCTGGAGAGGGGAAAATAATCATAATGTTCTGTTCTTGTATCAATTGCAGGATTTGGATGTTGTGTTAAACAAATGGACAAAGCTACGCAGAATGGATCTTACAGGAAACCCCATCTGCCACAAACCAAAATACAGGGACAGGATTGTAGTACAGTCACGAACTTTAGGTAAAAAATAAAACCAATAGCCAGTCCCCAAACCAACCCATAACGCTCACTGTTTGAGAAAATAACTGATACATTAATCATTCTTGAATTGCACTATGTATGTGGCACAATTACTGCCATAGATATTTATGTCAAGTGATAAATTTTTAATTTATGTACAGGTAATGTAGCTAAAACTGCTTATGTAATCAACTGCACAAACTGTGTTGTTTAACTTTTGCTATTAGTAGTAGTAATCATTCGTTTTATGATAGATGATTGGTGAGATTGTTATAAGACAGTAAGACTTTTTTGTGTTCATATTCCAGATGTTGTGAAACTGATTTTCAAAGATGAGTTTAGTCTACTCCCCTATCAGCCTGTAGTAGCTGCTTAGGTGTTTTAGTTGTACAGGTACATACCTTACTGTGTTTGAATTTGTTATATAACATTTGTCCTTAAACTTAAAAGCAGTTTACACTTATGTTAGGAATGTATTTGTTAATCTTAACCTTACTGTGATGCAGTTTGCATTATTATTTTGAGATACTTTAGCATAAAAGGAAGCAACTTAGTCTTCTATATGTAAGTATAGAAGAAGTTTGTGTTCAAAAGTTTATAGAAGAAGAAATTTGTGTTCAAAAAACGTGTAGATGTGGCACTTTGGTTTAGTAGACATGGTGGTGTTGGGTTGATGGTTGGACTTGATGATCTTAGAGGTCTTTTCCAACCTTAAGATTCTATGATTCTATGATTCTAAGTAGTCATACTGAAGAAACAAGTACAAAATGTCTGCTCATTTTTTACTTTTTTGGATAAAGGTGGCAATTATCTTTAAAGTTGTAATTACAGAACTTGTTTTTCTTTTTTCTGAGAGTACAAAATATTTGCCATTAAGAAAACGAAAAAGCCTACCTGCACAATGAAAATAACAGTGCCTTAGGACAGTTCTAATGCAACCTAAATTTGTGGTGAAATGAGGTCTTTCATTTGGTCTGACTCAAAAATGCAGATGTAACCAAGGAAACATGCTTTGTGGCACCTAAGTGAGTAAAGTTAACCTTAAGAGCCAAATCTGTCTGTCTTCATGATCAGTAGGATTCCTTGATTGCTAAGACATGCAGTTTCCCTCTCTTAACCTGAATTTCTGCATCTATATATATCTTTTGTAAGAGCATATCTTTTCTTCAGAACTTTCTATAATGTGTTGCATGTTAACTGAATGTGAAATATATATATTTCCCTTGAAATTTCTAAAAATAATAGAAGCTTTCTTTTGTAATTAACATGTGTCAACTCACTCTTGCAGCTTCAATATGAATATCAAGCTGTATTAGGTATTTTTTTTACCAGAAGACTAAAAAGAGCAAAAAAGATTTGAAGAGAGCAAATATAGAACCAGTACACATTACATACACCTTTGTACAGCCATTTAGTTAAGTTCGGGTATCACAGAAAATGTTCTTTTCTCTTTGACAGAATACCTTGATGGGAAAGAAATTAAAGAAATGGAAAGACAGTTCCTAATGAATTGGAAAGCCTCCAAAGCTGCCAGGAAAAAAAACAAAGAAAGAATGACAAATGAAGATGCAGCCTATCTACATTTTTGTAAGCAAACTAATCAATTACTTCATGCTTATTTGCAATATTATAGAAACAATAAAATAGCAGCTAACAGTAAATATACTAAAAATGAGACTTGTACTGGTGGTGAGACTAAAACCCAGGAGCAGAAATCGAACTTTTCCAATATAAAATTTTATTTTAGCACTAGTTTATATGGTGGTTTGTTCTTCCCGTCCCAATCTCCCAGAATTATGGAAAGGAGTAGCTAGTACATTTTTAATGTTTTTCAATACTCATGATTACTTTCCATATAAAAGAAAAGAAAAAGTCTTGGACATTCAAGAATAAATATGCATGAAATACATCAGACTTTTAAAATCTACTGGTTGATACTTATTTGATCTGTGTAAATTGCCAGTTCTTTTAAAGGCCTTCACAAGATACATGTCTAGCAGAAGTAAAAGTTTTAAACTTGGAAAGGAAAAAAAATCTTGGAGGAAAAAAAGCCTTAAACCTGAAAGAAAAGGCAACATGTTCTTGAAGCAGGAAAACAAATTAGTTTTGAAGCTCAAGCAAAACCTGAAATAAACTTTGAGTTTTTTAAAAAATGATGGGGTGGGGATTGTTGTTACAGAGTTGACTGTAGATTAAAACATAAATAACTTAACAACATGTCTTGCCATCTTGCAGGATTTGGATACAGACATTAGACTTTAAATTAGTCAGAATGGTTTGAACGAGCATGTTTATAAAATAAAATTGGTGACGGTTACACTGTTGCTTTCAGAAGATAAACCATGATGTGTAACTTGGGGTAGAAAACATGTTCTTTATAGCCATACTATCTCCAGTTACTAATTCATGAAATCTCATGAAGATCAGTTATTTTTGAAGACATGAAGTGAAAGCACTCAGCCTGTCAGCCTCAGCCCCAAGAAAGTTGCAGTCTGCTCAGTGTTTCGAAGCCATATGTGAATGGCAATGGTACTGAAAGTAATAGCCTGTCTTCTGAATAACTACCGATATAAGGAGATGCTATGCAATTGAATTTACTACCTTTCAAATAACTCTGCCTGAATGGGAATACCTGCTATAATATTTACCTTCATCAGTGTTTGCAGATCTTTCCATAATTTCATACAAAGTTTTCCATTCTCAATTATCAAATTTGAGGCATTTTACCCTAAGGCTTATCACACTGTTTTCTATAACAAGATATATTGGAACCTGTGTTCAGTCATACCAAATATTAAAATAGATACGGTTTGACTTGGGATATTGAATTAATACTTTTTTCTTTGTTTTCTGCAGCTGACTTTGAAACATCTTATCCTATTCTTCCCTTTCACTACAGTCGCTCTGTGAAAGAAAAACCAAATTTTTTAGTTTTGTCTGAGACACACAAAGTGAAAAAACCCCCTCTGCCAAGAGTCCTGGAAAAAAAATAAATCAGACAAAGCCTCAGGTATGTTCCTCAGACATCTTCTTCTTAGTTCTGTTGATTATTGCTTGTACAGCTCTTACTGAATCAGTTGGAAAATGAGTACATGAAGGTAGAATTTAATCTGAAATCAGTTTCAGGGGTTTTTTACCGTGTTATATTTATTGTCTTTATTTTTTTGAAAGATAGGATAATAGATTTCAGCTTCTGGTTTTAAATCATTAGACTAGCTAATAGTAATAACTTTACTCCCGTGTTACTAGTTTCTGTCATATGCATTTGATTGTAATCTTCCATAAAGGTAAAATATCAAAGTTAAGTCTTGAAGTACGGTTACTGTCAACAACATTGGTGAAGGTTGATCCCATGCATGCAATAATATGCAGAAGGAGAAACAATCACTTTTCATCATTATAGCTCACTTCTGATAGACATGTTCCAGTGTATTATATACTTGATTAGCATTTTCCTGTAGCATCAGCTCAAGACCATCAAGATAATCAAGAAAGAAAATCTGCTATGTGTTTTACAGACGTTTAGACATTAGATGAATTTAAACAAGTCACAGTTTAGCATATGTATTCCTTACTCATGTTAAGCAGCCTTGTGAACTCTAATGCAACTGTTTGTGGAAATAAAATCTGCTCATAGGGATTTGCAGTTTGGGACCAATAGTTTTTCCAGTTTTACTTATAGTAATAGTTTAGTTCAGTATTTAGGACCTAATATCACTCCTTCCAGATTTTTAATGCTACTTTTAACCTAACTGTTTTATTATTTATCAGCTGTGCTGGCCAATAAAAAAATCAATGCTGTAGATAAAATAAATAAATAAATTCAACTGACACAGGTATTCTTTTGTAACTAAATTGCTAATGTAGTGGTTTATTTTACATTCAAATCAGAATTTATTAGTATGTTTGAAAATTTAACTGAGCAACATTTAATACTATTTTCTTCCTGACAACTTACCACTTTCCATTCCATCAGTTTTGTTCCTACTGATTATTTCTTCTGATTAAAAATAGCTGCCTTTCCCTTGAGGAGGGAAGAAGAATTACAAATCACAGAGCTGCTGTCTTCCAAAGTATCATTTTTGTTCTTCATATGACGATTGATATATTCCGGCCTAAAAAGAAACTGAACTCGTCATATATGTGCCCATTCTTAATTTTTTTTTTGCTGCAGAAGGCACATAGCAGTGGAGAAGTTTAAAAACAAGAACTGCAGGAACAATGCACTAGTTCTCACAAAACAGTAGTCCTACATGATTATTTTCCAGTGCATAGTCCAGGTTTGTGAAATTTAGAGGGGTACAGCCTAATGTTCATGCCATACAAACATGCATTTTTTTCTTTTAATTCCATTTTAAAATGAGTTTATCCACATGCTCAGTGTTTTGTCAGCTTGCATTTCATCTTTGTTAACATGCTGTCTTTTGGGCCAGGCTGAATAAAACTACGCTTTTCATTTACCGTTCCCCTTAGGTCTAATAAAGGATGGAACACACATGTACAGCACCTCCCAGAAAGTTATTTTCTTGAGTGTAAGAACTTCCGCTACCTCCTTTGAAATAAAGCATTCTGATTCTATTCAGCTATGTTAAAAATCTGCCCAGTTGTTGAGCTTCTGTGCCTGACAAAAATTTTCCCAGTATTAAGAAGCTGGAGTACAATCCTGGTCCTAATGAAGTCCCTTTTGACCCTAGAAAGGCACAGATTGCATCTTCCATACTTGATTGGAATAAAATGTCTATATTTGTATTAATTTACATTTGCAAATTAAACAATTTGAGTGGTGTTTTTGGGGGTTTTTTACTATTAGTCTAGAAGATTTTACTCTGATTCACATAAAGGTTAGAAAAAACTGCAGTCAAATGACATGCATTTAATATGTTTAAAAAACTTGTAAGCAGAACTTTTGTCTTGGACACTGAAGGTTGCTGTATGCTACAATTTCATGTGTAATCACTGATCTTGAGACATATTCTAATCTTGTGGAATTCTATGGAAACCAGAGTCTTGGGAATTAGTTAAAAGTTTGTGAATTCTTTAATTTTTTTTTTTAAATCAAAATAGAGAAATATTCATTCTCAGAGTATATGCAGATATGAAATAATGACAAATCACAATATTGCCTTGCCAGATCCAGTAATTAGGGATATACATAAATGTGCCCACATGTAAAGCGAGGAGATTTTGTCAAACTGAACAAATACCTGTATTGTTTAATTGAAATTCAGTATCAGACCAAAGAAATTAGTGAATTTTAATCCTACCCTCTGTGTTAGTCAAAGAAATTATTCCAACAGATGTTTCCTCTTTCCCTATACATGCTAGGTGATGTTTGACCTTGGCAACTGAAAAACAGGCATTAAATACCTTTTTAACCTACATCTAAGATCCACTGAGGATTACATACAGCTTGAACAATGAAAAAAGCCAATTATTACTAGATTACTGAAATATGTCATTAATCTCTCATTTTGATGATATAAAAACAATAGCAATTTTATATTGGATTTTAAGTTAGTTTTGAACATTTAGAGAGAATCATGGATACTGGCAGAAAGTAATTAAAAGAAAACAAATCACTTAACTATTTTAACGATACCTAATACCTTCCAATGGGATACACTGTTATTAATTGTCCCTGAGTAGAGAAGTTGTTGAAATTTTGATGTTGTAAACTTAAACTCTAACCAGCAGTTTCTGCCCACATTTCCCTACTCGTGGAATTAAATATTGTAGTAGGTTTGCAATTCAGAATTTGGTGGGAAAGTCACCTTTTGTCTCTCCAGTACATGTTATGTAATTGGCAATATGGTAATATCTTTAAATTATATAGTCAGCATATAATAAGTGCACTGGATTGTGCCAAATAATCATAAGCCATTCTCCTAGCCCCCATCCACATCCTGTATAGTTCAAGTTCTAGTTCAAATGGAAGGAACTTGCAGTGGGCAATGTTAGTTCTCCCTCTTCTTAGCTCTTCCACAGATGCTCCTACCAACGTTGTATTTCTTTGTTTATTAAATATTTACAAATGCCTTGAGTTTAGGTTCTTTGTGTGGTCTTAAATCTATGTAGACTAAATTACATGTGTATTTGATAACAGGTAAAAATGTAAATGTTGCGCATGTATACTGGGATTTAGTTTATGCAAACCTAACTGGCAATGCAATAGATAGAATTATTAAGGCCTATTATATGGCAGGTTTTTGGGGAGGGCTGATACTGAGATTATAATGATTGTATACCCAAAACATAACTTTTACAAACAGATGTTTATTTCATATTACAGAATATATTTCTTTTATTTGAGAGGGTGATGGGGGAATGTGTTACCTCCAGGTAACCTAAATCTTGTTATCTTGCTGAATAGCACTTCCAGCAAACTTCTGAAAATTAAAAAATAGAAAATATTTTCAGCCTTGGCTTCAGAAAAAGGGGAAATACAGTGTTAAGATACAAACCAATGCAGTTCCAGTTTTAGCTGTGCACTCTAAAGGTGGTTTTAGCTACTGAACTGCCTCCAGACACTCCAACTGTATTTGGAATTAGGTGCATTAAATATTTGGAGATACCAGCTGGAGCACTTTGGCAGAGCTAAAGAGCATGTTTTGAACAGACCCGGAGTGCCTTTTCCAGCAGTTACAGCCCATCTCACTGCCTTTCCTTGGTGGTGGTGTTGAAAGACAAATGTAAACATCTCCTCAGTGAGGTCTAGAAAGTATTAATCAGCAATTAGTGATGAAAGCTGTGGAAGAGAGATGTAAGGCATTTACTGGTCATTGAATTATTCACCGTAACGCTAGATAAAGTGTAAGGATAAAGAGAGGAAGTTCTGAAATTAAATAGCGTTGCTGAAGCAGAGCAGCCATTTGAATGGAGGTCAGGTATTAGCAGTTACTGCTTACTGTGGCCCATGTAAGGTTTCAGTGGGCAGTTCAGCCAATTTAGTGGTCGGTTCACTTTTTTCTGGAGGATATGCACTACCAGCAAAGGTGAGTGTAAGTGCTTTTGTAGGACCATAATTAATGTTACAGTACTGTGTGCCTTCAAGGTATCTTCTGTATCAATGTTTACAGCTTTGCTGAATGTGGTGTTGAAAGATTCTGCCCATGAAAATTCATAATATGTTTAGAAGAAAAAATAGAACTCTTTCATTACAAGCATGCAAGATGATACACAAACGGCATTATCGTCTGTCTAAACTTAAATTTAAGTAGTGGTAATTAAAAAAAGAAAATAGTTTTAATATATGCCAAAACTGTAGTACTTAACACTGCCACATCAGTCAGCATCCTAAAGACAGTGATAAAAGGCATCTCTTTTTGGCCATCCCCGTGCCTGCCTTCCCACTCCAGTTCTCTGTGCTGCTGGCTCTGCCCAAAACTGGGAAAGAGAGAGAGTCTAAAGGGTCTAAAATACACTAACAGTACACATGCACTGATGGACCCACTGTGCCCTTGAAAAGAATAAATGCTTTTTCAAATCACTGAGACAGAGTGCGCACCTCTGGATAAGCAGATTGTCAGCTAGACCGCATGTACGCCTACATGTCTGGATGACCGGATCTCCTATAGACACATTCTTGTTGGGAGGTATATGCCTGCTGATTGGCAAGCTGGCAGGAGCACATTTGCTTGCATTAGCCTGCTACCTCTTCTAGGAGATATGTGCTATTTCCTAATCCTTCCTTTAGAAGACCAAATGGCACGTCCAATGTCAGTAGCAGGTCAAAAAATTACCAGGGCACATCTGGGTCTGCGGGCTGTAATACACTTTCAAGAACATCGAAACCCAGACTGCTTGAAACCTTCTACATAAAATACACAAATATTTAGAATCATTTAGGTTGGAAAAGACCCTTAAAATCATTGAGTTCAACCGTAAGTCAATAACATTTTAAACAGAATGTATATATAGAGAGGGCTATTCAGTGACTTTAAGGTGAGTTGCATCTTGTAAATGGCTCTATCAAAATTGTATCAGGAATGAAGTACTACTTCAGGATGGTAAAATAAACAAGAAGCAAACTACAATCTTTGCATATCTATTTTGCAGGTGTTACACGTTCATTATAATAGTTATTAGGTAAATGTAACAGACATCCAGTGTGCAGTGTTTACTTTTTTCCTGTCCTTATATCTTTGTTGTCGGTACTTTTACAGACTACTGTTGAGATAAAACCTCAAAACTTCATAACATTTTTAGTCTGCTGCATTAGCTTTGCACTTTTTTTATTGTGTAATTTACAAAATTATTAAAATCACTTTTATATACACAAAGTATGAATCAAATTGACAAAGTAAGAAAACAATGCTGTGTTTTCAGGTTTTTAAAAGAGATACCTGCATGAGAGATTTAAAAAGCAATTTGAGGTTAAAATAAAGACTGCTACTTGAATAGGGATATATAAATAAATTCTGTAATAACTTCAATATAACCCTGGAAACTATTCGGTTGAAGTCAGTTCCAAGAAACTAATTTATTGCAATGATATAAACACTGTTCTGATAGTTGTCTTCCTGTACCCTATCACACATTCTGTAGGCATACTCCCATATCCAACAAGTTGAAAGCAGCTGCTTTAACAAACTTGAGGTGAAAATACAATCATTGTGCCCTCATCTAGCAAGATGAGATGCTACATTTTGGAGGACAGCATCACAAGCAGTAATTCCTTAGCAGCAGCTATATCTCCTCAAATTCAGTTCCAGCATCCTGCGATGCATCTCATCCAGTTGCAAAGACTTGGATATGTCAGATTTGCCTTAGTGGTTCCTAACTCGATCATCCTCTACTGTCAGTAGTGTCTTTTCTCACCAAAAACTGTTCCTAGGACCTAGGAGGTGTGACACCAGGACTTGCCAGTAAGGAGTCTGATGATTTCAGAGCAATCTGCAGTACTGTTGTAGCTTTTTGGTGTGTTACAAGTACCAAAAGGGAAAAAAATAAGGCATCAGTGCCTGAACACCTCCCCTTGGTACTGCTCTGACAATAATCAGAATATATGTGTAGATACATAAGCTTTGTAATCGCTATGTACACACACAGTGTTTGAGTTACTGAACTAAAGTTCACATTGAAACTTTAGATCAGTAACTGATGAAAAATTCCTGTTTTTCCTTAAATGTCATATTAAAATCAGTGCAAGGTGTAAATTAATTTAATGCCATATTATTTCTTTATATATGCAGGTATAAAGCAGTGTATAGAACTGCCTGTGATACAGATACACAATCTAAAAGTTCTGAGATTGGGGCAGAAAGGGAAAAAAAGTAGTGAAAAAATTGAGTCAGTGTTCAAGATGTGCCCATTGATTTTTCAGGATGAAGGTTCAAATACGTGATCTGTTAATATGGGGAAGTATGTGACTGTAATTCAGAGTGTAACTGATAAAAACGAGTGGGTCTGAAAGGCTCTTCCTTGTTTTTCCTGACGATTTTTTATCTCAGTGGATTGTGCAAAGTAGCTGTCCTGACTAACAGAGCTGAGGGGAATCAATTAATATGTGAACCTGCTTATTTGGAGTCACTAAATCACACATGCTATATATTGTGACATTTTACTTTGCTAGGAAAAAAAACCTCACTGTGATTTTTTTACTTTGTCATGTGGCCTTGAAGGATTCTAGAAGTTCACTGCTAAAAAAATATGTATTTGAACCTTACCCCTTCAATCAAATAGCACTGTAACCAGAGACTACAGAAATGACTGACTACATCTTTCTGCTCTCCTAATTCTGAGCAAAATTAATTGCTGCATCAAAACTGAGATAAATCAGAGCCAGCTGTGAAATGATCCATGTAATAGACTAATACTTCAATTCAAAAAGAGATTTGGAGCAATAAGATCTTCTGTTCTTGGAGAGTTAATGTATTAGACTGTCATAGTAATCACTAACTACATGTCCAGTAAAGTTGGCTATAATCAGTTACATAGTTTGTAGTAAAATGTTTTGGAATAAAAGACTGAGTCTTATCTGATTTAATTTATATGAGAAATTGCTTTGATTATTACTAAGATTTCATTTCTTGCAGAACTTGAAAATTATCAGTATTTGATCCAAATTTATGTGGCCAAAATTGTTAACTGTCACCATTTGTGTGTATGGAAAAAGCCGGTCAGTTTAAATACAAGGGTATATATACTACCCCAGACTGTCAGATTTTCTCATTTCAGATGAGTTTGCCCTCAGGTTTGGCATTGGGATAAAAAAAAGGGCTTTCACTGCATCAGTTGATATCCTCACAATAGGTAAAGACGACGACTTCTTTTTTTTTATCTGCAGCTTTTGATAACACAGGTTATAAATTCTGTAGAAATGTTGTGTGGTCCTGGGAAGCGTCAATGAAGACAGGAGTGATAGGGGCTTTGGTGTGGTTCTGACGTGAAGATCTCATCTGTCTACTCTGATCTCTCTGATGTAGGTTGAGGACGAATCGGAAGTAACGGCAGAATTAAGTTCATTCCTAAAAGCCAGAAGTTACAGGATGTGAAGATTTAGCCATTATTGGATTTTTTTTTTCCCCTCAAAACTTACAAAGAAAGGCACTGGCATCTCTTTGGGTATGTTATCTGCGTCTTTGTAATCTCAAAACCAGACAGAATGAAGTATGTTGAACTTAACACTGCCTTTTAAAAGCATTCAGAAAAAATAAGGGAACTGCCTATTTAATTAGAAGCAATGCTTTGTATTAAAAGCATGTAAAAACATCGGCTCATGGTAGCCTAAATGGGTTGCCTGGTTCTTCAGCTTCCTCAAGAAAGGAGTTGTTTTTAACCAGCATCTTACCTAGTTTGTGACCTGAATACCTGAGTAGCTGCTTCTTTCCATCTGTGATACTCTTAGCAATTATGCAGGGGCATGCCTGTAGTCTCTTACTTCGAAAAAGAAAGGAACAATTAGCATATGATATTAGCATTGAGATCTGTAGTCCTAAAAAATAATTTCCATCATTTGGATTTTTCCAAGTTCTGGTGAATAACGTGGCATAGTTAGGAAAGAAAGCACAAGAAGATTAATGATGTCTGTGCTGATTAATTTTTGGATTGGGAGTATTACACATTAATTTTACTTCAAATTCTGCTTTAAGTAACTGGGACTTGAGTTTGGCTGCTTTGCACTAGTTTGAGTAATTAAATGAATGCTCGAGACTTCAGGTTTAGGAAAATTCCAAATGTACAGATAAGGAAAGGAAAACCCAGCTTGTAAATTGCTCCGGAATAAAACCTTTCCCAATGGAGTTTCTCTGTACAAATGTCTGCTCAGTATCTTATGCTTGAGACCCTCTCTGAAATAAGAAAGGAATTTTTCCTGAATAAGGAAATCAGGATCTGTCGTTTTGCATTCCATGTTTTGTGTATTTCATTACTGTTTATATTTTATTGCCCTTTGATAAAGATAATTCAAATAAATTTAACTCCTGCATGCATTCTCCCCTTGAACAACGAGATGTTTATCTCCATTATAAAAGAAATGGATTTCCAAAACTAAGGTAGTAAATGGGTGGGATTATAACCCTGAGGTGCCACTTGCTTCTGTTAAAGCGAGTGATTTGCCATCAGAATAGGAAAATACAAACCAACAAATAAAGCTCTGATGTGTAGCTGTCATTATTAGTCCATTACTGAAATTAGTATTAACCAGGCATGATACTTACTGTTTTAGCTTGTCATCATCAACGATATTCAGGCTGAGGAAGACAGAAAAACATACATTAAAAAAGTTGCTTCTTGTTTAGGCAATTCCCAGAGAATACTTTCGGTGTCATGTTTAATGTGGCAGCTGCTGGATTACTGACTCAACGCGGCACATTAGAAAGTCACCTCCTGGTCTTTATAGCATGGCGTTACCTGAGGGAGCCTTTCCACCCTTGCACACACCCATTTAAAAAAGTTTAATGGATTTTTAATATTTCTCAGTGTGGGTTATGCTGTGTGAGCCATCTAGAGCATGACTTATTTATCATACTTGCTGAGTATTTCTGGCTTTAAGATTTTAATGGATTGTACATTAAATCAACTACTTAAGACCTGAATTAATTATTCCATGTACAGCACAGCCCATGGAGTTTCACACAGATTCCAAGCAACTCCCGTCTAGCTGAAGCAAACTGCTATCAAAGTCTTCCGCTGGTGAAACAGCAAAGTGGGTCTCGCTCTCTCTGGATCTTATCTCCTTCTTACTTTCCCTATTCTGTAATAGCTTGGCTCTGTCTCAGCTGCATACGTGGATGTTCAGTCCCATTCTTTGGCCTGCTCTAACCCCCTGCATTTTACGTCTGCGGTTCCCCTTGAGCGCAATCATTCACTCTGTCATTTGATGCATAGTCACACTTTAGCTCAGGCAAAGCCAGCCCTTACCCTGCTCGGCTCCCACTCTGCTCGCTCTTGCTGGCTGCGACACTGTGCTTCTCACATGGCTGCTAGCGGGGGAAAACTGTGAGCCAGATCTCCTGGGGCTCTCAGGATTTACCTCTTTTCCCTTTCTCTTTTCCTAGAGTGAGAGCAGCTGAGCTAACGGAGACCCTTCCAAAGTGCTCACCTTTCTGTGACCTAGAACAGAACAGTTTTGACGTATTTCCTTAAATACCTCTGGGTATGAAACGCCATTGTGGCGGGATCTCAGTATTTCTAAGTCTTTAAAAAGACTCAGGTCTTTTTAAATAATGTAAGACCAGGTCTTTAAATATTTAAAGACTAACGCTTATGTACACACGCACATATGTACGCACATGCACATTAGAATGGAGCACTTCTGATATGTATTTTAGATAGATTTTAAAACTAATTACTGAGAAAAGTGGATGTCTGCTGCTTGGTGGTAGCTGGGAGAAAGGACTATTAAACTCAGTTAAGCTTCCTTTTTGCAACTTCCCTCTGAAAATGTGATTTTTTTTAAAAAACATTTATTTTTAAATATTTGGATTTATAGCCGTGGATGGAAAAAACCTAGAGAGAAGACAATTTTTAAGGCGGGTAAAAGATAGCAAAAGTTGAACTTTTTGATTGTTTTAGGGTTGTTAATGAAAATGTTCATCAAAAAACTTTGTCATTAAAATGGAATTTTGATTAGGACAACATTTTTGGAAGCTAAACTACTTTCATCAGCAAATTTGGAAGGAAAGATCTTTAATTTCTTTTTCAATGTTAAAACCTTTCTTACAGCATACAGGAGAGGCACTGATGTGTCTGATATTCCAGTATTAAGAAGCAGCTCTAGCTTTAGTAATTTAGAAAATACAATAAAAATTATTTTGCTACACTGTAATATAACATATTTGACATAACTGCAGAATATGCTGTAGTCCTACCATGCACTAACAACATGGCATTTGAAGCAAGGAAAAGTATTTAATTGGAAATTTTCAAATTATTTGTTTGGGTTTGGAATGCACTCCCATTATGAAATATTGAGATTTCCCCATGAAGCAGAAATGCTGAATTTCAACCTATTTTGACTCTCCTGTGGCTTTGATTCGCCCCCCAAGCTACAGCTGGAATCTGTGGGATGTGATCAGATGGAGCCCATGCGTGGTGCTGCACCGTAGCTGTTTTACTCAGACGAGCCACGTTTCTGCTAGCCCACCAGCAAGTACCGATATCCACACTTCACCTTCCCAGCAGGCAAACAGGCTTGTTAAGTCCTTATACAGAAATGAGAACGGGAGAAAATGAACAAATTGGAAAGAAATACCAGGAATGTTCATGCTGAATTGCAGCTGTAAAACGAGAAAATAATTTGACATGAAGGGAACAACGTGTACCTGGAAAAACAGCACTCTGTCTCTGGTAGAACTTTTTCTTACCTAAATCACACTGGAAATCTGGCTCTTCTGTGACACTGGTGTTTCTCAGCTGTGAAATATACTGTGGAAGGTAAGGCACGGAAGTAATTCTCAGACATTTATCTGGGAAAGAAGAAGAAACAGCTGCAGCAGCTTGTTACTGCAGCTTTATACTTAAATAATGGGTTGATCAAGAAAATAATCACAGGATCTCTTTTTGGTAACAAGGGAGGAAGAGTCTTGAGGAGGGAGAAAGTCCTGATGGGACAAAGAGCAAGTATCTCTCCCTTTATATCTGGTTGTTTGGGGTTTTTTAACTATATCTAAGGCACCTCTTCTTTGGTGACAGTGTTAGCAGCCAGGCTGGTCTCTCCAAACCCTGCTCACAAATCTCAACCCACACTCTGCAGAAGCTCGGTTTGGAACCATCAAAAGATGGTACTGGGGGTTCCACCACTTCTCTGCCAACTCCTTCCGCTGGGTTTCCTGCACTGAGGCTGAACACAGTGTGTGTGCAATAGGAAAGTAAAAAAAAAAACCCACCATAATGTTGTGTCAAAAATTACATTAGAACAGAGAAGAAGAGCACGGCACTCATCAGCTGCTCATTTAGGGTGGCTGGGAAGTCTCAGGCAGTTAGGACACCTACCCTTAAGTCCTCTGTTTCTCACTGACCCGTATTAACATCGCTGAGGGTCCCACGCTGAAGTCAAAAGTCCTTTCAGAGTGGACATTTCTTGGGCAGGCGGGCACAGGACATACCCATACCTCCATGGGCTGGGGAGAGCTGAGCGCCAGACTTATGTGCCAGACCCAGTCAGCACAATCACAGAATGGTAGAGGAGCCCAGGGCAACTAGGGCTGGAAGGTGAGTGTCCTCGCTCCCCGGGGAGTCTGGTTCTCCTGCATCACACCACGCTGTCAGCAAGGGTGTTTTCAGTGCAAATTTAAGGACGTGTTCAAGAACCGCTTGTGGAGCCTCGGAGGCTGGCTGAGCAGAGCTGTGTCTGTCAAGTGAGTTTCTAAAAGGTTTTAGCTGCAGAAAGGCTTCAGTGATGCTCACACACGTGGAGGCAGACCCGGAAACCTTGGGGCTGCAGCGTGGGCCAGGATGCGAGGCTGGCTTGGCAGGGCTGCTTAGAGCCGCCTCCACCATCCTCTAAGGAGCCGCAGCCTTCGTTCTTCTGGGCACCAGGAGACTGGAGGGGGGTCCCTAGTGCAGGTGAAGCCCATAATCATGGCCTCATAAATACTGACAGAGTAGCATTGGTCAGAGCAACTCCTGATGTGGAAACTCCTATCAATGCTGCCAAGCCAGGCAAGGGTAAATGTTGGGGCACAGTTTTAAATACTGATGGAGTAGCATTGGTCAGAGTAACTCCTGATGGGGAAAGGGAAACTCCTATCGAGGAGGCCAGGCAAGGGTAAATGATGGGGCACAGTTTTGCTTTTAGTAATTAAAGTAACCTCCCTTAAAGCAGCCCGACAACATCCTTTTCCATCCAGCCCTCTCCACCCAGGCAGAGGCAGCTCCGTGGGGCTGCGGATACCACGCCGAGAGCAGAAAGGCCGGTGGGCGCCGGGCGGGGGCTACTGTCCGTCCCCTTGGGTGCGGGATGTGGAATACTCGGGCCGCAGCGTTTTGCTGGGACGGGTTCGCCCGCTTCGTGCCGCCCCCGAGGGCCGCGGCTGCGGCGGCCGCTCAGCGGACACTGCCGGGCCGGGGAGCGGCGGAGGCGGCGGCAGCCTCGCCGGGGGGGGGCTGAGGGCAGGTGCCCGGCTCCCGCTGCGCGGCCACGGCCGCCCCCCGCCGGGTCCTCTCCAGCCTCGTCCCTCCCGCCCCTAACTCATCCCTTCCCGGGGCTTCCAATTACTGCTAAAGATTTCGTCCTTCATTTTCTTGGCTGCAAAACCGGTAACAAATCGCTCAGACTGTTTTTCTACTGCGCCCGAGACTTGATTTATTGTGTCTTTGTTATCGCACCATCAGGCCTCGTTCAAAATGTTTTTCTGGGCTAATTCCATGCCCCGCTATTTATTTTGACTGTCCCTTCTCATTAACGTTACGAATTTTTAATCGCTCCCCGTTCACTTTTAAATCACCCCTCTGCCCGCCCCGTCGCGCCTCATCCCGTTCGTGTTTCCACCCCGCGTTTGGACCCACGCGTGTGGGTCGGTCCCCCACAAGAGGTACCCGTGCAGCCACGACCCATTCTCCCCGCGGCTCCGGGACAGAGCCTCGCCCGGGGAACCACCCCCCGCCCCGGGAGCCTCCCCGAGCCAGAGAAGCGGCGATGGAGCGGAGAGAACGGACTCGCTTTTAACAAACCACCGCCTGAGCTCCCAGCCCAGCGATTAAATTACTTTCCTCCGGCAAAACCGTTACTTTATCCTAACAAAAACAGCGTGCGCAGGGCGAGCGGCGGCGCAGCGGGCTCCCTCCGGCCCGGCCAGCCGCCTCCCCCGGCGGGGCCCGCACGGGCAACGCCGGCAGCCGGGTGAAGAAAGGGGGGGGGGGGGGGAGCGATGCCGCCCCCCGACAGCTCCGTGATTAATGACCCAGCCGCCCGGGAAGGGGCGGTCGCTGCCGTCCCGGCTGGCGAGGGGGAGCCCGGCGACCAGGTGTGACCCAACCCCGCCGCACCCACCGGCCGCGCCGGCTTATAAGCGGCGCCGCGGGACGGGACGCGCTGGGAGGGGGCTGCGCCGGGCAGAGCCGCTCCGGGCAGGAACAGTAAGTTCATCCCCGGGCCGGGGACTGCGGGGTCCCTCCTTGTCGCGGTGGGTCGCCCCGAGGCGGCGGGGAGCCGGGTTCACCCGCCGGGGGTGCGGGACGGGGCCGCAGCAGCCGCGGTCGCGCATCTCTGCGCAGCCGGCGGGGGTTCCCGCGGCGTCCCGGGCCGGCGGTGCGGGTTAGCGCCCGTGCTGCCTGCCCGCGCCAACAGGCAAGTTCCTCGTTCACTGCGCCAGGCAGAGTGTTTCGGTTCACGGTTACCGGAGTTACGCAAAGGGCAAGGTCTTTTTAAAAACGAAGCAAAACAATCTAGATTCACTGTACTTTCTCCCCCAAGGAATAACTGAAAAGGCTGCGAACAAGTTTATCTAAGGTTTGCACCTATTTCTTTACAGTTTGTGCACTCTGCTCTGGCGTTTTCGATCTTTTCCTTGTCCATGTGGGCAGGTTGCCTTCATCACCATTTCATTCAAACGGAATATAAGACTAAAATAAATGTTATGCTGTTTTCGTTGGTAAGCTAATTCGATTTCAAACGATTATGTCTTTCTAATGTCATGCGAAAACATGAATGTATCTGCCTGCATTAGAACTACTGCAATAGAAACGCTTTAGAAATAATATAAATACTTTGACTTACTGTCACCCCTTTCCAGGTCTCTCTGCACACAGGCAGCAAATGGGTGTTTGCAAAAATCATTGCAATTATCTTAAAAACCAAACCTCTTTCCTGTAAACTTTTAAAGGAGTTTACATGGAATCTGACTCTTGCCCAGAGGCATCTTATTTCCTTTAGTTTTCAGCAACAGTTTTTTGGGTGGCTCCTGGGTTTACAGGGCGCAGCACTCGGAGCGTGCACCCTGACTGCACCGGTGTGAGGAGTCACGCTGTCCAGCCCCAGCGCGCAGCAAATACCTTCCTAGCCCAGGGACTGCCGCATTTTGGCTACACATGTGTGCAGACCTACAGCATATCCTGTGTTTCTGTGTCGCGGGCTTTCCTGGGCTGTTGGGTACTGCTGCATGCACTTGATGGGGAAATCTAATAGCGAAGAAACTAATTCAGAGTGAAATCTCTCATTTCCACAGCTGAAATTTTGCCTATTTTTTTTTTCTGTAGGCCCACAACTTCATCTGATGTAGCTGTGAAGCATCTAAACTAGAAACTCCTACTTCAAGGGGCACCCAAGGAAATGAGGTTTTCAGGTACGTGCATTTCTACATACTGTATGGCATGCAAAGTCGTTCTAGTGCTAAATTAGGTTGTACACCCACACAGCAAAATCAGAACTGCGTGTAAACCAGCCTCAGTCCTGTATTTCGGTGGGTGGGCAGGTATTTACACTAACCCGGTCTGTCTGTATCCTGGTATAATTTGAACTTTTCCAGTAATCGGGGAAGGCTTCCTCCTTTCAGTGAGATTTCAATGGGATGGCAAATGAGAAATCCCACTGATAAACCTGAACTGATAAACTCTTCTGCCATATTTCATGATTGTGTTGACTCTACAGTGGCAATAGAGATGACTTTTTTTTTTTTGGCACTAAAATGCATCTAGATCTGACCGTGACATGACACAGTGAGAAAATACCAAGAAAAAAAGCACTTGGGACTTTTTTTTTAAGTTAAAGGAAATAGCCAATTTAAGGACTGTTTTTCAGCCCTCACTTAAGACAAGCTCATATAGACTTAAAGTGAGTTTTATTTTGTGTTGGTCCTAATTATCACAATAAAAAAGAATAATGATTTTTTTCCTGTGGTTTTCAGTTATAACACAGAGTATTTCACAAATAATTTTGGTCTAAACCATGCTACTGTTTAAGAGAACATTACCTGATAAAACTCTGTGAGTCAGATTAACAGCAAATTAATCACAGTATACCACAAAAAATAATAGTGTCTTCTAAATACCATCAAATTAGAGATTATTTAGCAAGCTTTCCTCTTCTCTGCAAGAAATCTTTGATTTGGTTCATTGTCTTGGGGTTTTTTGCCATTATCAGCTGCAATTACACAGGGCCTAATTTTTGTAAATTTAGATCTTCAGTCATTGACACACATAAATTTATTTTTTTAAAATTACATAGTATTTTCATGAAATGTAAAGGTTTAATAACCTGTTTTTACCCTTGGCGTCTAGCTGGGCCATCACAGCAAGAGCTGCTCCCACGGGGTGGAAGCTGGGATCTGTGTGAGACACCTAGAAGGGCTGCGTGACTAAGGACAACTGGTCAGGTACTATTCTAGCTATGATCTGCTGCGCTTTGAGGAATATTGATTGAATTGCATTTTACTGTGGAATCGAAGGAATTAAAGGACGGTGAGTTTTATTATACGCAGAGCTGACTGACCGTCTTTTCTGAAAGCTGGGAAAAGACCTTTGCGGTCATTATTTTCAGCTTCGCTAAAAAGGAGCTTTTCGTTGTTGTTTTCGAAGTGTTCTTTTGCCCCCCAATGGCCAAAACCCAGTTTACGAGATGCTTTTTACATTTGAAATTGTAGAAGCTACAGGATAAGTACAGAAATCCCTTAGTGTTAGGAGTGGGAGGGCAGAAGTCGGTTCCTTATCCTTTAAAATAGTGAACCGAGCTTTGTCTTTCAAAAAGTCAGGACTATGCTCTGTGGCTCCATTTACCGCTGCATCTGAAAATGGTATTTTTCTTTCTGTAATCCATGGAGCACTCATCACTTAAAGGACCATAAATAAAATAATGGCAGGTAAATAGAAAATATACGCACAGTCCCACATCCCAAATTATACAAATAATGTGTTTTTAAAAAAAAAAAATCGCATTTAGTCTAATTTTTATTTGGTTGTAAATGGAAAGCACTGTGGTGGTGTTGCTCAGCATTGCCAGTTGGGTTTTCTCAGAAAAGCCAGGTGATCTTTGGGCTACGAGTGATTCAAAGAAACTGCTCTGTGTAATACTGCCCCCAAAAAATTAATTACCAAACTTTGTGAAGTTTTTAGCTTATGTTTCCATACCTGTGTGTGATACCAAATTTATAAGCAGCGAGCAGAAAAGCAGCTGATACAGCTGCACAGAGCCATCCCAGCTTTTCCTGGCACGGGCAGCACTTCTTTTTCTGATAATCCTTGTTTTTAGAAAGCATTCGCTTTGGTGTGGCGGGCGGCTTTAGAGATGTTCTTGTTGGTTGCAGGACCCACCCTGCCGGGGAAGTCACCAATGGACTGTGGACACTTAGCTGAGAGCAGCGAGGAGATCTCCGGCCCGGGCACAGAGCCCGATTCCCTGCTGCCTTCTGCTGCCGGCAGCAATTCCTGCCCGCCCTCGGCAGCGGGGCAGCGGGCTGGGGCACCTCCGGGCAGACCTGCCGCTGCTAACGCCGCTCGAGAGCGCAGCCGTGTTCAAACCCTGCGCCATGCCTTCCTCGAGCTGCAGAAGACTCTCCCCTCCGTGCCGCCCGACACCAAGCTCTCCAAGCTGGATGTACTCCTCCTGGCCACCACCTACATCGCACACCTCACCCGCAGCCTTCAGGATGAGGAAGAGTCACCAGGAGAGGGCTTGGGTACCCTCCGAGGGGATGGATACCTCCACCCTGTCAAGGTAGGAGAGCTGAGGAGCAGCTACTGCCTTCTCTCGGTCAAGAAGTAAATGATAAGCTAAAGATACTAAGATGAAACTAAAGCTTTCAAGCTTATTTACCTTGCTAGGGTTAATGCATGAAAGAACTGCCTCGACTAACCATTGCATCTAGGTGCTAGGGGCCATCTGGAAATGTCCTGGAGCTTTGTCCCTCCAGCTCCAGGGACTTTGCACAAAACCATCAAATACAGCATAGGCCCAAACCTGCTGGGACTTGGTCCCATGGAAGTGAAGGCGGAGGGCAGCGCCACAGGAGTACCAGTGCCTCCTTGGTCCCCATGTGGGAACCTTGATGATCCCCCACCCAACCCATCAGAACCGGCTGTAGGGGATGAGGGTGGTTGAGGCGATGGGCTGTCCCACGGTGGCAACCCCAGCCATGGCTGGGCCTGCTCCGCTTCTCCCACAGAGGTGCGGAAGGTGGCGTGAATTACTGGCCACCTGTTAATTCCTTCTATGAAAGCACTTTTCTGATGCATTCATTTCGTCTAGTTGGGATACGCTGTTGTTGCTCTTCCCTTTGTCAAAAAAAGTCACAGTGATGCTGAGGGGATGTGGAAGGGGAACTGCTCTGGGAGAGGACTGGGGCTGGAAACTGGTTTCAAATGCATTGCTCAGTGACTGATGGGACTCCTAAATACCATGGGGTGTTTTCTTTGGCTCTGGTCTCAGGGAGTGAGACAGAGCACTGTGGTGGGGTTTTTTTCTTCTTTTTTTTTTTTTTTTTAAAGTCTGGTGAATTCAGAATGATTTAATTAAGATTAATTTGTGAAGTAACCTCTAATTCCTATCAAGTGACTAATTCAGAGAGTTTCTTGTTCACAGTGCTGGTTGCTGTAAATAGCATGATGTGAACTTAGGCTTCTGAGGCCACTTAAATGATTAGCAGGCTCATTAAGAAAGCAAAACCTTTACATCAATTAGAAGATGGCTATAATTTAAGAAAAAAATAATATTGTGATGTATTTCAAAATAAGTTTGAAGCAGCTTCTGTTAGTTCCCTTGATCAGAGTGAAAGGACACAGGTCTCTTACGGTACTTTTTATCAGCTGCCAACTGTTACAGCTATGGTACTATTTATCAGCTGCCAGAAAAATACTTTTAAATAGTTATTACAGCAGTTAAATGATCCAGATGCACATTTCCTGGGCTACTGGCATACAGCAATACTGGATTGATCTAGCAATTATTTTTTATAATCTTATTTATGTGCTATTTACCTGTATTTAGTTTTGTAGAGATTCTGTGAGTCTAACCAATCTTTCTAATATTCCTGGCAGTAAATTCATTTTTTAATTGGCACTAGAAGAAAAGTGTCACAGACAAATCATAGTACATGCTTCAAAAAAAACCCACCCCAAAGTGGAGGATATGAGACAACCAGTACGGATAAGGACTTTAACTACGTTCATACATCAGGCACAGTAAATATATATAGTGAGGAAAGTAAAATATCCAAGTACAGTTGTGTGTACAATGAACGAAAAAATATGGTTAATGACTTTAAAGTCAGATGTTGAATGTCAGGAAATTCATAACATCACTCTTGAAATAAAAATACTGAATGAGATTGTACGGTCTTTGCAACTGCAAATACGCTGCTGCTTCATGTCTTTAGAGAGCTGAGATTTACCTGCGGTATTAAGCCCCTCTAGATTTTAGAGCTCTCTTTCATTACCCAGGAAAGGTGCCAGCCTGTTTCCAAAAGTGTCTTAAAAAAAATTGTATTCTTTTGGTACAAAACATGCCGGCTGTTTCAGGTTTTTTTGCATCCAATGTGTATGACAAGTCATCTTTTCAAACATCCACCCCTCTAATAATGAACTCGGCACATCAAACTGGAGCTGAATGTGTCCTCCCAAGAGAGGGGCACCCAGCTGCACTCACCCTTACTGCCGGGCTGTTGGAGTAACTAACTAGCTCGAGCTCAGAATCCTGAGCTATAAGGATAAATATTTAACACCAATGTAACCAATTATTCTGATAATCAATGAACGGAAAGATGAATTGTCTCATCTGAAATCGTTGGAGCTGACAAAGACCAAGAAGTTGTCAGTGCTGAAGATGGCCAGGGAGCGATGATGTTAAATTCCCTTTAGTGCAGTTTTCAGCAGCCCCTGTGCTGCAGTTGGTGTCGTGGGGGCCGGCCAGCACAGGGGGGTACACACACAGGGCTGCGATCTCAGCGGGTGTTGGCATATCCCCGTAGTATCCCTGGCACTGCCGGGAGGAATGCTGGGGTTTATTCTACCAACAGAGCAGCTACTGTACAAACTGTGGTGTGACGACTGATCCACATGACTTGCTCCTATGGTTGGGTCCCGGGGGGGTTTAGGAGCTGTGCCTCATGATTAATTACCAATGACTTTGGTTACCTTACCCAGCTTCTAAAGATATTTTCCAACAAATGGCAACAGTTTCCTATTTTTCTCACATCGTGATTTCATCAACACATAAAGCTTTGCTGAGATCTGCATTCAGGCTGCGCAGTTCCCGAGTATCTCAGCGCTGTGCTTGTCTCTTCTCTTGCAGAAGTGGCCAATGCGTTCCAGGCTATACATTGGAGCTACGGGACAGTTTTTGACTCACTCAGCACAAGGAGACAGCGCAAACCAAGGAGAAACATCAACAACTTCACAAATCTAATTTCCCTTCTCGCTTTGAAAAAAATGTTATTTATTACACCTTATATATATTTAAGTTAAAAAAGAATATCTACAGCCAAATATAATTCCTGAAATACTGTTTGTAGAAGAGAAGGAATTGATTCTTAAGCGTAATTAGTACCTCATTAACTTAAATGTGATGCATGATTGGTTTCTAGCATAGAGGACATTGCTGGGATCTGAGCTGGGGGATTAGGAGAAGACGACTGTGGTCAGCACCAAGAGGAGGGCAGCCAGAAAGGCAGAACAGGTAACCTCATCGCCCACGGGAGCGGCGGCGGATGGGTACGCTGTGGGAAAGGGGGGAGAAGGAGCGACGCAGGCTTGGCTGAAAAGCAAAGGGCAAGTCTCAAGCCAGCAGTGGAAATACCGCATGCGCTTTCTGTGCTGCCGGAAGCTGACAGAAGAAATCCCAATGACTGCAGATGTTGGGTCAGGGCTTTGGCCTGCGGATAATCTTAAATGTGTGTAGTTATTCTTGAAAACGTGGATGCATGTTCACCTCGAGTAAAAACATGCTGAGATCTATCCTGTGTACGCCCAGCGCTACGTACCCCAGACACAAACTGCTCTGTACGTTAAGTATTGCTTGTATTGATCCATATGATTGTGTTGCATGTTACGGGGTTTAAAATGTGTTGAAGTGTTACCCCAGTACAACTACTTGCCTGCTCAAGACATCGGGGTTCTTTTATCCTCGGGTTCATGCATTCAAGCAAGTGAGCCTTAAGAGTTGGCATGTTCATTGCACATTTTTCACTGAAACTTAAGCAAGAAAAGCTGAAAGTGAATGCACAAATGCCACCTGATGTATCTGTTCTGTAAAACACTGCACTTCTCATATAGTTTGTTATTGCTGAGGTACACATTTTAATAAACATTATTCAGTGAACATAATGTATTTATTGAGTTGCAAAATCCGTATCGGTTTCTCATTGTACAGGACTGATAATTTCTAATAGTTATATTCTGCACTTATAGTAACTTTCTGAAGACTTCACAGTTTAAGTTTTAAAATGACACTTAGGAAAGCAAAAATATGAGTAAGAACAGCCTTTATTAAAAAAAACTATTTTATTGCTTTCATTCAAGAGTTAAACTTCTGATGTCTTTCAAGAGGTGCTGAGCATGTCACTGTAAATTGAGTGTCCAGTATCACAGACAACCAGGCCTCCGGTGTAACAACAAAATATATAAAAACTAGCAGAGACAAGAGAAAGAGTTGGACAAACCATCTAGGATATGTGAGAGTTGTAAAGCAGGGTAAAATGTGGAACTCCCCTCCATCCCTGCAGCATGCTGAGCTTTCAACAAACAGTAAAAATACTTTATATATATATTTAAACTATTTTAGGCATATATTTCTTATTTACCATTGTAAGGGATTTATTATGAAAATTACATAGCCAGAGCACCATCAACCATGCAAACTACTCTATTTTGTGAAAAACACTACCTCTTATTATTGGGACAGCTATTTGTATTCTGAGATATTAATGAGGCAATGCGGATGAGCTGTAAAGGTGATGATAGTTAAGTAGGATGACAGCATGACAGAGCAGTGAGGGTTTCCAGGAGTACTGTGCTGTACAAGGTGAAGGTCTAAGGCACAGCTTATGCTTTAGACTGATAAATTGCCAAGTAGCAATGTAGAAGCACAGAGAGTTCAGTCTAGTTTTGTATGTAACTGAGACCTAAACAAATGGCATCAAGTCAGGGGAAAAAGGACAAGCAAAATCTCAGCCAGAAGTCAATGTCAAACCTTGAACTGCCACTGTGTAGCAGTGGTCTTATAATAAAAACAAAACACATATGAATCATGCACACAGAATGGCATGGGGAAAACAAAATGTGGTGATGTTTTGCATCAGTTGCATGCTCTTACCTAGCCCGGAGGTGCTAGTTACTTCACAGGCTCTTAAATAATACACCTGGAAGGGACAGAGCTCAAGAAAAAAAAAGGGGGGGGGGGAAGAGGAAGGGGGGAAGGAAAGACACATCCCCAGTTTTTAAACACTTCTTCCATTACATGTAATTGAAAGATTCTGACTGCTTATTCGTGAAGTAATGCATGAAAAATGGATAGGACTAAGGGTTAGAAACATGGAAAATTACAAATGGATGGCTTGGAGGAAACATCTTTACTCAGACTTCTACTACGATACAGGCAGAGTTTTTACAGAGGTCAGAAGGCAGACAAACTGAGCAGCAAACACCAGAGCTACTTTGTACCCACAATGTTTGTATGAATTGTCACCACATACATTACAATGCAAAGACCTCAGCAGCATTTTATAGACGTATTAAAGGACAGTAAGAACATGCAGAATTATACCACCAGGTTTTTACTTCAGAAGAACTCCCCATGTTTGTGTTGGGAATTTTTTTTTTTTCCTGAGACAGCTTATTCTGCATCAGCTGCAAGTTTTTATGCCTTTTCTTCCAGAGCCAAGACACCAGGTTAGGCAACCCACTTCCTTCGACCAGGGCGAGAGCTCTTGTCTTCCAGGAATTTACACCTGGATCAAAACAGATCCTCTGAACCTGTTTGCTTCAAACGTGATGTTTGGATTGAACACTGTATTTCTTAGGAACAGTTATTTCCTAATATACTGAAATGTAACAATTTGGCATTTGACACTGGAAACACACGTGTTTAGGAATAATATTCTACAGTGTTCACACATCGCTATCAAAAGGAACTGTTTTTCATGGAGTAACTTGAAGATCTTAGCAAACCTCAGTTATTGTCATCACAGCTTTTCCTTCAGAGGGACAGGACAGGTAAACTTCACATGGGCACATGCACAAAACCTACGCATACAGACTCTTTTGCTGTAACTACAATACCGTGCCCTCCAGTCACGTATTGTGCCCTCCAGTCACGTATTGCGGTCTCTTAACACGTACCCTGCCAATCACTCCTTTTTCCCTTAGAGACCGTTTGGACAGAGCGTTCATTATGCCTGGGTAAAACAAAGAATGACAACACCAAAAAGATGTATTTCCCATGGCTCTGACTTCTAAAAGACTGACTACTCAGAACAGAAGCATTTTAAGGTTGAAAACGCTGGGTTTTACTAAGGATACTGTTGTGTATAAGACGCACCAGAAAGAAAGCGCTTCCATCTCAGGTAGTCGTGTTGACCTCCGTAACCCACCTGGAATAAACTCTCACGTTTTCTCAGAGAAGCCGCGACCCCGTGAACGGTCCCACAGATACAGCCCGGCGTGTTCGGGGCCGGCAGGGCTCCCCGGCGGGAGGCAGACCCCAGCCCCACGACTCCTGTCAGCGGCGGCACCGCACGCAGCCAAATGGACCGGGCTGCCCCTCAGGGCTTCCAGGCCCGGGGAGGAGCGCTGCCGCGGCGGCCTAAGGGCGGGAAGCCACGGCGCAGGGACGCGCGTGCCACCCGCGGGCCAGGAGCCGGGGGGGCTGCGAGGACACAGCCAGGGCGGAGGCCTGACCCACCCCTCCGGGCCGGCCTCCAAGATGCCTCCACCATGCCGGGGCCGGGGCCGGGGCCGGGGCCGGGATCTCTACGGCCCACCCCACGCGCACGCATGCGCGCGCCGCCACGCCGGAGGTCTCGGCAGGCACCGCCCCGCCGGAAAGTGCCGCGCGCCTTCCCCGCCCCTGGCGCGCGGCATATTTAAGGGCATCCCGCGGCGAACTCACTCTTTCTGCGCGCCCTGCGGCCCTGAGGAGTGGGGTGGGGCCGCACCGCAGCGACCGCGCCCCGCCCGGGGGGAGGACATGGCGCCTGGGGTGCCCAGCCCGCGTTTGCGGTAGCCCCGCTCCTCGGTGGGGCTCCTATGAGGGCGAGGGGCGCCCCAGCCCCCTGGGCAGCGTCTGGCGTGTGCGCGGCGCCGCGGGTGCTCCGGTGGCGGGAACTGCCGGTAGCTGCGTGGCGTGTGAGCTGTTCCGTGCGTGCCTGGGCCTCCGGCATGGGTGCGGCAGCTTGGGCCGCAGGCTCTAATCCCGCTGCGCCGGGGCGGCCGTGCGGGCTCTCCGGCAGCAGCACACCGCGGGTTTGTTTCCCGGGGGCGTCAGGAGAGGCCGAACCACCCCACCTGGACTTGCTGCCGGCTTGAAGCAGCTTCTCGCTCCAAGCACACGCTCGTCTGAACAGTAGAGTAATTTCTAATTTTATTTTTTTCTTTTCAGAGGCATTAGAAATATCCATACAGATTAAGAAACTGGAAGAAATTCTATTTTGACAATTCAAAGCAATGCAGTATGAAGGATTAAAGGGATGGCTTGCTGGCACTGTTTTCTAAACAGTGTAAGCCATCAGTCGAAAGACAAGTGATTGTCATGCTGTTGTCACTGTATCTTTATTTTGGTTGCCAAGTGTAGCGGCAGTGTACCAACAGTCTGAATGCTGGAGTTGTTCATGGTGATGCTCAGTAGCCACACAGGCTTTCCAGGGGCATGTGTGTGTCTTGTGAGACTAAGATGGACCTAATTAGAGTGTTGTGCCACTCCACCAGCAAGCTGTGGTGGTTACTTGGAGTTATTTGTTGGTTCATCAAGTCTTCAAAGTAATGACAGATTGGACAACTGAAGAGACTTGATTTTGCTGATAAATGACTTTCATCAGCCAATGCATGTCCTAATTCTAAAGATAAATTACTGTTTTTTTTTCCTTTGGGGAATTTGGCAAGTGTTGTATGATGACCCTGGCCATGCCCTCTTTGGGTTGTAAACATGGATCCAAAATGGTGGGTTCTGGCAGGGACAGGGCCCCGGGGTCTCAGCAGTCTGCGGCAGTGCTCTCCTGCTGTGACCAGAGCCCTGACCTTAAGTTCAACTGATAGGAAAATGTGTCAGCAAGTTCCCCAGAGCATGGTGCATGAGCTCTGGTTAAAGGCTGTACCCTGCTGGGGTACTCATCTCCCCAGTGATGGCTGTTTGTTAGGAGCAGCATAATTGTCCTGCAATCAGTCATCCTTCATACTGGAGCTTGCTTTAGGTGAAACGGTCATGCCTCTGTTTAACCTTAATCTCAGCTGGTGCTGCCTGTACTTCCCCCCACCCCAGTAACAATAAAACCAGTGGTGAGGTTGCCCAGCAGGTTGGTATTTCTTTGGTTTACTTTCCCCAAGGAAATGTTGATGCTTTCTGCTACTGGCTCAGCAGTGGAGTTCCCTGAATCAAGTATCTTTTATCTGTTTTAGGTAGCAAGTGAAGTTAAGAGATGAGTTTGTTACCAGCTTTGGGAATCTCTTCAATCTGGACTCTGTCAGGCTGTTACCTTGCAAGCAGAAAGTTGTCATGTGAATTCTGTAGCTACAGAAGTAATTCTTTCTCACTGTACTTAAAACATGTTGAGGAAAGCCACCTGAAATCTAGATCTAGATTTGTGAAGCTGTTTCATAGCTTGTAAAATCTCTTCTAGATGGAACAAGGAGGAATGTGATTGTTTGCATGTGGGGTTAAGAGGTTGAAATTCTAACAAAAGGCATTGTCACAGCTAGAAAACCTCTAAGACTTGCTCCCCACAACAAAGCAGGTGCAATGCAAGAATCCTGAAGGAATCGGAGGGGAGAGGTTTGTAATGGGATCAGAGAATCTAGTATTTAACTGGGGAGAGAAACAACACTTCTGCTTTGAAGAATTAGCAGATGCTAGTTGGAAGTGAGGGACTACAGTGAAGAACAGTGTGTTTGAATTGCTGTCCCTGCTGGCACTAACTATTGGTCTGTTGGAATATATTCCAAAGGCAAAGGTGACTATGGCAGTGAACTTCACCTCTAGAAAGATACTTGGTGTCTGGGGTTTGAGTGGAACAACAGGGAGGGGCTGGCATTTTTGTGCCCAAAGAGCTTTTTTCTCTTGTTCCTGGCTATGCTGAATCCATTCTGTGTGTAACAGTTAAAAATAAGGTTCTGCTCTGATGTATAGAAGTGCATATCTTGAGAGAAACTTAACAAGTCCCCTTGTGTTTGATACCTGGAAAAAATTAGTGCAGTTGTATCACAGGCAGGGAATTGCTTGCTGGCATAATGATGATAACTCTTTGCCGTTTACCCAGCTGAATTTGTGATGAGCAATGTTATATCTGATGTGCCAGCTAATTAGTAGGATTTTTTTAGTTTGATTTGCTACCATCATTTCTGATATTACTTGTTCTTCTAAAGCTGCTATGACATCAGATGAGCTTCTCCGCTGTCTTGAGCCTTGTGTATACGTATATAGCCAACAGAAGACTCCATCCACTTCTGGAAGTATGCGCATTTAAGAAGGTAAGTTGTTTTTTTTTACTGTGATACTACAGTGCTCTGGCTCCAGTAAGCTAGGCTAGCTGGGGAAGGCTTGTACTGGCCATGTTTGCTGCTGTCTGGAGCTGCGCTGGTTTACAGTAGCAGTGGGTGTGGCCTGTTAATCATGGACACTTTTGGACTACTGACTGACTTTGCTGTCCTTTGCTTCTGGTACTGCTACTAGTCTTCTAATTTTTGCTTTAAATGTCAGAGGAGAAGCTGGGGGGGGAGAGGTAAGGATTAAAAGTTGTGTTCTTTATGCAGATTTTTTTTTTCCTAAGGATATACATTCCTTAATATGGCTTGTCAAAAATTGTTTTATAAAGGAATTCTATTTAAATCTGTTGTAGAAGTAATTTTGCTGGCATAATGATGAAATCTTTGCCGTTTACCCATCTGACTTTTTTGATGTGTATCTTTTGAATCTGAAATGCCAGTAAAGTTAATAACTTTGTATAAGATTAAGCATACAGAAAACTGACTAACTTTTAAATTTATTTTTTTTAGCTTGAAAACAGCAGCCTGAAATGCGGAGTTCTGATGCACCTGGAAATGTTTTCATGGCCCTTCTGGCTCCTCAGAAATACTGCTTGGTTCAACAGTAAGCCAGAGGAGTAGCTGTTTAGTGAAACCATGTGAAATAATCCTCAAATGAAGCTCAGGTGAGAGTGTCACTCTAGAAAGGGAAGTGGCCTTGTGGACACTCTTAAATATTCATACTAGTTCTAAGTGTACCAAATAAATTGATCAAAATTGAATAAATCAAGGATTAAAACATAGGAAAACTTACATGTTATCATGTCTAAATGAGAGTGTTTACAATGTTAGTGGTGGCAGCTTTTCTGCTTATCTTCAAGGCAGTGTGTGTATGAATAAAATCTTGGATTCCTGTTTTCAGCGACTGTAGTTTTTTGTTGAGGCTGTGTGAGCAGTAGCACCATGATCCTGTTGGATGACATCCTGGGTAGGAGTCACACCAAGCCTTCGGTATTTAGCTTGTTCAGATTTGACAGGAAGTCTGTACAATTTTTCTCTGGCTTTTTTTTGTTATTAACATGGACCTCTTGGATGTAAAACATGCTCAGTATTTTGCCTACTGCCATATCCTTACTAGGATGATAAAATACAGGAAAGTGTGTAGTTGAAGCATACTGTATCTCAGATACCTCATCTTCTACCACACCACTGAACACTTGTTTTTGCAGTAAGATAGAGTAGAACTCACTGAGCTACCAGGTTGTCTAATAACATTTTTTCACTTTCCTGTAGAGTTCTACTATCCCCTGCAGTGTACATAAAGTAATGTTGAAATACCAGTTGATTTCCACCTTGCAGCACACTGGCATCCTGGTCTAATATTATGTTCCTGTGATATAAAACTAAGATGTAGAACATCAAGCAGTGCGGTGATACCTTTGTACCTTTTAGAACATGAATAATAATTTAAGAAAGTTGGCTTACACTAGAATAAGAGTTTTAATGTACTTAAAACTATTTAACCCTCATGGGGTGATACATTTGAAAAGAAGCAACAAGAAAAACTGCAGAGAGTTCGTGTAGTTGAAATGAAACAGTAGATTCTAAACTCCTGGTTTAATTGTTGCTTGTAGTATTCTTAAAAACCCTGCTTTAGTCCTTCACTTAACTGTGGATGAACAGCGGTGGCCAGGAAGAGAAGTTCAGGTGGTGGCTTTATTCTGAAGCTGTGGCCTCCCAGGATGAAGACATGACTCCTGCCTTCAAACAATGCTGTCACAAAACTTGTAATTGAATCTCGTCAGTTGTGCTTTATTGCTTAGCAAAACAGCACTGAACTGTCTTACAAAAATATTAAAAACTTTTAATTGTGTATTTCTAACTGCAGTCTCAAAAAGCTGAAGTAGAAGCTTCAGGGTTTACTTGCAGAGTGGAGTTTTCACTCCTCATTAGTGTTCATGTGAATGCCTGGGCCATATGCACCAATAAACTTTAGCAGTTGATGGTGACACTGCCTTAGGTAACTATCTCTCTGTTGCAGGGAGCTCTCATCACTGAGGTCAAATGGAAATACAGGATTTGGTGTTATGCATAATGCAGACTTGCCTAAGCAAAGAAAAAAAAATCAAGACATGCTAAAAGACTTGATAAACCTTTGCTGTGACTTTGAAGGAAAAAAGCTGTGACATATTACTTAGTAATGCAATCTTGTATGTTACTAGTTAAGTGTTAAATCATAATTGTCTCACTACCAAATCTGTGCATGAACAAATGTGATTGTGATGCTAGATAAACAAAAAAACCCCTCAACCCTTGTCTTTTATTTCCCCAGGGAGGGAAATCTGTCTTTAGTTTAACCTGGACCAATGTTAGATGAGCGATGCCTCACATAAACCAGCATAAAGGATGGTGGCTTGGTGCTGGCCTGTGGCCTAATTATGTACAGCACTGAGGCTCACTGCAGGAAAGTCAACTGAAAGACTTTTCTGATATCAGTCTTCAAGAGGGGAAATTCTGGACTTTGATTTGAAATTAACTGTTACTGCAATCAATTGATAGAAATTTTTTTTCAAAACAAAATATGAAAACAATGTACCCAAGACTAAAGCCTGAGTTACAGTATTTACCATGTTTTAGGGTAAGAGATGATTCAAGGAACAAGATGGCAATCAATGCATCTTCCTCAAGTACTTTCTTTCTTAAACTTAGTTTAGTATGAGCCTTAGACAGTGAAATCCTAAAGAGATGAATAGAAGCATGTCAGAAATAAAAAATATTGCAGACATGAATGCAATATGTATTGCCCTGTTTCAAGCACTTATGTAAATTGAAAGTTAACACTGGAGTGGGATTTTTCCATACTATCTATTGTTAATACACTTTTTTTGCTTGCATAATACACAGCTGTGTAATTTAAATCCCATTTTTCTTTTTTTAGATAGCTTTAATAGAGATAAACCCAGTGATTTAAGAAACAATCTTGTGTGGCAAAGTTCTTTACGCTTTTTTTTTCAACATCAATATATAAAACAAATGATATTCATAAATGGTTACTAAGATTCTTTATGCTTGAACTTTTCAAAGCTTGAGAGTCTTGTCTAGATTTAACAAGCTCTTGAGCAGGGTAGCACAATTTCTGTTTGAAAAGTAGATGTGTTTCCTTTACCGTGAAAGGCAGAACTTACAGAATTTTTAGTGCAGATGCTGATAATGTTGATCCATGAGTAGAATCTCTTCTCACTCTGCGACTTGCAAGATAGTAGCCCTGAATGAGGTTTTCTGCTTCTGAACTCAGTTCAACATGAAGATTTTTAGCAAACAAAATAAACTAGAGAGAGGGTATACATTTTAAATATTTAACTGAAAAATAAAGAATTTACATTTTTCACACCTTTTAACATACCACTGGCATAGTAATATAGTTTGGACAATATATTTTACCAATAATTTTAATAAAGACCGCTGTCACCATTCAGCTATGTGAGGATGGATCTCAGATACTAAATAGAATCATCTGTTAATTATGTGAGAGATATTGACAGTTTATTTAGAATGGAATATTAACTTTTACTACTGATTGTAAACTATTCTTGTCAAAAGTAGGTATTGGAGGTCTGTTCTCATGAATGTTAACCTAGTATGTTTTTCAGAAACAGAATCAAACTGAACTTATGCTGGCCCTTTTAAAGAACTGAAGCTAATTTTATCAATGAGCCTAGTAGTGCTACTGGGAATATGGTGGAGGGAAAGGGTAGGAAGCGAGTATTAACAGGTTTAAAAATAACCAATCGGAATGCGATTCCAGAAATAGCATGATATTCCCAAGTATAATGCATTTGTAAATTATTGGGTAGTATCTGTACCTCCTCAAAATCCTGCATTCTGAACTGCTGCGAGACTTTGTACAGCATGGCTTCAGGATTAATGGCTTTTTTCAAGATATGATGCACAAGAGGAGAAGATAGTTGACATGAAGGAAACTCGTTGTATATCAAAAGCCCAAAAACATCTAAAAGGTTAGGTGGAATCAAATTCATGTCCTAAAGAGAAGTCCCAGACAAAGAAAACAATTGTGTTATTTTGGCCTTTTGAAACATTGCAATTTTTTCAATTGGAAATGTTCAATATCCATATATATCTGGAGTCCTGCAAGATTATCTAATGAATTAGCTATAATATATGCAGTAAAATTTTGTTTCAATAGTATTTGTCAAAAGCTATTCTGAATAAAATAAATGATACCTACTTTTGGGAAAGCTAGCTCATTTTAGAAGATACTTGATTTGAAGTCACTGAAGTTGTGACTTTTTGGGAAATACTAACAAATTTGATTGTTTTCATTAGTTTATAAGTTGAAATAACCATAAATACAGATGACTGCTATAGTACAGTTACTGGCATAACAAGGCATGTGCTTTACCATCTGTCCAATTAAAAAGTTATCCTTTTGTGTATGTTTCTTTGAGGAAGAATCTACAAAAGACCAAAAATTGGTCTGAACTGAAATAGTAACTTGTTGGTCAGCCTCTTCTCCGTACTTCTTCCCAGGAATGAATACTGTTGTTGTTCTGCTCTCTAGCACTAGGATAGGACAAAATATGTCAGTTATGTAATTGATCTAGTTTAACTATAAATTCTAGTCCTGCGTTGTCATGACAATTCAGTGAAATACATAAACCTGACTTTGCATGGGCCTGGCATTTCCATACCAGCAGTTGTGAGGACTGCATATGTGAGTGCCTGAATCCTAGGATTTATGATCTAGCCTTCTAAAGAAGTGTGATGAATACACTTAAATTGCTGTCAATCAATGGATCTCTGTAGTGTAGGCTGTGTAGCAAATGTAAGCTGATGGGACCTTGGCTTTTTTGTCCTTGTTTCTTACACAGACTTCTTAAAAATAGCTAATAGATTTTCCCAGCATGTGAGGAACAAACCTAGCCATCATTTTGCACGTTTGTTTTGTTCTGTCCCCTCATTTGTTAGTAAGTGTGAGATTACCGGACTGTAGAGGTTCAAGTTTATCCTTTTTATATGAAGATAAGTCTCCTATGTAACAGATACCACCCTTAGCCAGCACAGCGCTGCAAGCTTGAATACTAGCACTTCCAGTTCCGTGTTTATCTTTGGACACAGAAGGAAAAATTTCACTAGAAGGTGGGTGTCGTATGCCACGAGGCAGAAGACATAGGCTGTAATTCAGAAGCCTAGAGGATTAAATAATTCTGTCAGTCAAATTGTTAAATTATTGTTCAGTTTGAAAAACTTTAACAATACTATACTTAATACTTTATAATAATATTTATATGTATTAATACTCAGACACAACAACAACAAAAAATCCCTTAACTTCAAACTAGTGTCAAAACTAAATGTTTAAAGTAACTTTGAATACAAAGGTAGAAGTCCAAGCTTTCTCTCCAACTGCTGCCAACAGGACTGTATTTCTTAAGGATTGCATTTCCCAAGGATGAGGCAATCATGGTTTGCAGTAGAAATAACTCCTAGGAAGTCAAAGTCGTCTCATAATTTAACCCCATATTGTTAACTCCTGTTCCTATTCTAGAGAAACTTTTCCAGTGATTTAAAAGGGTAGAGGATTAGTAATCCTGGGCATCTGGGAAAAATGAAAAGGCTGGGAACTTGCAAGCTCTGCCTGCCTGGGTTACATACACCCAATTCTTGAGAAAGCAGGAACAGAATTTATTTTTCATCTCCCGTACTATGTTCCTTGGCATAAAGAAGTTGCAAATTGTCTGGTTCCACAATCAAAGGCTCCTAACAATTTTAAGATGTCAGAGCACGATTTATCCTACTGTTAATAACTGGGAGACAATTGAAATTAATAAGAATAAATAGGCTATCATACCAAGAGAAATACAATGTAGGAAATGCCTACTTTGACAGGCTACTGACAATGAAATACTATGCGCACATGCAAGACAGTATACATGACAGTACTGACCAAGATTTACAGTGTGCCACTGTGTTAATATTAACCAGATGTTTTGATTCTCAAAATACTCTGAGTTCTATGCTTTCTCTTAGGAAATCTTGCTCTTAACCTGGGAGAAAAAAAATTCTGCAGCCCACATTTTTTTCAAATTTGAACTAATTTCTACAGCTAAATTTTGAAATGGTTAAGAAAGTATTTTTTCCACAACAAAAAATACTACTGAATTTGTTGAAGAACTCTCAATTGAAAATAAAATTCATGCCACTTCAAGGAACTTTTCCATAAAATAAAAATGAAGCTCTGTTTTGAGTTGGGGAAGGAGAAAGTAATTTTGTTTAAATTAATGTAAATTTAAAGCTGAGCATATTTTACTTTTCTGCAGTGTATGTGAAAATGTGTTCACAGTTTATAGTTGTATGAAGGAGTAAATACATAAAATGCATAAAAACAGAAAAACATTTTGTTAAGGGCAACAACAGACGGATTTATGACCTATGTGTAAAGATGTAGATGACTTTTGATACCTTATCAGTATAGTTTTTATGAAAAAGAGTGACAAAAATGTAATATCTATTTACACACTGCTTATTAATGGAAAATGCTGATAGCTGAGAAGTGGCAATGAAAAGGCTTAAAGTGACACAAGATTTGAAAAGTAAAGCCCTTTGCTTTTGTCATTACCAGCTTCTGGGACAGTCTTCAGTTTTGATTTGAGAAGAATGTTTTGTTTAAGCTCTGCTAAACAGTGCTAGTGTTAAAACCTTACTGAGATCATTACGAGAGTGTTAAGGGGGTTTATTATTAGTGGAGTTCTGATCTAGATTTAATAAAAATGTCCCAGGGATAAAAATTGGGTATTTTTACTAAGAGCCCTGTATATTCTTTGAAAATACAGTCTCTTTAGCCTTTCATGTAAGGCTGATCCTATTATCTTTAAAAATGCTCACGTTTTTAATTCTAATTTACATGAAAAATAAGGAATCTCTTTACCTATCAATTACTAGCGTGTCGCTTGTCACAATCAACAGATCCAGATAATCTGCATTTTCTTTTTCACATGTCTGTACTAGACTCATCAATATTGCAAGTTTAAGAGTATTGTAAGTGCCTGGTGGGACAACTTGAGAAGCAAAGATATTGGCAAGGATGGCAGTAAAACTCCAGCATGAACTTGACGTCAGTGAGAACAGATACTTAAAATTGTCACCGACAGAAGAAGGACCTAATTAAAACAAAGTACATGTTAACACTTAATAAGAGAGCTATGCAGATATATTAGAACAAAACACCATTCTAGTCTTGATACAAAACTTACAAAGAACTAATATGTTTATATATTAAGCACAAATTCAGAATTTAAACATCTGACACTACTAATTTTAGTACTAATCAGGCAGCAGACCCAATCTGCTAAAACTGATGGAATAAGAAAGGAATAACAGACTGAAATATCAGGTTAATTTAGTGTATGATTTCAAAGTACCTTCCAATGGATAGGAGAAGTTGGAAAGAGAAGCCGAAGAACTGCAGTAAATAATGATGTAGTTTCCCAATGCATGGAAAGGGGGCAAAAGAAGATACTCTCAAATAACTATAAGCATACATTTCAGACTGTAAGAGGAAAGTCCCAGAGTGGTTTTGTAATCTGGACCTCTAGATAATCAAAAACCATACCAATTCTCAAGATTTTGTTAGAGAAGGTTTTCCAACTTTTTTAGCCAATTTTTAATGGAACTTTCTTACCATTTGGTTTACAGAGCTGTACACTATTGACTTCTATACATGCTGTAGCTTGTAAGCCATGCTGTACACAAGCTGGAATTCCTATAATCTTGTAGTGGTTTCCTATTTTCATTTTGTTGGCCAGTTCATCTAGAAATTTAAAAAAAAAAAAAGGAAGGGGGAAAGAACCTGCAGATGTGTTAGGGCATAAAACCAGTTTTAAAGACCTGAAGAAAACTTTTCTTCACATTGTGAAATTCAATTTTATGAATTAATTGCACAAAACAACAGTTGGATGCCAGGTTCACCATAATGGACTTGAACAAAATGAAGCATACAATTCTAATTAATTAGTGCATAAAGTAAGGAAGGCACACTGGGTGAGGAAAAGTAGATTCCTGATAGAGAAAGGATGCTGCATTTAGTTCTGCATTGAAAAGAAAATGGACAGTTGTTTGCAAGTATGCATTCCTACTTTGAAATCTGTGGTGACACCGTGATCAGTTACTGTCCTATAAAATGTCAGAGGAAAAAACCACAGTAAAAAGCAGATCCAAACAGAACAGATTTCAAAAAGACACACACAAATAGGCCCCCCCCATGGATGCACAAGGCGCTCCTTGGCAAAGTCAAACAAAACCAGGAAGCCTACAGAGGGTGGAAGCAAGGGCAGGTAGCCTGGGAGGAATACAGAGAAACTGTCCGAGCAGCCAGGGAGCAGGTTAGGAAAGCCAAAACCCTGATAGAAATTAGTCTGGCCAGGGATGTCAAGGACAACAAGAAAAGCTTCTATAGGTACATCAGTGAGAAAAGGAGGATGAGGGAAAATGTGGGTCCCCTCTGGAATGAAACGGGTGACCGGGTTACCGAGGATATGGAGAAGGCTGAGGTACTCAATGACTTCTTTGCCTCAGTCTTCACTGGCAAATGCTTGAGCCACACTGCCCAGGTCACAGAAGGCAGGGACTGGGAGGATGCAGAACCGCCCACTGTAGGAGATCAGGTTCGAGAACATCTAAGGAATCTGAAGGTGCACAAGTCCATGGGACCTGATGAGTTGCACCCACGGGTCTTGAGGGAACTGGCGGATGAAGTGGCCGGGCCAGTCTCCATCATATCTGAGAAGTCCTGGCAGTCTGGCCAAGTTCCCGCCAACTGGAAGAGGGGGAACATAACCCCCATTTTTAAGAAGGGTGAAAAGGAAGACCCAGGGAATTACAGGCCAGTCAGTCTCACCTCCATGCCTGGCAAGATCATGGAGCAGACCCTCCTGGAGACTATGCTCAGGCACATGGAAAATAAGGAGGTGACTGGTGACAGCCAACACGGCTTCACTAAGGGCAAATTGTGCCTGACAAACTTGGTGGCCTTTGATGGGGTTACAGCGTCGGTGGATAAGGGAAGGGCAACTGACATCATCTACCTGGACTTGTGCAAGGCATTTGACACTGTCCTGCACGACATCGGTGTCTCTAAATTGGAGAGACATGGATTAGATGGATGGACCACTTGGGTGGATAAGGAATTGGCTGGATGGTTGCACTCAAAGAGTTGTGGTCAACAGCTCAGTGTCCAAGTGGAGAACGGTGACGAGTGGCGTTCCTCAGGGGTCGGTACTGGGACCGGCACTGTTTAACATCTTTGTTGGCGACATGGACAATGGGATCGAGCGCACCCTCAGCAAGTTTGCCAACGACACCAAGCTGTGTGGTGTGGTCGACGCACTGGAGGGAAGGGATGCCATCCAGAGGGACCTTGACAGGCTGGAGAGGTGGGCCTTTGCAAACCACATGAAATGCAACAAGACCAAGTGCAAGGTCCTGCACGTGGGTCGGCGCAATCCCAAGCACGACTATAGGCTGGGCGAGCAATGGATTGAAAGCAGCCCTGAGGAGAAGGACTTGGAGGTGTTGATTGATGAGAAGCTCGACATGAGCCGGCAGTGTGCACTTGCAGCCCAGAAAGCCAACCGTGTCCTGGGCTGCATCAAAAGAGGTGTGACCAGCAGGTCGAGGGAGGTGATCCTGCTCCTCTGCTCCGCTCTTGTGAGACCCCACCTGGAGTACTGAGTCCAGCTCTGGGGGCCCCAGTACAGGAGAGACATCAAGCTGTTGGAATGAGTCCAGAGGAGGGCCACGAAGCCGACTGGAGGGATGGAGCACCTCTCCTATGAGGACAGGCTAAGAGTTGGGGTTGTTCAGCCTGGACAAAAGAAGGCTCTGGGGAGATCTAATTGTGGCTTACCAGTACCTGAAGGGGCCTACAGGAAAGATGGTGAGGGACTGTTTATCAGGGAGTGTAGTGACAGGACAAGGGGTAATGGGTTTAAGCTGAAGGAGGGTCGATTTAGATTAGATGTTAGAAAGAAATTCTTTACTGTGAGGGTGGTGAGGTGCTGGAACAGGTTGCCCAGAGAGGCTGTGGATGCCCCATCCCTGGAAATGTTTAAGGCCAGGTTGGATGAGGCTTTGGGCAATGTGGTCTAGTGGAGGGTGTCCCTGCCCATGGCAGGGGGTTGGAACTAGATGATCTTTGAGGTCCCTTCCAACCCAAACCATTCTATGATTCTATGAAGCCAGTGGAAATTCAGGGCATCTGTAACCCATAGACTCTGTTTTACAACAATACATGCATAGTGTTGGTTTTTCAGTGTTTCTCATTATCTGGGAGCTATTTAGTTTTCAAGAAATGAACCATATAATTCCACAGGCTTTTGGAATGGCGGGGGGGAGGTGTTTGAAGAGAATTAATGGCAAGTCGTGATTTTAGTTGGACATTCACATTAGAAATCATTTAATGTTTGCAGTGGAAGGTGGTGGTAGAAGCCAAAAATCCTGCTGGAATGCGGAAAACAGCTAGATTGAGGAAGGATGTTAAAAATGCACAAAGTTAGTACAAAACATTATGACTGCAGGAAGGAGGAAAAAACAAGCTACAGTTTAATGTGATACTGCAGAGCTGGCCAGGGGATTTTATTTAAATGAATGTATAGAAGTGAACACAATTTTGCCATGTACACTCTTCAGTCACTTGTGTACGCTGTTTAGTCACCTAGCTAATTTTATGTCTTTTTCTTCCTAGTTTTATTAAAGAACTGCAATATAAATAATGACTTCCACCATTTTATCCAAAGAAATGGACCTATAAGGAGAATACACGGGATTGTTACAGTTCAATTCTAAAACATTTTTGACAGAACTCCAAAATTCAGCTTACCTCTCAAGAAAATTGTAAATGTCTGAATCCTAAAATGTGATTTATCATTGGAATATCCTTTCAAAGCATTAAGAACTTTTGCATCAATCATTTCAACTATTTGTTTATCTTTCAAAATAAAGGCAAAGAAAAGGTTAGTTCTCTTGAAGACCGTACAGCTTTTTTTAAATTATCGTTTAAATAACTGGTGTACTTTGGGGCTTTTTTCCACTTAACCATTTTTTTTACTTACTATGTAACAGAAGTAGGAAAGTAACAGATCTAAAACCAAAACTACATAGATCCTACCACCAAGTACTCTAAATTTCATGTCTTCCTGCAGCAGCGAAGAACACAAACTACACACAAAATCATTCCTCACTGTGGCAGATTCTGTAGCTCCAGGCAGATGCACTCTTATGTACCTAAATCCTAAAAAAAATATAAAAATTAACCAAACATGGCTTTCATTTTACATTTCCCATTAAGAATAGAAGTGATTAAAATACTGGACAGTGAAATTCCAAATTTATCATGTTTCTTCAGATGAGCGTATGTTCATATACTACGCTTCCACTAAAGCAATGCGTATAATTTAATATAGGTTGCCACAAGGTGGCAAAATTCTCTATTGTACATTCTCAAGTGGAACAGCTTGGCCTGGCTTTCAGAGCTGCAGGGAGCAAGCTATCGCCACTTCTGCCTTGCTTAGAAATGCATGGGATACAGATATTCATTATTAGAAGTATGTGCCCTCATAGAGACATCATTACGAATTATTCTGCAATCTCCTAACTTTGGGATTTGGCATCTCTTTTATTATTTTATGGTCTCTGTTACAGGAAGAAGCAAACAAAACAGTCTTAAAAGTACTTAAAGCCTAATCCTAGAATGATACAAGCACTTCAGTAATATTACTCAAAGAAGTAGTTCCACAGAAGTCGGCTATGCATTAATGCAGACTTGTTCTATGCTAGAAGCTTTTGGCAGTCACTTAAGCATACTGTGCTGTGGTATTTTTGTATAAACAGAAACAGTTTCCCTGAAAAAAAAATTCTACTAGTTTAGCTTTTCTTTCAGATAATTTATTAAATTATATTGGTGACGTGTCTTTTCTCATATAAACTATCTTCAGCATTAGGAAAATGGATTGCTGGCATAGCTATGCTGCCAAAACGTTTAATAATGCTGAGCAACTACTGGCAAGGTCCACTGGTTTCAATTAATAAAAATCATGCTGTGCTCATTACAAAAACATCTGCATAAGAAAATGCCTTTTTCATGCTCAGTATTTAATCTTTGTTATCAAAATTATTAAAAAGCTTTTTTTTTTTTTTAACTACCTTCAGAAAATGGACAGGTTTCCTCAGTACAAAGAAATCTTGCTCCTTGTGTATATTTTGTTATAGTTCCCATTGCAATCGCTATCCCTTCAGACATATAAAATCTTTTAGATGTGTAATTAAAGGGAAATGCAGAAAGACTCAGGACATAACTTGGTAAAGGTGGTAGATGTGTTGGTTTCAGCAGTACACTAATCTAATAAGAGACACAATTACATTAATACCATAATTTTTTTTATTTAAAACTGTTTTACTTAGATGGACAAACACGCAATGTGATATATAGCTATTAGAAAAAAATTTCAGAAACGCATGAAGTATAAGAGTAATTAGGTTTCATATTAATTATCTCAAAATTCTTGCAATATGATTGGGTGAGACTTCCAGCTATTTTTAATTACAACTAATACTACAACCAAAGGGAAAATGAAACCTGAAAAGTTAATACAAAAATAATATTTATTAATACTTCACTATACTTAAAAGATGTAAGATCTAAATGGAGGAAAACAATGCAGACTCACCTGCGCCTCTGTCTGCAGTTGTTCAATTAATGATAATGTCTTACTAGCTATGAAACATACCTGTGATTGAAAAAAAAATTCATTTTAGAAAGGAAAATCTAGTTAAAACATAGAAGATGTACTTTTGTCTACTCTTGCCTATAAATATACACTTACTGACTGAAAAATCTGTGCAGCTTGTATAGGACTATGAAGAATGTAGTTTCCAAGAGTTGCATCTAATTCAGCAATATCAGAAGGATTTATTGAAATAACAAAACGATAAACAGCATAACTTTGTTTTGAGTCTGTAGGAGCAAGAAATATCTTAAAAATAACTTGTGTAACATTATGTATCAATTTAACAGACTATCTATTGAGTGAATAATACCATTATATTTTTTGCAATCGTGCACGAATTTCTGAAGACCACCACTTCTGTCAAGGTAAACAAGGGCAATTTCCCTCATTTTCTGTATGTCACGATGCATCTTCCAAGAAAGATGTTTGCACTCTATCAAAATGTTGGAATAAACTGTGAAGAAATTATGTTAGAAATGGCCATGCTACAATTATAATAAAGGTATATATTAACAAAGCCATACAAAATTAAAATAGTCTCCTTCCCAAACTATGCAATTCTTTAAGGATTTTTTAAATCCAGTGGAAAGTTCTTTCCAATGGCTGAAGCATACTGCATTCCCAAAGTAAATTCCTGAAGAATGCTCTAGTGTTTTCTTTTCTCAGTGAATTATTTCACTGTCCAATTCCCTAACCCATGAAATTAAAGCTTGCATTTAATTTAACCTCCCCTATATATTTTATAGACATAATCAGTCTATCAAAAATAAGACTTAAATCTCTCATTTGAGAAGTCTGTCATAGCTGTTGAAAGTGTGAAACTGGGCAACGTTTTTTCCTTTTTTTAAATCTGACTTTGCTACACAACATTACCTCCTGTAGCACCCACTTAAGGTGTTGATCTTGCAAATACTTATTTCCATCCATATACACAGAAGACCAAGTCTGATTCCCATAGCCAAAACTTTCACAACTACAGTTTCGGTTTGGAGGCTGACCATGCTCTTCAGTGCTGTTTTCATTGTGTATTATGCACAACTCTGCATTTTATTTTTTTAAAGTAGAATCTTGTACCATGAAGCACTACTTTGCTGAATTTAGAGGGAGAATTGCTAAGGCCAAAATATGGTATTTTGTACATACATATCTGTTTTACTGTCTTACAGATTTTCTTCTATCAAGTGTCCTTTGTTGTCTCTGTAGATGACCAATAGGAAATACCACTTAAATCTTCAAAAATAGATCTAGCTACCTGGTAAAGGAAAAGACACAGAATTACTGGGATGATGAGGAAGCCAAGCTCATAGCGTGTGAAGGATCCCTTGTAGGAGTTCACAGAACTGGCTTTGGAGGACAAACAGATGAACATCCGAGAGCAGTAACTGGATACCCGTGCAACACTTGTGTGGCAGCAATGTAACCCTCTCATCTGAGAACTGTATGCTGTGGGCTAGTAGATGTGTTTAGTGTGTGGAGTATCAAAATTTAAGCACAAGTTCAAAGAGGATTTATAGTAGGGGTTGTTGGGGTTTTTTTTTTAGCTTCTTGAGGATTACTCCTACCCGATTACTGCTCCATCCCCTGAAATCTTGAGCAAGAAGGGGTTAAAGAAACACAAACACACAGATCCATCCTATCTCCCTGGACCCTGTGTTCCCCAGGCTAGAAGAAAGGGACACCAAACACGATTAGGAAGGACAAAGCTATGGCCCAGGTCATTGTGCACTGAACACTGTCATTGCCTAAGCTTCAAAAAAATAAAGTCTGACTAGATGCACTGCCTGGGTGCCCGTACTCATTGGTGAGCCCACAGCCAGCTAACCCCACTCAGCCACGCTCCAGCGTGACATGCATGGCACCCAACACCGCTCTCCTGCCTTCACGCTCCTGCCATCTGCACCCATTCCTCACAAACCTCACCAGCGCTCTCCCCAAAATATTCTCCAGGGTTGCTACGCGCCGCTCTTCAGCACTGCTGTGGCGGCAGCAACACCCAGCAGGGAGACGGGCCGCGACGCCTTTTCCCTACGAGGCCGCTGGTGTGCCCGCAGGAGACGTGAACGGGACGATTTACGAAGCGGTAGCGAAGGGCTCGACAGCCGCAAGAAAGGGCTACCGGTGCCGCTCCCTCACCCCCTCAGCCGGCAGCCACCGCCCCTCAGCGGGCTCGGGGACAGGCCTGAGCCAGCGGCACCGCGCGGCCCAGGGGGGAAAGGCGCCACAGCTCCCTCTCGGCCCGGAGCCGCCTGCCTCACGCGGCTCGGCCTCTCCAGGCCACTGCTACCAGGTGCATGTGGAAAACAACTCCCTCCGCGCCTTAGCGAGGTAAAACTCAAGGCCAGCCGTTACCCGCAGCTGCACAAGCACATCAGCCGCCACTGCTTCTGGCTGACTCTGCCCCATTAAATACACGGCGCCTGTGGAGTGCACTGCCTTCACTTTACTGGAGACACAGTCTGAGCCAGGTCCCTATAAGCAAGTACTGACAGCATAAGCAAGTACTAAAAGACAACATTTGTAAAACCATTTTCTCTCTTTTATTAATAAATATTGCATATTTAAGTGCTGTCTTTAGCATGCCAGCCATCTGCAAACTTACCTCCCAGGGCAGCACCTCTGAATGCTCTTTTTCTGTCATAGTTCAGTTCATGTTTTTACAACTGCCATGCATTTCCATCTGTGCATCTTGTGTCTCTCACTCTCCTCCTAGGCCAAAAGATGGGAGAGCATAAAGGTGGCACCATTCCTTTGCTTCCACAGCACCAGTAGAGAAGGCCTGCGCCTCACGGGCTCAGCTGCACCTCTCCAGGAGGAACAACCCCCTTTGCTACAGACAGGCAAAACCCCCTGCATTAGTCACAAAAAAAAAAAAAAAAAAAAAAAAAAACCCCACAACAAACTTTTACCTCCCTTTATTAGGTATCTGCCAAAATAGAAAGGGAGTACCACAGGTGGTTCCTGTGTAGGTTCTTCGACCATCTCCTGTTGAGGATTTACCACACTTAGTGCTTCAGATTTCACTTCCCAGCTCAGCATGGGTGAAGGGGCTGCCACACTCTGAACCTTGCCATCTGTCTATGAAAACCAGCATCATAAACGCAGAGAAATGCAGAATGAGACCACTGGGTACTGAAGTACCATGAAGAGGGTTTACTGCTTGCTTCTGTACAGTCTGTTATCTTTAGACCTCCTGATCCATGGAGGCATTTCACAATATGAACTTATAGTAGAAGAAACAAAGTGAACTTAAATACTGCAAGTGGTATGTTTAACACATTCACACTTCACCAAAAAGGCAGAGATTGCTGAAGGAAAAAGCTTAATAAGCAATTATTAAGCTGCTCTCTCAGAAATAACTTCAACTACCACTGCCATCTTTTTATTTTTTAAAATAAAAAAGAAAAACCAAAAGCCCTCACCCAGACAGGCAGCTAGGTATGAACATCTTGGAAACACAAGACAAACTAAAAGGGGTGGCTAGCGCCCACAGCAACAACTTCTGCAGTATCCACTCTCCTCATCTCTACAGCACTGTCCTTGCTGAGGAAGCAGAAAGCAGCTACAGTATGTACTTCCTTGCCATAAAGAGAAGGGTCTTACAGTAGCCCACAATCAGGAGTAGAGAGAGTAAAAATTCAGTATAAGAATGGATACTTCCTTTCTTACCATCAATTTCTGCTTTCTGGTCCATCAGAAAGACATATGTTAAAAAAAGAAAAAGGATAAAGCTGTTACTTCCAAATGATTACAACTGCAAGGACAGGATTCATGTAGTTGCTGGTTGCCCTGAAAAGCTGCATAGCTATTTCCAAAGTACGGCACTACGGAAAATGAGTGCCAAGCCACCAGTCCGCTCCCACAGGTGACAGTTCTTTCTTCCCTTCCATGCCAATGTCAATTTTTACTTCTTTTACCCAGCCACTACTTCCAACTCCTCACGTAGCAGCTGCTCAGCATCACTCAAGCACCATGCAGAAGACAGTGCTATAGGAGAGACTCCTTGAGATAAGCAAGGAATCCTGTTTTAGTTTCCACTTGTCTAATGTTTCACTGTTGACACAACATTAATTTCAAAAGAATTATGATTTGATACACTCATTTTCCCAATACTCTCAATTTTTAACTGATCTTGATGCAATATAGATAGCATTTCTCTTAGCTAGTTATTTTGTCAAAAATGAGACTATTGAGATATTGGCATTTATCTAACTCTGGCTACTCATCAGTGTCTTATCAGGCCTCTCAAATCAAGGCATTTAACTGAATGTATTTATGAACAAAAAACACGGAACATTTTTGAACAGACAAAAATAAGTTGTTATTTACAAGTAATATATATAACTACTACCGTGACAGGCCTTTATACACTGTAACTGCAGTCAATTTTTGCATTGTTTAAAAAAAATTTCCTTAAACAGAAATTGATCAGAATTATCAGTTTGTCCATACACGTGTATGTTATGAGAAATACAATAGCTTTTCACATTTTTAAAATTATCAGCGTAATTTACATTTTTTTTCCCCCTAATAGCAAGTGAAGATTTTAAAAATGGTGCAAACCAGAACACAAAGACGAGTAGCTATGCATGTTGAAATACAATCAGTTTGGAACATATTAGTGTTTCAAACTATAAATCCGTGAGAAAAATCCCTAATATTTGGCATGATCCCCTCACCACCCACCCCCGAAAGGTCAAAGCAAGGTAGCCTTTTAAAGTAACAGTGATTATTGCATATTGTATCTTTGGAAAAATGTTTTTAAGTAGTTGAAATATAGATGTATTTATCTCAAGAAGAAAAAGTAGAACACCTGATCAGTAATGCTATCAAATCAATCCAGCTAATTTGTTCCATCCTTGCTTTGAGTAATTCGCCCATACCTCAGATAATCAGTGGAGTGAACGGGTACTTCAGCAAGCGCAACAATCCAGTTTTACATGACCAACTTTTCATTCTGTAGAAGTCCTTTAAGAATCTTGGTCTTCACTTATATTAACACCTCATTTAAGTGCTGACAGGTAAATTAACATATATTTCAAACTGATATAACAGGGAAAACATTTACCTTTTTTAAACCAGGATATACAAAAGACAATTTGCATAGTTACAATTCAAGCACAAAGTCACTGTAAATAGGTACAAAAGCATTTATAAATTTACTAAATTTGCTGCTGTTTGTGCCAGCCAAATCTTAGATAGGTATGAATGTAAACTTGAAGGGATTGAGGAGAACAGTCAGTGTCTTTGCTTAAAAAATACGTAGAGAACACTTTTTAAAGATTTTAAAAAATATTTTCTGCAGCAGGAACAAACAGTTCAAACCCCAAAGAAAGCCATCCAAAATGCCCAAATTCCTCCTATACAGCAGAGAAAGTTTGTTCATAGGTTTCAAACCTACATACAAAAACGAGGCACTAGTTACACTATTTTGGAATGTGTCCATAACCCTAACATTTCAGTTCACCCCAAGACTTCCTGTTGGCTTCTAACTTCCTAGGAAAACATATCTTCAGAGGGTGGTGCATAAGAAAATCCAACAAATGCATCATCCGCCTCTAGGACACTGGCATTAACGATGTTGTAATCGGAAGAAACGCAAACCGAGTATGGGACCATTTCTTCTGTAAACACTGCATCAAAATTCCCAATATCATCTGGTCCAACCTAGAAAACAAAGATCTATCAGTTGTCATATAAATACTGTGTTTTAAACTTGTGCTTGTCCTTCAGATTTCAAATTTTACTCTTGAGGTTATCTACTTTATGTCATTCTTTCCCATTTAAGTACAGGGAATTTAAGGAAACACACTACAGCATCCCTGAAAATAGCTATTAAAAGCCTGCCTGGTTTTTTTAGGCTGGAGTTCAGGCCAAAGCCTACACACCTTTATGATCTGATAAACCCAAGAAATACGAAGAAATGTCTCTTTCTTCAATGACTGTTAGGAAGATGCAAAAAAACCCCCAACCCCCAAACAAAAATAAAATCAACCCTAAAACCCAAGAGCTACCAAACCCCTCCCCCCAAATCACATCAAATTGTTTCTCCCTTTTCCATCTAGCAACAGTACTGTTATGATAAATCAGTTTCCCCAGTAAGACACTTAAGAACTAAATCATAGTAGTATTTAGTCACAGAGAGAAGACAGCTAAGGCTTCCTCACTGCACAATCACAGACTCGACCAAAGGTGATGCTCTGATGTGACTTTAGGAAGGCCTTCCGCCCCACTGCCCCCTCCTGAGTTTTTGGACAAGCAGTCACAGGTTGACAAAGTTTAAACTGATGGGAGGACAAAGAAAAGCTGCAACTACTGCTTAATAACTACAAAAAAAGCAGGAAATTGGTCTTTTGGAAAGTCTTTAAATAAAGGGGCTCTCTGTATTTTCTTCTTTGGTCTTCAGACTCCACAAAAACTGACAGACAGGAATGAGCAGTGATACGTCAAACTGAGTTTTAAATAAAGACAGCATCACTGCTCAAAAGTGCGACTGCTCATAAGGCCAGTCAGCTCTGGGGGTGTTCCCATTCTTCACCATTCTGAAACAAATAATCTTTGCAAATAGATGAGCCCTCGAAGGCAGAAATTTGGCAGGTATGAACTAAAACAGCACATGGCACCTACCACATTAGGATTAAACGGTGGCGGAATCTTCTTCTGAAGAAGATCAGTCCAGCTGAGAGATTCAAAGAACGGGTGCTTTTGAATTTCAAGCTGCAGTAAGGAATAAAGATTTTAGATATTTCAGAAATCCATCCTGTGTAAATACTACTTCAGACTGCATGCACATAAGGCAGTCAAGTCCTCCATCAGTTTGTTTATTCACAGTTTACTTTGCAATAAAAGCTGCAGTTGGTAAAAACAGCAATTAAAAGTTGTTAACCTGCCTCTACAGACTGGTTTCCTTTTAAGATTGTATTTTCTGCTTTTAAGCCTTAAAATCAACCACCTTGAAGTGTACCACAGAATAAGAATGTTTTCTGTTAGGATCTCTGCTCCTGCCTTAAAGTTTTGTTAGTTTCTGTAAAGCAGATTATTGTCTGAGAAGTGGCTGCTTCAACAACTCTGCAATACGCTTAATAGTTATGAAGCCACAAACAGCTATGCTAGATGCTACCGTCCTTTCATCCTGTTCCACACTGTGAGAAAAGTACGATATCTAGTCTAAATGCTCTGTTACAAGGTCAACAGACTACCTAACGTTACAGCTGCAAACAGAAGACTATGAAGATCTCACAATTAATGGATGGAAGAAGTCCTTCTACATCATTCCTCATGGCACAGTTTTGAAGACATCTATACTTTGTCATATCACCTTCTTGCAAACAAAGTTTTTGTGGTTACCCTAGGAAAACATTTGCCATGATTTTAAGGCTAAAAGAGCTGCTGTTTGCATGGTACTTGTGTTCCTCTATCTGAAGACTGGTTTTCATGTAGTTAAACTGTCATTGCCAGAAAATTGCCTTTCCTTTTGATTATTTCCCAGTTTCACTACTAAGAATGAAACCTACCCTTCATTCACCTTAGTGATAACTACAACAGGAATTGTTTCCTTTACTGGCAGGTGCAGCAGCAACCAAGCTCAAAATATTTCCACAACAATCATCTCTCTCCTGTCCCCAACAACTTTCAGGGACTGGCCACACTGGTGTCTTTAACAAAGAAATAAAGAGGAGGAAAACAGAGACAGACATAATGGAGCAATCTTTATCTCCAACTATTAAACCTGTGCTGTGCATATACATTTAGTGATGACCCTTTAAATGAAGTAGGGCTTGATAAATTAAGACATTACATACAAAATCTTCCCTTGCTCCAAGTCTGCTTTGCCGATCTTTCTCCAAAAGTTCTTCCAGAATAGACCAGGCTGTAAGACTGATTCCTGGGCGCAGAACTAGGGGTTTATGGAGAATATTCTCATACATCTCAGCAACATCACGGCAGTAAAAAGGAGGCTAAAAAAAAAGTTATACATGAATTTGAAGCCACCTGTGACATTGTTACATGTGTGTGGATCAGTAAATGACTCTAAGAAATACAAACTGCCAGCAGTGAAGAAGCAATCTACCTGTTAAGCACTGCTAACTTCTAATTCAGTCATCACCATTGCCAGATCTTTACACTTGATAGGTTCCCCACCCACCTCCTCTTCTCCTAACATGTTCTCACACTTAGAAGTAGCCATAGATGCCTTCCAGCTTCAAAGTTCCCATTGAACTTGCCTGAAAAGAACATGAAAGTGGGGAACAAACACAAATCTATTTCCCTATTTAAGGTCCTATGGGAGGAGATAAAACTCAAGAAAACTAACAGAACAGATTGTTACTGGAGTGATTACATATGATTAGGAGAAGCACAGTAGGATTTTTTTGTTTTAATGCTGCTTCAAGACATGAAAAAGCTAGGAGAGATTCTGGGAGACCTAAGTAAAAAAAAAAAAGTATTTTCATTTTATTTATGCCACTATTTGGCAAAATTTCACTTATAAGTTGGGTTTTTTTATTGGGTATTATCACTGTTGATTCAGTTTATTCTCACATTCCCTCAAACTGATGACTACTTGTCTTCATTGGAGTTGATGTCCAGCAGTTCACTGGAAAGCAAAATTTTAGACACCAAGAGGTAATGCAAAATCCAGAAGAGAAAAACAGGTACTATGTTAAGTATAAGACAAACTGTTCATCCATTTAAGTGGAATATTTCAATATTTTGCAAAGGTTAGCATCTTTAACAACACTCCAGGGTTGCTTCAGATAAAGGGGGAGAAGAGGGAGGAGCAACCCCTGCCCCCCACATATTAAGTACATACCAGCCCATAAAGCATTTCATAAAGAACTGCACCAAGGCACCACCAGTCTACTGTGTTGTCATAGGGCTGCTTTTTAATGACTTCTGGTGCAAGATACTACAATAAAAAAAAAAAAGAAGTATTTTAGAGCATTAGGCTAGCAAGAATAAAACCTAGGTTTTAGTCACATCACAGTAAACACCTTCAGGAAAAGTTGCTTCATAGCAATTTTAAGACTGCTAAGTATTTATCTTGTCTGTCAACAAATCTGGCAAATACTTTGTCATCATCTGGTCATTTACCAAGTAGGACAGCTGTTTTCCCAATTGCAACAATACCTCCCACACACTATTGTTTTGCCAAACTACTTTGCCACCTCTATTATACATTTCAGATAGGTTACTGCACTGTTGCAGAGGCAACATCTCTCCACAAGCTCGCTACTAGTCATGCCTATTTTGCCATCCTTAGTCTGTATGCTCCCCATCCAGTACACACAAATGAAAGGAGAAGATCTTAATTCTGCTTCAAATCTATCATTACTGAGAAATTGTGTGACCTATATTCAGTTTCACTGTAAATCTCAATGAGGGCATGAATTGCAACTTGCTAAATTAGAGATTCTTATCAAATAGGTATCACTTGACTGATTTGTGATAAACATCTGATCCCACTGAACACTGAATGACAATGCTAACTGGTTTCCATCTGCCTTGCAAGAAATCTACTCAGCATCTCAGAGCTTACCAACACTGCAGCACAAGGACAGCCACTTCATAATACAAGACTATTCTTTGTGAATATGTAATATAAAATTGCTACAGCTGAATGATCACCCTCTCAGTCCTCATCTACAGCATACAGATTCTAACCTCTCAAAACAAGAGGATGCTCACTTCTAATATTCTAGTATCCAAATTCTGGCATTTAATTTACAAATAGATGATAGTGTTGTCAGACAAGGCACAGACTGAAACTCAGTTTAATTACATCAGTCTTTCTCAAACTTTCTGTGTCTGTGCGTGCCCTGGACCTCATTTCTCTATAGATGACTCTGAAAAAGTATGAAAAGCAGCTGAAGTATTTTGAACTCAACTGCTTAAGCTTTTTGTAGCCTTTCAGAACCTCCTTTGAGCTTTTTAGGTGTTGGAACTCACCAAGTCATTCGACTCAGTGTTTCGAAACACTAGGAAGATCATTATGATTTTAGCAGGATCATGAAAGATTTGAATCTAAATCTTGGATTACAAAGGCTAATACACAACTGCTATGTTCAGTCTTGATATTTTAAAAGACTCATGTGAAGCAACAGCATTAGCATCCTCTTATGTTGCCATTTGTGCAAGTCCAAGGTAAGTCTGAAGACTAAGCTTCTGAACATGGTAAAAACCCCACATATTTTCTCAAACAGATCCAGAGTTACTAGTGTTCTATAAATTGTCCTTTGAACTTTCCAAAATATTCAACAAGTGTTGTTTTATCTCACATTTATCACTCAGCTTTACAGATTCCTACTCTGATCATAACTAGGATAAATTGTTATATGTTGCCACTTGCCTTTTTTTTTTTTTTTGAGTTCAAATGTTTCAGCTAAATACTACTCCCCACTCATCCTTCACTGCCTTCAAAGGCCTCTTCTATAATTTAAAGTATGTTTATCAAATTATCAAAGCCACTACTCCTGGCATTTCAGTGAATCCTGCACAGGCGTTCAAGACTTCCAGGTTCTGAGTTTTCCAGCCTAGTTTTCTTAGTGAAAAGAGACAGAGTTGAATAAACTCAAGTCAGCAAGTTCAGTTTCATGCATATGCAAACTTTGCTCAAGACTCACAGATATTAAGTCCTTATAAACTTACTAAAAATCAGTGGCAGAATACGGTAAGTAGATTCATATTGGCAAATCTGTTGCAGCTTTTACACAAGCTAACTGTCCTGTGTCTAGCCAGCAGTTAGGGGACATGGGAGGAACAGAATGTTTGAAAAGGGCTGGGAAAAAGGAGGAGGACAGACATGAATTATAGGGATGTGGGTAGTTAAGTAGGAGACAAAAGGACAAAGAACAGATCTGCAGAAAGCTTGTCTTTGGTTTGGTTTCACGGAAGAGCTTATTGAAAGAATGCAAATCTCCCACAGTACAACATGGAATATTTGATCTTCCAGTTATATAAATATTAATTATAATCAATGGTCAATGACTAGTCAAAAACCCACAAAAGTTGTCAACATACTTCTGGTGTTCCACAAAAAGTTGCAGTGGTATCAGAACTTGCAATCCCTTCTTTACAAAGTCCAAAGTCTGTCAACACAACATGACCCTGTTTAAGAGAGAGTCGTATTTTTAAAGAACATCATCAACACGTGGATACACATAAGTGTCAATTTTGTTGGAGAACACGGAAAACAAAATAACGTTGCATACTTACTAGTGAATCTAGGAGAATGTTTTCTGGTTTTAAATCCCTATTTCAAAAAAATAATCATGTTAATTCAAAACAGCAGTCACCAACAAAAGAGCTTCAGAGTCAAGGACTTTTGCTTTTCAGCTGAAAGCTTCAGGTTTTGGTGAAATTGAAATTGTTATGTTCGAGTTTCCCATAAGATGATTTCACATTGTGGTTTTTAATCAGTAATTTGTCCTATTTTGAACTTCTGCAGGACAAGGATACATTTCAGAAACTTACCTGTACACTATATTTATGGAGTGTAAGTAGCCCAGTGCACTGGCTATTTCAGCAGCATAAAATCTGGCTCTGTGCTCAGGAAAGGAACGTTCTCTTTGTAAGTGAAAGAACAGCTGTAAATATGCAAATAGTAAATAAGAACATTACACACAAAAACCCCCAGGTTAATAACATGTAATTTTAACAGTAAAAAGTAATTTTATTTAGCTGTCCACTTTTTTTTTTTTAATTGTGGAATGAAATATAATTGGTTTTGCTGCATGATTGTCATTCCTTTCCTCCCTTTTGTAGCTCAGAAATGGATAGGTAACTCAAGCACAATAAAACCCCATTCCTTTAAAACCACGATTAGTCAAAAAGAACTGGAGTAAACCACTAAGCTGTGAATAGAGATTGGCAAGATTAAATCATGCAAGATAGCCTCCTACCAGAATATAAACTGGTGTCATCCAGCATTTCTGTATAGGTTTGCATTCAAAGTTTTGTATATAAGCATTTATATAATTGTATTCTGAAATCACCTAGATGTAGATCACTGCAGGAGATGCATATTCCAAGCTGATCCACAAATTCTCTCAACTAGAGAGAGCTGTCTGGCTGGAAACAGTTTGAGCAGATATGGAAGTCTAGCCAAAGATTAAATCATAAACACACAGATGAAGTTATACTACCCATTCAACTTCTAAAATGTTTTAAGAAAATGGAAATTTTCTGTTTTCTGCCTACGAAGTTTGGGAAAAAATACGAAAAGCTACCAGAGCTTTCCAAGCACTTCATTAAAATTTGGAAGCTGTTTTGAACTATATTTTAGTTTGCCTGGAAGAATGCCAAACAAAGCTCTGGCCAGGAATTCAGAGTAGAACAAATCAGGAGTTTGTTAATACCATCTAAGTAAGATGACAATACATTAGACAAGAGAAAGGCCCATCTTGTCCCAACTCTGACACTTAAAGGGGCCAGAATGCCAGCTCTAAGAGCATCATAAATACTGACAGCAGGCCATATGAATATGAACTAATGTATACCACCCCAGTTCATATCTCATCCTGGTTTATTCAATATACTTTTCACTTGTCTGTGTATATTCAGCTGCAGTGACATAATAGGAAGCCTTGAGATATGCCAAAATAAACTATTTAAGTTCTACCCCTTCTCCTGTGCTCTTCCAGCTACCAGAGTTTTATCATCTACAACAGTATCCTGTCTCATCTTTCTTTCCTGTTCTAAGCACCTTCTGAAATGTGTACATTTTACACCAATAAATTACCAAATTGAAAACACAGCAAGTGACAAGACATATAGCTCTTCTTTAAAACATGTATGTTGGATAGTTCCATTCATACAATAGTTTTTCACTACACTTTTCTTCAAATCACAACTAATTTCCTAGATAGGTCCAGATATTATTAGTCTGTGAGACCCTTGATTTTCCACAAAACCTTTTGAAGGAATGGAAGCAACATTTTATACCCTTCTCATGTGTATTGACTATTCAACCAGTTTATACTGAGTTTCTTGAGCATTCCTGGAAGTACTGGGTACTTTGAAAAGCAACAGATCCCTAGCTGAAGGCAAACTGCTCCACAAGTATATTTAAACATACACAAGCTTTCTCCATTTCTTTCACAAGCTTTCCCCCAAGTTACTTAATGGCTCCTCAGATTCAATAGCATCACTTCAAGGCAAAGAATCCTGAGGATAAAGCTATTTGGCAAGAAGTAATTAGACCACAGGAAGCTACAGAATAATCCCTAGGATCCCAATAGTATCAATTGTCAATTCAGTTGCTAGTTTCCTTCTGCATTTGAAATACTAGCATCTCAGCTAATGCCAATGCAAGAGGAAAGGACAGTTTTACATGGTGAAAAATGTCAACATAATCTTAATTCATAAAAGTACATTTATGTAACTGTGAAATACAGTATTTGTATCTGACAACCATGAATAAATTTGGAATTAAAGTTGTCAATAAGAAGAGGAACAGGGTCCTTTTGGCTACAGAAGTCTGTAGTTACAGCAAATAATAGGATTTTCAAAACTGGGAGAATACTGGTCACAGCCCATTGTAAAGGATCATTTCCTTCCTCCCACCTAGAATTAGCAAAAGAGAGAGACTCAAATCCAAACACAACCACCACATACCTCTCCTCCATTAACAAAATCCAGGACAAAGTAAAGCTTTTCCACTGTTTGGAATGAGTAATGTAATCCAACCAAAAATGGATGCTTCACATTTTTCAAAAGCACGTTACGCTCAGCCATAATATGTTTTTGCTGCAAGGAAGCAAAAGATCAATAAGTAAACAGGAATGACTTTGTAATTAAGGGAAAGAGGAAGGGAGGTCGGTGGAGAAAGAATATTTCTCTTCACCTCTTTCCTATTAAGAACAATTTTTTTCTGCAGCACTTTGACAGCGTAGTATTTCCCATCCAGTTTTCGTTTTGCAAGAAGAACCTGTGAAATTCAAAACAAATGAAGAAATGTGACTGTTACAGTTCACATTCTATTAATAATATTTTCATAATTTCAGCATAACTGAAATGTGTTTGTGCTATTTTTTCCACAATGACGTTTCTTTGCTTTTAATATAGTCAATCAACAATATAATCACCAATAGAGTGAGCTTACAGTTCAGTAAAATCTGTTGTGATAGTGGTATCGTGAAAGACTGAATTATAACATTTATTTTCCAGGACCTGCTGAATCTCTATCAAGATCAATTTCAGCTGGTTTTGTAAGCTTTGAAGATAATTTAGTGGAAAACAACAACTTGAAAAATAACCTGAAAACAAAGATTTCAAGAGGGATTCTCTGTTGTATCTTTGTAGAGTATCAGTATTTAAGTCCCTTTTCAATGGGCTGTTGCTCACACTGCTCCATACCATTAGGGGTTTGAGAAAACAGTCCATTCCCACAAAGGGAAACGCACGATTTGTACTCCAGCTGCTGCATAAGCACAAAGGTACCTCCCTTCCTCTCTGGGGGAAACAGAGGATCCCTATTGCTCTTAACAAGAAAGGGAAACACTCCCTTTTGTTACTCCCAACAAGTGACCCAGGCAGCCAGTTGCCACACCAGGGAAAAAAATGGCAGGACTATAAAGAAGCAGCAACGGGGATCTGATACAAGAGTTTACGTGCCACCCTAGACTGATACCACTTCCAAAACCTCTGGCCAAGTCTAGCCAACAGTCACTATGAACCAGACACTGGCTAGCATCCCTGCACCAGGATAGGACACAGTAATAAGAAAGCTCACCTTGCCAAAGCTGCCTTTCCCAATAACTTTCAGGAAATCAAAGTCTGTTGGTTTAGCACTGAAAGATATTTAGGAAGGAGACGGGTCACCTGGATAGAAATTACAAGCTTTAGAGCTGTACAGCAGTCTAGGGTAGCACTTGAGTTGTAACGCAAGAAGAATGGTCTGTTAGCACCCTCCTTTATTCTTCATTCCACTCAACACCTAGACTTCTGCAGACCTTCCTTTGGAGACGATGACTCCTCTTCATTTTGCAATTTCATTTTCCTCCAGGGAAAGTGTTCAGGTTGCATCCTTTATTTTATTTTCTAAGTTTAAGACGTAAAGGAGGAGCAAGACTGTTCTTTTCTTCTCCATAGTCTAGTTTCTTTGAATTTTTAAGTCTCCATTTCCCCGTGACTTTTCCTAGAGCTTATTTCTCAAATGGATTCTCACACTTACATGAGGGAAGGATGGACCAAGTTCGCTATCTGTTCTCTCTTTGCTTATCCCATTCTTCTCTCCATCCATTCCTCTCATTTTAAATTACAGCGAGGAGGGAGGCCCTAACACCTTCCTCTTCTGTGAGTGTACATGTGAACTCACACTCAGTTTTTCCACTTCCCACATCACCACTCCTTTCAGTTATTTCCCAGGATTCCCTCACTTTTTCCTAAATACAATGTAGAGATATTTTTGTCAGCAAAACAACTATCCATGTTTTCAAATTCCAAAACAACAGTTACATCACCATACACCTCTCCATTTATTGCCCCTCAAGGGAAGTACTCTTAAATTTCATTTTACTGCAATCTATTAAGCATTTCCTCCTATTAGCCCTGAACAAATCTGTGAGGAAAGCAAAACCAAAATAGTAGTCATCTCCTAGATGAGAAAAACAGAGATTCACACAGAACTGAGAACAGAAACTCTACAGAAGACACCAAATAGAGAAGCAAGTTATGACTGCAGGAGCTAGGTCTGTACTATCAACAAGGCAAGCGGCTCCTTTACCATGCATTAAAACAGTTGTGCGACCAGTCCCAAGACAGAGGTCATCTTTGCTACAGCATCCTTAAGTAAAAGGATAGCAGACTGACAAAATCTGAAGGTGAAAAGGAAAAAATGTTTTAGAAGTGGTTGTTTATGTAGCACAGGATTCAGTGTTTTGCTTCCTCATGAGCAGTCCAAATCAACAAGTAAAGGCGTATATCCAAACAACTTTTCATACTATTAACAATTACACTTAGACTAATTTTTCAGGCTTTAAAATTAATTTTCATAAAATTTCATTAAAACAAAAATTTTACATTCATTGAATTACAGTTTGATTCAATTTAATTGAAACCTACTGAGGATTTCCAGATGGTCCCAAGTTGATATTTTGTGAGGTAGAGTTTAACTGTTGGGAGAGACAAAAAGGTTGTTAGGTTTTTTTTTTTAATTCTCTCTTATATTTCGACCAACAATAACTCCAAAACACTCTACTAATTTGCTCAATCCATACCTTCACGCTTGTTACATTAGATTTTTAAAGATATCTGACATCCAGATTGGAAACTCTGTCAGTTGAAATATCTGGCCATCATCACCTTGTCACAAATTATTTCTACACATATCACAAAGATGAAGGTAATAAAATAATTGTGTCCAGACACAGAGGACAAGATAGGAACAGAAGTTTAAGAGCGTTTCAACAAACAACTTGTTCCTCATCCAGAACATAACCCTTTCTGTACTTGCTCTAGGAAGAAATTTTCTACCTTTTATTCTAAATTTTCCAAGATCTTACCAATAACATAATATGAAACCACACTGTTTATGCAAGAGTAATTAATGAAAGACACGGTGCTTAAAAAAAAATCCAAAAACCAAAACAACCCACGAAACCAAAAGTGAACATTCTCCCCAGCCCAAGAAAAACATTACCAACCTTTTCTATCCTGACATTAAAGGTTAACTCAAATTCCAGAAATGGCACAAATCTTACCAGCACACATGCAGACAGAATTTGTAAATTACAGGGAGAGGAGGAAGCTGCTGTCATTTAGGTAGTTTTCTCCATTTTGTTTTTGATTTAAAAAGCAGTATTTACCTTCGTCATGGTTTTGGACTTTATCAGAGAAGGATAAACTGCATTCAAATACAAGTTGCTTGGGGACAGGCTAGGAGGCATCACAAAACCAGGACTCCTAGAGAAGCAGAGAATGCCCTGACAGCAGCGCTGGATGTTACTATTCACTAATAGGAGCCAATCACACAATGGTACCGGACAGTTTTTAAAAAAGGTACAAGTTTTAAGATTTTTCTGTTCTTAAGGGCTTATTTTTGTTCCTTATTCTTCAGCTTCAACACTTAGAATAACTATGAGAACGTGAATTTTCTATCAAAAAGTATGGTCCAGGTCACTATGCATCAGCTCTCTTCCTATGTGGCATGACACATCATTTGTTTTCCACAGAAGGTTTAGATCATTCCATATTATTTAAAATACCTTGCAAAGGAGGAGGAAACTGGTATTTTAAATCAGAATTTTGCTGCATGCTCACAGTGCTGTCAAGCACTTAAAAAAAGCACCAAAGACTGGCATCTTTGGAAGAGAAACTTTTAGAAAACAGCAAGTCTGCTGTGGATCACACACAAACCAAAAATGACAACTCATATCTTTAACAGGTGCTGAATAAGAAGAGAAGTACTAAGATCACATCTGTATGCCAAGAAGCCATAGAGAAAACAAGCTTAAATATGGCACTTCTGCTTTCCTAGACATACTCCTTTTTTCAAACAGCACTTTTTTCTGGAGGCTATAAATTAATTTTCAGAGAATTCATCTAGCTGTGTAGTGGCTCTTGTGACAAAAGAGGCTTCAGACCTCAGTGTTACATGTGAAATGAAATCAAATCCATCCTTACTCAAGTGACTTCTAGAAAGACTGCATTTTTCCCCCCAAAACGAATTCTATTTCTCCCCCTATTTAAAAAAGGCAATACACAAGCAAAGACAATTAAACATTCAATCTCCCCATTCCTTGCCAGATATTCTTAGCAAGAACCTTTGAAGAGACTGCAAAAATTGTGACAGCCAAGCTAGGACTAAAGCCGTGTTTCTTTAACCCATATATCAAGTGGGGAAGAAGCAAGACAAAGCTAGCAATCACTTTTACCCCTCCCTGCAGTTCACATCTGACAGAAAAGTATCTTATAACCCACAGTGGAACGCATTTGTTTAAAAGAGTACAGAGGGGACTTACTGTGAAACCAACCATTACTTTTCAGTAAACACCTAAGATTGCCCTCAACTAGCTAAAACTTAGAAGACTGTTCTATTACCTTCCGATTGCTCCTTTCATCTTCATCTTCAGATGGATCCGACTGGTGTTTTGGGTTATCCATCTGAAGAAATGCTCTGACATCTGGGCTAGAAACACAGTTAACTTCATTAGCACACCAATAATCTGCATGATTTTCAGTCATAACTATAGGAAACATAGGATTAAACAGCAGCGTACATAGCAGTTACTCATCACGAAGTTTTATATTTAAGTTGTAGTAATTAAGGACGGTGTACAAGAAATGCTTTTATAGTAACATAATTCAACTGTTGAATGTGTTACTTACAGTACATAAAATTTTCCACTTGCAAAAACCTGACATATTAAAGTATGTGAAGACTTCATAAGGAAATGCTCTGTAGAACTGGATTAAAAGGTAATAATTAGAGAAAAGAACACTATCCAAAGCATGAGTTTTAACTGGCTAGCAACCACCACAAAACCAACTTTCAAAAAACTAAAGAGTTTAAAACTTTTTTGTTTTCCAAAATTAATGAAATAACACAATAGAGAATGAAGTACATGGTCTGTATCCCAAAGAGAGATGCATGTCCCAAGATGTACATAGTAGTAACATTCCTGTCTCCATTCGCTTTAAAGGGGAAGATGGTGATTTTGTATTCAGAATGCATTCTAGCTGGGCACTGACAAGACAACGTAAGAAATCCTTGCAGTCAGCTGCAGGACACAAACGCTATCCTTCAGGAACCGACAAGAGAGGCTACAAGCTTCCCACGTTACCTAAGGAGGTGCATGTTAATTTCAGCATTCATTCCTAGCTTCTGTCTTGGCAGGGTCTAGGGGAGGAGAACTGAGAGAAAGCAGGGAAAGTAAGAGAATTCTGAGAACCTGCTCCCAGGAAGCAAGGCTTACCCAGCAGTTAAGTTCAAAAGAATCTAAGGTCTTTCTTAACCACAGCACAGTGAGGGAGTAAAGAATAATGTAATACAAGTGAGGCAAAATTGATTCCTAAGCAAATGGTTATCACGTATAGCCTATATACCACTTGAAGACGTCTTGAATCTTTCAAGTTCCTTCAGTTCACTAAAAGGCAACCTGCTTATCAAGGAAGAAATCTTACCTAAATTTCAGAGATAAAAGTTCTTTAGGAAGGTCTCAAGGCATCCAGCAATAGAAAAGTCTGCATAAGCCATTCAGTACAAGAAAAGCACTACCTTACTATAAAGCTGCTCTTTTAACTTATCCCCAGTATATATGAAATAGGTAGTTTTATATAAGAAGCAGATATACTTGCTTTGCTATTTTCAATCCGTTTCATGTTCCACACTTCTGTAAAGTGAGTATCAGAAGAGATGAGCTGTTTCTGACATTTCTCCAGCTCCTGTATTTCATATAAGCATTACTAAACCTAATTCATGTCCTATGCTATCTGAGGCCCCCAGTCTCCATCACTTACATTCTGTATTCCTACACTCTATTTGAAATCTGTTTCAGTTACCTTCAGCCTTTCAGGTTTAAAAGTACAGCAACAACACTGGTCACACAATTTCCCATCATTTCAGTTTAATTCTTCCCATCTTATATGAACTCCAAATTCTGATTTATTTCAAGGTCTGTCTTGTATCCCGAGTCCCAGGAAGACAAAAAAAAATTAAATCACTGTGGTTTGAATACTGTAGTAATATTGGCTCATGATGCAACAATTTAAGTTTCAGAATCTTTGGATATCATAACATCAAGAATAAAAAGTTATGGTTAATGCTTTTCACTAGACAGAACAAAAACACCCAGACCTTATTTACCTTTCAGTATTAATTATTCTGGACAACTGGCTGATTAAATAGAGCATGTTGTAATACATCTGAAATAGTTACTATAGTAACTTTGTCCATGACTGAATTCACAGCGGAAAAAACATCCATTCACAGTAAAAGGCTGCTGTACAGTTGCTGGGTATTAAAAGTCTCCGCAATACATGACAGTCAGAAGCATAACTAATCAATGTTACGTTGTTCACATTTGTAATTTTAAAAGCACTGCAAAGAAGTCATGATTTAGAAGCTGAATGTACCAATTTCTTAGCCAAGATTGCAGCACATTATGCAAAATGCTATCTAGATTGGTAGGACTTCTGTGCTATATTAGCTCACATGTATTAACTCAATGTATTTTAAAATACATCGAAACTATTCCTAAAATAACCTCACGTATCAAATTAAAAGGATCAAGAAAACGGTTTAAAAAGGAATGTTCAATATGTGTTGTGCAAATACTACCAGCAAAACTTGGTTTTGTCTGGATTTTTATGATTGACTGGATAAATTTAATTTATGGATTATCTCTGAAATCCACGAAGGGGTGTCAAGCTCTGCCTAAATATGGTTCCTTTGGTGATACTTGTTCTGCATTAGCCTTCCTGCAGAAAAACATAAAGCCACACAAATTTTGGACACACCCACAAATACGAACAAGCCCAAAAAGTTACGCAAATTTTGAATGAAAATAGTAAAATTAGTTGCCAGTAACAGAACCTTAATGTTTAAGACATACTTTAAATAATGGTGTCCAGTTCCTCCCTCTTCTCCACATACCTTTTAACACACACAAGAAGTAAAACACTGCTATCTTTCTTACAGAAACCAAAGGCTCAAAAAGCTATGATGTACAGCAAGATTTTAAAAGAGCACAACTAGTGCAATGCAAGGTTTGCTTAATCCAACGTGGACTGTGAGATCTTACAGTCCAGGGGTTTTATATTCATTTTTATATTCATCAGACTTCGAAAACAGAAAAATATAGTCACTCTGACTTTTCTTCTAGGGAATAAATGCAGAACGCCACTTCTCACTTAAAGAACTGATACTTTAATGCATTCTCTATTATACATTTGGATTCAAACAGATTTTCTTTGGACATGCTCTGACAGACAGTTAGATGCATTGCTGTTTCAGTGAAGACCTACATTTGAGGGGGCAAGCAGTCCGATTTGAACAATTGCTCAGTGATTTAGAGGGACTCGCAAGTAGCAAACTCCCAGCTCCTATTCAGTCAGCAAGGGGACACATTATCAGATCTCTATCCTTTCTGACATTTTTTTGGCAACATCTGCATTCTATCCGTGAGAGCAAGTTCTCTCTCAAATACAGTTAGCTGAGTAAATGCAGCTTGGAAGATAGTCCACTTAATTCCCAATTTGGTTTAAGCCAAGGATATACTTCTGCCTGTATTCCACCTGACAATGATTGCAGGAAAATCCTTATCAACTATTACAGGGTGTCTCTAATCACTGTAACACACATTAGGTTTCTGTTGAGTTTATTATTGAGTAGAAAAGTTTGGCTTTGATACAATATTCAACAAATACATCAGATCCAAGAACGAAGTCTACTGAAGAAGAAAAATAAAAAGGAAAACAAAAGAAAAAAAGTGTTGCATGTTTCAGAGAATAATGTAAATATTATTATGTTGGACACCGAATCTGACATTTGTGCTTTTCAATTCAGATGTTCAGGTGCCTTCCCTTTCAGAAATGAGGACATCATCATGAATCATCCTTAAGCTTTTAGTCAAACAGTTTTCCTAAGTAGGACTTAAGCACTGAAACCATTATCAGGATGTCATATTTTTAAAAGAGGTAGTGGAAGTTGAACTTCCTTAAAGTTGAGCACGCATAACCCCCTAAGTCTTCCTTGTACAGTACTAACTTAATGTAAGTTATTTTATCTAATATCAAATTTAATTAGCACGTTAAAGCAAAACAGTCTAACAAAGCAAGAACGTGGACTATCTGTGAAGACTCAGTTACCACATATTCCTTGAGTAGTTTCTAGCAGATTTCACAAAAAACTCACTATGAAAAACCACACAACAACAAAAACACCCCTAAAAACAACCACGGTTATAAAGTTTTGGTATTTCTTCATTAATAACATTGATTGGCACATGGAAAAGGTGACAGATTATGTAATTATTAATATGATTTGTTGCAATGAAGCACTGCAAAAAGTAGCAGCTCATTCCAGAAAAACAAAGTACCTTGCAGTTATTAAAAGTAACACAGAAATTCCTATAAAATTAAATGCTTTTCAACTGAATTGTGAATTAAAGGCTCACTTTTTCTCCCTCATAAATCACTGTTACTTTGAGGGTGAGAAAGAGAACAGCACAAATCCAACTGCAGTCTCTATTTTGTTTTTATTGTAGAGCTATGCCTAATAAGCTTTTTAACACACTTGCAGCAGCACCAAAATACTTAAAAGACCTATTTCTTCATGCTGGTTTAAGTTAGTTTTAATGGATCAGACAAAGTGCCATGTTAAAGAACAGATTCAGCTACAGATGCATTTGAGCATAAAACAATTTTTAAACCTCACAAAAATTTATGAAGGCAAGTAGATTTGAAGTTGTTTTTTTTTTTAAGCACACAATTTTGTGATGTGCATAAAAAAAGTATCATTTTACCTCTGGAGAACAAATATAGTATGTTTTGAGACAAAATATTTTGTACTTGGACATACTGAACAGGGAAGGCGATTGTGCTAAGTAAAACCAACATCCTTTCCTAATGTAACAAAACAGATTAGCTTTCAATAATTAGTTACTTCAAAGTGCTTTCTAATCTTTCCCAGAGAACACCACAGCTATGACCACAAACCTCACAGTATTGGTTCTAGTAGAAAACTATTCCACCATAAAGACTTTGTTTTGAAATTTTTCCCACTTATCACAAGGAAGTGTACATAAAATGCTCCTTTTTTTAAAAAAAAAAGGCAGGACGTATTTCAGATTAATAGGACATTAAATATTTCATTTGTTGGAAAAAATCATAATCTGACTGCAAACTGCAGCAATATTCTGTTAGATTTTTTTTCCTGTAAGAAACTGGCCATTTCACAGGTTGTGCAGATAGGCTATTTAAACAAAGCATATGTATTAATACTAAAACCAAACATAGCGCTTTATCATTTTGCTCTTTGAAGTAACATAGAAAGCTGAATGGATTTAGTTTAAACTGGTTAGGTATAGATTTAAACTGAAAGAAAAATGCAGTTTACCCCCCAAATCAGTTCACACACAGAAGCGCTATCCTCCAGATTTAACTGGAGCTGACTCTAGTGTATCACCATCTCTCATTCATCACCATCCCACTGATGGAGGTTAACACACCTGCAGTTCTTCCGACGCAACAGTTTATGTGCAAGCTTATTCATTTGCTTTAGGCAGGTCAGCTTGGTTATCCCAAACCACCCAAGCAAGCTACTTGGTTAACAGGCTTAAAACAAATTCTGGAGTAGACACAAACTGCTCTAACAAGAGAATGCAGGCAGTGACTTACTCACAGAAGGACAATATAGTAGCAAGTGACAGTAGAGCTTTCAAACAATAAAGCTATTGGCAAAACAAACACCCGCCCTACAGCAGAGTTTACACTGGAATCTGCGCCTTGAACCAAAAATCAATTCATTGCCTGCAAGTTTATTTGTAGATCAGTTTTCAGAAAACAAAGACATCTGTATACTGTTCAGTCTGTAGATTTTTCCTGAAGGAACGAACAGCTATATTAAAGTTCATTTATTTATTATACTTAAGAGCACTGAACAGGCAGAACACATTTTCCGGTTAAAAGTACTTATTTGTAATTTTGTATTTGACACCTTATGTCTTTTAAATAGTCCTTATAAAATAGAACTGAAACTACTTACTGGTTGCATAGCTCTGGCTGTCTAACTAAATTCTGAATGAATTCATTCAGTCCTGCTCTTCTCTGTTTAATGAAATCTGGAAAAAAAAGATTAGAATGATCAGTCAGCTTGTAAAAAAGACTTACTTTCAAATTTAGGGTTTTTCAGGACTTTAACAGCAGTTAGAAAAATTAGTTCACAATTCTGTGTATGAAAATCACAAGCTTAAAACATTCAGGTGAGGTGAGAGAACAAGTTTCAGTTTCTCTGCTACACCACCTGAAAACATAGGAAGCCAGGTGGATTAGAAGTGCACTGAAGCACTTGAAGAACAGTGTGTAATCAGTGGGCTAACATGTGCAGCCTTTGTTGCACAGGTGAGCCCTTCAGTAGCCGATTCCACTCAGAAAAAAGCCACAAGCAAAACTTGACATGAGTTGCACAAGTCAAGTTTTTACACAAACAGTCCCACCAAGCAGCACATTTCCATAATATACATATGGCAGTGGGTAAGTTGCACAATTTCATCCAGCCAGCAGGCACTCAGATGTAACCATTTAAGACAACTAAATACAATGTCTTTTTTTTCCCCTCCATTTTGGACATGATCTCTAACATAAAAAAAAAAATTCCTCAGAATCTCCACCCTCATCCAAAGTTTAGAACGTGTAACTTTTCTTGAGCAAAATGGAAAGATACACTTGAAATAGAAAAAGAGTTCTAACATGGAATAAAGTGTAAACCAGAATAATCATATCTTTCATTACTCATATAAAAAATAATTTGTATGGAAAAATAATATTTAACTTGTGCATTCACTTTTAAGGTATTCCAATGACTCTTTCTGTCACATATAGATTACTGACAACTATTAATTTAATTTAAAATTAAATTTCAATTAAAAGCTGTATTTCAAGTATTAAGAAAAATGTTCATATTGTTTCAGGGATGTAATCCCTAACTGTTGTTAGGGTACCTAATAATCCCAAATTACTGACATCAAACAGGAAGGTAAGTCCGCATAAAGATGTTGCGGTAGTCACCAACATCAACAGTTTCAGTATGGTGGACTTACAATGCAATCAGCCATGCTAAGCCTACAGACCCCTGCATCACATCAGCATAAATGTATTCTGTAATTTTCTAGTTCTGTATTCTGACTGGTTTCTACAATTTCCCTCTTCCACCATTTCTGAAGTTAAAACAAGATTAATTTTGAAATAACCTAAATGACAATAAAAAATGGAGCATTTAGATGACAATGTATGTTATGACAGTATTTTTGGTAGACTTTGGTAAAAAGGATATCTAAGTTTCATTTTACTTCACTTAGGACTTCAATGCAATAGTACAATGCTGTATACCCAAGCATGGATTGACAGAAGTAAAATATCTTTTCTCCATTTGTAAAGTATGTGACCTATTTCAAAAGCCAGCAGAAACTTTACATTGAAGCTTCAATAAATCAGTGTTAAGATAAAGAATTATTTAAATGAACATCATGGCTCCGTCTCCACCCTGCCCTCCAGCAAGAAACATCTTGAGAACTATTTAGTTTCTCATGCTTCAAGGATTTCAGGATAGTTCACGGAAATCTAAAACAAGTTTGAGGACTCTGTTTTACATATATAGGTTTAATGAAGTTGTAGGGTCGTGCGTGTCATTTCCCCCCCCCCCCTTTTAAACTCCAGTTTCCTAAATTTGACAAAAAAATCCACCTGTACATTTGGCTGTACAGCAGACCAGACTGCATGACATTACTAGGTCTTCACCCAGCTCTGAAAACCCCAAGGTCAGAGAAGAGGAAAGAAACCAAAAGAAACAAGAAGTCCCTGTAGACATAATACACTTAGAACTTTTGGTAATCATTTACATCATCAGAAGAGGACATCAGAGCCTCAATATTTGCATTTGATTATTTTAATTAAAAAAAAAGGAAGTTTCACATCAGGATACAGGATAACTGTAACTGCCAAAAAATAGTTTGTTTGAAACAACTCTCAAAAACCCAAAACACCACATCCAAAGAAGGTCAACATCTTTGGATCCGTTTGTTCTTCAGCAAAGGAGAAAATGACATGCTTGAAACAGGTACAGGAGGAGGTGAAACTACAAACACAGTCTGATCACATCAGCAAACCAGGGGAGGGTGGGAGGTTCCCAATAAGCCATTAGGAAAACCCTTAGGGACAAATGGCCTGAACGAAGGGTATAAACACACAGAGCAAAGGCCTGGCCTCTCATTTGCCTTTTTATTTATTCATCAGTGGTGCCACCTAGGTTACTTCACACTTTACAAGTGATTTTCCATTAGTATTTTGATGTGGACAGAGCAAGCTTAATTAGGACCTATCACTGCTAACTAGATCACACCATGTTCGTATCAGACAGGCTTCTGTAAGTGGAACAACAACAACAGGAAGAGGTGCATCTTCATCTAAACTCTACAAGGAAGCACATTTACATACAGAGAGTTCAAAAGCCTTCAAAGATAAATCCTTTTGTTATTTCATTTTTCAGAGGGGAAAAAAAAGTTACACAAAGGAAGTTTGAAATTTACTAGGCATACATTTAGAAGAATTTGGGGTTTGGCTTTTGCTTTATAGAGGAGAGAGAACACCTGACAGTTCAGAACCTCTCACAATCCTGAATATGGGAGGAGCTTCAGTGCAAGAGAGGCACTGGGCCACTAAGCAATAGTTTGTTCAAGATCACAAGGTAGAATACCTACCACTACTAGTTCCTGTACTGACTGAAGCATGACTAAACTTTGGTTTAGTCACTGTTTTGAAGGCTGGTGTAAAATTCATCTAAGATAGCTTCTTGTAGGCTGGAATAGATCAAGTTTCATATAAAGAAGCTGACAAAATGAGTAACAACATGATAACTTACCAGGATCAAAATTATCTCCAAATATTCTTTTAGCTGGAATCTTCAGGTTCATGGTGGGAAATTGCTTCTTTAGCTGAAAACAAAATACATACAATTTGATTGTGCTTAGACATCAAAGTACCTAGAAATAATTGCATTTTGTTTGTTTTCTGATGAACAGTTTGAACATCTGATTATTAGTAAATCTGCTCCTCTCTGTCATCTTCTCTACTCATACACTTAGGGGAAAAAAACAAACCCAGAACCTGTACTCAGCTTGTCTGCACCAGTCATACCCTTTTAAATTCAAAGGCCACCTCACTTTAGAAAGCTATGGACTATTGCAGCTATCTTCTGCAATATTGGCAAAGTGATTTTCCACTTGCCCCAGGTTAAAAAAGTACGCTAGCATTTCAACGTTGGTTTTATTCTGCTCTTTACTTCCTTCCTCCATCAATTCTGTATCTCTCATGGGCTTTTTTGTTTGGGTTTGGTTTTTTTGTTGTTGTTGTTTTGTTTTTTTTTTCTTCTTGCCTGTTTACATATGGATGTATGCATGAGGTTTAAGAGGGGTTGGGGATACAGGCCTCTGGGCTTTGCGCAAACAACATTCTTAACACTTCATAAACCACAGGTGGTCTACCCCTAAGTCAAAATTGTAAATAGATGAACAGACTGTTTTACAATACTGCATTTGATAATTTGCTTATATTCTACATTTGATAAACTGACCAGAAAATTACATACGACAGCACTGAATTTATCAAAAAAAACCCCTGACATTAGCCAAGCATTGATTACATTTGTTTCATCTACAAGCACTCCAAGAGCAGCAATCTTACTCTCATTCACTTTAAGCGAGTAGTTTTCTAATACAGCAGCTGGCAATTCTTCTTTCCTTGGAAACATCAGTATTTCTCCCAATTAGCAACACAAGTTTTTTGGTGTACTATACTATATGAATTACACTGAATAGAAACTGGACTAAATATCGTCCTGGTTATGCTTCCCCAGGATCTCCACCTCTACACGCATTAGAAAGAGTTGTGCTGAACAAACTGCAGCAGAGCAATGCTATTCTGAATAGCAAGAGAACGTGGCACAGGGAACAGGACCACCAACACTGCAGCTACCAGAAAAGGGGATACTTTGTTTTCACATCACTTGCAAGTCTATCCCAAGAAGCAGCAAAGCATAGCATAGTGCATCCAGGCTGACTTCAGCTCAGACCTTGTAGGACAGCTCTAAGCTCAGTGCCTGCATTTGTATACAACTGTCACATCTAAATCCATGTACAGTGAGGTGGAAGGGAGAAAAGCCTGCCTACTTCCCATAGGGACGATGGAAGGGAAATGGAAGCACAGAGTGGCAGCTGGTAATCTTTTCTTACGGGGATCACAGAGGAATTATTTGTTCTTTTGTTAAAGCAGAAATTGTGGGTTCTAAACGTGAAGAACTGGAGAAGAGTATGGACACAGGACGCATAGCAGACTGCACATCTGAGCAACTATTTGTCCCACTTGCCCACTACATAAAAGGGGCAAAATCCTCTTCTAGCAGTGAACCCAAGAAATCTTTACTTAGTCACTATTTTCTTCGGACCACTGCCACAAAACGTGGTTATGAAACTGCAGGTAGCAATCGCCATGACTGACTGACCAGAAAGTTTGTATTAAGAAACAAGGATTTGTTCATTGATCTCAGTACTTCAAAGTAAACCACTTATTTTAAACATTTATTTTAATAAAACATTGCCCAGAGAAGTTGTGGATGCCCCCTCTCTGCAAGTGTTCAAGGCTAGGCTGGATGGGGCTTTGGGCAACCTGGTCTAGTGGAGGGTGTCCCTGCCCATGGCAGGGGGGTTGGAACTAGATGATCTTTGAGGTTCCTTCCAACCCAAACCATTCTATGATTCTATGATTTTGAGAGACATTTATCTATCTAGATGTTTTAAGTTTTGCAGTGATTTTTACCATCGCAAACAAATGCACATTTCAGATGTTTTGATAGCCAGTAAATTGGAAGTTTCTCTCATTACACTAAGATCCCAAGCAACACCAGGAAAAAAAAAAAGTGATGAATAAGTGGATTTTGAGTTTGAAATTCAAACAAACCAAAGTTTAAAAACCCCACCCTGTCATTTGCTTGAAACAGGTTCCTACAGTTATTGAATGTTGACCCAAACTCCTCAATGAGGGAATTAACTCAAACGGTAACGCTGCAAACAAGTGTTACTCTGTGCTATTCCGGAATGATTTCATAGCTTGCCTTTTACTTACCGTATTGTAGAGTTTATCAAACTCTGCATACCGTCTGAAGACAAACCATTCATTTCTGCCAACTGAGACCAACACTTTGTAAACCTGTAGTAACAAAGATAAAGTTATTGCCAACAGCAAAGTTTAATAAAACCTCTTAAGTTTAATCCTATGGTGGAAATAAGGGCAGGTTGTTAAATGTATTGTGTAAATGTATTTGTTGAGCTATACATTTCTTACAGCTGTCACAGACATCAACACAAATGATTAAAAGAACAATTAGAAGAGTCTGGTATTTCACAGAAATAGTTTCTGCTTGCCTGGTGTTTAAGCTGATTTCATAAATTAGTTCATATCCAATAAGAACACTTGGCCATCAGATAGTAGTCTATAAAAATTTGCCATGAAATTTGTTAACAACTTGATAATCCATAATGAAGACTAATATTAAGTAAGTAAAGCATTTAAATACCAAAGATTGCTTTCAACAAGTCCTAAAGACAAAGCATGTACAGAAGGCAGTTATAAAGATAACTGTTCCTTGCAACATCTTGAATACATATTATAATCAGGATCCTGGCAGATGACACAATTGTTTAGGGGGTAAAAAAGGCTGCTGTGGCCGAAATACTAGCACTGGGATCAAGGGAGGCGTAGCTGGAACCTACTGCATAGTTCTGGCCATTCAAATCCCATGGCAGAAGAGGACTCCAGTAACTAGACAGATTTTCAATCCCTCACTTTGTAAATCTGGTTGACGGCTGAGTGTCCAGCAGGCTTCTCCTGTCTCTTACACAACTAGTTGACCTCCCTTCTCTACCTTCTTGTGCTTTCAGAAGGAGACTGGTTATTCTGTCAGGGGAAATGACAGGCACAGCAAGGAAACAAGTTCAGAAGGCTGCTAATTCCTGATGCAGAAAACTGGACCAATGCCCCAGTCTCCCTTCTGTCCTGCAACAGCAGTTCACCTCTACCTACCTCAGTGGAAGTGGCAGCCGCCACCATCGGTTCCTTAGCCTGAGATTTGCATTCATGCTACATTAACTGCTCAAATAAGCTGCTCTCAGTCTTCCCTGGGGAACACAGGAGGCTAGATAAAGACATCCAGTAGGATGCTGATGAGACTCTACTTAGAAAACTAGTTTTCCCTTACACTGCCAAGCAAGCATTGGCATAAAACCTAGCTACACACCTTCTAGAGCCTCCCTAGACTGCAAACAGCAAAAGCTTCAGCTGCAAAGACTTAAGTACTGTCCTCCTGAACTAGGTATCTTATACAGCAATCATCTGTGTATCTTATACACACTTCATCATTACTCCCCATGACTGCATGGCAGATCAAAGCCAAGAAGCTTAAGCAGCAGGTCACAGACAACTTCTTAAATTGAAAGGGCAAAATGTATAGACTGCAAAGCACACACATGAGCATAACTTAGGATACAAGACCATATTCACCTTCTTGTCAACCTCAGAATTAAACAGTTTTGCTCCTGGAGTAGCTAGCTGTAGAACAATGATACAGTCAACATTTTTTTTACATGTGAGAGCATTAAAAAACCCCAACATACAAGGTCATCCAGTTCGCACCATCATCAAAGCTCTTGCATACCCAACAAAGTAGAAACTGCAGGTTCACCAGTTACGGAAGCACTGAACAGCAAGAACACATATGATATCTACAAAGAATTTGTTAAAACCCAAAAACATAACATGTCTTTGGGCTGCATTACTGGATAGGGCCCAGTTATTTCTGGATATCATAAGACTTCCTCATGAATTAAGTCACTGAAATTAAAAGGCTTCAACTCTGTTTTGGTAGCTCATGCTTTTGGATTAAATATTCAAATTGTATTAAGCAAAGACACATAAAAAAGTAGGCCTTTTCCAGATTTCAAGACAGTAAGCATTGAGAAAGTAAGGAAACTATTTATTAAGTGTCAACAAAATAAAAAAACCCAACTGCACAGTTTCCACAGGGCTGAGGATTAGTATTATACATCACCAGTCTGAGACAAAGTTTCAATATTTAATCAAACAGCACCCTTGAAAGAGATTTCTTAGTAAGCCTGTATATGATTGGGGTGTGAGGGACAAGAGAACAGGTCAGAAGAGAAAAATCAAGTCTCAGACATCAAACAGCATAGGGATAAAAGCAAGAAATCCAGAACAAAGTTATTTGGCAAAACAGGCAAAAGAAAGTGGCCCACCATGCAGCAAAGACAGAATAGCAATTAATATAGACTAGATATGGTCCAAAACAAGCAAGTATTTTGCTCTTTTTATGAAGAAAGTGAATGCTGAATCTTCAGGAAAAAGGCAAGACAGTGACCTAGAGTGGATATATATAGAGGCTGGTTACTGCTAATTAAGTGGAAGCAAAAAAGCTTCCTTGCCAGAATGCCTGAAAAATTCAAACATGAAATTGTTAGTCAAGAAAATATATTGGTAGTAAATATATCAAATGCACACAGTATTTAAGAAAAACAAATCAAATGTTCAATAAAAGGTTATGAAAACATTCAGGAGGAATGAAGAGTTCATTTCCAAAGACAAAACTGAAAAGCTTGAGTCATTTATCAGAATGAAGACTGCACAGAGACAAAATTGTTCTTAAAAGTCCTTCATCAGGGCAAGTGTGAAGGGAAAAAGAAGAGCTAGTAAAAGCAAAGTTGCACATACTTGTCCTGTTTCCATGCCAGCATTAAGTGAGCCACTGTAAGGTTTGAGCTGGAATTCATAGTTTCTATTCAGACCAGTAAGATTCTAGAACAGTCTCAGAAGCAGTAGTGATACATACTGTAAGTGACAGTAAGGTGAAGATTATACAAAATAGTCACCTGAAGTCTTTCCTAGCCTTTATCACTTTAACTTTTTCTTTCATCCTAAGGTTGTTATTGCTCTTTATGGAAGTGGCACTAACATTGCTATCGGAAGCAGGCAGCTATACCTACCACAAATTTGTTAAGAACTGCTTGCACCCACACCCCTCTCTCTCACTCCCCTCCAAAAGCCATACTGACAGGCTCCAGTCATCACAACACAGCTACAAAAGACGACACATGCTGGAATTCACAGCTCCTACCACAAAGCTTAGTATGACCCTCACTTCTGTTATCAAATCCCAAAACACATGCAATAATACTCAAAAGCTTGGTTGTGTAAAGCAGTTCTTGTCAACCTGCGAACTGATGCACAAAGCAGAAGCCGCCGCAACAAAGTATACCTCCACACTACACAAGCTGGGTTAGATTCCTTCCCCCCTCCATCTTAACCCCCAATTTCTGAAGTTTCCTACTCTTGCTTGTACAGTTTTCCAAAGGGCGTACCCAAAGAAGGTGCCTTTAACTTGCTAAGGTTGTCACACAGATTTTTGGGTAAAATGACCTGGAAATCACAACATTTGTATATACTAGAAATGTACCACCCTGCCACATTTTAATGGCAGGACTGCCAGCATTGACACAATAAAACAAACCTGTTTTGCTCAAGTTTATACTTTTATGAAGTTTTTCCTGCTCATTTGAGTTTCACATGCATGCAGCAGTTTAAAGAATTAGTAAAGTTCTCTTTTGTTTGCTCCCTTTACTAGCACACTCCTTCCTCAAACTGCATCTTGATACCCTTGTCGAATCAAACACCATTACTCTTCTCTGAGGAAGGGAGATGAAGAGAAAAGAGAGATATCTAACTCAAAGTGAATCTTTGTTTTTTTGTATTCTTCAGACTGCAATTCAGTCTAAGGGTGTTTGCATTTCACATTTGAAGAGTGACTAAGTCGCTCAAAAAAAAAAAACCCCACCACACTTAGAGGAAGTTGCACAAGAGCAATGAAATAGTTTGAGTGTTTTAAAGGAAGTATTATGATGCTGTCTTTATATCCTAGCATACATATAAGCAAAACAAAAATCCATGACACTTTATTTTTCAGTACGCAATGCAAAGAGTTTCCCCACAGAACAGGAAGACTTTACTTCCAGAAAGCAAGTCAAATTGGGAGGCCAAAAAAGGAAGAGAGAAGGGAATGACAAGGAATGGAAATGGGAACAGGATAGGAAAAAACTCATAGACATTAGAATCAAGAAACAGGAAGGAAGACAGAAAAAAGGTTGTTCAAAAATTTTTTTTTCTTTTACACAAAACATTATAAAATGATCATAGGATATATATGGAAAAAAAAGGCCATTTAAAAAACAAAACAAAACCAAAGCCACACTTTATTCCCTTACAAAATAAACATTTTCATGAAAAATTGTGGTGGGTTGACCCTGGCTGTCATGTAGGACATCAAATATTAATCTGATTTGCTACCAAAATGTTATCCCTGCATTCGAACACTTACGTATTTTATATGAGAAAATGCTGCTATTTGAGGGTAAAAATACCAGAAATTTGTAAAGCCAAATTCTTTTTGCAGAAAGCACCAGTTAAACACTGTAAAACATTCACAACTTCTCACAGTGGACTATGGTCAGTACTCACAAGAGCAAGTGAGCAGATTTCCATAAATCTGTTGAAAATAATACGAAGCTTACCAGTTAAAAAAAAAAAAAAAGTAGCACTTCTAGGCACTAATAGCCTATGCATTTGCCTACAGTCCTTACATGCTCACATACTTACAGTAAATCTTTTTTTCTTCTCTCGGTGTTCATCAGAGCTGGGAATGCTAACGCTTGGGCAGCTTTCTTTGAGATCCATTGTATGTGTTCTTTTGACAAATTTGTTACAGGACCCTCCTTCGGGTGTTGCAATCAGAAGATATCTTCAACGGTATTGATCCAAGATATGCAGCTTTTCTTGAGAAAATGTGAATTCCATCATGTCATCTTAAAGTGAACATAAAAGGAAAATTAAGTACAACAGGAACACTTAACTCACAGTGCTAAAACCTGTGTGACAAGAACTTTTCCTGGCAGGAAATGCACTTTACTATGCACGTATACAGCTGTAACCATTACGGTTTTGCAAACTGTTTCATGTTTGTGGTTCTTTGTTGTTTCACTGAAATCACTCAAGTTCTCTATGGACACAAGTGCACCCAAAAAAACCACTAAGTTGTGTAGACATACTGGAAACAGATTTGGGCGCACTACAAACAATACTTTGAAGGAACAAAGACAGAGTACAGAGAAATAATTAAAGATGACAACCTGGTATCAGATATCTGAAAAAAGCCACTAACATGTACATTCAGAACAGTTTATTTCAAAAACAAAGGTTTTCAACTGCATGAGTCTGTACCAGAGGGCATTTCAGATTTGCCAGAACATGCTGAGTGTATTTAATTATCACATCAAAGATGAAAGACAACATGAGAAAAAATAATTTTTCATGTGAATTTTAGAGGGGGACATGCGTAGCATCATGTGTCTGTCTGGGTATTTACCTTCTCTGCCCCCTCTTCCCCCATACTTGGCATACTTTGTGTTTAGCAGAACAGTAAGGTCATCCATTCCCTTCAGTAGAACAGTCAGTTTCCTTGCAAAACTTGAGAAGGGCACAAGACAAAACAGAGGATAAAGCCATCAAAGAGGCAGAGCGCTCAGTATTAACTAGATGTCTCTTCACTCACTGAGGGACAGTATTCTCCACACCTGCCTTGACCACAAGCCAATTGTTTACTGCAAACTGTAGGAACTTCAGCGCTGCCTAAGAGCAGCCACAATTAATGCTACGTAGCTACAACCCTCTGTTCAGGCCTGCAGAGCCATCCGAAGTGCTTTAGTGAACGCAGATCAGCTTTTAGAACACTGTGTCTGAACAACTTACAAACATGAGAAAACATTTTTAGAAAGAGCAGACCTCAGTTCTCTTCAAAACACCCAGAGGAAAAAGGAGCGCCCAGTTCAACACTTAGCTCCCTATTTTCTTAAAACAGGGAAGTATAAAAGTGAACTGTATATTTCATATCATGTATTTCCAAAAAGCACAAGCTAATCCAATGCAATTCAGCTATTAGAGAGACACCCATATTTATGTTGGCACGAAGGCCAAGCCCCTGGAATCCAGTGAAAAGATTTGTTCTTGATACCCAACTAGTCTCAGTCAGTTGACTATTTTTCTTCTTCTCAGAAGTCAGATCATCTCTCTGGTTCAAACTTCATGGTAATTTTAAATGGCCACAGCAGGAAAAGTAAGTACTTTTCAAAAGTCTACCTGGTAACTTTAAATAAAAGGAGTGTTTGAGAGCTCTGTAATCACAGCTAAGTGATAGATCATCCATACTTGCAACACATTTGGAGAATTATTTTCAGTTACAGCTGCATTTACCTTGATTTGATTGCTCGCTGCTTCACTGATTAGGTAATTATAGGGTTGAGCATGGTTAAGCTTCCCCCTGCCTTTATTTGACTGTAACATAGGTCATCCAAGCCAGTTACACACACTGAGTTTCAAATTGGTTTCTCCCTTCCTTTGGCAAGCCACTGTTAAAAGCTTTCTTACAACAAGGCACAGTTTCCATTTTCCACAATCTCATACTGGCATGGGATTAAGACTGTTCTTTGCCCATTGTCGCACACTAAAGTTAAGATCCATGCTCCTCTCTGTCATAAGAGGTCCACTAAAATAGTCAACAGGCTCCACTTTCATTAAGTGTTTTACTAAGCTTAGAATTTACTAAGCACTTATGTCAAACTTTAGCCACTTCAGGTCCAGCGCCAGGAACTTAGCACAAGTCCCTGTGTTTATCTGTCTTCCTGCTCATCACAGAAAAACAAGTAAAGCTTTGAAACAGATTATGTGTTCCCTGACTAATATCACTCACCATCTTTCTCCTCTTGTAAACTGACATTCATTACAAAGGTTCCTAACATGCTTGCACTCATTCTCTCAATATAGGCTGCGCTTCTCTCATCCCTTTCATTTTCCTTCTTGATGTCATAGTTTTAAGTACCAGTACAGGAGCAGTATAGATTAAAAGCTGTACTCCAAAGAATATCACTTGGAAGACTGAGCTTTACTAGAGATCTGAAGTTGAAAGATCTATGGAAAACAAAAGAAGGAAGTGTCACCCAGATTAATTCAGGAAGAGTTTATTCTTCTTACCGGGGAGAAAAAGAATAAATCATCCGAGAAGCTGAAACTGGAATGGTCGTATTTCTTTCTTTAAGCTGCCTGGAGGATCACTGGCTGTGATTATTTTCTTTCCCTGAGGCATCTCCTCTGAGTTGTGTCTGGGTCACCAACACTAAGCTGAACTGACAAACTTGGAAGTGCATTATCAGTTTGCCACTAAGGTCCAGAGGATCAGAGCTTTCTTTCAATTTCTATTTGCCATGAGCCTATCAGCATTTGAGAGCTGCTTATATCTGAACTGTAGGTCTGACTGCAGAAATAGGGATAGATTTGCCTTAATCTTTGCCATGCTGTATTTACGAACACAGCTGTAGTTTTAGTAGCAGGTAAAACCACTAATGCTGTGGTAACTACATGAAGTAATAATGGAGAGCAAACAGTAGAGACGTATTTTCATCCACAACTTCAAAAGCATAAACTGCAGTGTCCTGAGGGTTGCCAGATACAAGTGGATTTAACAGGCACTGTCAGTTAAGTCTCTGCCTCTGGTTATAGCTTTTCCTGTAACTAAGAACAAGTATCGCCTCACATCAACTCTGATAACAGGTACAAAGGAGAGGGAACTTTAGAAAACCAGGTAGCAAAATAAATACCCCTTAAACCATATTCGAGCACTAGTGAAAGAGCATGTAGATGATGCTAGACAGGTTAACACTGAGACCAGTGCTGCCCAGAAACAGCTGAAACTTTAAAGTTGCTACAGTATCTAGGTCTGGAACAGGGGAGGCATAGACAAATGCATTAGAGGAGAACAGAAGTCACACATCCTCCTGGCAAAGTTTCAAGCCTATCAACAACTACTCTGTCCATTTTCTTCATGGTGGCTGTCAAAAGGTAAACAGTATTTTCACTGTTTCCTGCAGGAGGCCACAACAACATCAAATTTCAGGCTGACCCTTGCCTCTGGTGAAGTAAGAGCATGGCAGTAACAGAACCCTGACACTATGAGAACATATGTACACCTACTATACCGACAAATGAAGAATCTTCTGAATGCCTTACAATAAAATATTTTATGCAACCTCATAATAGCTACATGCAACTGGCAAACATTACATAGTTTAGCAGTACATGGCAACCTCCTTTTACGCCTTTCTAGATAAACCAGGCTGTATCAGAAAAGGTTTCTGAAGTTTAATCAGCTTGTTTTATTCTGTACTGAAACATTTTCTTTTAAGATGAGAATGGCCTGAAGATACCATTGTATAACCAAAATCCTTTTTCTGAGTGCTTATGGGTTAATCTGTGCCAAGAATGTTCAAAACTAGATTACGACGCTGTGTACTCACCTGCTGAGTGAGTACTCTCCAGCTATAGCCAAATTGCCTTAAATGCCTGTAATGCCAGTGCAAACCAGCTATCGTACTCACTCCAACTCTGAGTAATACAAGGGAAGTAGAGACAAGAACAGTCAAAAAACCTGACAGTCTCACTGCAAGCACACTTGTAAGAATCACCAGGATCCATCCTCACCCATTGGAACAGAACAAGGTTTTCCCTATACACTAATCATCCACTTAGAAAGACTTACTCTAGGACTGAGTCACCAGTAAAAAACAGCTGCTGAAAATCCCACCTGAGTGTGATTCCAAAGACAGAAGGGACCTGCATATGCAGAAACAGACAGCAAGATCCAGGACACAGTCCTATTATTCACTATAAACATTACTCCATTTCCTCTTACTTTAAAGAAAGTATCATCTTTGGCATACTCTTCATCACTTCCTCAGTCTTCTCCACAAATATCTTGGTAATGACTCAACATATCACTGGACATTACACAATCTCTGAGAAAGCCCAGAAAGCCAACTTTTTTTCAACCACTGCATGATGAAAGTCCCACTCTCTTGTTACCAGACAAGCAGCTGACACACAGGAAATGGGAGACAAGATATTCAGACTGCAATGCAACAGAAATATAGGATGAGGAGAGCCAGAGACTGTAGGAGAAGTCGCATGCTTCAGAAAGAGTCAAGAGCAAAACACAGATTGCTAATCTGTAAAGAGAGGTGGATGGCCAGAAAGTGTTGAACAACAGCTTCAGGTTCTGAAGAAAACACAATTCACATACAACATCCTTTTAAATACTACATACATATGATTTTTAATACGAAAACACTAAATGCCAGTTTAGACCTCTAGAAATAGTACAGCTGAAGAAAAAGGAGAGCGCTAATCAAAATACTCTGGCCAATCCTTGGCTTATCTGCACACTCCCTTCTAACTACAATTTGAGAGGATAATTGAGAATTCAGCCATTGGTATAAAGGAAAAAGCCTGCTCCCTGTTTATGCACGCACCCACCACCTTGCATTTGTAAAAATCTTTAGTATCACCTCTATGGAAAGCAAACCACTACTCTGCAGGAATGTAGGCAAAGTCCAATTCAACTGATTCTTTCCACTTGTAGAAAAGAATAGCAGCTAAAGTGAAAACTCAACCAAGGGAAAAAACAACCCAACAACTCTTTTTTTTTTTTTGTCTCTATCAAATTTACTTTGGAGAAGTCAAGCAAACATTTACTTCCCACAATTCTACCGCACCCAAGAACATCCCTTCTGCCTGCCCCACCTCCCAAAATAAGCTCCAGTACATTACTCTAGCTCGAATATAACAAGATTTATGGATTGGACTGGATCTATTTACATTCATGTTTATTACATGACAGAACACAGGTTCTTTGCGGTGGTAAGAAAAGGCTGAATAATAAGATGGGTCTAAAGAACAAATACTGCCAATAAAAGGCAGCTGTCTTTTAATCCTGAATGCAGGTCCATAGTAATTTCATCTTTAACCTGTGTCCATAGCATCTGGAAAGGTCACTATTTCCCTCAGATAGCGTGACTTACACAAACAGCAGAGCATTAAAAAAAAAAGTCAACTTTGCATTACACTTGCTACCTGCACATTTCTTGGCATGCTTCCTCAGCCTTCCTACACACCAGGTCCAATTAAAGTTAAATGTAGATGCCTAAGGATAGCACAGATCAAAAGTTGTAGCAACAACACTGTGAGCTACTTTCAAGAGGTCTTACAGATAGCTGATACCAGCCACTTGCAACATAGTCAGTTCTACATAAGAGGGCAGTCAGGCTTCAGTAAACACAAAGCAAATAATCCCAGCCTCATTTTGCCCCTCTTGATGAAGATTAAGCAAGAGAACCCTAAATTTCAATTCCAGATATACTGCCCAATTTTTTACATGACCTTCAACAGAAGTCACTAACTGTTCTCTATTTCACTATATAAACACAGGAGAATTCTGATCTATTTAAGACTGATGTTATTGCTAACACATCGAACATGGAGAAAGTTACTGAATTTTATGTACTATAACTGGTAAGAGGGCAAAATCTGTACAACAGCATATATCTGGATTTTTAAATAATGAAACTGGTAAATCCAAGCTACAATCCAGAAAACACACTTTTGAAGTCTGTGCTCTACAGAATTCACAGTTGCCTAAAACCATAAAGCTGTTAGATAATGAAAAGGCAACAACTTAAATATGGGAATATAAAAGACAAGTACGAGAAAGCCTTTAACAGTATCCAAATGGCATGCCCCATTCACCACTACTTGATTCCTCATGCTACATCAGTGCAACCACAGCTAGTATTTTATGTCCATTCTTCAGTTTATAAACTCCTGCAGGTAAGAGCATACATTGACCTCTCACATATTTCGGTGCTGCACAGAGAGTAAGAAGGTGTTTCAATTTATACGGATTCAGAGAACAGTTGTTCATGCATGTATAACAGAATTTGGTGCAACAATCTCAGATGTGGTGAGGCTGTAATTTACAATCAAAGGTGGAAATTAAGGTTGGAAAGCAATTTTAACACAATTCATCATAATCATCATGTAACCACTAGTGACGATTACTTCTTCAACTTTAAAATTGTCAAGGTTGTTAAAACAACCAGTACTTCTCACTGACATACGCACGTTTCTGACCTAAACAAGTATTTCAAATACCTGTTTATGACCTAAACGAGTATCTCGAAATATCTTTTAAGAAATTGGTTGGTTTTCTGGCTTTAAGTTATTAGAAATACCACATATGGAGACCACCTTGACAATATTAACAGTGAACTTTCCAAAATCTTTTCCAAAAGCTATTAACATTTTTTTCAGCAATCTAAAGTATCTTAGAGCCTTCAGGAAAACACTCCTCCATACACACCTTCCTTTTTTATCATTAGTTCATATTACAGTCATTGAGGAGACTGATGTGCAGGTGAAGACAAAAATATTAAAAAATATCAGAACTATATCTAGACACTCAGACTGAAGCAACACTAACATGAGAAGAACTCAAAATGGAATAACAGCAGTCTTTAAAAATACAGATTAATTATGCATGGATTCTATAAATACATCTAATGTATGTTTGAAAGGAGTTATAAAAAACCCTTAGCTACAAGAACACTGCAGCAAGTGATATTCACAGAAACTTTCAGTGCCAAATAACTGGAAGAACCATAGTGTTCAAGTGACATGACTGTGTTGAAATGATAGCACAAAAACATATCTTAAGTTTAAAGGGGATAAGAAATGAACATTCCATATTGCAAAATTACCACACATCTACAAGCAGAACAGTTACACCTTTAAGAGCTGCTAGAAGAGAAAAACTCACATAAATATTTAAAAAGACACGTTGTCAAAACAGCTTAAGCTTTAATACTTTACAACCACCTTTTCATTAACCTCCACAAAATTAAATTCCTCAAGGGTACCTAAATCTCTGCAAGGCAGCACTGCCTAAAAAGCTTTAGCTTTTCAGGACAAGAGCTCCGTAGTATTCTCTCCAGGTTCGCCGCGCTCTTCCAAAACACCAGCTACGTACCGGCTCCAAACCATTCGGAGAAAGAAGAGTAAACGCCGCGCAGATAAAGCACTGGGGCATCCCTCTCGTCGAACGGCTGGCAGAGAAGCGCAGCAAGTACAATGGACCCGCACCTACCTACCGCACAGACGAGACCACCGGCTCCGCTGCACTTCGCGTAACTCGGGAACGAAACCAAGCTGCTCACCTTCACCCCAACAACTACTTTTCGGCTCCCTGATTTCTAAGAAGTTACAAATCTCTCACATTCCCGGCCCTCCCCAGCCCAGCGCCCGCCGCCGCTCCCTCTGCGCGGCCATCTCCTGCCCGGCGGCGCCCCGCTGCCCCGCCCCCGGAACCCCTCAGACTAACGCACACGCGGCCCCAACGGTGGAAAAAAAAAAAAAAAAAAAGGCAGCTCCACCTCGGAGAGCAGGCTAACGCCGCCGGAGGAAGGGCGCCCGGCAGGCCCCGCCGCCGCTCCTCACCCCGAGCGGCAACAGCCACGCACGCGGCCCCCACCGAACTCCACCGCGCGGTGCAGCAACGGCGGCGCACGCGGCTTCCCCCTCCCTCCGCCCGCCCACGCACCCCGCACGTGCGGCTGTCGCTGAGGAGAGAGGGGCGGGAGTGAGGAGCGAGAGGAACATTAACCCCCAATTAACTTCCTCCGAGGGAAAAGGAGCGTGGGGCAGCGCCCGCGAGTGGCGCGTGGAGGCGAGCGAACCTCGCCGGCCCACCCACGGACGTGCCCGCGGGGCCGCCCAGTCGCGACCGCCCTCCCGCGCCCCTCCGCCCCCGCGGCGCCAGGCGTGGCGCGGCCCAGGCTGCCCGCCTGTGAGCGCAGCCTTCCGCGGGCCGGGGTGCCGCCTTCAGCCGCTGCCTCGCTGCCAACTCCGGGCTCTCTGTGGGGCCCAGACCCCGTCTTGCACCAGGCTGTAGGCTGGGGCCAGGAGGCGACATCTCCCCCTCCCCCCTTTTGGAAAAACTTTTAAATTTTTTTTTTTTTTTTACAAGTTCCTTCTTTCCTCTGCCCCGCCGCTAGGTTTCAGCCCCCCCGCCCCGGCGTTCCCTCTTCTGCTGGGCAACTCCCCACAGAAACTCTGGAAAATCGGCAGCATCGTGGGAAAGCTGCTGCTCTGGTAAAAATAATCTGAAAAACCCAACAACCTGCGTGCAAGAGGTGTTTCGGTTTAGCTCTTCAGTGCATTTCGGGGTGTCCACAGTCCACTGGCAAGGCTGTCATTAAACCAACTGGCTGCTGTAATGGAAGCACTCCCCTTCTTCTGTATGTGCAGAAGGAATAACACACAAAAATGAGACAAGTTTGTATAATATCTAGCAGTACTTAGGGAACTATTACCTGCACCCTCTGAAATTAGAGGGTAAGTTTCAATACCCCAGTTAAAATTCAACTAGACCTCTTAAAACAAAGTGTAACTTGGTAAGTTTTTCCTGAGCAAATTGAGGCTGTAAAACAGTTACAAAAATACAAATTCCAAAAAAACCCTCTCTCAATGGCAGCATCACTTCCTCTTTATTTTGTTAACTAGATTTAACAGTGCAGGACAGCCAGGAATTAGCGTGGATTCAGTCTAACAGAACAGACCACCACACCCATTAAGTTAAAACCTCCTGTTTAATGAGGATCTGCTAAGGTCTCTAAACACTTACGCTGATCATTCAGACAAGGCTTAAGAGGCAAAGAATATCTAATGCAAGCGTTAAGACTCAGGATAAGATAAAAGCCATTTGAGCTTACTTCATAGAAATACCTGAAATGATTCTTGGGATTTCAACTGCCGTGTAAAGAATGAGCAAGTGTGAAAACACTGTAGCCCATTCCACTGTCTTAACTGATGTAACACTAGGAGCCCCCAAAATCCCACAGGTTTTCATTAGGAAATTGTTCCATTGATTATGAAGAAGCCCCATGTTCTACAAGCATGTCTTCACAAGACTTGTATTTGGGCCTGATGAGACATGACGATGCTCATTTCAACAGTCACAGGTATTGGCAAGTATCTGGCAAATAGTAATTTGGGAGATCCTGTTTCTGCACACTCCTGCTGCAGAAGTATTTCTGCATAATACTACACTCATGTGTCAGACACTGACAGTCATCCAAGCACTCTCCAAAAACAAACCAGAGAAGCAGCCTGGCATCATTTAAAATACGTCAGTGTTTGGATTAGTGTGTTGTAACTGAACACACAAGCTACAAGTCAACTAGATCACAAGCTTCCATTTCAGTAGAGTCCGCACAGGAAGAAATGAGGAATTTTCCCATCCTAACCTGCCATTTCCTGATTTTGGAGTTTCAGTTTTTCGGGTAGGCACTGCTAGATCCAGCGACTGCATCGTAGTTAACAGCTACCTTTTGCTTGTTCAAATCAGGCAAGGTATTCGCCTTACATTCACTGGAGAGATTTTAAAGGAATGTTGTTAGCACTTCTTGTGAACCCCAGAGCAGAACACTTTTGAACTTCAGTCGGAATAGCTTGTTGGCAAATAATTTAACGAGGTAATTTGTATTCAAGAGTTATTTTACTTTACAGTTGTTTAGCAGTGTTCATTTTCTGTCTGGTTGATAGTTTTCAGTTAATCATTCACTTGTCAGCAGACCAGTTGAATGGAGCCACTGGACTGATTTACAGTAAGTGGAAGGGCCTCAACCCAGGAAAGTTGAGAAGATGAATGACCCTGGCCTAGAGATAACTCTGTCTACCTGGCCACACAGTCTAAGCCCTAAACCTTTGAATAAAGAGCAGCTGTTTGTCGTTGCTCAGTTAAAAACTCCCTGAAAACTGGGCTGTTAAACCGGTTAATTGTATACAGTTCCTCTCACTATTCTGGAGCTCTGCTCAGTCTTAAGTAATTAGAGAGCAGCAACGTGGTGCGTACCCTTAAATCGTCACTTGCCTGAATGAATTCCACAGCATGCTCATCTGTCTAGTGCAACATACCATGCAAAACACTGTTAAGGTGGTGAAATTTAAATAAACCTTAATTTACAGATTTGCTTTTAAAGGCTAATATTCTAATGTCAATGTGGATCCCTGGTGGTCAACCGAAAACACACACAGAGCACACGGAACACAAGCAGACACAGAAGCACATGGAACTCAACTTGCCTTTTAAGTGAAGTTAAAGGTCAGCATTCACTCTGGCATTTTTGTCCCTGGGAACTCCCTTGCATTCCTCATTTATGTTTCCTGGGCAAGTATTACACACAAAGAATCTCATTTCCACTGCTTTGCAGTGCTCCGCTTCTAAAGCATGTTACAAACCCATGTACTGTGCTGCCATCCCAACTATTACAAGTCTTTGCTGAAGAATACCAGTGACTGGGTGGCAGGGGTGGAAAAGAAGAAAAAAGGGAAGAGAAATGAAGGATCCATCTCAACCTGCTGCAAATGCAAGAGGCCACAGAAATGCAGGGTACCTTTGACATGTTTCTCCAAGCCCAGTATGAGCAGGTAGCAATAGTCTGAACTATTAGGTTCTGGTTTTACTGAAAATGTTCTTAAATTAGTACAAAAACCTTGTCCCTGACCAAAGAACAAAAGTCTAATTTTACAACATCAAGAGAGCTATACAGACAAGAATACAGTATAAAAAATGTTGTAAAACAAAACCAAGGAGGAATGCAGACGACCTGTTTAAACATAGCCAGGAGCTTTGCTAGTGAACACTGCTCCGTATGTATATTCTGTGGTACTTCAGTACACATTCAAATATTCACACAACAAGCACAGCCCAAACCACTTGACAAGCATAGTCCAATATTTTCAGTTACTGCAAAAACACAGTGGGTCAATTGACTAACACCTCGAAATCATTACCTCACTCTCAGGTTCAAACACCAATGCCGCAGCTTTCAGTTTCAGTTACTGCATCTTCAGAAGAGGATCTTGGCCCCCAACTTTTAACACCAAGCTTTCTATCCTACTCCTCACGCCCAGGGACAACACAACCTCCTTGCCCCAAAACAGACCATTAATATGGTCATCACGTTTGGACACCAAGATGAGATGGTGTTTGGAATCAAAAACTCTTCTGTGACGGTATCTCGCATACCAGCAACTCCAGTTAAACCAAACGCACGTCTGTTTAAAACTGTCCAAAAGGCATTGATGTGACACTGCAATAGACAGGAAGTGATCTTTTAAATAATGATCGTTAGCCTTTAGCCTATAAAGCCCTAAACTTAGACTTCACTAGGAAACAACTGATCATAGTTAACTTTGCATGTGCCAATTGTTTTAATCAAAGAATCCAAATCCAAGCAGGTTGTATCTATTTACACAGCATGGAGCAGTCTGAGGACATCACCCTTTGGAAAGCCTCAGGCTGCAGTGGAAGGGCCTCACTGACGCAGGCACAGAAACTCAGGGCAAGTATTGTCCAACACCTGGGATTCTGGCAGCCACAAAGACCCCATAAAATGTATGAAGCTAGATATGCACCTGCCCTTTTCTATCTCTCACACTGCTTCCCAGCTTCTTGTTTGGATACACCTAATTAATCCATGTCCATGTTCATACCCCACTGCCTGCTGAGGATCCAGACTTTGAAGAGGCTTGGGAATGGGCCAGTCAGGACCAGACGCTGCAAAGCATCACACCGAAGAGTCAGGTACTGGAGCAAACAGTCTTCTGACAGACTCCATGGACACACAAGATTGCCAGAAAACACGGGCTACCGATGACAAAATCAAATACAAGACAACCCTCAGTGGGGAAGTGATCTAGCTGAAAGCCTGAGAGTTTAAAACTGTGCAAGAATCACCAGCTGGGCAAGATTTAAACCTCACAGCGCACGTGCAAGCAACAGTGTCACCAGGTAACTGTTCTTTACCAAAGCTGGTTTTGTAACACTTAATGCATGTATGCATATTAATAGCTTTCATTTAACTCATTTTCATAGCTGCTTGCCTGTGCTTATTAGTGAAGTCTGAATAATGGTTTAGTTTTACATGAGCTGTGCAGGAGAAATGTTTTTTTCCCTGCTTTCTTTTTGTACTCTAGATCAACTACAAAATGTCGTCAGATTACAGAATCTTTCAATTTGAAGCAATGAAATGAATACTTAAGAGATCAATTCATAGCGAACACATACTTCAACCCCTTCTCCCAAACAAACCGACCAACCCACCCGAAACCACAAGCCACCTAAACAAGTATGACTGAAAGATTCATTATTATCTCTTGACAAAGCCTAAGAACTTGGCAAGTAAAGGAAGCTTCCCAACCCTGAATGACATTCACAGTGAACTGACAGTTTCCCAGCACTCCAGACACAAAGATGATCCATACATTACAAGAGTGCCCTGGAGCACAGAGGCTGCTGGAGATCAAAACCAGGATCTGCAACAACACAACATGGACTCATACTTAGCGTAGCAAACACCACAAAGCAAAATAATGGAAAACTATAGAAAAACTGTAGTAAATTGCATCATTTCACAGACATCACAGAGTATGCATAACATGGACCAGAAGAATGACAACAGCACCACATCAAAGAAATTCTTCACAGAAGCTAAGAAGAAAAGTGGTTTAAATCAATTGAAGCTTATACTAAAGATGAATACTAGTACACAAGCAAGCACTGTTCCAAAAGCAGCAGTGTCATAAGGAATTAAGGAAAAATAGGTAATGCTGAAAGATTAAAAAGGTGAGTTTATCCCACCTAGGGGAACGTGTATGCCAAGTATGTTGTTGTGTACCTTGGAAATTCAGGTTCCCTCCCAGTGCTCTTCAGAGCAATTGTGTTTTTTGTTAAAAATATATGAAGCTCTGAGTCTCTTCAGCCATGCATTTACACGCTGGGAAAGCGAAGCCAGCGGCTGAGAGTTTCTCTGGGCAAGATCAATTGTAGTAAACAGCAAATACTCTCAGTCACATGGAAAAGTCCCACTAAGGAGTTCAGTGGCACCTCTGTCTTAACTGCGTTGACATTTACATTGGTCAACGCTACAGCACATATATCTGGTCCTTCCTAGGAGCAGTAGCTCTACTCTGAACATTCAGCAAACATATGCAGGACTTCTTAACACCTACAGTCCAGGCTGAATGACCACTCTTACTTGTCTGCTGGGTATCCAGAGCTCCAAAAGAAATACAAACAGTTAGGTTCTGTCCTGGTACCACCTCCAGGCAGAAGAAAAGAGGAGGCATGTCTGGAGAAAATGAGACATATGGTAGGTTTTACAGATCCCATCTCAGTCCAAGCGTAGCCCTCATTCCTCACACAGTACCAGAGGCCTTGCCTAGGGATGCCTCCCTTTCCTCTCACAAAGTCCACTTTCATATCCCAGATTTGACTCCACTTTAAAGAATTTTAATTCCCTGAGACACAGGGATCGCTATATTCTGAGATGCTTTCTTACAAGCCAGGGATTTCTGGCTGTACTTCATATACCTTGTGTTCAGTTATGTCACATATGGTCTTTTACAATGAGAAAGAATCTGTTTCAAGCAACAATTATGTGCAAATACCCTGTGGAAAAGGGAATTTATGGACCTGGCCACTACTTCATTGTGGGGAAGTACTTGATATGCATGAAGATCTGGAGGTAGCAAGTGGAGCATAACAGGCCAAGTCGTGGTGGGGACGAAACCTGAGTGATTTATTCCAGTAGAAAAGCTGTATGCATCTCAGACATAGCACAGACGTCCCTCGTGATCTTGATACCAACCTATAATCCGTATCACAACCGGTTTCACATTTTATCCAAATATATGAGTATTAGTGAACACACATACAGGCAAAACAATTTACTGTCACAAGCATTAGACAGGCTTTCAAAAGATGAAAGCAAATTGAAAACATGAAGACAAGTAAGGCCATGAGTTACCCTTTGTTCCTCTAATGCAAGAGGTCTGCTTGTTTACGATTACTTGAAGCCTCTGTATATTTTCATAAACATTTTTAGGAAAATTAATTCCTTTTGTACAACACTATGTTGTAACTAACAAGGCCCTGGGTAATTTGATTAGTTTTTGGTAGAAACTGCATAAATGCATGATGGGATTTCAAGATAAAAAAGCAGTATCAGGCAGTGAAATATCGTTATCTGCATTTTCAGTACATGCATCTCTTATCTTCCTTACTTCATTCTCCTCAAGTTCTTTATTTCCTTCGTGCATACACCAAAATGTATTATTATTGCCATATCAGTCATTTTGGAGTTTTTTTTTCAGTTAGGGCAAGCTGAACAATGGGTTTTGTTATAAAGCAAACAACGTAAGATTAGTTTCTAGAAATTACTTATCATGCAAGGCATTTAAAGTGAATGGTGAAGTGCACGTGAACTGTCTGACAAAGCTCATTTCTGACCCAAACCCTGCCGTTTACATCCTGTTCACTTACCAGGGCAATAGCTGGCAGGGTTCCACCAGGAGATATTATCCAGTTACAGCCTCGTTGGTAGGAGAAGCATCACTAATACAGGGCACACAGATGCACACCAGTATTCATTGCTCACCAGGCCCAGATCTCTTTTTGCCTTGCACCCACCCTCACTCACTGCAAGTGTGCAGTCTGGAGCAGGTACCCAAGCAAAATCTCCACAAACTAGTTCAGCTACCAGAACCAGAATAATGGTATGAACGCTAAACTCCCAATAGCCTAGTTTACCTTAGTTTTCAGTTATCTTAGAGATGCACGGTGTACTTACTGCCTCAAGCCACCTCCACTTGTTTACATGGAAGCGTGGAAGATTTACATGGGTTACAAGAATATAAGGAAAAAGAAGTCCATTGGACCTGACTTATCACCAAGTCCTACAAGGGTGAATACATATGTAACAAAAGGACAAAGATAACCGGCTGCTTTACAGATATATATAGCGAAATATGTGCTTGACATGTCAAATATACAGCTTATCGATATATGCTAACATGTTTGGGGGATATGTGTCAGCAGACATGCACACAACGCAGTAATAAATTACTGTGCTGTTAAACACTTTGAAGCTAAGTTATTCAATACACCTCATGAAATATCAGTATAAGTTGCTAAAACGCCTCCCAACTCATAGTACTGCAAAAGACCTGCATTTTTTTCTTAAAGACTCTTTGGAATTCAGCTTATAAATATAGTTCTATAAAACAGGTCAAATATCTGAGTTTGCAGGAGATCTGAGCAGTTTGTGCAGGAAGGTATACCAAAGCTGAGCTGACTATTGAAAAAAACCAACTCTCTAAGTAGTAATTCTGTATGGATGTTTCTTAATTCAGCCTCCTGAATCCCAGCTACAGCACGTTCTACTAGAATTGCAAACGCAGGCTGGGGTGAACAAACATGCTTTGGTAAACAAATGCTCTGGCACACAATGTTATGTAGGTGGGGCCTACGCAGAATGTCAAGAGTTCTTCCCCAGATGGTAGAGATGAGCAAGAACACAACCACCGTATTTGCATTTCCAAGCTATTTACTGGTAGCTCATCTGTACAGGTATTCTATTCAAATGAAACTAAACATGGGCATCGGTTTGGGGGGTGTCCCCCCCTCATGTCCGCCCTGACAAAAAGCTCACAGCCTTTTTCCAAAATGTCAGCATTTTAAAGGCAGCCGAAGATCTACACAATAGACCAGATTTGGATTTGCTATTCTATTAATACTTCTAACAAATTGTTTATGTCACAAGACACATGCATTCCACTACAGCATTGTTATGCACCAAATCAGAGTAGAAAAAAGGTAGCAGAGATTTAAAAACCCCACTCTGAGGCAAGAAGCTGTATCTCATAATGCAAAAATGAGAGAGATTTAAGCAAAATGTTGTAAGAGTTTATTATTTGCTGTCCTTACTTTGTTTAGTTGTTTTTCAAGCCATTTCCTCATGTTTGCCTAATGCCCAACCCATTCCTGACCCATAGAGAAGATGTATTTCCATCTACCAACTACAGAGTCTGCTTTTTGTTTGCCAAGCACAAATACTGTCAGTTTTCAGTCCTGGGAGCTGTGGGCCAATGTTTTAAGTATGTATGTGGGTCTGCACTATTTAATATAAAGATACATCCTGTCCTCTTATACTAGGTAAAACCAATACAACACAGGATGTCCAAGAACACGCAGGGACAGAGGACAGATGATCAACTTCCTGACTCTACTAAACTAAATTTTTCTTTAATATATCTTTCTTTTTGTAATATGGAAATCTAGCAGAAGCCACTTAATGGAATATTGTAAACCTGAATACGAAGCATAAGCAACAATTAAATACATCCCTCTAATCTCAATATTAACTCAAGATCACTGTTCCATTATGCGGTTTTAAAAAGGAACACGGCAGTATTTAACATTTTAGGTCAGCAATTCTTTGATGTTAGCTATTATGGTGCTGGGTGATGAGGACCGCAGAGAATAAAGAAAGATATTGTATGTTGCAGCGTGGAACGTGAAAGTAGAAGAAGTTATCACAAAATTTATCTGTTAACATTTAGCTTTGATGTACATACAGCCATTTTAAAGGAACAGTAAGAACCAGATTATTTAAAAGACATGGTATTATCTTGCAGTTATTGTTCAAATTAGTGAAATGTTTCATATGAAAATGTTCCTGCACACAAATCCAAGCTACTCTGTTTTCCTTCTATAAAGCATGAGATCAAGAACTCATGCTTCTCCAACTACAGTCTTCTCCAACAATGCTTGTACAAATTAAAGTAATTTTTGTAGATGACAGTGCAATTTTAAGCTTGCATAAGAACACAAAAGAGCAAAATGCCAAAGTTTTCTAACTACACGGCAATCTTTGTGTCAACCCAATTCATTAAATGTTTTTATAAACCTTCGAATTAAGCAAAGAAAAAAATTTTTTCGAGAAAGAAGATAAAAATTTTGTAAAGCCATGTGAACTCAAGATGTCATACGTCTCATGAACTGAAGCACTCGATAAATACGTTATTACTGCATTGGCAGTAAAAGACAGGAGCTGTGCAGAATCTGTACAATCTTCAAGAAACAACTAATAATCAACATCTGTTTGGATGCAGTTGCAACGGTGATGAGGATACCCAAACTGGAACATGCACCATGCTAATGGAAGCTAATAGGAACGGTGTTGGAGGAGGGGGCTCATACCTTCCACTCTTGGATTAACTGATGAAAATTTCACTTCACCTGAAGCAGATACCATGTAAGTGCTCAAAAACCTCTCTGTGCCGCATTAGCTCTGTTTCCCCTCTTGTTTGGGATGAGTCACAGGCAGGTTTCTACACCAAATTGCTTCCGATTCGAATGTACCTTTCATTTATCTAAAAAGCATTGCGGTAACAGCCCTTCAAAATACCCACTTCAGAAATAATGTTTCATCGTTCACCTTTACATAACTGCAGTTCTCCCAGGCCTACGCTGCTCATTTTTTCCCTTTGTTTGCCACCAATTTATGCCTACCCGCGCGCAGTTGTTAGCACCTCAGAACCGCTGGGAATGCCTCCCCTAGGGAGCCTGGGGTGGCGGCAGATGTCCAGCCAAAGGGTCCTCACCACCTACCTCCATTCAAATAAAGTCACGGTTATTATGGATATTTTCATTCCTTCACCTATCTGCCTCCACTGATTGATTCAGAAGCATCTTCAAAATCAGAAAATATAAGCGCTGTACATTTTTCACTCTTACAAGAATCATGCCTAATTTTGAGAAGAGAAATACGGAAGTACTGAGGACAAAAGCATTTTTTTACATAATTCTTTTAAAGTCAGAGCAAGCAAGATGGCTTCATACCACTGATTCCTGGCTCCAGCATTCCTCTGTACGTAATTGCTCAGTAAAGCTTTTCATATGCATTTCATTGCATTCATTGTGAACTTGCACAGTTAAACTACTACCTCATTTTAAAATCTGGTTTATTGAAAAGATATTTCAAGTCACACAAGTCAAAGCAGCTTATCCCTTTTATGGGATAAATGGAGTGACAGTAGAATTTCTATCAACTAACAAAAGGACCAGTGGTTGAAGGAGACAAAAAAGAAATAAAACATTAAGCTAACACCAAAGAGAAAGACATTTTCAACATTTCACATAAATGCAAACTTGAAAGCATTAATATGCCTACCATGGTGGGCAGGTATACAGTCAAACTATACCTGTGCGGATGCTAGAATTGTGGGAGTATGAAAACAGGAAACTGGTGGGATTAGTTATTTGATTTACATGGAATTATATGAAGTTTTGGTTTATTGCATGTCCAGGAAAGTTGAGAGCTGAGACCATGACTTCCTGTAGTGTCTGAGCGAGGGGAGAGGAAAACATGCAGAACCCCCACTCCTTTCCTTTATAACAACAACAAATGATATGGAGATTTTCTTTTCTAAGGAAAAAAAATATACACAAGCATGGGGGGGCAAATTTACTGTGAAGGAAAGTAAATTGGATACGAACAAAAAGTTATTTCAGAGAATACTTGCCAATATCTTCTGAACACATAAATCGTGGAATTTGTCTTACATTTTAAAAGTTTTCAAATACTACTAGATAACCTGCTCAGACCTGAAAAGTTAAGCAGTTAATTTAATGAAGAGCCTTAAACAGAAAATCGGTCTGACACTAGTCTGTGGTTAATTCTGTAGGATGTTGGCACAGAATGTATCACAAATTTGGAAGGAAGTCAAATTAAAGAAAGAAACAAGCAAAATCCCAGATATTGGCTAAGGAGAATAAATAAATAAACCAAGGTCTGAATTCCAATAAATAGATTAAGTAGTATTTTCTTTGCCAGTAGCAGCATTTTCTTGGCTAAGACTATTCAGATTCCAATGAACAATAAAATTAAGACATGCTACATTGTAAAACGTGAAAACAGCAGTAAAAACGTGCCTCCAACACAGACTCAAAGGCACAAGGAAAGTTTTTGTAGTAGAACAAGGAAGAGCCCTTGAGTCTTCCAAACTCCCAGTGCATCTTACTCATGACCCCACAGTGGAGGAAGATTACTTGCAAAGGACAGCCTTTTTACTCAGTCCAAAAAAACAGTCCACTTCTCACTTTCCTCTAAAAGCACCCCAGCCATAATTCTCTAGCACCATGTAATGTTGGTTGCTCATCTGTGTGGAGCAACAGCAGAACTCTGTGTAGAGTAACAGCAGGTTACATGCAAATGTTTGGAAGACCAGTTGCCAACCCCAGGGGATCGGAGCTCCCCAAGAGTATCTGGGTGCATGTGTCAATAATGGTGGGCAGGTACAGGATGTCATTCACCCTTGAAGAAAGTCAGCAGTAAGCTTTCAGCATCACTGGTGTCACCAAGGGTGAATGTGCAAAGGCTCAGTTCCCTCTCAGGAGTGGAACGCAGCACAGCATTCCCCTTTCAAAGCAGCAAGGGGAGGCATTTACAGTTAATTGCCAAGGTCACTTAAGTCACACACAACTATTCATTCTGAATAAGTGGTTCTGTTAAAATTTGCTACTTTAATTGCTGTAACAAGCAGTGGAAGTAAATCTATAGGAGGAGTTTGGATCCAGCATCTGATCTTTGTACAGCATCAGCAACTTATGGAATGAAAACTGGACCAACCACGGATGGGCTTAGGTTACAAACCAGAACTGGAGACGGGTTTAGACTAGATGATCTTTAAGGTCCCTTCCAACCCAAACCATTCTGTGATTCTGTAAATCTGAAAGCATGCCCTCTCTTTATTCTTTAAAATGGTATTTCCTGCTATGGGAGATCCACTGGCACTGGGCACAACGACAGACAACGTGCGGCAGGCAGCTGGCAGAGCCTGAAGCGTTCCAAGAACAAGCCATTTGCGCTAACAGGGCTAATCAGTTAAACGACAACGAAGCCATTAAAAAATATCTAGCAGCACCAGGGTTATTTGTTTGGTATCTCAGATCTACATATCAAACAGCGAGCAGCTTGGAAATAAACCAGACGAGCCTGAAATGGGAATCTAACAACACGTAGTATCTTGATAGCCACGTGGTATAAGGAGCAAAGGCCCGTGAATTGACATGAAGCTTTATTGTTGTTTTAGACTCACACTTATTTCAAAATTTTAGATTAAAAAATGGAGAAAATACAGAAGGCAGCAGATCCTTTAGATTTGTTTCTAGACAAATGGAGAGCAACCCCTTCAGAAGAGAAGTTGACTAAACCTTATGAAATGGGAGGAGAGGGAGCTCATGAATGTAACAAAGACAGAAGTGAACACACTCCAGTAAAGAGGAGACCTCACAAGAGACACTACTGAGAGGAGAGACAAGAAAGCAGGAGCAGCGGTTCCTCCAAGAAACAATACAACAGGATAATCTGTGCTTGTGCCCTGTAAAATAAACAGTGGAAGTTGTAGCACAGCATATATTTGTCAAGACAGACATAGAATATGAAAACGTGGTCAAATTGCTAGCAGTAAGAACAAAATCTGCGTAAGGACATAGGTATGAGAATCAGCATGGTTAAGACAGAATTATAATGCAAATAAAAGAAAAACTGGCTAGCAACAACAACAAAAAATCCTTATTATCAATATGTTTATAGCTTAAGAGCAAGAAAAACCTTGCTGCCCTAGTCAACACAGAGAAAAACTCATGAGAGATGGTATCCAGAAGGCTACCATCAGTCTTCACCAAGAGGGTCAACTGCAAACAGTGATTAATATAAATAATAGCAATGACAGGTAAGATTTCAGGGGGAAGGAGAGAGAATGTGAATGAAAGTGTGTGCACAATGGAAACAAACAAACAAGAAACAAAACAAAGCAACAAAAAACAACAGGTAAGAATGTTAGAGACCCAGTGAGTCAGTTTAACTGCAAATTCCTGGGGAAAGCAATCCAGAATAAATTCACTAGCAGCACCTGGAAGATAATCTTAGCTAGTAGCCAAAAGAGATTTATTAAATCACATTGCTAACTTCCTTTGACAGGCCTTCTAGACAGGTAAAAAAGAAACCACTGATGTCACATCTTTCCTTTAGTAAGGCTTTGAAACTGCCTCGAGATATTTTAACAATCAGTCTACAGGTGCAGGAAGAATAGTTCAAGATGTGAGAAACAAAGGTTAAATATATCATCATCAGGATAGAGTAGTGATTTAGAAGGACAGAGTGAAATGTAGCAGGTTATGTACAAGATATTGCCTACAGGCAGGAAACATCAAATACAGAAATACAGGATGGGAAACAACAAGGCAGCAGACTACAGCAGGTCACAAGAGACAAATACCATGCTGTTGTAAGAAAGACAAACATTGCTATGAGATATAAAATAAAGTGTTGGAGTGCAAAGCCTGAGCATAATCTGCTGAACTCAGAAAATCCTTCTGCTTTACTCTGTACATGTCTGAATACCTAGGAAAGATGTGGAGCCACCAGCGAGGGTCTAGGGAACAGTAATGAGAATGCAAAGCAGTCCACAAAATGTGACTTTTGGGGAGGTGGGATGGACAAGCTAGTTGTTAGTACAGGGGGGAAAAGAAAACCACTTAAGGGATAGCTGTTAGATTGGAAGACTACTACAAAGAGAAGGGAATTGTCTTTTCAGTCAGCTATGGTTAGGACAAGTCCTAATGAGTTTAAAATGAGCACAGGAAAGGTTCCGGTTAAACACTGGAAGAGGGGAGACAAGAACATTAAAAAAAAATACTGGAAGGGTAGTGAAGCACTGGAAGAGATTCCACCAGGAAAGAGCTTTAAAAGCAGCTGAGGCCAACGCTTCTTCATAAAAGGCAGATTGCACCTTTGGGGCAGAGACAGTTAAATGACCTCTTCACACTGAGACCTTATGGCTGGGAGCAGTGTTCTAGGAAAGAGATGGTGGCAAACAAGAAGTGACTGGAAGGAAAGTGGTTTGATAGCACAGAGAGGAGAAGCACTGAGGGAAGTCAGGTAACAGGCAGGAAACTGAGAAGAAAGATGAAAAATGAGACTGCCATTTGCAGGGAGAGCCATTTCAGAGGTATGTTTCATGAGTAACTACTTAGGAGGTTGCACCTGAAGTCAAGAGAAAAGGCAGGCTCCAGGGGCTTGCATCTGCCCTTGCTGTAGTTTTTGTTCCAACATCTACCTTAGCAAATAACGCAGTACAAGAAAAGCGCATTTGCAGAGAGGAAAACAGTTGATGTTGCAGATGCTGAATCCACACTACCCACGCTGGCATGGCAGGATTTGTATGTTTTGCTTTAGGCCAGCTCTAGTCTGGTCCTGCGGGCAGGACACCCACTCGCGGTTGATAGGTGTTACAAGCACTCCTGCAGAACATCTTCCCGTCTGGTGTCATCTGAAAGGAATCCAGCTCACGTTCCTCAAGATCACACAGCAAAACGAACCAAAACATGGTAAGGGACATACTTCAAAAGCAGGATCCTGAACTGAACTAATACGATAACACAGACTCACCCAAAGCCAAACCAGAGGAATCCAGGGACCAACAGTGGCATCCGTATGGCAAAGAGCAAAGCAGGACAGGTCAACCATAGCAGACTAGAGCAGCTCTGCAAGCCTCAACTGTTAGACAGATCTTAATACTCTGCAGAAACAAGCATGACTGCAGTGACAGCATTAAGTGTCTACGCACCGGGCACCGACTGTTTCAAGACAGCATATTCACCATTTTAACCAACATTTGATGTGACATATGGACATCACTGGTAGGTCTGTAAATAAACTGTAACAAACCATCATAGTGTTTTCATTTAACAACTGCATTTGCTTTAAAATAACATTGCTAATAATCTGTCTCTTTCTTTCTTTCTTTCTTTCTTTCTTTCTTTTCTTTAAATGAGCATCTATGTCTAGGGACTTACTGACTCATGTATATTAAAATAGCAGAACCAAAACAAAAGGCCAAGCACCCAAGCCATCAATCTTTTCCAGCTGCCGAGTCATAAAGCAGTAACCAAGACAAAGACCGTTCCAGTTTCTCATTGCCGGTTCCTAATTTCTTATTTTCATTTCATGATGCAACTTTCTTTCCTAAAGAAGGGTCAAATTGTGCACACATCTGTGTGTGTGCCTGTTTAGATGCTGAGCTGCAAGGCCATCCTCTGTTCCTTGTGAGGCTGTTGCTCTGTAGCTTCGGAAATATTCGGCACCTTTGGGTTCCTTGTCAAGGACTGTTTTTTCGTACTCTGTGCACATCATGCATCCAGCATGGTTCCCTGAATAATTATCTGGGCTTTGACTGGGTGGTTGATGATAAAATTTCTTTCAGGTCACTTCAAGTGATGCTCCTATGTAAAATAGCGAACTGATTTTTGCACACATTGACAAGTTTACAGTTTCATTTCTGAGTAAAACCCTGTGTTACACCATTCCTTCTTCCACCTCTATTTTAATTCTTTATAAACAAACACACATGAAACATGGCGGGGGGGACACCCAAATAACCTCAACTAATATCAACAAATACAATTAAAACGTTTGCACAGAAATTCTAGATACCTTTTAATACATGAGAGAAGCTACAGAATTCTGGGTTTATTCCCAGATAATTAAACAACAGGAAAAATGGCTGAGGGCATCAAACATAAGAATATTTTAACCAAGGATCCTAGCCAGCTCATGTTGCAGAGCTCTGTTTGCAAGACAGTCATTATTTATACATTCTCGTGAAGTACTCCACAAGTTTAACATTTTAAGGCAGTTTATGAATTTCTAATAGCCTCTGTCAATTCACATAAAATGTGCTTAAACACCCAGCTGTCATAACCAAAACCAAATGAATCATAAATTCGAAGGTCAGCTGAACTGGTGAGTTTAAGTCAAGCTCCTCGTTTATATTTACATTGCCTTGAATGTGTAAATTAACATCCAAGCAGCAAAACTTACTTTTAATTGGCTTGCACGGTAGACGAACTCTTTCCTTTTCAGTCTGCCTTCTGATTTTAATTGGGTAGAAAACTACTGTAAATATTTTCTTCTTTCTCACCCCTTCTTCCCAAGGTTTTTTATAAACAAGTGAGGTATTGTTTAGCTGCTGCGCACTATACTCCACACACCCCAAAGCAAAACAGAGAAAAAGTACACATTCAGATTTTTACAGCGCGCTCAGGGTTTTACAGATTTTTTTGTTCACACAACTTTGCATACCTCCAAAAAAACTGAGTAGTGCAACTCGTAGCATCTTTTTCGCTTTGCGTTTAATTATCTGTGTAAGTAGAGAAAAGTAGGCTTGGACACTTCGGCAAGTGAACCTAGAAAGATTTGCTCAGCGGTCTCCGAGTCTCTGGTCAACAGCTCTGTGCTGTTCAAAGCCCAAGTACAAGTGCATCACTGTTCTCTCATTTAAATGTAGAATAATTCTAGGATTCATGGCAATGCCAGCTTAAACTTAGCTCTAAAGAAACCCTTTGTTTTCAAATAAATCAGTGCCTGGTTTTAGATAATTCTATAAAGAATCCTATTCATCCACTACGTAACGTATTAGTTAACATGAAAAGAGCACCGAAGAGGCAGCCAACCTCCCAAAAATTCTGAAGAAAAGTGAAGTTAAACCAATCTATCCAGCATATGTCTTTAGAGTTACATATAATGTGTGTGGACACATACACAAGATGTAAAACATCATTGGAAACAGCACAGTTTGTTCTTGATACAAACACTTTACACTAAGGCAGTTGAAAATTTCAGAGCACATGTGTCACGCTCTCTGAGCAGAGCAATGTAACTGCTCGGCTTTTCTGTCCCTGCTGCAAGTATCCCGTCGTTTTGAAGGGACACTACCAAGGGACAGTTTTGTAGTCCCCTGACAGAGAAACACCCCGTTATGTTTTCAGTCAGGGCTCTGAACACAGAAGGGTGGCAGAAAAGAGACCCAGCAATTCCAAAGACAACAGATTTTCTTTTACCAAGGGCTGACTTGGGAGGGATGGGGGTGAAATTTAAATGTTTTAATATTAAAATGCGGCTTAAGTATTTCTCTGCTATTCTGAAAATCCAGAACCCCTTGTAAGAGCAATTGATCATGCTAAATTACATATTTACAAGAAATTTACCGTGAGTGCCAGGAGATTAGATTAACACCATTAGATGCACTACTTAAATTAAACACTTAAATGCAACAGGAGGGCCTTGTATTTGGGGAAAAAAGATCAGGAGGCAAATTGGATTCGGGCTGTCAGCATCTACTATGACTCTAGATAATCCCCTCCTGTTTCATTTCTTACCTCTCATAAAACATTGCTATATGCTTTTTAATGCTATATGCTCTTTAATGCTATATGCTCTATTCCCTTACCTTTTATGAAAACATCGCTTTTTTCTTGTCTCTTCCCCCCCCCCCCAATATAATCAATATCCACCATTACCATTGCAGCAAGGAAGCAGAAGTCTCCTAGTTCTTTGGTGCACTTGTCATCAGGCGTTCAACAGTCTGGGTACTTTTGCCAAGTAGCTTTTATTTCTGAACTGTTCTAAATTTTCTCTGTTTTGTAGGTTTTGGTAGCATTCCAAACTCATAGACCTAATGCATGTTGCTTTTGCAAGGTATGGTTAAATCTCATCCATAGGGAGTACCAAAGTTATTTTTTTCTTTAATTACCTCCTATCCCTGTTCCATGTTCTTCCCAACATTAAAGCAAAACACATACCATAAACTGGAAATTCCAGAGCATTTAAGTAAAGGCATTCATTTTCTGAATGCTCAGTCCTTACTTATTTACTAAACTTAGTATGAAACATATTTTAGGGCTTGATAGTGATCTCAGTTCATAAATAACTAAGACGCAAAAAAAAAAAAAAAAAAGTCTAAACCTGAACTATCATAATCTAAACACACGGTTGTTCTGTCAGAGTCCTGCAGACTGAGTACCTTTGCATTTAAATACGTATGTTGGACATTCCTGGACTTCAGGAGGAACTACACGGGGCAGGGAAGAGGCCAGAAGACAGATGGTCAAGGGCTGCAGCACGTGCTCTAGGAGGTGAGTCGGAGGCGACTGGAGTCACTTAGCCTTGAGAAGAGGAGGCTCCAGGGGACCTAACGGCAGCTTCCCAGTGCCTTGGAGAAGGTTACCAAGAAGACAGAGACAGACTCTTTGCTGTGGCACATTGCATGAGAAGGGAAATCACTCTAAGGATAACTGACCACTAGCACAGGTTGCCCAGAGGGGCTATGGAGCCTCTGTCTTTGGAGGTTTTCAAAGCCCAGCTAGAAAAAGCCCTGAGCAACCTTGTCTGAAATCCGGGTTAACCCTGTTTCGAGCAGGAGGTTGCACTTGACACCTCCCCAGGTTCCCTCTAACTGGAAAACCTGCATGATTTAAGACATTTAGCCCTAAGCAGCACTCAGCCCTTCAGCACATCTTCCTAGCTGAATCCAGAAATGTCACTGTAATGCAATGTTATATGCAACATCACAGGACAATAATCCTCACAAGTCCCCCAAACGCTTACAATTTCTCATTAAAATATCAATTTGATCAAAGATTAATGATGCAAAGCCCTGAAATAGCTATCAAGATAGTTTCTGAAAAATAAGAACTGTGTTTCCAACTGGTGCCTTATTTTAACAGCAAACAGAAAAGTTATGAGATCTCAAAAACTGGCACACAGTTTGCACGTATTTAGATATCAGATTTTGCATCCTATATCGTATTGATACATATAAATACTTGGGAGTGACTTCAATTCCACAGTCGTTCCACACACACTCAAATACGAGATGTAACTCCATGGGGCACTGAAAATCTATTCTGATGTACCTGCTACTTTAGCAACATTGAGTCCAGAATCAGGGGCAAAGCCTTCCTTGGTCTGCTATCTGTTCCAAAATATTTCGCAATTAACAATACAATGAAAACATTTTAAATAGTTCTGTTTCCTTGGTTATTTCACAACAGTGAACAAGAGATGGAGAAGTACCGTTGAAGGAAAACTGATTGCAAGAACTGGAAGAGACAGCAGCAGCAAAGCAGCGTGCTGGTGCCTCATAAGCAGATAGAAATGCAACCATTTTGCTTCTCAGCGGATGCAAAGGATCAGAAGTTGGTAGCCCTTTGGTTTACTCCAAGCGAAACGTAACAGTCTGTAAAGTTATGCAACTTCTGCAGTGGCAGTATTTTGCAATAGTATTTGGCAAGGCACTTAGCACTAGCAGCTTGCCAGTCGCCCTCTGAGTTTCAAACGACTGCCAAGAAATAAGATGTGATATCTCTTTGAATAAAAAGGAGCTTTCAAATAAATTTAGACACCAGTCTTACTTATCCACACCCCTCAACCAGGTGCTTTCCTGCCCTAGAACAAAGAAACACTGTAGTAGCAAAGCAAAGTTTTTCAAATATGAGGGAATGAGGAATTTCCCTCTCCTTGTCAGATGATGCTCGCAGGGCGCCTGAGAGACCCAAGTGAAAAGACCACGTGAAGATACAACCTTACTTCTTCCTTTGCTAAAGGCTAGGGAATACGAGTCTCAGCAACAGAGCCAGGTGAGGTGGATTGGATCGGTTATGACAAGAACTGAACACCTGCGTGATACAAAACTGCCAGGCTGGCACCTACCGCTACACAGACACACCGTGCGAGGGAGGGGGTCCAGGATGGAGGTTTCTGCACTGGAAATGGAGTTTTCTGGTAGGACATACTGGATGCTCTCCCCACTTCAACTCAGGGTTTAAACTCCTAAGCCAGGACTAGAAACAGCTGTCACCATCTGCTCCAGAGCTCAGAGTCCATTCTTCTCCTGGGCCGTTTTCTCCTAGAGCAACTAGCCAAGTGTTGCTCCTCTCTTGAAACACGGAGGATGTAATGGAAACTCCCACCTCTAGTAACAGTCTCATCATCAGCGACCACACGCTAGATCCCAGCCCTCCTCCCAGGGGAACACACTGCAACAGAGCCAGTGCTCCCTCATGTCAGCCTCAGGCAACCTGCTGCATCTTCCACGAGATGGGCCAAGTTAAACACAAGGCGAGAAGCACGTCCTCCCACTCACTCCAGCCTGTGCCACAGCTGCGGAGGTGGGGGAAGATGTGGGTCTGAACCCCTTGGGCAGAGGGACCAGGAGCACAGGTTTCACCTACTAGAACAGAGTCTACTCCTTAGACAAGTCCCACCACCACCAGCTCTCAGGGAAAGGCGAGTACCGGTTCCCCTTCTGATGATGTTTTAAAAAGGAAGCCCATACAACTGCATTTCGAACCAATCCTATCAGCGTCTGTGTTTACAGTGTGCGTGCCAGGTGTCCTAGCTTCTTGATCTCCTAAGGGCTTTGATGCTCAACTACAGCAGCTCTAGATAAGGCGCTTAAGAACTTTCTGCTTAAAGAAGGAGATCCAACACATTTAAGACACTTTCAGAGTCAGGCAGACACTGTGTTAGGTGGCTTGGAAGACTTGGGGAGATAAATTCTGTTTGAGAATTAGGAATGCAAGCAGAAACCTGATTAACACATTTTAAGATGTTCTCACAGTATGCTGAAGCCCAAAGTTCTACTTTGGAAAGTGTAAGTGTTTGCTTTGCAGGTTATTTTAGCATATGGATACTACTTAAACTAGAACAAAACGAATCCTTCAATATAAACACTCAAAGTGCTAACTTCAAATAAAAACAACATATTGCTTTACTACAGCTCAGTCTATATAAATACATAGATTACTTATGCCAGTTTCTAGTTCCTTGGTCTACAGAAAAAAATAATTCATAGCAGTGTAAGTCTTCAGTGACTTATGAGCATCCAAAAATGAAGTCACAAAAACAACCAATAGAGACTTTCCTTTTGCCACTCCTTAAAAATAACATTTTTCTAAATGACAAATTAGACAGCCAAAAATAAATATTCACTTACGACTACTAATATGTGTAATCTGATCTCAATTTACATGCAGAAATGCAGGGCATTTGTGTATAAAATGGCTTGTAGCCATGGGACAAAAATGCCCCAGTACTTGCATGCAAATTATAAAACTGAAACCATCTGGAAAATGATCTGGGATATAGACAGGATAACCCAGGAGAAAGCTGATGTGTGGATGTGGCTGAAGGATCACAGCTTATTAGAAGCTTATCCTGTATGGATGGGACAGAAAATAAGATTTGACATACCCTCTTATACAGTGATGATTAACATGAACCTGCAATTAGCACGCATGGCATTATAAAATGACAGGTGATTTCCATCATAAATCCGAGATCCCAGAGGAGACAAGAGTTGCTTTACATCTACTTTTATTTGCTAATACCTGTGACATTTTATTAATATATTTCATTTTTGGCTCTCGGCATACCCTATTGAAATAGCTTGTTGCTGGGTCAAGTCAGCTTTGGAGGCTTGCAGCTACTCCAGCTAGCTAGGCTGAAACAATTCTGCATATTAAAAACCAGCAATCACTATTTTAAACACATGCCATTACAGTCAAATTATCCACCTACTTGTGGATTGACTTTAAATAAGTCAAAAAAATGAACAGACTAGTAATTTTAAAGTGCCCACATCTTAAAACTTGAACTACTTGCTCCCTGCAATACGTTATTTTATAAGCAGAGTGGGCCAGGAACCGCCCAGCTAATGTCCCCTGTACATCCTTCGAGACCTCTGTTGAATGCGACTTGAACATCCGGCTTTGTCAGGCTTCTTAGAAAGCTACTCGTCCTCACAGAATGAAAACGCAGAGAGCAATAATAAAAAGCAACTCCTCCTATCAGTGGTCGATCATCAGAACGAACAACATACCCACTGAAGTACAAGTCTTGCAGTACTCTGGATGCAGCCCATGCACACAGCAGTCTGTGTAACTCTCCTTCCGCTCAGGAAATGTTTAAGCCTCTTCTAAGGTAACAACAGATACTGAATTTATTAGATTAGGGCTGTCAGCATCTATTTTGAGTGTCCAATATAAATTTAAATGGTATTTCACGTAACAGGCTGTAGCACTTACTAGAGAGAAATAGAGAGATCACTAACTGTTTTTTGCTGCCAACTAGCGTGTATTCCTGTTCTTCATACACTCCCCAAAACTAAGGGAGCGAGCCTGCCAGAATTCAGACAAAATAACCAGCTCTGCAGGAGCATGTAAGTCTCAGCAAGGGGAAGCCAAAGAACTCTGACCAATGCTCGTGAAAGAACTGAGCCAAAGACATCCTGCAAATACAAAGTCACGCAGGTGAATGTTGTGGGACACTCTTTCAAGCCCTGCTAGTTCTCCCCCCAATGCAAATCCTCCAAGTCTGCCTCAGAGTTTTACCCTCCCTGTAAAACACTGGTGCAGCCACTTTGCAACTCTTTCTGCACCGGAGAAGAAAAGATTATTTTCATTTTCTCCCTGCCTCCACCCTTCTCTCCTATTGAAGGTGTTTAAAGGGGTAAAGAGGGAATTCCAGCCCCTGCCTCTCTGGCACAGAGACCACTAGAAAGAGAGACTGCAGACCTGACCTGCGTTAGCTGCCTTTCCTCTGCCAGGCGCGAAGCAAAGTGAACCAGGGTTTCCCCACCCTAGTGGGGCACGGGGAAAAGGCTCTCCAGAAAAGGGCTCTTCCAGCTGCTCTAAACGTAAATGCCGAGCCATCCCTTACCTCTGAAATGCCTGCTTCCAGCTTAGCATCACTTGTCTATATGGAATTAAGTAGCTGAACTGCAATGGAGTTTGGTGGTGTCTGTAGTTGCAACCCTGAAATCAAACCCTCCCACACCCAGCCAGTCATGCAAAATAAAACATAAGACATAAAACTACACGTAGACACAGTAACACATAAACACATTAGGGCAAGAGTACTAGCAGGAGCGAGTGACACTGCTGGGGGAGAGCAGGAAAAAAAAAGAGATGAGAGGAGAATGTGAAATGTGGGATGACTTTGCAAGTATAATATGTAAAATTGTATCAGCTGAGAAAAAAAGCAGAAGTTTCTCCATATTTGCTTGTTTATCCATCTGCGAGCACTTTACCCCCAGTCCATAACTGGAACCCTGCAACTGGAGCCGTACGCCCACGCGGATCAGCGTTTTCCTGCGTGACCAGTTTCAGCTCCCCCCCCGGCACAAGGCTGGGGGGGCCCCACATCGAACATACTCCGCAGAAACGACTGGAAATGCAAGAAAAGCACACATACATTTTCGGGCTGCAACAAAAGGGAGGCAAAACGGCCCCGTGTCCGTGTCCCCCCCGGCCGGTGAACCTCCGTGGTTCCGGACGGACCCTCCTTTAAATGCCCGACCGCCTGCCGCCTGCAAGCGGCCGCCGGGACCGCTGGACCCCGCGTACCTGCCTCCTCCCCGCCGGCCGGGGCGGGCCGGGAGGTGTCTGTCTGTCCGTCCGTCCGTCTGTCCGTCCGAGCTGGCCTCTTCCTCCTGCCCGGCGGGGCGCCCGCTGCCTTCCCTGCCGCGTCAGCCGCGCTCCTCCTGACGGGCTCCCGCCCGCGGGGGCTCCCCCCACCCGCCGCGGGGACGGGGCGGCCGCGCAAGACCGCCGCTTCCCCCACTCCCCACCCCCCCGCAGGCGGAGCCGCTGTCGGTGTCGCGGCCGCCCGCTCTTCCCCCGCCGCCGGCCCGCGCCGACCAGCGCCTCCCCGGGCGGCGGCGAGCGGCGCTCGGCGCGGGGTCAGGCGGGGACTTGCGGCCGGCCCCGGCCCGCTCCGCCCCGGCCCCAAACGGCCTGTCCCCGGCCCGGCCCCGCCTCGCTACCGCGGAGGGGCCGGGGGCTGCCTGCAGCTGCCCCGGGGCCAGGCACGGGCAGGGCTGCGCCTACTGCCTGCAGAGCCTGCGGCTGCCGGCAGACGCTGGGGTGTGGGATTCAAGGCCGGATTACCGGGCTGCTCCGGCCTCCAGTTAAACCGGCGGATAATCCAGGGTGACGCGGTCTCCCCGACATCCAGCGCGAACCGGACAGCACACGCTACGCCTCGAGAGCAGGTTTCGGGAGGGTGACGGTGCCCTGAAGCGGTGCTGGCCGCTCGCAGAGACTATTCCCCGCCAGCTAAATCGGCGTAGCCTACATAATACCGGAGCGCTCTGTCAACTGCAAAACTGTCACGCCCTGGCACAGAAAGCGAAGATGGATTTGCGATGCCAGGGTTTCGTTCATCTGGCCAGCAAAAATGAATTAATCAGGATGGAGGAAAGAGACACTGGAGACGTTAGCTAGGGTGCAGAAGCATCCTCCCCCTTCTGTCTTCTAGGCATTATTTTGCCTTTTTTCTTCAATAGTCACTTTCAGTGCTCATTTTTCATGGCAGGATGTGGTAAAAATAGAGTTATCAGTCTGTCTCAGACAACATTTGTTGTCCCTTTTCTGGCTGCTGCTTCTGTGCTTCCTGCCCCACTTTCTTCTCCACATATTACCACAGGAAGCAGCACCGAAAAACCCACCCCACCCTTAATTTGCGCAATCCTGTTTCAACACACTTATGTGTATCAGGTTCATGGTTCCCGGTACGGCCGTCTGAGGTTCCCATGGGGCACACCTAAGAAGATGGTACCAGCTTGGAGGCTTCACAAAACAAGCAGAATTTCAGGAAGGCCTTGGAGATGGGGTGCGAGGCAAGGGAGGTTGTTCCAAGCACAGACAGGGCACAGGTGAAATTCTTGAGTGGCAAAAAAGAGGAAGGCGGGAGACTGCTGACTGCGAAAGGCAATGGGTCTTCGCATCCTGAGATGCAAGGAAGAAAACAGAGACTACAGATGTGGGCAAAAGTGAATCCTAGACAAAGAGTTCAATCTGATGGGCTGGTATAGTTAATCTGATGGGCTGGTATATCTTAAAAGAATGGTCGCTACATTGCAGCCTCCCTTCAATACAGTTTGGATAGTTCCTTCCTTCCCCGCTTCTAGTTAAGCAAAGGAGTGAGATGAAAAGGTGCAGCCACATCTTTGAGGAAAGATGGGAATAAACAGTTCTTGCCAAGATGGTACGATTTCATGCAAGCTTCTTTATTTGCTCTCTTCATTTAAGGATTTTGTTAACACATTTTTAATGGGAATGCTGGTTTAGCCCATAATTATGGCCAGTCATTTAACTGGTCATTCATTTCTGGTCTTGGTCTTTTCTTTAGCCTACCACCACTCACTGGAATGGTCACTCAAGCTGCTACAACAATTGCTGTTGTGTCGAACATTTCTCTTTCTCACTGACAGCTTCTTTAAGCTTCTGTGCTGATGGTCCAAAATACGAACTTGGAAAATTGCTGGATTATTTAGATCATTTATCATAGAAAGCTGAAGTACGTTTAAACATCATCATAACCTTCTGTTTCTCATAAGTCTTGCATACATTTAACATTATGTCCATGTGGGTGTCCTTGATCCATCTTCCGTGTGTAACTGTTTAGAATACAGTCACACAGAAAACTATTTTCAGGACAACTTCCAAAAGGCAAATCTCCAGACAGCAAGGTTATGCAGTTTTGACCCATTCAAGAGATCCACCCCTGTTACACAGCAGCAATGCTGAAAAGTGGCAAGAGGGATTCTTGCCATATTATATACTTGGGAGAAAGTGTTTGATTAACACAACTAAACCTTTCCTGTAAGGTCTAGATTTTCAGGAATGAATCTTTCAGTATTAGAACACTGTTTCCACATTGGATTAAACTGGTAGAGACAAGACTGAATAACAGATGTATCCGCATGCTCCTTTCCCCTCTCTCCCAAAGAACCTGAATGAGGAAAAAAGTCTTAGAAGGTTTTCTCCTGTATCAGGACAAAAATGGAAGAAAACCCCATTATTTTCCCCTCCCTAAAAAGGAAAGAGCCGTTCAACCCCAGAGTAGCCTATAACCTGATGTGTCATCACAACATTCGTGGATAAAGTACCTAGTTTTGTTGGTTTTCATCCCATACTGGCACCTAGATTTCTACTTTCGCAGCTCTAGCAAGGTATTCTTGCATTGTTTGTTCCTTGTCTAAAATTAAAACTTGAAAAAAGCATCCATTTTAAGTGAAACCCACCTCAGTTATCTAACAATAATATGCAACTCTTTATAGAGTTTTCCTGCCGCTTAAAAAAACCACAGAGCTAATGGGAAGAAAAACAAAAGGACAGCCATAAAGAGCAGCTTTTATCAGTTGAGGAGGCTGAACAACTGGAAGCCTCTTTCAGTCCTTTTTTTGCGTGTGTGTAAAAACACTACAAATCTTTCTTTGACATGATAGAATCCATTTCTCCTGCTTCACATGCAGTTTGACACAAACTAGGCAGCTTGAGAAAGACCTGGTCCTCCTGCAAGCGATGGGTCGGCTTGCTGACAGCCTGAGAAAAAGTTTCCAGTCTAGATCACAACCTGCAGATGCAGCCCTGGCCCCTCCATGACGTTGCTGTGGTGGTGGAGCCCCTGGGCGACTGTAAATTCACACTCTTTCCAAGTTCAGTTCTCTGCTTCTCTGCACCAGAGACTCTTCTGTTGCTATTCAGGGTATCGAGCTCCCGTACAGCCACAGCACAAGACCTAAATATCAGTGAGAATCTTAACCGCCCCCCCTTCAATATAAGCAAAGAGGCTTTAAGGGGCTTTAAGAGGCTCTTAAAAAAAACCCCACAAAACCAAACAAAGTAAAAAATTACTTGCTACTACAGTCAGCCTTTTCTTCCATCGTGATTGCTCTGTAAGAACAGCATGTTTTCCTCTTGCTCTGGTATTCCGCTGCGACGACATAAGTACACACTCAAGGTCCCTAATGCTACATCATCCATAATAGGAAGCACTAAACTTAGAAAATCTTTAAAAGGTCGGTCTCGGTCCTGCTGCTGAACAAACAAAGTTAACAGATGTGCCTCATTTGTTCTGTCACCTGTTTGCTCCATCATTTGTTGTCTTTTCTTACACATACCCTTGCAGACAGATTTGTTTAACCACACACAGGTCAATGTCTGAATAGCTCACCTAGAAGCACCAGCAACGCAGAAAGAGAAAATGGGGAAAAAACAGATGATGACAACATACTGCTTTTAAAGCGTAACAAAACTCCTATCAACATCAGCAGTCTGGTGCACAAACTGAGGTCAGAGTAAACCCTTTGTGCGGTAACTGAGTAGTTGCGGAGATGATGTATTCTCCACCTTACCGTGAGAGACCAAACAAAGCGAGGGAACATCTTTTACGAGGTCACCATTACTTCTGCCTTCTTGCTATACCTTCTTTCATTGTCTTTGTTGCTTTATCTATTTGCATGTCTCTACCTTTCTTCCCTTTCCACTTCTTTCCCCATAGCAACTCTGCCTCCATACATCCTACTTCTGCCTCCTCCCACAGCAAGGAGCTGTGAAATAGTGCGGGCTGAACTTTAGAATGGAAAATTGCAGACAAATGGTGGTTAGCTGATGTAGACTGGTAGCGAGCTTTCTAGCACGATAGGCTATGAGCCAAAGGAGGGAGAAAAGAAACAGACTAAGGACAAGTGGAATAAGAGAAGTTAACAAAGTTTTAAAGTAGAGAGCAGGAAGTTATATAAGGTGATCTTTCACCTAGGACTGTCTGTTCAGCAGACCTGACAGTACACGCTCAGGCTAGTTAGATCCCCCACAACTACGTACTAGCAAGGAAATAAATCAATCATTATGTATCATGAGAAAGGTTTGTTGTGACACAGCATTCATCTGCCACTGAATCCATGCTCATGAAGATGTTCCTGTCTTCAGGCACACAAATTCCCATTTTTTCAGAGTTAGTTCCTGAAGGAATGATAAAGTTTGTGTTCAGAGGGCTAGCTAACTATTCATATTTCTAATGAACATAGAGCTTTACAAGGTATAGGTATTGAATTGAATTTACTTTCCTCCAGTAAGGTAGTATAACACTTTTGTGTTTTATTGCACATTTGAAACATGGACTACAGCAATTAAGATGAAAGTTCAACACAAATGTTAAATAAAAAGAAACTTAAGTGCTTTATTGAACTCCTGGAACTTGGTTGCCAAATCCCATCTGGGGATCCCATTGTGCCTCCAAGGAAAAATCTTCTCCAAAGCACTGCCATTAGGCTTTCATATCAACACCCAAAACAGAACAGGTAGAGTGGAGGTCACCCTTCTCATAGCCACCATTTTAAGCTGGTCTCACTTGGTTATGTTTCCTATGCTGTTGGATGCTTTGAGTTTGGTACTTTATTTTGTACTCGTCAGTGTCATGAGTAAATGTAGATCAGATTTTGCAGAATTGGAGTTCACCATAGGTAGATATTCAGGTGAGGTGCCCACCTCCAGAGTGTAAAAGGAAATGTGTTTCCAAGTCTTAGTTGTTATTAATTAATGGTCATTAGCAGTCTAATCCTGAGACAAGATGAATACCAGTGAATTGAGTAGGAAGAAGATATTGCCAAGTTTGTGGGTGATATTTCAGGACACGTAAGCACTGTTACTTAGCCTTTAACTAGGAGCAGCTTTCAACTCAGCAAGTACAGTTCTTTTCCTGAAATGGTGAGAGGTAAGCAATTAAGCATGGGATCCTTTGTCTAGGTAGCTAATAAACACACTTCATTTTCTCTCTCCTTCTAAAAAGTAAATTTTTTATTCTTTTTTCATATCTTCTTACTCAACTGCTGTGGCATATTATGCTGTTACACATTTAAGTGTGTTCTCTGTAAAGTTCAAGGTTAATTAGACCAGAAGATTCACTGCCCTTCAGTTTGTGTTACTGGATACACTGTAAGGTTCATCCATTCACACTACAAGCCTGTTTCATTTTTGCATACAAAGCAGAGCCCATTTTTTGCATTCAGGATCCCTGCTGCTATGAACTATTCGTCATATGAAACACCAGTCACATTTGCTACAGCATCTAACAGTCAACCTCTGCAAGCAGAATTAACTAAAATAATGGAAGACACTATATTCTTTAAATCTGTAATAAACTTCTTTAAAAATAATAAAACTATTTATCTCTAATATATCAAATAACAATTCTCAAAAATCCAGCCAAGAATTAGAAGCTATTTCTCTACAAAAAGATGCAAGAAAATAAGGCAGTGTGGCACATATTACAAGGGTGCTACATAATTATTATATCTAAATATCTCCAAATGGAAAACCAAAGGATATGGCAAAGAAAACATGAGAGGACGTATAGTCATCTTACTCACTGCAACATGTAATAATTAAGAAGATGATAAGTTAGAGGCCCTAAGTAAAACCCCAAGTCTACTTTTGCTTCTTAAGATAGTTTTATAAAAGAGAATTAGGATTAAATCTTAGTGGTATAAGAAAAAAATACATCATGTGAAATAACAATGAATGTCTCCAAGAAGTTAAAATTGAATTAACTTACCAAAGTTTCAGCATAAGAAAACATCCCACTTAGATGTATTTAATGAAGTGGTTCTTTTGTTTCTTTTCTCTTTTCATTTTCATTCCAGCTGTGGGTGCCGTTTTGGGGAACAAGAAAGTCCCTACCTCAGATGTTTCCCATGAGTTCTCAGGAAGTACCAAAGATGAGGCAACAGCTTTCCCAGAAACAAAATCTCAAAACCTACCACAAATTCATGGAGATGTTCTTATTTGTCTTAATATAGGCATTGGGGTGTAAAGTCTTTAAAAGAATAGAATAAGCCTTTTGAGTGGGCAAGAGTAGAAGGCTGTAAGGAACCTAAGTTACCCATTTCCAAGTGAAGTGGAGAGGTTAAAGTTTATATATGTAAAGTCTTTTTTATATATGTGTAAATTGGAAGTTTTGTTGCTTAATGCTCCCTTTTCATTAACACAGGCACTCTTTTCAGCCCTGCTGATAGTGAGAGTACAACTTAAAAATGAAAGTAAAATTTTTGTTTTCCTTCAGTTTTGTTGTTCTGCTTTCTGATTTTACTGTATTCTGTTCTATGAATCATAAAATCATAGAATGGTTTGGGTTGGAAGGGACCTCAAAGATCATGTAGTTCCAAACCCCCTGCCATGGGCAGGGACACCCTCCACTAGACCAGGTTGCCCAAAGCCCCATCCAACCTGGCCTTGAACACTTCCAGGGATGGGGCATCCACAACCTCTCTGGGCAACCTGTTCCTGTGCCTCACCACCCTCACAGTAAAGAATTTCTTTCTAACATCTAATCTAAATCGACCCTCTTTTAGTTTAAAGCCATTACCTCTTGTCCTGTCACTACACTCCCTCATAAACAGTCCCTCACCATCTTTCCTGTAGGCCCCCTTCAGGTACTGGAAGGCCTCAATTAGGTCTCCCCAGAGCCTTCCCTTCTCCAGGCTGAACAATCCCAACTCTCTCAGCCTGTCCTCATAGGAGAGGTGCTCCATCCCTCCAGTCAGCTTCGTGGCCCTCCTCTGGACTCACTCCAACAGCTCCATGTCTCTCTTGTACTGGGGCCCCCAGAACTGGACTCAGTACTCCAGGTGGGGGTCTCACAAGAGCGGAGCAGAGGGGCAGGATCACCTCCCTTGACCTGCTGGTCACACCTCTTTTGATGCAGCCCAGGACACGGTTGCCTTTCTAGGCTGCAAGTGCACACTGCCAGCTCATGTTGAGCTTCTCATCAATCAATACCCCCAAGTCCTTCTCCTCAGGGCTGCTTTCAATCCGTTCCTCGCCCAGCCTATAGTCGTGCTTGGGATTGCGCTGACCCACGTGCAGGACCTTGCACTTGGCCTTGTTGAACTTCATGTGGTTCGCACAGGCCCACCTCTCCAGCCTGTCAAGGTCCCTCTGGATGGCATCCCTTCCCTCCAGTGCGTCGACCACACCACACAGCTTGGTGTCATCGGCAAACTTGCTGAGGGTGCGCTCAATCCCACTGTCCATGTCACCAACAAAGATGTTAAACAGTGCCGGTCCCAGTACCGACCCCTGAGGAGCGCCACTCATCACCGTTCTCCACTTGGACATTGAGCCGTTTACCACAATTCTTTGAGTGCAACCATCCAGCCAATTCCTTATCCACCCAAGTGGTCCATCCATCGAATCCATGTCTCTCCAATTTAGAGACAAGGATGTCGTGCAGGACAGTGTCAAATGCCTTGCACAAGTCCAGGTAGATGACGTCAGCTGCCCTTCCCTTATCCACCGACGCTGTAACCCCATCATAGAAGGCCACCAAGTTTGTCAGGCACAATTTGCCCTTAGTGAAGCCGTGTTGGCTGTCACCAATCACCTCCTTATTTTCCATGTGCCTGAGCATAGTCTCCAGGAGGGTCTGCTCCATGATCTTGCCAGGCACGGAGGTGAGACTGACTGGCCTTTAGTTCCCTGGGTCTTCCTTTTTACCCTTCTTAAAAATGGGGGTTATGTTCCCCCTCTTCCAGTTGGCAGGAACTTCGCCAGACTGCCAGGACTTCTCAGATATGATGGAGACTGGCCCGGCCACTTCATCCGCCAGTTCCCTCAAGACCCGTGGGTGCAACTCATCAGGTCCCATGGACTTGTGCACCTTCAGGTTCCTTAGATGTTCTCGAACCTGATCTTCTCCTACAGTGGGTGATTCTGCATCCTCCCAGTCCCTGCCTTCTGTGACCTGGGCAGTGTGGCTCAAGCATTTGCCAGTGAAGACTGAGGCAAAGAAGTCGTTGAGTACCTCAGCCTTCTCCATATCCTGGGTAACCAGGTCACCCATTTCATTCCGGAACTTTTTTCATTAATGAACTTTTCTGTAATGCAATACAGATGAAACCACATTAAGGAAACTGATGAAATCTCTTCTGTAGGGTAAACTGGGAAAGACCTGAAGTCACTCTTCTTTTCTTTTCTTTTTTTTTTTTTTTAATAAACTTACACACAGAAATAAGCATAGTGAAATAAAATGGGTGTACAACAAACTGGGCAAGTGAAGGAGAGATACCCGTATTACTAAGCCCTGGGGTCTGTAACGTGCTGTAAATCCATTCTAAAAGCATCTATTTTGTAACCAACTCCAGCAGGAAGAATAGAGCAAGTGTCCCAGATGTGCTAACCAACTGGTATGTGGATCTGCTCTCAGTAGAGCATGTTTCAAACACTGGCAGTGATCTGCATCTTCTTTGCTGGTGGGAGCTGCTGGAAGTTTATGAGAAATCCTTTTGCACGCATGCTAGGAGATAGCTGCTCACAAGAGGTCTATTTGGGAAGTGTCTGGAGTCCTACGAAGTGACTGAGTCACAATATTTAAAGTAGGGATCTGATAAAACTAAACCAATGTTAAACCAGTGAGAAAAATGCCATGTTCTCCGCTTCAGGATATTTTCAGATCCTATCTGTTTCTAAAGAGTTATTTGGGGAAACTATCCACTGTCTCTCCAATGCCTTGACTTGAAAGGCAAAATTTTGGGTGTGGTCACATATCCTCTAGTTTCTTCTCCATCTTATTCAGACAACTATAGTAAAAATACCTGCCTGAGGCTTTCTTCCAGGGGTCTGGTATTGTGCAGCAAGGCAGACAGATTGCTGGGACTCCCCTTCTGCGGAGCTGGGGCTTCCCTCCCTGCCAGAGGCTGCTTATGTTGTCTCCCCGTACCGAGGTCCCATGTGCATCTCTTTTGTCCTCCACTACCCCATCAACTCACTGAATCACTTTAGTCCCCCAATACTTTAATTCATTTTTCCTTTGTGGAAGGAAATTTGTCAGAGAGACAGTGAAGTGCTTTGGAAGAGCTGAGTTGGGAATAACGCTCCTGGGAGGAGTAACAGCTTCAGTGAAATATTCTTTGATCTGTAGGTTATTATAAAACAAGCTGAGATGCTCAGCTCTGCTAACCCACATACAAGAAGGTAAGCTCTCAGGCTCTTTTTCTCAAATTCTCTTTTTGCTTTTTTCTAGTTTTCAACACAGTCAGCATGGTTTTGTTTGTCTTCGTCAGGAACATTCCCCCAAATTTCACAGTTCACCTTGAGCGCTGGGCTGGCTGCTCCTGGTGTAAACAGGAGGTGAACAAAACTTAACTATCAGAGGACTGGATTTATCAGTCATAGACACAAATAGAAAGACAGGAAAGGGTTGGGAGTAGAGCAGATTATTTATCATAAAGCAATATAATCTCCAACATATTTTTTTCTCATATCCTCTGATTTTGTATCCTCTTTCTTTACTGAGATCTTGACTCCTACTTCCAGTCTGTGTGTGATACCAGCCTCAGTTACTTAGCTCTTGCATGCTTACACAAGGACATCCATTCTTTCTCTCACATTGTTTTTTTTTTTCTAGAACATGATTATTTTTTGTTCATCTAGCTTGGATTTATCCCTGTTGGTTCGCATGCTTCTTGAAATGACGTACCAACACACACTGCGCTTGCTGCAAGTTGCCATGTCGATCCTTTTGTCTTACCTGTGACGCTCATGCTCTGAATCCTTCAGAAGGCTTTGCTTTTTCATAACAATATGACACGGCTGACTCACCATCAGTTTGTGATTCACTGTATGCCCTGATCCTTCCTGAAGAATGTTTCCAATCAATTTACTCCCTTATCTTGTGATTATAAGTGGGTATAAAGTATTATATATGCTGATTTCTAACCCTATTTATTTCACCAGCTTGTCACGATCATTTTGAACTATAAATTTCTCCCTCACAATGCTTGCAACTCTTTCCAGCTTAGTGTTTCCCACAAGTTTAATAAGTATAATCTTGCATGTAATTAATGAACAGACTGAGGACAGATGCCTGCGTAACCTCATTTTGATATGCTTTTACAGTTTGGTAGTGACCAGCTGCTCTGCATATGCCATGGTTACATAAGTATGCTATAATCATGGCTTTTCTATCTAGCACAGCAGTATCCGATCGGCGCATTTTCTGCTAGCTGGATTGTAAAGTGTAATGTGAGAGGATACCAAAACTCATGAATGCCGAGACAAGACAGCTATCGCTTCTTCTCATGTATGTGGCCTGCTCTCGCTGAGAGAAAATATGTTACGTATTGGGCTGGCATTGTCAGCCATTCCTCATAGTAATAATGCATTTGCAGAATGTCTCCTTATATCCCCTTAATTGTGTCCTACTTTCTGCTTTGGCATTGTTGAAGTTTTTTTACCATATTGCTTTCTGTTTGGTAATTTTATTTAGTTTTTTATTTTTGTATGGTTCTTTTTGAGTTTTTGGGTCAATGTCATTGTTTAACCAAGTTGATTTTTTTGCACTTTACTATTCCTTGGATCGGGATAGTTTGGGCACATGTAATCTCTGATTTTTTCAGAAATATTTTTTATTTTTACTTTCTTCCCATGAAATCTCATCTAGCAATGTGGAGAGTTTCAAAGATGTTTTATTGAAGTCCACTGTCTTTCTTTATCTCTTTTGTCATTTCATGAACAGGTGTGCAACTTGTTTGCTACTTTTGTTCACTCAGCTAGATTTGCTGAAATTCAAATCTAGAAAGCCTGCCCTATAGGATGTCTTACATCTTCTATATCAACAGAATCTCTCTCAAACTCTGCCTGTTAGCCAGCTTTCTCCCACTGTACCCATTTACCAGCAGATATCTGTTGAGTAGTGAACTTGGTGGTAATGAAGGACCTTAGTATGATGTAGACCTGTTGGAGCAAGTCCAGAGGAGGGCCACGAAGATGATCGGAGGGATGGAGCACCTCTCCTATGAAGACAGGCTGAGAAAGTTGGGGTTGTTCAGCCTGCAGAAGAGAAGGCTCAGGAGACACCTTATAGCAGCCTTCCAGTACGTAAAGGGGCCCACAGGAAAGACGGAGAGGGACCTTCTACAAGGTCATGTAGTGACAGGACAAGGGGTAATGGCTTTAAACTAAAAGAGGGTAGATTTAGATTAGATATTAGGAAGAAATTCTTCCCTATGAGGGTGGTGAGACACAGGAACAGATTGCCCAGAGAAGCTGTGGATGCCCCATCCCTGGAAGTGTTCAAGGCCAGGTTGGATGAGGCTTTGGGCAACCTGGTCTAGTGGAGGGTGTCTCTGCCCATGGCAGGGGGTTTGGAACTAGATGATCTTTGAGGTCCCTTCCAACCCAAACTGTTCTATGATTCTATGATTTTATTTGAAACCCTCCCCTTAAAATTATATCCCCTGAATCTTTCTTATGCAGTGCTCTATAGAGTAGTCATACCATAGTGGGATCTTTCCTCTGCTTCCTCTTCACCCTCATTTTGTTGCGGTTATTTGAGCAGGTCTCCTGACATGTTCTGGACCTCAGAACAGGGACTCATGTTCTTAATGTGTAAATCATGGTTTCTCATCATTTTTCAGCACGCTATGTTCTTCTTCATCAATATCTGTCTCGTGAACTACCCCTTGCTAATGAAACCTTAGTGCGTAAGCGAAGCCTGTCCTGCTTATTTGCTCAGTAGTGTACAATCACCTAGGATGTTCAGCAATTGGACCCGCTATTTTTCTTTATTATTTCATTAGTCAAATAAAAGGCAATAGAGTGACAAAGTAGTTGTGCCCTATAGCACTAACATATCGTCCGTGTAGCGTGGCAGTTCCTGGGATCAGTGGGGAGGTTCACTTGGTTAGCTTCTGCTGACACCTACTGCCTGAGCTGAATGCAGCAAAGTAACACAGGAGAAGGCTTTGACACTGTCCCACGATTCATGGTATGTAGCTTTGGATCCAGGCTACCAGTATTGTACTTAAAAAGATAAATACCATCCATAGTTTTATGGAAATAAGAGTAATACAGATCAGAAATGGCACAGTTCCCAGGAGCAATTTGGGGGGTTTTGTTGCTGTGTTTTCTTGTAAAATTAATGAAGGACAAGAGTTAATTCAGAGTCACTTTATGCATTTTCCATGATAGAAGCTAATGAGTTAATGGCTAGAAGTAATTACTTCTCAAAGGCAAAAAAGATGTAACTTTTTTTTTTAAATAGATGATACATCTTTATCGTTTTACATCAGATTCAAGAAAAAGCTTCTCCTCAAAGCAATTCCTGCCCAGTAGTAGGGACTTGTTTCTTTGTTTTTGCAAACCTCCTTTTCACTTATTTCAATACCTAGAAATCACATCCAGGACAAGGAAGTGTGGTAGAAGATCCCACTTACTGGAAGGTTGTTAGGTTTAGTGAACTGCAATGAATTCATTATTAATTCATACAAGAGCTGTCGTTTAAACTTTTGGAGGTGCATAAAGGACTAAGAACCTTCTGAGTTATCAGAAAACTAGAAACTGTTATAACATCTGCCTACTGTTGGTAAGGGTGTTTGTGCATTTTGGAAGATGGGACATTATGCTGAGTTGCTAAAGGACAGGACAACAAACCAGTTTGAAGGGTTCATCTAGTTTATATTTGAACTGTAATAACATCTAGGTTAAAACCCTCAGGAGAAAATCTAAGGAGAGTGGATTTGTTTGCTTTTCTTTTTTTCAGCCTGTTGACCCACTCCCACCATTTCATATTTGTGTACCAGGTTCTCTCCTGTGTCTTCAGCTCTGAAAAATACAGGCTTTCAGCCTGTCAAATACTTCCAAATTTAAGCATAATCACAAGCCAGGCATCACTGCTCTGTGTTCTTTGTAAGCATTCATTGTCTTTGCCACCCATTTACATCCTTGATTTGGGGATTCTTCTGTACTGGAAATGGCTGTTCATTCTTCTCTACTAAACTGGGTATTTGCAGAGAGAATTTCACTGAGGACCAGACAGTAAATCGGGACACTTAAATACACATGAATGTCATATAGATTTAAGTAAACCTTTAACAGCTGTTGAGATCAATGCCTGTGCATACGCTGTGAACATACAAATCAATACGGCAGTGAGTGCGTTAGTTGCTCAACCTATTTTATTTTGAGGCATTTGTCTTTTAGTGTAATGGGATTGTACCATTCCTTCAATTTGTATTTGACAGAGCACTATGGAAAGCAGATAAATATTCACAGTAATTGCCATTGAGACTTCCATGTAATCAGATTACAGATCTAAGCTAATAACACTTACATTCCCCTCTTTTTTAATGGTCTACTGCGTAAAGATTGATTTTCTATTGACAGTTGCTGGTCACTGACAGTCCTGATGAATCCATTCTCTTTGCCAATTGTGTTGGCATCAACTCTCAAAGAGATAATCAGAATAAAAAAATGCGGGGCCTTAATTTTGCAGAGGAGTTTGCCTGTGAAATCAATTTAATTTGCTTGCAAGATAGGGCCTCAGAACCAGATTTTGAGCCAAGAAATAAAAGGAAAGCATAGGTAAAAAACCCCAAAACAGTGTACTCATTGAGCAGCTTGTCTTGGATGTTGAGATTGTCCCTGCACAGGAGTCAGCTGTAGAGCTGTTCTTACCGGACAAGGCTGTACCTGAACAAACATTGGGAACATTGGCTTCACAGCAGCAAAGCCTTTAAGGACATTATTTGGATAGTTGTAATTAGTATTAGAACCTCTGCCCAGTACTTACCTTTTCATGTTGTTTTCCTAACATGCTTATGTTTTGCTAACACACATACCACATTTTGAGCAGCCCAAATTTGGTCTCACCTGTAGGAATGACAGCGATGTTAACAAAGTGTGTCTATAAGTGGTGCGAAATGCAGAACCTGCTGCAACAGCAGCAGCTCAAGCTCTGACTCTGTGAAAGCACTGAAGGAAAACAGTTTTTCATTTCGGAGATCACTGGAAGGCATTAGAAGAGGGATATAGAAGTTATTCAGTTGGATGTATCCAGGACAAGAGTTACCAGTCCAGGTCCTTAGAATAAGCCAGATGCTGTTTTCTAACCACTGCTGACTAACTATTAATTAACCCACAGGTTTATGAGAGCCAAACTGAAGTATCTCAGTGGTGATTCCTGTCCTTCCAGAACACTGTGCTGGGCTGCATGCTGGCTCTGAGGACAAGGATGCGAGGAGGCCTGTGACCAACACCCCTCCGGCATACCGCAGTAAGTGTGCTGGTTAGTGCCCAGGCTTTTAATAACGCCTGCTCAAGGGCAGGGCAACAAAATATAGGCAGTTCAGTGGCAGTTTGGAAATGAGTGCAGAATTGGTTTAACAAGAGCGATAAACACGAGAGTCCATGCTGCACGGAACTCGAAGCTGCTCTGTGCGGTGAAGCACATATTGTTGTTGACTCCTTGTAGATAGCTGGTACTACTAATAGTACTTATGATATCATAAGTGTTTTTTAGACACTAGGATGTCATATCCAAGTAGAAAAAGTTGCATTCATTGTGGGTTGTGATGATATTGCCATCTTCCCCCTAGCTCACACTTGTGTTTTCTCTCTCCTTTCTCGAGTGTAAGGCTGAAATGTCAAGTGCTTTTAGGGCCAGGTCAGGCAAAACTGCTCGTCTTGCAGGTTAGGCAGGATCAGCTCTGCCAGGGATTCAATGAAGATAGCACCAGACTTTTAGCTGTCCTTTCTCCACAATGCATGGTATGGAGAGCACGCTGAGTTGTAGCTGAAGGCTGATAATAATTTTCACTTCTTGACAAAACAGAGCATCTGCTAGTTTATCATGATCTGGTCTTTGGCATGGTGCACAAGCCTTTTGTTTCTGTTTAGCTGGAAACTTCTGTCGTTTCTCTTCCAAAGAAACAAGTGACTCGGAGAAATAATTGCTTTCACCTGGGAATGACCCATTTCCTGAGGGTGAACAACAAAGAAGAGAGGGAATAGCAAAGGCTGAAGATCAAATTTAAAATTTCAGATCTTGCATCCTGGGCCTGAAATAAAAGCCTGGTACTTTGCCTGGCAGTGCTCGGTTCTCTTCAACAAAGTAGCTTGGGTTCAGGTATATCCTGCTGCTAACAATTAATCACTCTTCTGACCCATTATAAATAGATTTAACTTTGTCATCAGCCTGATCTTCAAGTATGCGGTAGATTTGAAAGTAATCCCACTTTCCTGACTGCGCTGCTGCTGTTCGCATTGCCTGTGAAAATAGCGTGGTTATTGCCATGATCTCTGGCAGGACTCATCCCTGTATTTCTGCAGGGTATCTGCTAATGAGGAGACATCATATTTCTTGAATTTTCCTTTAAGGCTGCTTAAAGGTTCAGTGACTTGCATGACCCGTATTCAGTGATACAACACAGCATTTCCTTATCCTGTTTGCCAGGTACAGTGTATAAAGCTTGTAAATAAATGTGCATTTAATTTGCATAAATTATTAGCTTGCCAGAGAATCGTGATTTTTATCAAAGATTCTGGAATGAAACTTTGTTGTTGCAGAAATTGCTTGGGCAATCAGTCATGATGATAAGTCTGCATATAGCTGGAATACTTACAAATTCATCAAAATACTTACATTCATCAAAACTGTTCATGTTAATTAGGGTCAAGTCACCATAAAAGATAGGTTCCACTATTGAATATCATTTATCAGTGAAATTAATATAGGGAATAGGAAGGAGAAATGCTTTTGAATTTACAGTCATAGTTTATCAAGTACTTTCATAAAAACATCTGTCTAGAAGTAAACAAAACATCAAAATTTCCATCGGCTTTGACAGTAAAAGCTAATTATTTCACCATGGTGCTACCTATTATTTGCTACAAAGTACTATTAAACAATGACAGAAGTGTCCATTTCCCACATGCGAAGAAATGGATCGCTCCAGGGGCCAGAGATGTTACAAAAAAATCCTTTGACATTCCTTCAAAACGCAGGCCGGGTTAGCACAGGATTGTCACCATCCGATGTCCTGAATGGTGCCCATTCTCAATAGCTGCCACACAGTTTCACAGAGGACAGAGGCTTCCCTATTTGCATTTTTACTGTGTCCCCACTACTTATGAAGGGAAGACTAAGGAATGAATGGGCATAGACTGCTGATGTATCCCCAAGTACAAGGCACATTGGCAGGATTATGGAGCTGGTGATGCTGCTACCTTACTGTCATACACATAAAAAAGAATTAGTGGCAGGCAAGAATGAAAATCTGTCTTATAATTTTCACCTTTTTCCTCTTCAAACCTGTCCCAGATTTGAAAAGATCAGATAAAAGATTATGCTGTGGAATACCTACGTTTACACACACACATATATTTCCTATGCTTGACAAATTACTGTAACCGAGTGGGAATGAGCATGCACAGCTCTGCTGCTGTCACTGGAAGGACTCAGTCTGTCACAGGGCCAGGCCTGGAGCCATTTTTTTCCTTAAGCCAGCGATAAAGCACACAAACACAATTTTTCTGTATGTATTAATCACCTGAATCTTTATAATTGAAATGTCAGCTGCATAAATTACTTTTCATGGATTAATGAAAACGAAACATGCTTCTTCTATTGGGAAGTACAAGCACAATATGTTCTCGAGAATTTTTATTCTAATTCTGAATCATTTGGGTGATGATAGAATAGGTAAGGCCTCAGGCTGTAAACACCAGGTGTTTGTTTGATGGAACCGGGATGATGGATGAGGGAGGAAGCGGTCATTTTTGCCCTTGTATTTGTAGGATTGGGTCACTGTGGTACTTGGCAATACCCAGTGAGGTGCTACCTTGTCCTCCAGAAGTTCAGCTTCCATTTTCCTGTATTAAAGGATAAATCTCTACCTAGAATGGCTTCTAGAGAACGTAAAAGAACCCCGCGTACTGACAGTAACCCTCCTTGAGCTCTCTGCATGAATATGCTGCCAGCCTACTGTAATTAGGTTGGAAGTTGTGAACGTTATTCCCTTTCATTTTTGTGAAGTATCATTTCAGATGGCCACTGGAGATAATGTAAGCGCCAGCTTCATTCCCTCATTATCTCCTTACGTAGCACCAGCAGGAGGGATCACTTCTGTTAACAACTTGCTCTCATGTCTTCTCTTGTCTTCTTTCGGTGCTATCAGCAGCCAGCAGCTGGGGAACGCCTCCCTTTAGATAGCTTACCTCCTGGAGAAGCAGCCTGGCGTGGCTGCTCGGGAAACGAAACCTCATGAGGATATATCGAGCTCCGGAGAGTCCGGGGAGTTCAAAGGGCAAGCACAGCCACACTGCCAACGCCAGCTCCATGTCGGCCAGGCGGTGACTCACGCAGGCATACGTTTGGGGCCAGAGCCCCCGTGCCCATGTCTGCAGGGAATTCCTGCCTGGGAGGACGCGCTGCTTTGCCCTCGCCGCGCTGTTTGAAAACCCCCGTGCCCAGGAAGCCCTCGGGGCTCACCCTCAGGCGCTCAGACCCTCCCTGGGCAGCAGCAGTGAGGCGCAGGCTGGGGCCCGGCCGCCGTGCCCCTTTCTGTCAGACCCTTGTCGGCTACAACCTGTTGGAGCTCGGCCAGGCAGCGCTGTGAGGAGATGTGGGCCAAAGCCGAGGGACAAGGCCCGGTAGCGGCACCGAGCGCCTCGGCTTCAGCCGGCGCGAGCAGCCTCCTTCCCCGGGTGCCCGCCTGGTGACAGGGGAGGGAGCCTTGCTTCAGTGTTCGTGCTGGGGGGGTGAGCGGGGGGGGACGGGACGGGGACAGACACAACACACAGAAGAGAAATATATATGTGGGGTGTCACCTTAAACACAGCAGCCGGCCTTTCCCCCACACCCTCCAACAGGAAGCGCAACAAGCGCTTCCAAAGCGCCCTAAGTGTGTCCCTCTCGGCTCCCCTCTTCCGCGGCCCACCCAGGAGAAGACTACACTTCCCGGAAACCCTGCGGGTCGGTGCAGCCGGCCTGGCTCGCCCCGCCCCGGCCCTCCCTCTGCCGCTTGGCATCACTGTCACTGTAGTCTTCGCGCGCTCCCCGCTCCCTTCCCCGCACCAGGCCTTCCCGGCAGAGAAGACTACCGTTCCCGAGCGCCCCTGCGGCGCCGCGCCTGCGTCGTTAGCGTGGAAGTGCGAGAGGCCTTTGCGTTGTGGGCAACGGCTAAGGCAGCGAGGAGGCTGTAAGCGGCGGCGCCGGCGCCGGCTTCCGTGTTTGCCGGGGGTGGGAGGGGGCAGGCGGAGGTGGGGGTGAGGGTGAGGAGCGGCGGCGGCGGCGGCGGCAGGGCGCTCGGTGGATGGGCGGTTGGCGGACGGCACCGGTAGCGGCATTTGTCAGGCGCCGGTCGTTAGCCGGGGCGCAGGGGATGAGCCTGTGAGGGCGGAGGAGCGCGGGTGGGGGTGAAGCCCAGCCAGAGCAGAGCGATGTCCCAGCCTCAGCAGCAGCAACAGCCGCCGCCGCCGCCACCGCCGTCTCCTCAGCAGCAGCCGCAGCCGCCGCCTCCGGCCGCTTCCACGAAACGGGACCGGCGCATCTTCTCGGGCACCTGCCCCGATCCCAAATGCCAGGCTCGGCTCTTCTTCCCGGCCCACGGGCCGCAGAGCAGCGGCAGCATCGAGTGCACGGACTGCGGGCAGCGCCACGACCAGCGGCAGCTGCTGGCCGTGGAGGAGGTGACGGACCCCGACCTGGTGCTGCACAACCTGCTGCGAAACGCACTGCTGGGTGTCAGCGGTACTGGCCCGCCCCGCAGGAACACCGAGCTCGTAAAAGTCATGGGCCTCTCCAATTACCACTGCAAGCTCCTGGCCCCCATCCTGGCCCGCTATGGTATGGATAAGCAAACTGGCAAAGCCAAGCTCCTCACGGAAATGAACCAGGGAGACATCTTTGACTGCTCCCTCTTGGGTGACCGCGCCTTCCTCATTGAGCCGGAGCACGTTGAAACCATCGGTTACGGAAAGGACCGCTCTGGCAGCCTCATCTACCTGCATGACACCCTGGAAGACATCAAGAAAGCCAACAACAGCCAGGAGTGCCTCATTCCTGTCCACGTGGATGGAGATGGCCACTGCCTCGTCCATGCGGTCTCGCGGGCGCTTGTTGGCAGGGAACTGTTCTGGCATGCTCTGCGAGAGAATCTAAAGAAGCATTTTGAGGAGAATCTGAGTCACTACAAGGCACTTTTCCATGACTTTATTGATGCAGCTGAGTGGGAGGACATTATCAACGAATGTGACCCTTTGTTTGTTCCTCCCGAAGGTGTACCAATGGGCCTTAGGAATATTCACATCTTTGGTCTAGCCAACGTGCTTCACCGACCTATCATCCTGTTAGACTCATTAAGTGGAATGCGAAGCTCTGGCGATTATTCGGCGACTTTCCTCCCTGGTCTGGTACCCCTAGAAAAATGCATGGGAAAAGATGGCATGTTGAACAAGCCGATCTGCATTGCATGGAGTAGCTCAGGACGTAACCATTATATTCCTCTAGTTGGAATAAAAGGTGCTGCTTTACCTAAACTGCCGAGGAAGCTACTTCCTAAAGCTTGGGGAGTTCCTCAAGACCTCATCAAAAAGTACATCAAGTTAGAGGCGGATGGTGGTTGTGTTATTGGAGGAGACAGAAGTTTGCAAGATAAGTACTTGATGAGGCTTGTTGCTGCAATGGAGGAGGTTTTCATGAGTAAACACGGTATCCATCCCAGTCTTGTAGCTGATGTACATCAGTATTTCTACAGAAGGACTGGTGTAATTGGAGTCCAGCCTGAAGAAGTCACTGCAGCTGCCAAAAAAGCAGTGATGGACAACCGCCTTCACAGGTGCCTCATCTGTGGGGCCCTTTCAGAGCATCATGTTCCTCCAAAGTGGCTGAGCCCTGGGGGAAAACTCTATAACCTGGCAAAAAGTACCCATGGCCAGCTAAGGCCTGACAAAAATTACAGTTTTCCCCTGAACAGTTTGGTGTGTTCTTACAACCCCGCAAAGGACGTGCTGGTACCAGACTATAGCCTGAGTAGTTTGACTGCTTGTAACTGGTGTCATGGTAACTTAGTGCGTCGCGTCAGAGAAGACGGATCTGTTTTGTATTTGGATGGAGACAGAACTAATACTAGGTCTACAGGTGGCAAATGTGGCTGTGGATTCAAGCACTACTGGGAAGGTAAAGAATATGATAATCTCCCTGAAGCTTTTCCTATTACTCTGGAGTGGGGTGGAAGAGTGGTGAGAGAGACAGTCTACTGGTTCCAGTATGAAAGTGACTCGTCTCTGAACAGCAATGTGTATGATGTTGCCATGAAACTTGTTACCAAGCACTTCCCCGGTGAGTTTGGCAGTGAGATTCTTGTTCAGAAAGTTGTCAACACAATATTGCATCAAACTGCCATAAAGAACCCTGATGATTATACCCCTGTAAATATTGATGGTGCTCATGCCCAAAGAGCTAATGATGTGCAGCAAGGACAAGAGTTAGAGTCGCAGCTTCCAACCAAAATTATTTTGACTGGACAGAAGACAAAAACTTTGCACAAGGAGGAGTTGAACATGAGCAAAGCTGAAAGAACTATTCAGCAGAACATTGCAGACCAGGCTTCTGTAATGCAAAAACGGAAAAGTGAGAAATTGAAACAAGAGCATAAAGGCCAAGCTAGGACTGCTTCTCCGGGGGCTGTTCGTGAGGGGCCATCATCTGCACCTGCTACACCAACAAAACCCCCGTATTCTCCAACATCTATAAAAGAAAAGAAAATTCGAATAACCACAAATGACGGGAGGCAGTCAATGCTTACCCTAAAGTGCACTACCACCTTCATGGAACTACAGGAAAGCATAGCGAGAGAATTTAATATTCCTCCATATTTGCAATGTATTCGCTATGGCTTTCCTCCTAAAGAGCTTCTGCCTCCCAAAGAAGGCATGGAAAACGAGCCCGTTCCTTTGCAGCATGGTGACAGAATTGCGATAGAAATCCTGAAAGGTAAGGAGGAAGGCAGGCAGTCTGCTTCAGCACGCTCGGCCCATGCCGTGAAGCATGAAGACGTTGCTGTGACTAGTAAAATCTCATCAAAGGAACTGCAAGAGCAAGTCGATAAGGAGATGTATTCTCTCTGTCTTCTGGCAACACTAATGGGTAAGGCTGACTTCAAGTTATACTTTAAAATTGTGGTTTTAAATAGAAAATAACATTTTACAAACTGTAGTTACGTACTTTTTTTTTCTTTTCTGTAACCATGGAGGTTAGTTCCCTTATTCCTCTATTAGAAGAACATTTAACATGCTGTCAGTGATGTATTGTGACTTTTTAAAATGTATATAAAAGATACTTGTTATTTCTTTGCTATAAAGTCCTCTAAAAATTGCTGTTTAGAAGTTGTTGCATTTCCTCTGCTGTCTGTCTCTCTATTTGTTTTTCCTGTCTGTCATTAGGCACACATCTGATGTGTATGTGTGTGAGCTACATGCTCTCTTTTTCCTACATCTCCCTCAGGTTTCAGGAAATAAATTCAGAGTGGAGGTGAGAAGGGGATGGTGAATGTCTGTCTGCTCATTGGAAGTTTGAGGACCAAATTCTCACCTTTGTAGTAGGATGAAGTCCTGGCATTTCTCCCCACAGGGAGTTGTGTTGGTTTAAGCAAATCAACACAACATTGTCTCCTTAGCTAATCTGCTAATTTTAAGTGAAGATCTGGCCTTTTTAAAGGGCTATGAAAAGTATTATTTCAGAATGTAAGCAGAGGAGAAACAAAGAATCTAAATGCAAATTTGAATCCTGAAGGTGGACATAGGGTTGCAAAGCTATGCTTGTAAATGGTGAGTCATGTAAATCTGACTAACTGTTAATAATTCAAGATGAAAGGACGTTTCTCAGGTACCTGTGGTTTTTATTTTCATTTTTGGACTTAGGAGACTTGGACCTTTGTGTAGTTTCTTCATCAGGTTTCACAGTTCTTGCTGCTTCCTGGTAGGAAGTAGAACAGTAATTATCATGCATTTAGTTCTGTGAACCAGTTGAATAGTAATGTTTACAGGGTTTTTTTGTGGGAGCCTTCTCTTTTGCTGGAGGGATTTGGTGTGGCTAAAGCATGTGATGAAACGAAACAATTACATAATCACAGAGTGGTATGTCAGAAGTTCATCAAGCAGAACTTTGATTCTTTTCCAAGCCTGATTGTTTACTCCCATGTCTCTTGCAAGATAGTGTGCTGAATCACTAGCCATCTCATCACACTGACACTTACACTGCAGTTCCAAAGTGCAGGAAAAGGTTAGATTTAAAAGCTGTCTTAATTTTGAGATGCAGCTTAAAAGAGTGCTTTTCTGTTTTCAGGAAATACTGCTGAAAGTGTAGTTATTGGCTTACAAAAAACTGATGTGCTTTTAAAGCATCTCAGTTACTTCAGCATTAAGGAGTGTAATTTTTTTACAGGTACTTATCCATAAACTGTGAGGTGATCTTGTATTCAAGAATCAATTTTTGTCCTTGACTCGCACTGCTCTTAGATTCTACTTTCGAAGCACAGGTTAGAATAGAATATGCCTCACCCTTCTCTGACTGCATCCATTTTGCATTACTAAGAGAAGTAAAAGTGGCAGCAAATGATAAACCAACCAGTTATAACAACTTATGCAGCTACTAAATGAGATACTATTTTTATATAATCACTTTTCTCATTAGGGCTTCATTTTCCTTTAAAGATACTTGTGGAAAAAACCTAGACAGTTTACTATTTACAATTGTGATTTTTCAATGGGGAAACAAACTCTAAGAAACTTCCTAAGTCCTTACACTTTCTTAGGAGTGTTGGGGTGGCAGTTCCTCAAGGTGGTATATCCAACATTTTTGGGATGAGAAGCCTCAATGTTTCTCAGTGACGTCTCTGTACCACTAAAAACCAGTGCTGCAAAGTTCTGAGAGTCAGCTTATCCTGCGTGCGCTTGCTGTAACTTTGTTCTGCTAAAAACATTCATCTAATGCAGTCAGATTAGAATGTGTAGAAGGGAGATGCTGTTGAAATAGCTTGCTGGGCCAGACACAATTTTCTTTTTCCCCCCCTCCAATGCCCATAGTGAAAGTGTGCCTTCAAACATCTATAACTATTCATTCTGGATATTTAAAAGCTTGTCTTTTGTACAGGGTCTCCTGTAGGCGGACTTGATGCTTCTTTCATATTTCAGTTACTATAATTTTTTTTTCTGGTCTCAGCTAGTTAACTTATTAACATTTTAGATCATGTTCTTTATTTTTTTCTGCATATAATTTAAAAATAAGCCCTGGGAAATTAGATACTGTAATTTCTGGACCACTTAACATATTATGCATGATTTTTTCTAAAGATTTTTTCCTCATTTTTTGTTTAGCTCAAAATACAGAATTCTACAGGAAAATTACTAAAGAAATTGTAATTTTACATTAACGTAGTTAAAACATTATATTTTTAAACAGATTTAATTACACCCATGCAGAAGCACTCTGGATACATGCAAGCCAAGTATGAATCTATTTTGATCTTTTTGTTTTGTGTTGATGAATTCGTCAGTGCACAAGAAATCAAAATAGCCAGGTTTTAAATTAAATGTATTAATTGATACCAGGATTTGCTTGAAATTAAACAGCTTGGTTTTAAGCCAGCTGTAGTTCCCTGTAACCTGTGTTTATCAACTGAGCTTTCAATTTGTTTTGCACTTCTGTGTGTCCTCTCTGCTGTATGAAGTGACGGTCTTGGGCTTCCACTGGCATAGGTTAGTCTGGCCCTGCTCTTTTTCAGCAGTGTCTGAGGCATGCCTGTGGATGGGATAGTCTTCATTTGTTGCCATATTGTAATGTTGTGGGGCTGAGGTCTGGTCTGAGGGAGCGTGTACTGGAGTGGGAACAGTGCGGAGAACATCATCTGTTTGATAAATGTAGTGTCTTGAAGGAGTTTTTAATATAACTAAATGATCGCCCAAATTAACTTGTGACCTATAAACATGTTACTGCCGTGGTAAACAAAACCAAAACAAACAGTAAAACCTAGCTAGCAACAAAAATGTGCAAACCTCAAATATAGTTTAGTTGAATCACACACACTAGTTCCTCTGATCTGGGAAAGTCCAGTTGTAATTGTGGGTTTTTTTGGTGTTCCCATCTGAGATCTCTTTATCAAAACAGCATCTTTAGTTTGTGTTTCTTTCAGTGGGGGATGCTTTTGTTTTGTGAGCCCTGCTCTCCATACTTTTCTGCATGTAGTCCTTGTTAGTGTGGCATAAAAGGCTATCTAAACAGTGATGCTTCTCTTGTGCAGGGCTTGAAAACTCATGCCCAGAGCAAATAGGGAATCTTTCCTTGGAGAATGCTACTAATGTGTAAAACCGGGCTTCTTCTAAAAGCCTGGTGGTTGCCTTGTGGAAGGGAAGGGAGCCCTTCAAGTAAGAATGGACTGCTAGATGCTGTAGTATGGAGCCAGCCCCTGTGTGGCTGCTGGCTGTGGCCACCCCAGGCTTCGACTGCATTCTGTCACTTACCAGTGTAGTGGTTGTTTTGATTCCTGTGGGCAGTATTTAAGCCACCAGGAGGACTTCAGCTTGCTGCTGCTTGGGGGAAAATGAAGAGCCACAGCAGTGATGGTCTGGAGCCATTGTGTATAGGGATGTGTATTTCAAAATGTAAATGATAATAGGGATGAAGGGTAGCAGGGAACACCTTTTGAAATAGGGAGAATATGAGAGGGAATGTTATCACAGTAATCATCCTCACTCTATGCAGCTGTTTGAAGAAGAGGGAGAGTGGTGGCAATAATGGGGAGGAAAAGAGAATGCTCCTTTTATTTATTTATTTTTTAATGGGTCAGTGAGAGCTGGACAGGAGCTTCAAATTTATTAGCAAGTCAGTAGAGAGGAATTATCAGGATAAAGTCAAAAGACAAAATCTCCTTCTTCAGTAGATCATGGAAAGTAAGACAGACAAGTAGTTGGTTTTACTTGGATGTTCTTCCTAGGAAATGAAGGCCGAATCTGTGAGCTCGATGTGCAAATGAATGCAATGAACCAGACCATACGTGGTTCGAGGGAATGCATTTAAAATGAATCAGAGTACGTAGGTCTCCTCTCTTTAAAATGCCTAGAGACAAAACACAATCATGTACTGTACCTTTTATAGAGAATGAGGACTGGAATAACACCTGAAGCGGAGAGGTGAGTGACAGGATCCTTCTGGTGGGGGGACAGGGAGCAGGGGAGTGTACGGAGTCCCGTGCCTGTTGGGGAAGGGAAACAGAGAGTGATTTGAAGGGTTTCAAAGCGTAATGTAGCACATAATGCCACTGTCACGAGAGTGAAACTTTCTCACCTGAGGCGGGTGGGATAAGAGAGTAGCCACAGTTAGCTTGTGGGATATGCAGTAAAGAAATGCAAGGAGGGTTTTAGTTGTGCACTATATTCAGTATGTGGAAGCTACTAAAAATAATGTTTTACTTTTGTTCTTAACAGCAAGCAAAAAAATACTGGCGGGTAGTATTTTACAGCCTCACACATTCCAACTATCCGTATTCCAAGTAGTAAGCACATCCAGTTAACTTTAGTTGATGATTTACATTTTCCAATTTTAATAGAAAATTGAGACACGTGATTATTGAGATTTTGATGCCTAAAGGGTGCAATTTCTATTTAAAGTATATTAGTATGTTCCCTGAATGTTTAATATAAAGCATTTTTTTTCTGAAAATGTATATGTGCAGTAGTTGTTTCTGCATCAGAATGGAATTTCTCAGTACTTTTTGTCTGCACTACTTTGACAGCTACATCACACATCACTTCTCTGAAGCAGGTAAGTGATTAGCAAAATGAGGAAATGGGTGTAGGTAAAAATGCAGATCTGAACTGATTTAGCAGCTGCTGTTAGGTCACTGATATTCTGTCATTGTAATCCAATTTTTCTGTTCTTTATATTCCTTTCCTTACATAGTCTAGGGTTTGGGTTTTTTCCTCTCAGTGGCATTTAAAGTTGTCACATTTCAATGCCATTTTTGGCATCTTTGAAAAATGCCGGTTTCACAGTTGGTATTTTGTTTCTAACTTTCAAGAAAAGCAAGGTATGGACACAGCTTCTACGCAGCTGCCTGTGTGGAAGTTTCTATCTCAGCTACTGTATAAAGTCTGCTGTATGGCAGCTCTGAAATTGAGATCTGATTTTTGAGAAGGTGTAGGGATGTAGAATTGAGGTTTTAATGTGCAAGGGTATGTGCTTGAATTTTGGAAGTGTGTTAGTAATTTCCTAGTTTTATGTGGAAAGCATGGGTAGGAGGGGAATGGAGACTCATGTGTAGGGCCTGGCAAAGAACCAGGAGCTGCAGCTTGGATTAAATGAAATTTGGGAACCTTTGTACTAGAAGATGTAGGAGATTTGACTGCAGACTGTGGTATGTTTTCCTTAATGGCCTGGGCTCCTGTTCTGTAAATTTGCAATAAAAATTCAAATTCTTAATTGCATAGAAGAGAGTGAGGATTTAGCTTTTAATTCAAGGAGTTACATTTTCAGCCATTGTCTATAATGTTAAAATACAACTGCTTAATTCTAATGACTGTATTTGATTTTTACAGGAGAAGATGTTTGGTCTTATGCAAAGGGGCTTCCTCAATTGTTTCAGCAAGGTGGAGTATTCTACAGCATAATGAAGAAAACCACAGGTATTTTGGTTTTGTTTTTATCCCTTCCTTCCTCTGTTTTCAAATCTTTAAAATTGTAAATCGGTATTGAGTCACTTGTAAGCATAAGTACATTTTTATTGCCATGGTACGTTTTCATTTTCATAATATCGTAGGACTCCTTATGCTCCCTCAGAGAGCCTATGACTAGGGAATCTAAGACTAGTTCATTCAGCTTAAATCTCTTCTTTTCTGAAATTTTCTCTGTGACCACAGATCTCCATTGAAACTTCCTGAGTTGTACAAACAACTTCAATAAGTCAACTTATTTTTATTTTTTTCCCCTGGAAAGATCAAACAAAGAGAAGATCATAGGACCTATTCCTGTTATACTGTAAAACACACACTGGATAAACAGTTCATCATTCTAGTGTGCTTCTTAGTAGACATTTTATACAGGGGTACTGCATGTTTTACATTTAAATTGTTGGTTAAATTTGTCTTTCATATTCCTAAGATTGTTGTTCAAAAGCAAAGCTATCCATCCCCTTCTTGCGTTGATAAATGTCGCAACTTGGACTACGTGCAGAATAACTGAGCAAGCAGTTAGAGTATATTTGATTTTGGATGGCTTTACAAATTCTACCTACAAAGAATATCATCTGTTTCTTTAGAGAAGAAAGTACTATTCAGTTATTTTCTCTCATTTAAAGTTTATTTTCTTATTGAAGTCTTTGTATTCATAGTTTAGCTCTTGAGGTTTCATCTATACATAATAATTCCTTTGCTGCTTTCTTACTGTTTGATTTCTTCTTAGGAAGCTTTATTAACCTTTAAGTTAATCTTGATTATTTCTGGAAACAGATATTTTGCCACGTAATTAGATTAGATGTTAGAAAGAAATTCTTTACTGTTAGCGTGGTGAGGTACCGGAACAGGTTACCCAAAGAGGTTGTGGATGCCCCATCCCTGGAAGTGTTTAAGACCAGGTTGGATGAGGCTTTGGGCAATGTGGTCTAGTTGAGGGTGACCCTGCCCACAGCACGGGGGTTGGAACTAGATGATCTTTAAGGTCCCTTCCAACCCAAACCATTCTATGATTCTATGAATTTTTGTTCTGTTTCCAGTAATTAAAACGTGTGGTATACTCAATGCCCATAGCCTGGGTAATAGAATTCGCATGCAACTGTCTTACAGTAGATCTGTTTCCTTTTAGTTTTCTTTCTTTTACTACGCTTGTACAGCAAAGACTGCTGTATTGTTTGTGGCAAGTGAGTTAGCTTAAAGAGTGCCTGACGCGAAGGACATTTTGGACTGATTAATGACTAGCCAGAGTTGAGAACCTGAAATGAATCCAAGGGATTTTAACCCAGCGGGTCATTAACTCACAGAAAATGCCTGAACTAAAAGTCAATTTTACCAGTAAGAACTAAGATTGTGGGAGATGATATTCTGTATTTGAACATTATTGCATTTCTGTGTGTGCAGGTATTTTACACTGCCTTGGTGGGTAGAATTACTATTTCAGTATTAACATACTTGTGTGATTTTAACATTTTATGAACTACTAAATTTCCACATTAAACAATTACAGTGTGCAACAGTCTATTTTTTTAACTAAAATATTACAAATAGGTAGGGAGCTTCTTTAAGGGAATGTAATAATGCAGCTAGTATACTGGACATTTGGAACAAAGCTTTCTATCAAGTGTAGGTACTGTTAATCAATTGAAATTTGATTTGGTAGATCTTGTTTAAGGTCTTGTTTTGAGATTTCAGGATTGTAATTTCAGAGGCAGTTTTGGTCTATCATAGCAGCTGTTACAGCGCTCTCTTTTGCAAATGAAGGTTGAGCTGGTAGATTCTGTAGTTAAAATATTCTCTTCAGACTAAGTTAGACGCATAAGTGTTTGGGGTTAAATTTTGTTCTCTGTGTGTTATGGCTGTTTGATTATTGGTTCCCATGGATATGTAAAGAAAGGAGCTACGTGTCTGAAGTTCTCGAAATAAAATCTCATCTGTAGATTCTGTGCAACAGCAAAAGTGTCTGAATCAGCAGCTGTGGAGGATGAGTGAGATTGATCAGTTGGTTCATCAGTATAAACACAGTTTAAGAATGTTTCAGATCATTCGAATGACATTTTTCATTGATGCCCAGAATACTTGTTTTGACTGCGTTGTATTTGATAACACAGAAATAGGATTTGCTTGTTGTGTTTCTTCCCTTCTGCATAATTGCTGTTGTTTTCTTCAAGAATTCTAAGAGAATATGAGGAAAAATCCCATTAATTTAGCCATTCTTGGCACTTTTTTTAAAGTGGGTTTTTTATTGTAGCTCTCCTTGCATAGCTGGTAGAACTGGAGAGAGTTGTTGTAGCCAAGTTTTCGTCTGCAGATAGCTTTTTAACTCACAGAGAGCCATCGCCATGAATAAGTGATACCTTACTGCTTTTACTACAACCTGTGTGAGACCAAGTAGAAAGAGTTATTTTGTATTTTATGATGATAAACTGGAAAAACCAAATGTTGCCCATTTTTGACACAGAGCAGCCTCAGAACTTAAATTTGTCTAGTGAGCTCTCAATTTTAGCAGATCAGTCAAATCATAAGTGGGACAATGAAACAAACAGCAGATCAAAAATATTATGCCTCAGGCTTGTTTTGTAAAGGTTAACAGTTAGAATCTCCAGGACTACTAAACACAGTGAGCTTGAAACACTTGTGTTTATCTAGCAACACTTCCTCTCTGAGAAGATGACAAATAGAAAATTTGAAATTCCTCAGGCTTTACAGCAGTGGTACACCCTGAAATGCTACTGCAATTCCAACTAGTATGGAAGTGGTCTTAAACAGTGCTTCTCCAGATAGGCAGTGATTTGAAATGTGCTCTTTGGCACTTTTCTGGGGTTTGTTTGGTTTGGTTGCTTGGTTTTGTGTGGTTTTGTGGTGGGGGGGGTGGTGGTGTTAGTGATGGGGTTTGGCTTGCTTTGCGTTACTGCAAACATAAACTAGTTCTATAACTTCTGTTGTATTAGAACTTCAAGTCCCAGCAAGGTGGTTATTTTATCTAGTAATACTACGGTCCTGTCTCTTCATTAGAATCACCATAGATGGCAGCAGCATCTTAGGGGTATACTGTGATTGCTATCATATGGCATAAAAGCCTAAATTGTTTTTCTTACACAGTAGTAAGTTTCAGTGTGTTTGGTTTTACATGCTTGATGCAATAGGTTTAAATACAATAGTTACTGTGTATTCGGAGCACGCCTTAAAATATGTTAGCACTTTGAATAACTTTTTCTATCTTTATAGGTTTGGCTGATGGCAAGCACTGTACTTTTCCACATCTGCCTGGTAAAAACTTTGTGTACAATGCAGCAGAAGACAGATTAGAGCTGTGTGTGGATGCTGCCGGGCACTTTCCTATTGGTCCTGACGTTGAAGAGTTGGTTAAAGAGGCCTTAAGTCAAGTGCGAGCGGAAGCTGCTTCAAGAAGCAGGGAAGCAAGTCCTTCACACGGAATGCTGAAGCTGGGTAGTGGTGGAGTAGTGAAAAAGAAATCTGAACAACTACCTAACATAACTGCGTTTCAAGGAAAGGGCCATTCCCTAGGAACTGCATCTAGTAGTCAACAACATGATCAAAGAGCCAGGGAAACACCACTTTTAAGAAAGCATAGTACAGAAACGGACTTCAGTCCTTCTGCTAAAATTGAGCCTTCTGTATTCACAGCTGCTTCTGGTAACAGTGAGCTTATCCGAATTGCTCCGGGAGTTGTGACAATGAGAGACAGCAGGCAGCTTGACCCCACTTTGATTGAGGCACAGAGAAAAAAGTTGCAGGAAATGGTCTCTTCTATTCAGGCTTCAATGGATAGACATTTGCGGGATCAGAATACAGAGCAGTCAGCATCAGTTGATCTATCTCAAAGAAAAGTAGAGGCAGTGAGTTCAACTTCAGCTGATAAACCTGGGAGCTTTCAGGCTGGCTTACCCGAATCCTTTTCTGCAGCAGGTGGTACTGAACACTTGAATACTGAATCAACTGATGGTAACATGGTGAATTCTGTGGGAACAACATTCCCTGCGAGGTCTAAAGCACAAAAGGGAAGTTCTGTTGAGGAGCTTGAGGAGATGGATAGTCAAGATGCAGAAATCACTAATGCAACTGAGCCAATGGATCATTCTTGATAGGTTAAAATCTACCAAGAGTAGAAAAAATTACTGTTCAAATGTAATGTTTATTGGCTGGGCCACACAAAGTGATTAGTTATTAAATCTTGTATGTATGTCAAAGATTATATCATCTTATTCAGTGCATGATAAGCGTGTGATTGGCAATAGCTTTCAATATTACCATACTGCTGCCCAGGCTGGCTCTGTTACCTGTAAATTAGTTATTAGGAAATGCACTGAGATGAATATCTGCTGTAAATGTGGGTTCTTGAAAATTCTTTGTAATTTTTAATTCCTTAAGTCTTAAAATTTAAGCCCACGCAAGGTTCTTACCATTAAGGTTACTGAAAAGGCTAGAACAGCCAAAACTAGAAATGTGACAAAGTTAATCCTGTCCCAGGTACTTAATTACACTAAAAATACACTATCAACATGAATTATACATAAATTTCAAAAAGCAACTGAAACTAAACTTCTGCTAAATTTGATAATGCAGCATATACAGTACTTCAATTACATTGTGCTGGCACTTCCTCCGATTTAAAAGCTTTTTCATTCATACAGCTGTATACGCTTGTCAGAAATCTTGGAATACGTGTAACTTTAGTAAAATCTAATTTCTGCATATTGTCAGTTTAAGCAAGTTAGAAAAAAGGCTACTTAGCGTATGATGAAGGTAATGTGGTGTGGTTATGCGTGGCTGGCTGAGCCAACACAACCATTTTGGTGCTCTCTTAGTAAGTGATAGCATGTTTTTATTTCCTTCCAAACACCGAGCTGGTCAGATGTTGTGCAACTTTTAATACAACTACAGGAGAGAAGTTGGCAATTGCAAGAAACAACAAATGTTCGATGGCAAATCCATTTCTTTTAAAAGACTTTGATTACTAGCATTGGTTAGTAATGGTGAAAATTAAATAACAGCTGTCCTTTTCAGAGCAAATTAAAAATTTATGGGAAGGAAATGACTCTCTAACATACATTATCCTAAAGTGTTCAGTGATAATTGAGCTTTTGGAAGCTCACTGCTTACTCCATGGAAACAAGGAATACATGCTGTTTCAGTGTCTATAAAGACTACCCACCTCTATTAGCCTCACTTCAGTTTGTGATGCAGATTTCCCTGCATCAGCGCTAATATAGCTGGTATCCACTTAAGTAGCATGTTCATCAGACCTGCAGTGCTAGTTTTTTAAGAAGCAGCCGTTGTGCTTGCTCCCTAAGGATGGAACGCATACCTGATACTGCACTTTGCTTCCTATCTTCATAGTCATATTTAAGTGCACTATTGTTGCTTCCTCTAATGGTAAAATAACATTGAATGGATAAAAGATGTTAATACAGCTTCAAAGGAATTAAGAGCATTTAAATATTGAAGTCTGTGTTTGTGCACGTGTGGGTTTTTACCAGTTCACAAATGTTGTTTGTATTGTATATGTTTGTATTCAGAAAAGTCTCCTCACTTTTTACATTTCTAATCACTTAAACAGTTCTAAGCATTAGTATGATAAAATGTCCCATGAGGGAGGATTTATTTTTGTATGTAAAAATTAACTGAAGCAAGTCACTTAAAGAATAGCCCCCATTTTGTCAAAGTACATTAAACATAGAGGGAATAAATATTTTATGATTTAGTACACTACTTATAGGTAAAAAAAATAAGAATCACCTTTTCACAAATGAATGGAAAAAATTTAAGATTTCAAGTTGCTAACCTGTAAGTTGGCAATTTGGAAGCTTTGAATGTATGAAGTAATTTGGCTCACCAGAACTGGCCTTGCTGATGCACTGATTAACTGGCAGGGCTTATTCAATGAGAAACAGGATGCACATGCAGCAGCTGGAAGCCTGCCATGACTTCTGAAAACATTTAGTCTCCCATGAATCAGTCTAGCTGTCTGAAGGCTGCTTCGCTATAGAAAATGTTGAGTAGAGGCTTGTGCTTTGTCACAGTGCGAGGTTTAGAAAAGTATAGCAGTGGCATGTTCCTAGGAAGGAGTTTAGGTCAGGCTAAGGGGTAAGAATCTTCTGGATCTTCTGCATTTTAGACAAAGTAACTATCACTTAGACATTTTTAACCTTTTCTTTAGTAAAAGAAGTCTTCCTCGGCTGAAAAAAAATATGGGCGAGGTATATGAGAGATTTTTAAGTTTGAAATAAATTGGAATATTTATTGCACCTCATCCTTATTTCAAGGGAGGATGCTTACTTCTTTCATGCCTTTCTGGTAAGTTTGGGTGCCTTTTACTGTGTAAAGAGGAAGGCTTGGTTTAATTTTGACACACTTCCCATTTCAGCAGTAATTTGACATTTTCCTTCTTGTCTAAATAGACACAGATAACAGCTCGGGTTGACTCACCCTTAGTGTCATCTCAGGTCCACTCAAGTCATGTAGATCAGAACTCTCCAGTTCCTAAACCAAAATGGTCTCAAAAAGGAATGGTAGCATGGTGTCAAAATCATAAGATGCGCTGATGTGAATTCGTCTGATGTGAAGCAGGATTGTGCATATTTCTTTGCAGTGTTCTTATTTCACGTAGCTTTCTCATGCATTTAAATATCAGTGTTTTTGAGAAAGATGGCTTTTGCTACTCTCAAGTGAAGCTAAACTTCATCTACGTGCTGGTGAGATGTGTAACTGTACAGGAGAAGTGAAATAAAGAACACTGAAGTGTAAGTTTGAATAGATGTTTCATTTGATTGCTAGCAGTGGGTGCAAATGTCATTTGAGGCAAATCTGTGTGCCTGTCTTGGGAGCGCCCATGTGCTCGTTAGATGTCCCTGTTAAGGGTCAGGTAAATGGTGGCGGGGTACAAGGGCAGGGAAGACGTTGACTTGATGTGGATGTGAAGCCATGGCAATAGGACTTCTCCAAATGGCGTGAAGAGTGTCCTTTTCTCAAAAAAAATTCCCAACTTCTTGGTACTGAATTGCCTGCAGGCAGAGGCTGTGGTTCTAAATTCTTTTTGAGTACCTGCCTTGATTACTTTCTTGTCTAGGGGCCAACCACCGTCTACACAGTGTCTCATGGCAAAGAAGACTTAAATTGTTTGAAAATCGTAAACTTTACTATGGCTTAGTATGTATAACCGAAATGAAAGATGATTACTGAAAATACAGGCCCAGTACAAAAAGAAAAAAGAGAATGAACTAGATTGCTTATGAGCATAAGGGAAACCTCAGTCAGTTTTCCAGGCAAATGCAAGATTTTTGCTATTCAAATGGCTGGCTGCTTAGTAAGGTTGACTTTTAGATACGGCTGTTTGTGAGTTGTTTGCATTTCAGCGAGGGAGAATAAATAGCAGCTTTTCAAATGAAATCCTATAAATACATTTGGGGTGTCTTCACTGTTACTGTCACAGAGCAGCAATGTATATTGCTGGTTTTGTGAATCCCACGTAGTTTACTAGTCTTCTCATAGATACAAAATGTGAACAGGATGTTGCCTCCAACAGAACGCTCTAGCAGCAGTGTCACGGAGGCTCAGTGCCGCAAGGTTGTATGCTAACATCCCTGTACAACAGGCATACTTGCAAGACCAAAATGCTTAATTTACAATCTTTCAAAAAGTTGAACCTATTGTCACTGTCACAAGGTTAGCAGAGTCGCTTGCTACTTTTTCAATGCGCTGAAAATGTGAGGTAATAAGATTCATAGTATGCTTACAGCTGGGAGAGCGATGCTCCGTCTGAAACGTATGAAAAATGAATGATATAAGAAGATGCCACTGTTATCCCTGCATTTGTTTGGCTCCCATTTTCAAATAGCAGAATCTACATGCTTTTGTGAAGTACTAATAATATGAAGTTGATCCTTCTGTTAAAAAAACCAACCACCACCACGACCAGTAAGTGGTTTCTTTGTTTTGCTTGTGGGTATCAGTTTAGCTTCTTAAAATTGAAGAAGTTGCTTAAGACCTTTAGAATGCAGGATTCCCTCTGAGCCCTTACGCCTGCGGTTGAGCAATAAAAAGATTGACACAAGAGTGGTATTTTCAGAATTACTTTATGTTTAATGAGGATTATTGACAAGAAAAGAATGAGTGCACTTTTAGGAGGGAATGCTATTTAAAATGTATAAATAAGAATTAAAATAGTGTATATATTTAGAAAACAAATCTTTTTAAACATTAAGTGCTTTACATGTTGAATTAAAAATAAATTAGCATAGAAACTATACCATCTTCACAGTACTGGCTGTTATCCAGCACAGTTTGGTTTGTTTTATTTGTGATTGCTGTACTAATTATATTTGATTTTTTTATCTGTAATGTAACAATAGTGTATTATAACAGTATATAGTGTACTATACTACACTTCACTGTACAGTATTTGGAATTTTCTTTGATTGCTATATTAAAACTGTAAGTTAAAACATCTGCATTGGTTTTATAAGGTGCAACTTTTATCGAGCCTTTCACATATTAGCCTGTTTAATTAACACTGATTTGGCTACAAAATAAAAGACTTGTGATTATATTAGCTTCCGCATTCTACATATAAATTGCATTATACTTGCATACATGAACACTAGTACAGAAGTTGAAAAACTGGTACAAATCTTAGAAGAGCAAATTCTGCTGTCAGCCATTTTGCTTTAGTTACGTTTCTGTTTAAAAGAAACTTTTTTGAAAGAAAAACTCTTTATGGAAAAGTTGGGGTTTTTTTAACCTCATACCTGTTACGAATATTTCATTAAACACATAGGACCTTGGAATTTGAGAGATTTTTAAAACAGGTTTGTATATATCTGAGACCAAAATCTGAGATCTCAATCTTTTTTCAAAGTTGTCACCAAGAAGGTGTAGAAAACGGCTGACAAAGTCATACGTGACATTTAAGATATCTGGCAGTCTGTAGTTTGAAACATTGGTCAAAATGTATCTCAAAGCAAAATTTTAATGTATGCATGTAATATGCAAGTATGAATAGTATCATTTGGAAGAACTAGGCTTTTGAAAATTTGGCAATACTCAAAGATGAACATTGACAACTACTGAAATTATATCTCTGCTTTTTCCACCAGCTACACATGGTACTTTGTTTCAAAAATGGGCTGTAATCATAACTTTTGAGGCTAAAAAGAAGTCATAAAACCCATCTGCAAAACTCTGTTACTTATTCCTGTATTTATTGAAAGACTTTAATTCAAAGTGTGCTAGCATTAAAGCATTCTTTAAAATGATGGGTGTAAATATACGGAGTTAATTTTGATTGCATGTCATATCATGAAGAATTGAAAATTATCCTTTGCAAGATTTGTATTTCAAAGGCTTAAATGCTTAATGCTAAGCTAGAAATTAACTCGTCTTTATTAATGCAGTGTTTATACCCAGTACTGAATCTATGAAGCAACCAAGTTAAGAGTGCTTTCAAAGTGTTTTCATTTTTCTTCAACCATTAATTGTACAGCCTTAATATCTATCTATTTTTTTTATTTTAGATTTGAGTCGTTGGGGTGTTTTGTGGTTTTGTTTTGTGGGGTTTTTTTTTCCTCCTTAGGTATGTTCATAGCAAACCTGTCCTAACACCCCTGCAAACCCCCAGCTTCCTGCCAGAACAATGCCCCTCACAACATAATTTTCTCCCTAGGATCAGGGTGAGAGTGAACCTTGAAAGTTCATCAGCATGTGTAGTGAGTTGTGGATGGTGCTTTTTGGTATCGTGAAGAGTCAGTTCAAACACTGATAGTGACTGCAAAAGTTAATCGAAACTGTGTCACTTTGCTTGATGTGGAGTTTATTTTATTGAGGCTTTGCTGTATGTTGGCTTCTACTGATTGGTGATGTTTTGAGTATTTACTACTTAATGATAGATGAAAAAAGTAGTAGTGTTTGGATCCATAGTAGACTTGATGGCCAAGCTGACATTACAGAAACCCGGTTGCCACAACTGATTTGAAATGGGTTATTCTGAATTCCTGAAATTGCTGTATACTGGGTCATTCTAAACATTTATTAATATCGTCAAAGGCATTAGGTTTCGGTGTAAGCATGACCCCTGTTGCAGTAATTTGCACACACTTTAAGAGGCTTTAGAAAAGACTGTTATTCTCTGTTCTGTTAATGAAAGGCATTGATTTGATGATTATGAGATAGCTGCACAGACTTGTATTTGGACTTCAGCCACCTCTGTGTTTTGTTTTTTTTTTTTTAAATTACTACCTAATTTTGTTTTCTGCTGGAAATAGTACTTCTAGTGGCTTGTCTTGCTGGTAGCAAATCTAATTTCACTTCTAAAGTGATCCTGTAGATCTGGACTGGGTCTGTGCTGCTTGGAAACTTGTGTTCAGTAAGTGAAAAATAGAAAGAAAGATGGCAGGTGGAAGGAAGTTACCAGAAATGAGAAGAAGGTTTAGAAGGTGCTGTGGTTCTCACTAGCCAATAGTCTGTGGAGTCTGGCTGCGTGCAATGCACGGTAATTTTTATAAACCTTTAAGGCATGGTTCAAGCAACTTCTTTCAGAATCAGAAAACTCAATTTTACAGGCTATTTATCAACTCTGTATACAAGATTTTCTTTAAAACAAAGCTTCTTTCAGATTGTCACGTTGCTGTAGAACTGTAACGAGATACTTGCCAGACACTACCTCTAATCCTAACCTCTCTCTTCTTTCCCACGTGCATTTGTGCCGACTCTGCAAATCCTAAAGAGGTCTCTTCTGATGTTGGGCTGGCTTTCCTGTTGCTTTTCATCTGCCATTTGGACTTATATACTGAACCATTTTTATCACAGACGGTTTTGTAAGCTTATTGTCCTCTGTTTATACGGCTGCTCTTAGAGACAGTAAGAGGCAATAGATAAATGATCCAATTTCACACAAATTAGACTGATAGAAATGAAAACCTTGTTTGACTTCCTCCAAGGTTTGTATGTATGGGACAGAAAGGGATGAAGAGAGCAGAGGGCTTGTGGGTATATTCAGGAGAGGGAAGAAGATATGCGAGGATTTATCAATGACTCTAAAAATCACCTAGTAGTTTTTGTAGGGCAACCATGTTTTGTGTTGTTCCACCTCCAGGCTGATGAGCTTTAGAAGCTGCAGTGGCTCACTCTAAATCTGGGGATTTCTCTTTCTTTTCTCCTAGGAGCTAAATCTGCCAAATACATACTTTTCCACCCAGTGGGAGAGAAGGGATGACACCTCACCAATTGTTGCTGCATGATGGTGTTGAGTTTGTGGCGGCAAGGAAGAAGCCAAAACACACAGAAAAGGCAAGGGCCTAACTTAAAATTAATTCGTATTCCTAACTATTTGTATGTTCAAATCTGCTCAAGTATTGCTCAGTACACACCCAAGTCCTACACCTGAACATTGCACATACAAAAATACTACTTTTTCCCCCAATATGTCTGTCTGAAAATAAATTCCTTCTTGGCTTCTGAAGACAGATGCTGGAAATAGCAGTTATTTTTGCAGACAGCAGGAGGGACGCAGGAAATAAGGGTCAAGAGTACCTGCTTCCTTTTGCTTTCAAAATAAGAAAATTCAAGGCTTGATACAGTGGAAGAAACTAAACACCAGTATTTATTTCTTTGCTTCCTCTGTTTCTCCTAACCATAACTTTTTTACCCTGCCATATTCACTAACATTTTTATTTTCTTCCCTGCATTTGAAGTAAGCTGAGCTCGTCCGTTCCCTTCTTAGTTTGGAAACTATGAACTATCTCAGGTCTCTAGTAATGCAGCAGCCCCCAAATTCCCAGTTATCTATTGTCTACTCTGAAAGTTGTGTTTTTTATTTAATATTTTGGATCTTTCCAACCCTAACCCTGAGGTTCTACATCTGAAACTCTCGTACACTCGCGTCCTTGCACAAACTCAAAAAATACATTTGTGGTAAGTAAGGACTTTCACGGACACTCACCGCTGACTGCAGAAGTGGAGCCAGGATGGAGGTGTGCAGTCTTTTGCATCTGTAAGCGCTCTCCGCTCTCTCTCCTCCTGCTGGAATTCTGCAGGGCATGGGAGCAATGCTGCCTTGGAAAAAGAGGTAAACTGGAGTTGTGCGAGCAGCAGAGGCCAGCGTCTCTGGCATTGCTGGTTGTGATATTGTAAGATTTGTCTCTGTGACTCCTGTTACTGTGGTCAGTGTTAGGAGTGGAAAGGAGAGAGTCTCGTCGCTAGTTTTTATAAAGTGCTTTGTATTTTGGGGGTAGACAGTCAAGCCAGTGCTTTCCATTTATCACCAGGATACTATCGAATTAGGCTGCTTGAATCTAGCTCAGGCGGCTCCTGGGACACTGTTACTGCTGCCTGAGTACCGCTTACCCACCCAATGTTTGGTTGGCTCAGTCTAGCTCCGACTGCTTTACAAAGCCCTTGTGTTAGGAGTAACTGTTTACTCCTGGGGTTGGCAAAATGTAAGGATTAAGTTGACTTCTCTTGCATTCGTAGGGATAACTTTCTAGGGCATAATTCCAAAACAGCATGGGAAAATGTGTACTGCTAATATGTGATTACAGGTGACTTCCAAACGAACTCTTCAGTCTCCAAAGTTGTATGTATGTTTGTGAAAGGAGTAAATCCTTTTTTAAAACATTTGCATGGCTGACTAGAGCTAGTAAAATTATCCCTCCCTGATTTCCAAAATAAACAAGCGGCGTTTGAGAAATTAGTAAAGCCTGTTAAGTGAAATTAATATTATAATCTAATCTTGCAGCAGTATCACTATTATTTATTGGGAGAGTTGAAAGCCAGATCATAGGTAATGTCTGAGTGTAAATTTGGGAATGTTCCCCCCCCCCCCTTTAATTCCAGGCTGTTCCACTTTTAACTCTTAAAAAGTAATCTGTTTGCCTATGTAGTACCCCATATAAATTAACACCCATGCCATTGAAACCAGAGGTGAAGTGGTTGCCAATCAGAAATTTGTCTCTTTGAAGAAGCGCTATCAGTGTCACAGCCACTGTACGTGCATAAGCAGGTGAGACAAAGCTGAGGACTTGGTTTCTAAGTGACAGCGTCCATCAGAGCTGTGCACTGACGCTGTTTCCTCACGCCGCGCAAGAGACTGTGAGCTCAGCATGACCTGAGTTTCTTCTCAAGCCAATGCCAGCTGAGAGTTGCCAGAAGCAGGGATACGAAACAGCTCATGAGATCTGAAATATAATCTTATCCCTGAGAATTACAATTATTCTACAGTAACTAATTTGTTCGTGTACGTGCCTGAGTGGATGCTAGTGTAGGTCCCTGGCAGGGCTATATCCCTGGAGCTGCTTTATTGATCTTCTGAACTTGGGAACCGCGGTTGGTTTTTTTCAGTCCAAGGCTTGATCCAAAGGCCACCTCAGAATTCTTTGAGTAGTCATACAGCCTCCTTGAGAAGTTGATATAGGCTGCTTTGGGAATGTGCAAGAGGATGGTTTTTTGTGCACAATTGTCATGGAGGTGACATCCCTGGTGGGATGGGGAGGAAAATCAGAAGAAAAAGGTAAAACTCATGAGTTGGGATAAGGACAGTTTACTAGGACAGCAAAGGAAGAGGAAAATAAAACCAACAGTACTTAGAATATACCAAGTAGGTGATACACAATGCAATTTGCTCACCACCTGGCCAGCTTCCCCCATGTGCTGAGCATAATGTCATGGTATGGAATACACCTTTGGCTAGTTTGGGTCACCTGTCCTGGCTGTGTCCCCTCCCAGCTTCTTGTGAAAATTAACTCTGTCCCAGCTGAAAACCAGGACATTATCCAGTCCTTATTCTATACCATCCACATCATGCCAAGATCCTACACTTTTCAATTAATCACCACCGCTTTTCCTGTCTTTGAGATATATATATATATATTTAGATATATATATTTTTATATATATGCAGATATCATCCCCTTAGGCTATGGGCCACCCCACTGAAACGTCCATTGAGTTAATTTAATCCATGACTTTGGGCTCCATCTGTCATAATAGTCTTTCAGGGCACGGGAGATGGTGTGTGCTGTTGGATTGTTGCGTGCTGCATCCAGAGCTTGTGGCTGGTGTATCTGGCACAGCCTGTGCCCATGGTCTGTGGGCTGAAGATATCAATTCTCATGAAGTTGCTGGGTGCCAGTTGCTAAAGCCAGTTCTAGTTCCATCATTGCTGCATTTTGCTCAGTTTCTTCAAAGTTCATCCTTCATTAATTTGGATGATTTTTACTGTAATAGCATTGATATAGCATATAGCAATTGTAGTAGTTTTAACACACAGTGGTTGTTTAGCAATCAACATAATACAATTTAATTCATTGGCTATTCTCAACCAAAATCAAATCACCTTGAGGTTCACATTGGACTTCCCCATCCCCATCAAGTGCACCCATGGATAGGTTTGCCTTTGCCTGAAACAGGGCTAACCCAGACTGTCTTCCCCAACATATTCTTCATGTGTGCTATGGGGACTTTATCCCCTTCTACAGTACATAGAAATTTTGATTGGGCAGGGCCAGCTCAATTGGCAGACCCCCTAGTGTTAACTAACCAGATGGCCTTTGCTAAATGTGTATCCCAGTGTTTGAGGGTCCCACCACCCATTGCTCTCAGTGTAGCTTTTAGCAGTCTATTGTATCATTTGATTTTCCTGGAGGCTGGTGCATGACAGGGGTTGTGATACACCCACTCAATGCCCAGGTGGCTCTTTGGCCCAGGTGTCTATGAGGTTGTTTTGGAAATGAGTCCCATTGTCTGACTCAATTCTTTCTGGGGTGCCATGTCACTGCAAGACTTGATTTTTTTCTAGGCCCAGGATAGTGTTCTGGGTGGTGGCAAGGGGCACAGGATATGTTTCCAGCCATCCAGTGGTTGCTTCCACCATTGTAAGCACATGACCTTGTCCTGGCAGGTTTTTGGGACTGTGATATAATCAATCTGCCAGGCTTCCCCATATTTATATTTCAGCCATCATCCTCCATACCACAGAGGCTTTGTTTGATCGCAGCACATGTTTCACATGCATGGATAACCTGAGCAATAGCATCAATGGTCAAGTTCACCCCTTGATCATAAGCCCATTAATTTTTTGCATCCCTTCCTTTATGGCCTGAGGTGTCACAGGCCCATCGAGCTATAAATAATTCACCCTTATGTTGACAGTCCTAATCCACCTGAACCACTTCAATCTGAGAAGCCTGATCCACTGGTTGTTTTGATGTTCCTCAGTGGCCCAACTCTTGGGTATGTGGGCATCTACGTGACATACTTTTACAACTAGGTTCTCTAGCCGGGCAGCAATATCTTGCCACAATGGGGCAGCCCAGATGGGTTTGCCTCTGCGCTGCCAGTTGCTCTGCTTCCACTGCTGTAACCATCCCCACAGGGCATTGGCCACCATCCATGAGTCAGTGTAGAGGTAGAGCACCAGCCACTTTTCTCAATCAGCAATGTCTAAAGCCAGTTGGATGGCTTCCACAGACTGGTTCAACTCACCTTCTCCTTCAGCAGCTTCTGCGACTTGTTGTGTAGGACTGCATACAGCAGCTTTCCACCTTCGATGCTTTCCCACAATGTGAAGCAACCATCAGTGAGCAGGGCATGTTGCTTCTTATTTTCTGGCAGTTTATTATACAATGGGGCCTGTTCAGCATGTATTACCTCCTCCTCTGGTGAAATTCCGAAATCTTTGCCTTTCGGCCAGTCAGTGATCACTTCCAGAAATCCTGGGCAATTGGGGTTTCCTATTTGAGCCTGCTGTGTGATCAGTGTGACCCACTTACTCCACGTAGCATCAGTTGCATGATGTGTAGAGAGGACCCTCTCTTTGAACATCCCTGGAAGCGTTTAAGACCAGGTTGGATGAGGCTTTGGGCAATGTGGTCTAGTGGAGGGTGTCCCTGCCCACAGCAGGGGGGTTGGAACTAGATGATCTTTAAGGTCCCTTCCAACCCAAACCATTCCACGATTCTATCATCCAGCCCAGCACCAGCAGTCAGGGTGCCAGGAGGAGCTGTGCTTCAGTACCAACCACCTCTGCAGCAGCTTCAACCCCTTCATATGTTGCCGGTATCTCCTTTTCAGTTATAGTGTAGTGGGTCTTGGATACTCTGTATCCCTGACTCCTGAACCCCATGGGTTGACCTTGAGTCTCCCCTGGTGTTTTCTGCCAGAGACTCCAGGTAGGGCTGTTCTCCCCGGCTGCAGTATAGAGCACATTCTTTACATCTGGTTCTGTCCGGACTGGCACAAGAGCTACTGCATGAACTATTTTCTGTTTAATTTGTTCAAAAGCTTGATGTTGCGCAGGGACCCATTTGAAATCATTCTTCTTCTGGGTCGCCTGATAGAGGGGCCTTATAATCAGACTGTAGTTTGCAATATGCATTCACCAGAAAACCACAAGACCCAAGAGAGCTTGTGTTTCGTTTTTGCTAGTTGGTGGAGACATAGCTGTTATTTTGTTGATCACATTCATTGTGATCTGACGACGCCAATCTTGCCATTTCATTCCTAAAAACTGGATCTACTGTGCAGGTTCCTTGACCTTACTTAATTTTATGGCAAAACCAGCTTTCAGAAGGATTTGGACTATTTTCTTCCCTTTCTCAGATGACTTCTACTGTGTTGCCCCATACAATGATGTTGCAGATGTTCTGGAGCTTCACCCTGTTCTAGTGCAGTCTGAATCAGTCCATGGCAAATGGTGGGGCTGTGTTTCCACCCCTAGGCCAGTCAGTTCCAGGTGTACTGGACGCCCCTCCAAGTGAAAGCAAACTGTGGCCTGCATTGTGGCACCAAAGGGATTGAGAAAAATGCATTAGCAATATCAATTGTGGTGTACCACTTGGCTGCCTTTGACTCCAATATGTACTGAAGTTCTAGCATGTCTGGCACAGCAGCGCTTATGGGTGGTATGACTTCATTCAGGCCACGATAGTCTACTGTCTGTCTCCACTCTCCATTAGACTTCTGCACTGGCCATATGGGACTGTTAAAGGGTGAGCAGGTTCTGCTGATTGCTCCCTGACTCTCCAGTTGACATATTAGCTTATGGATGGGAACCATGGAGTCTCAGTTGCTGTGGTATTGCCGCTGGTGCACTGTTGTGGTAGTGATCAGCACCGGTTGTTCTTTGACCCTGAGCAACCCCACAACAGAAGGGTCCTCCAAGAGACTGGGCAAAGCAGACAACTGTTTAATTTCCTCTGACTCCAAGGCAGCTACACCAAAAGCCCACCAGTACCCTTGTGGGTCTTTGAAATACCCTCTCTGGAGGTAGTCTATGTCCAGGATGCACGGAGCCTCTGGGCCAGTCACAATGGGGTGCTTTTCCCAGTCATTCCCAGTTAGACTTACTTCAGCCTCCAGTACAGTCAACTATTGGGATGCCCCTGTCACTGCAGAAATACAGAAGGGTTCTGGTTCTTCATGGCTTGATGGTATTAAGGTACACTGTGCACCAGTGTCCACTAGAGCCTTGAATTCCTGGGGGTCTGATGTGCCAGGCCATTGGATCCACAGTCCAATAAACCTGGTTGTCCCTTTCTGCCACCTGGCTGTAGGCAGAGCCCCTCCTGGTCATCATATTTGTTACTCACTTCTTGTAAAAATTATTTAGAAATCCCTTCAAGAGGAACATAAGTACAATCAGGCTGTCCACTTGCTCTGGGGGACTGCCTGCTGGAAACTGGAGCAGCATTTTTCCTGGAAGAATCCCCTTTTCTGATTGTTTTTCTTTGCAACCTATGTACTCATGCCTGTAGGACTGAGGTAGGTTTTCCATCCCACTTCCTCATGTCCTCTCTGTGGTCACATAGGTAAAACCATAGGGTGCCTCATGGTGTGTACCCTCTATATCCTCTCTCTTGAGCAGAGGAATGCTAATTCCTAATAGCTGAGATACTGGTCCATACAGGTGGGGAGTAGGACATATCATCTTTGGATTGCTGAACTTTCCGGAACAGTTTCTCCACAGCCAAGATCAGGAGGTGTGTTGGGTTTGCGTGGCAAGGTTTTGGGGGGGGGGGGGGGGGCTACAGGGGTGGCTTCTGTGAGAAGTTGCTAGAAGCTTCCCCTGTGTAACCCTAAACAAGACCTGGAACACATTGAGGACACCTAGCAATAGGAGCATGCTGGCTTGGACATCCCAAGGGTATTCAAAATTCTCAAAAGCTGTTGTAACCAGCCTGAAGGAAAAAGGGGAGGTGAAAGAGCGGCGGAAATTAGCCCCCAACCCCCCTTCCCTGTAGATTGGGTGTGATTATTAATCAATCCTGAGAGGCGTCATCCGAGCAATGCCACATACAAATACCGGCTTGACCTCATGACCAGTGCTGTTATCATATCATAAGTTGATATCACACAGTACAACGAAATGAGAATCATGATCCCTCTCACAGAGATGACAAACAGTACCACAGGGAACACATACAGCAGGTAAGGGTTTACATATCACAGCCATGTGAACAAACAAAACACCATTGTGACCAGCGACTATTTACCTAATATCATAAATGCATATAACAAATTTGTTTTAACTTGCTCTGGGCAGATCTGTTGTTATCTCAGCCCTTTGTGCTCCACATTGGGTGTCAAAAAGGATTTTCATGGTTTAGGCCCAGCCAGCAGCTTAGCACTACAGAGACGCTCATCCACTCCTTGCCCCCCTACCCCCCCATCCCCGTGGGATGGGGAGGACAATTGGAAGAAAAAGGTAAAACTCATGGGTTGGGATAAGGACAGTTTACTGGGACAGCAAAAGAAGAGGAAAATAACAACAGTACTTATAACAGAATATACAAAGCGGGTGATACACAATGCAATTTGCTCACCACCTGGAGCCTGATGCCCAGCCCATCCCGAGCAGTGATGCCTCCTCCCCAGCCAGCTTCCCCCTTCTATCCGGAGCATGACATCATGGTACTGAATATTCCTTTGGCTAGTTTGGGTCAGCTATCCTGGCTGTGTCACCTTCCAGCTTCTTATGAAAATTAACTCTATCCTAGCTGAAAACCAGACTAAAGCCTCACGTTTCCACCCTCCCTACACTAGCATGAATAGTGTAGACCTGTCAATATAATAAAGCAAAATTCATGAAATCACAAACATACAATTCTTCTGTGTCCTGGTTAATGGAACACAGGCTAATTGACTTAGGCAGAGGTGTTAGCACTTTTCCCTCTCTCCGAAAGGCTGTAGATTGAGTCAAAGTGCACGTAGCTTGCTGACTCTTCTGGGTGAAGTGGTTGATCCTGTAAGACTTAGCATCCCAGGAAAATGTTGTAAGGAGCATTTAGAGAGAATTCCAGCAAAACCAGATCATTTTCAAAAGCCATGAATAGAATATGACCCTTCAGAAACTTTGATAACAAGAAGTTTGAAAAAAAAAACCAAAAAAAAAGAAAAAAAAAGATTAAATATAACTCTGAAGGCACACAGCAAGTTGAAATTGCTCTGAACTGCAGCTTCACTGAACTGACTGTGACATGACTCAAGTACATATGACAAGCTGGGATCTTCAGTACTGAGACACGGAGCAGATGCAGATAATAATGTGCTGTCTATATGGAGAACTATTTTCATTTAAAAGAGTATCTGGTGAATATCCTTGTCTTCTTCACCCGGAATTTCTCCAAACACAGCAGGGGAAGCTCAACCCCCTCAGGGCTGATGCAAGCAAGATCACTTTGGGTGCTGAATGAGTGGTGCCATGACATTGAATCTTGACCAAGTAGCTGGGCTGAAGACTTGTTGGATGCATGTGGATGGATTGACATATTTGGTGTTTCTGCCAGTGTAGAGCTCTGAAGATTACAGTCTCTAGAGGAAGAGGTGATAAGGCACTGAAGGCTATTAAAAGGAAAATATCTGGTAAAAAGCTCACCCATGCCGCTTGATGTTAGCGACCATCATGTGTTTCTTTTACTTTATAGACTTTAGTTCTATGAGACAGGCAGCAATTGCTTTTGAGTTGGGAAACTTCGCTGAGGAAATAAACCACTTGTTTTCCACAATTCAGAAAACTAATTCCTGAGTTTACCTTGTAGGAATTTTGTTAGATTCAAAGGCTGAAGTTCTCGTAGCAAATCAGTTGCGTGCCTTGTTGATTGTCTCTGCTGAGAATCATCTTCACAAAGATTATGGGTTCCTCTGTTGTAAGTTTTCTGAAAAACCTACAGGGAGATCATTGAGGATAGACTGATTATTCTTAACTTCATGTCAGTGGTGTTAAGCCCTGTGCCATCTGGGGAATATCCTTGTATTGCTTAGTTGTCCAGATAAATGTTGAACTGGCTGCCTGAATTCACAATGAGATTCTGCTGAGCATAGCAGCAAAGAATGAAAAACTTCTGCACGTGACTTCAGAGTTTTTCCATCGTTTCAGCTCTGTGACAAAATGAAATGGGATCACGACTGGTAATTTTTCATTCACTAAAGGCTTTGCCAGGGAATAGACGGAACTCTCACAGAATTGGAGCAGTAACAAATGAGCCCGGTAACACACATATGGACTTAACATAGGGCCTAATAGTGTGGTACCTTTATACCGCTGCAGCTGGGTGAAATTTTTTGAAGCATCAGGGTTGCATAGAAAGGGACCTGTTTCCCAGCAGGAACAGAGTCACTGATCTGCCATTGGTTAGAGCCATAATGAATGCCTAATAGGATTTTTTTCTTTTTTCCCCTGCAGATCAGCAGGAAGCTTAGCAAGAAGGAATAAATAATGGGGTAAATTACAGGATGATCACTGTCTCTTTCCAGGTTATCAAATCATTGGGGTAAGAATGTGAGTGCCCTGTCTTTGGAAGTAGGATGCCCACTGCTGTTAGTGCTTGGGGAACACTACAAAAACCAAGCAGGATCCAAATGCCAACAGGTGGTTCTAGTGATGTTTGGTTTCGATTTGTCAGGAGATCCAGCTAAGCAGTTCTAAGGCAATGGGGAAGGGGCAAAGTGCTGCTGGAAGTACACCCACCGTGACTCAAAGTCCATGAGCTTGGAGGGATGGTGACATTTGCCCCATCCTGCCACCCCGAACCTGCAGCAGTGTCTTTGCACCTGGTCATGTTCTTCAGGATGGAATTGAGCTCTGCTCTGTCACAAGGGAGTCTTGGGAAGGACAAGCAAAGGCAGAAAGCAGTTCTTGTGTAATGGCACTCAGATATTGCAGGCTGGTGAGTCTGTTGAGGCTGAGCCTGATGGCTTGTGGGATGGGGCAGTCCCTGAAAATGGTGGCATTTGGGGGAGATGTTTCACGTCCCACTACAGAGGCAGGCTGCCGGTTTGCACCTTCTTTCTTAAGGATGCTCTTAAATGAACAGTTGGAAAAAACCCCTTGTTGTAGGGTCTCTGAAGAGAGAAGTAGCTAGACCTCTGGCTTGGTTTTGTGAAGCTACTAGAAGCTGAGAAGAGATGGAGAGGGGGATGAATCTCCATCTTTTTTTTGTCATGGAGGGGCACAAGAAACTCAGAACATTAGACCTTGTCACACAGGACAGTAATACATATAGGATTAAAAAAGAAAAAAAAAATGAGGTGTGTACGTGCTTACTGATGTACTCCAAGGAGAATGTTTACTGGATGTCATAACAAACTGCATCTTTAGGTTATTATTATTTTTTTTAAGAACAGGACCATCAGTACTTATTAATTTAGTAGTTTGACTCAGCTAATGCTTTCAGGATCTGTTTCCTACAAATTAAGAACACATGCATTACTATGGGAATATACAAGAAGGTACTTATTTAAACAACAATATTTTTATTTCAGGCTCCTTTCACTTTGTATTAAATATAAATGAATGCTAAAAGATGACATTTCATACCATATGAGGCTGATGACACAAATCCTGTCTCAGGGTGGTTTTTATTCCACATACTTTTTGTTTAACAGCTGTTGTAGCTCAAAGACTCCTGTCAGAACTTTGATGTGGGGAACCTGCTGTGTTGTTATCTCTGGATAGTAGAAGTAAATCACAGTGAATGCAGGTTGGTGCTGAACACCTATTAGTAAGCTGCAGGCAAAGACTACTTGTAAATAAACAAATAAAAACCCCAATGGATTTTTTTTTTCTGTGAAAGATGCAAGGATACGAGTTCACCCTTGCAATAGTAGGTTTGTAATGCAGGTAAGTTGGGGTTTTGTGGGGTTTTTTTCCCCCTCCTGTGCCCTACGGCTGCGCCGGGGCCGGAGGTTCCCGCGCGGATGCGCAGGGGGCGCTGCGAGCCCGGCTTTGCCCTCGCCCTGCTCTCTGCCCACATCCCTACGTATATAAACATACATACGTACGTACAAACTCCATACATACAGGGCTTCATTTATACAAATAGCTTCCAGCTTAAGACTTTCCTGTAGGGGAATACCTACGAGATCCATAGGTTATGCTCGAGTGTAGCCTGTACTTCACGGTGGTGATAGCTGAAGGAGGTTATCTCCTCTATGGTGGTGGTTAACAATTTTTTGTAAGTAAACCGTTTAAAAAATGTATTTGGAATAAGAAACCATATGCTGTTTTGATGATTTGTTTTGACCGTTAAAGTAAAAATCACATTAACATTAATAAAGGAAAAAGCTGATGGTTGGGCCCTGTGATAGACGTGAGCACCTGAGCAAATGCTGGGGGTGAGTATCTTCACACGCTGACCCCAGGAAGATGGCCCTGCTTTTTTTTTTTTTTTTTGGCTCTGTAACTGCCGACTCACAGCTTTACAGCAAGTGCATGCACCCTGTTCTCCCAAAAGCTCTGCAGAGTTCATGTGTTTGTAAGCGCATCCACAAGAGGATGCAGTGCGACGTTTGGGGTGCCTTTTTTTTAATATAACCGTGGAGTGGCTAGAGAAGGCGCCTCACAAGCGGAATGGCTGGGCGCGATGAGACCCACGCTTCTCGCTTCACCACAGGGCATCAGTGTTTCGGAGGAGCAAAGAGAGGGAAGGCCTGTCTGTGTCTCCGCACCCCGGGACAGACTGCGCACCGCGCTGCACTGAGGGGCTGAGGGCACCCTCCTCGCCCCCTGCGCTACCCGACCCGCCGTCAGCAGGGAGGGGGCTCCGGGTGCGGGAACCCTCCGCTGGGCGCTCGCCCGGTCAGACTCGGGCCGCCCGTGAATTCAGATCTCGGTCTAAAGCGGGTCTTTACGCTCCGGCTGTCCCCGGGGGAGGGGGCCCTGGCCCATGCCGCCGTGAGGAGCGGCCAGGCTGTGTAGCACGGAATGAAAAGCAGGAACAGGTCCCTTCGATAGCTCAGCTGGTAGAGCGGAGGACTGTAGAGGCACGGCTCACGGGAATCCTTAGGTCGCTGGTTCGATTCCGGCTCGAAGGAGACGCTTGGTTTTGCGTCGCGAGGCGGCCGCCGTTTTTTTTCCTTTCAGGAGCCGCCCCATTGCCGTTGCTGCTGGCGGCGCGCGGGTGCTCGCGCCGGGGCGTTATGGGGCGAGGGGGTGGCTGCGAGCCGAGGTCTCCTCCCCCCGCCCCAGCCGGGAGAACTCGCTCCCCCGTCATGCCTCGGCCTCGCCGCCCCTCCCCCTCCCCGCCCGCGGCTGGCGCGAGGCCCCGCCCCCCGCCCGGGTCGCGTGCGGCGGCGGCGGCCAATGGGGCGGCAGTCCGCCTGCGCAGATTCAAACGGTGGCTCTGGAAGGAGGCTGGGCGCGAGATTCGGCGGCACCGACGGAGCCCGCCGCGAGTGCGGCGGTGGCGGCGCAGCCCGGGCGGCGGGGGCCGGCTGGCAGCGGGAGGCGGGAGGGCCGGGCGGGGCAGGGCAGTAGCCCGGGGCAGGAAGGCGCCGCCGGAGCCCGCGGCAGCTCTGACAGGAGGGGGGAAGGCACAGCCGGGCGAGAAAGGAGTCGCTGCGCGCTCCGTCCTTGCGGGCAGGGGCCAGGCCGAGCCATGCCTGACGCGCCGGGGGCAGGGCCGGGCCGGGGCTGAGGGTGACCGCCGGGGCGCTTTGGGTATCGCGAAGCTCCGCCGGGAGGAGGGGGCCGTCGAAGCAGCCCTGACCGCCTCAAGCCTTCCCTAGCTGCCAGTGCCCCTCTCCGTCCCCCGCCCGCCCTGCCGCGCCGCCCAGCTGTGAGAGAAGGAGCCCGGGTGGGGGCTCGGGGGCTCCGCGCTGCGCCCCGCTGCCGTGGCGGCCCCCCCTATGGTGCTCCTCGAGGATGGCGAAGAGACCGCGCAGGTGAGTGTGGCTCCAGGCCCGGCCCAGGGATCTCTGCCTTCTGTCCCCCCTCCTTCCCGGGCACTCACTGTCTTCCATGCCGCCGCCCCGCACCCAGGTACCCCCCCCGCGCCCCGGGATCCCTGCCAGGTGCCGCCGCCGGCCCGCCCCGCCCCCCCCCCGCGCCCCTAACCCCCCCCTCCCGCCGAGCTGTGCTGGCGCTGCTCTCGGCCTCCTTCCACCTCCCCGGCCTCGGGTGTCACTGCCCACCTCCCTCCCTCCTCCGCTGATTCCTCCCTCGCCCGGCAGCCGCACAGGTATCTGTCTTCCCTTTGGCTTACGGGCACCAGGTCTCGGGTATAAACCTCGCCTCTTACTTAGAGACTACTCTCATTATGTTTTTTCGCTCAGACCATCTTTGTTGTAGCTTACCCAGGCAACTCCTCAGCTTTGCTTTTCTGTTGTCGCTGAGCCTGACACTAACAACTGCGTTGTCTCCGCAGTAGCTTTTCCTGTTGGTGGTTACTTTCCTTCTGCTGGAGTAATACTTCTTACTTTTCTCCTCTCGAGTGGCTTTGGCACAGCCTTGATGTAAGGTTTTGGTCTGTTGACTTAATGTTCAGGCCTGCTGATTCCTCAAAAATCTTAAATGCACCTAGTTTCTCTCATTTGGCATATTCTTTGATTGAGGATGCCATAATCTAGCCTGAGAGAGAATGCTTTCCTCAAGAGCTTCAGCAGCAGCCCCAGATAGTTTTGATACATCTTTTGTTTTATTGATATGAAAATGGGTTTGTCTTTACTTTTTATTCAGAAGGTGGGTCTTGGAGAATTGTTTTATTGTTATTCTTGTCCTAAATAGAAAATCTGTTTCTGAAAATTGATTAAAAAAATGTAAAAGAAGGATTAGGATTGAGAAAGATTACTCACTGAGTAATACTAATGTGTGAGTTACCTATGGCATCAGTGGTTTACCATGACTGTGTACTTCTCAAGGAATTGGGGGTGGTATCAAATTTATGGATATTAAAATTGCTTCTGCCTTTTCCTCTGACATGAAAAGAGTTCATAAATTAATCTTTTTCTCCAAAACTGCAACTAAACCAAGAAAGCAATGCTTTGGGGTTCTAGATGTGTAAGGAACAAAGATTCATTAGAGGGCTTTGCTTGCAGAGGCTAAATGCTGGAGCTGTCTATACTTAGCTATCTGCAAGAATCATCTTGGAGAGAGAATGTTTCTTGTTACTCCTAGTCTGCATTTTGTAATTTAAGACACTTTCATCTGTGGTATTGCAAACAATAGCTTCACTTTTGCAAAGCTTTAGCTTGTATTATCTCTCATGGCTACGGAGTGCTTTGATATCATAATTGAAAATACAGCTGGTTGTGGATAGCATGAATGTTTGGTTAGAGATCAGTAGCCCTAGAGGGGCTGTGTCAGTGTGTGATGATGATATCTCCAAAACTAAATCATTGTAGCTATGAGTTTACATAAAGGTTATTTCAAGATTGTTAATCTAAGTGTGGAATAAGGAGAGAGTATAATTGTTTTGCACTGAATGGAATGAAATTTAATTTTGTTAAACTACTCTTGGTTCTGATTTGGAAGCTTAATTTTCTCCTTTAATGGTTCTCAACTAGGCATTGCAGACAGGTAGCACAGAACTCATGAAATACTTACATTCCAGATTTCTTATTTGATGAAACTTAGTTACTGCATTCCACTTTCATGCAGTATTTTAGCACAGTTTCATAACTGCAAAAGAACTGTCAAATGAACTGTAACAACCCAATATGTTTGAAAAATCTTTTCTTCTTAATCAAAAAAGTTAGTAGTCCCACTCATTCATGGATATTTAGTTTATAATCTGCTGGTGTACTAGTCTGAACAAGACGGAAGACTAAACAGTTATTCATGTGGAATCAAGGTGCAAGAGAGCTTAGTGCCTGCTCCACAGGCCCTTGCCCTTTGGAGCACACAGTGGCAGCCGTGCTGGTTTGGCTGTGGGACACGCATGCTGCTGGAGAACTCCAGGTACAGGGTTCTTAACTGCTGCTGTCACATTGTGGGGGACCCCACGTTGTCTAGTACAGATGCTCTCATCGGCATTCCTGCTGTGTACATGGAGCTCTTCCTCTTTTTTCAAAATCCTCACGACTTTTCACGTAACTGAAAATTCTGTTCTTGAACTGGTTTGCTCTGCGGTGGGTGGGTAAGGAGGTCATGTTGACAAACAGCTTAACCACAAGACCAAATTTTAGTTATAAGTAAATTGTATAGCTTGCTTGGTATGAAATAGGATTATAATACCAAGATATACTCCTGAAGTTTGTTGAGAACCTGTGGATAAGAGACAAAACAAAAGGAGGTGGGAGGGGGAAAACTCTTAGTTACCTGTGAGTATAAATCCTATTTTCTTAAGTCCTGAGCCACTTAATGCAAAACTCTTACAATCATTGTGTTTGCACCTTATTTTTTTTGTAAGTACTGTGAAGAACTTGCTGTTAACCTTTAGACAAGCTTACCTCTTTGTACTTCACTGACTCCACAAAGTTTTAAAATGTTTTATATGTTACTATTTCTACTGCATCATGAAGTGAAGTAGGGTAAATCCAGATGTGGTAGAAGCAATGTTAAATACACTGGTTTTGCAAGAGCTGTGTACATACTATCTTGTAGTAATGCTTTCTAGTAAGCAGTGCTCTTCTTGAATGACCATGTATTTGTGTTAGCCACAGAGGGCATACTCACTTCATGGGAAATAACAAATATACATAAATGTTTGATCAGTATGCTCTGTGTGTGAATTGTACGTTCTGGAAAATAGAGATTTCCCATCTAATCAATTCTTAGGACACCAGCACAGGTTAATTCCATTAATGGGAAAGGATTTTTTTTAACCTTTGGTTGAAAAATGAAAGTAACTTTCAAGGCTAAGCACAACTAATAAATTTAGTTTTGAACATGAAGTTATGATATTTATATCATACTTTATACTGATAATAAAATGGACGAGAACTAAGATTGCAGTGTGAAACTGCTTTTTATTAAACCTGTGTATTTGGATGGGAATCCCTTTTTTGTGTCTGCTATAACTAATGCAGAGGAACTGCTCTGCATCTTGTTGTTAGGCCGAGGTTTCCACATGTGTTTAAATTTATGCTGTCTAACATGAGTCACTGACATATAAGCTTAAATGATATTTCCATGAAACACTTTCCTGTGCTGCTTGTTTGTAAGGCTTTGTTTATCAAGACTGTGAAGTATGCATTTCGCCAGTAGATGGAGTGTGATCTACATGGAGTCACAGAGGTTACTTGGCTTTCTGCCCCTCTGACTCTTAACTTAGAGAGTCAGCACTCATACCTTAGTTATTTCTTGCTGGAATATTTCTGTCTTCAAAGATTTGTATCTAATTCCTGTAACACTGAGGCAATGCTTTTATTCGAGGCAGGAGCCCACTTCAAATCTCAAGTTGATGCTAAATTATTTGGCACTGTTGTGTTAGTTGTCCAAGTTATGGAGGTGGAACATAAATCTATTTTGCAGACTAGCAAATGACTTTATTTTATAAGCTCATTTGTGCAAAATAAAGCTTCATAAATGTGTTACAAAAACATGATCTTAAATAATAGCTTTTGCTTCAAATATAAGTCTTGACTTGGAATGAATTATCTGTCCATATCCCAGTACATGGCCTTGAAATTAAAATTAATTCTCTTCCTTTGAAATAGTGAATATAGGCCACTGCTGGAGGCAGATCTTGTGTTTGTGCAAATTCCATATGTAATTTTAGAACAATATGTACATATGGGAAAAAAGCTACAAGTAGCTAGAAAAAAAAAGTTATTCAGATTTATTTTAAACTCTATTTCTATCTTCTTCACCCTTCTGTTGTACTCTGCAGTGAGGAAGATGATGACCTTCAATATGTGGATCATGACTATGAAGTACCACAGCAAAAAGGTTTGAAGAAGATATGTAACAGGGTGAAATGGACACGTGATGAGGTAATACTTTTTTTCGCTTTACTTTTATTCCTATGTGATATTGGTAGCACACAAAATATGTTATTATTTAGTATCATATTGGGATAGCTTGTAACATTTATTGGCTGAGGTTATGTCTTAACAGGATGAAAGGCTAAAGAAGCTGGTGGAACAAAATGGTACAGATGATTGGGCTTTCATTGCTAGTCATCTACAAGTAAGTTGAATCTGTTTCAGTTAAGCTTCCTTTTAATATTTATTTGTTTTGGTCATATTTCTAGCTTGGAAATGAGGTGAAATAGAAATCAGAAACACATAATAGTAAAAAAAAAAATATTTTAAAGGATGCTTTTAAATTGGATTTAGGATTCTCCAAGGTCTGAGGTAGATCTCATCAGCTCAGGCTAGGGTTCAAGTGATGGTCTGAAATTATCAAAAATAATTGATACCTTCTGTCCACTTGCCATTTGTTTTCATTGTGAAATATATTCCTGCTTCCTATTGGTTACATCAGATGTGGTTACATCTACAGTTCACAGGATGCTTCTGAAGGAGTTAAGAGAGTGGCTTGCATCTGAAAGATTGCTTGAAAGGAGCAGGATCAATTTCTTAAACACTTTAGGAAGCGTGGGGTGGTGGGGTTTTTATTTTGTTTTGGTGTTTGGCGGTTTGGGTTTTTTTTAATAGTGATGTCTGCTTCCCTAAGATATGTAAATCTTTCCACCCCCTCTCTGGGCAACCTATTGCAGTGTTCAAATTACAAAGCCAAATAATAGAGGCTGCCGTAATTAGCACTTACCTTGTTACTGATGGTCTTTTGCCAAGAAAACCCAATGTATCTTGAGTTACTAGCATGTAAAGGCACTCACACTGCCATGGTTTCAGAAGCCCATTTCGCTATTGGGCTGGGCACAAATAAACCTTCCTTCTATTCTGCCCAAAAAAGTGCAGACTGCTTAAAGGTCACCCTCAAGAGAGGGAATGCAGCTTGTATTCTTTTTCAATTTATTGTGGCTAAGGCAGACCTGAAACAATTTTATTGTTTCATCCCATCATTTGTTTTGCTTTTGTCCCCCAAATATGTCCTGATTTGAGAAATGTCTGGAAGGCCACAACTTCAAAATTTTTATTTCATCAAAAATGGGAAAGCTATCCTATGTTGAGTCTGTCTTTTACAGCTTGTCTCCACCAGGAGATGATACTGTTTTGTAATAAACTCTAGTGTGCTTTTAATCACGCGGTGTCTGCTTGTGATTAACTTGAAGGTACTGTGATCAATATAATTTTAGATGTAACTGTTTTGGTTGTTTTCTCTAGTCTTGCAGACTTCTTGTTTAACTTCATCTTAGTATGGTAGCATCTTTTCTTGGTAGACAAGCCCAACAAAACCTTGAAATCAGTACTTGCTATTCAGTGGCCTGCACTGAAGGGAGTAAATTGTCATGTCCCAGTGTTATAAAAGGCATTACTAGTATGCTGTGCTGGAGCAGGCTCTTATCTGCATATTTTTAAGGATTGGACCAACTACTCTGAGAGTCCCAAACTTTCCTAGAGACAGTTTTTAGAAGGCTAAGTGAAAGCTTACTTTTCTTTCATAATTGTGAACAATATTTCAAAAGATCCTTAGTGAAGATACAGAAAAGCACCATTTGTCCTGAGCAGAAAAAGCAGTGTTCTTTATGTGTTAGCTAAACTTGATATAAATCTGTTTTCCTTAACACTCTAGTAAAGAGCTGAGAATATATTAACTTGAGAATTAGAAAAAAGTTTATTATTTGATAGAAAAAAGTATTTCCTTTAAAAAATTTTGAATCATAGAATGTTTTGGGTTGGAAGGGACCTTAAAGATCATCTAGTTCCAACCCCCCTGCCATGGGCAGGGACACCCTCCACTAGACCACATTGCCCAAAGCCTCATCCAGCCTGGTCTTAAACACTTCCAGGGATGGGGCATCCACAGCCTTTCTGGGCAACCTGTTCCTGTGCCTCGCCACCCTCACAGTAAAGAATTTCTTCCTAACATCTAACCTAAATCTCCCCTCTTTTAGTTTAAACCCATTGCCCCTTGTCCTGTCACTACACTCCCTGATAAACAGTCCCTTTCCATCTTTCCTGTAGGCCCCCTTCAGGTACTGGAAGGCCTCAATTAGGTCTCCCCAGAGCCTTCCCTTCTCCAGGCTGAACAAACCCAACTCTCTCAGCCTGTCCTCATAGGAGAGGTGCTCCAGCCCTCAGATCATCTTTGTGGCCCTCCTCCTGATTTGCTCCAACAGCTCGATGTCCTTCTTATGTTGGGAGCCCGAGAGCTGGACTCAGTACTCCAGGTGGGGTCTCACAAGAGCAGAGCAGAGGGGCAGAATCACCTCCCTTGACCTGCTGGTCACGCTTCTTTTGATGCAGCCCAGGACACGGTTGCCTTTCTAGGCTGCAAGCGCACACTGCCAGCTCATGTTGAGCTTCTCATCAATCAATACCCCCAAGTCCTTCTCCTCAGGGCTGCTTTCAATCCATTCCTCGCCCAGCCTGTAGTTGTGCTTGGGATTGCCCTGACCCACATGCAGGACCTTGCATTTGGCCATGTTGAACTTCATGTGGTTCGCACGGTCCCACCTCTCCAGCCTGGCAGGGTCCCTCTGGATGGCATCCCTTCCCTCCAGTGTGTCGACCACAGCACACAGCCTGGTGTCATCGGCAAACTTGCTGAGGGTGCACTTGATCCTGCTGTCCCTGTCACCAACAGCACCGGTCCCAGTACCGACCCCTGAGGAATGCCACTTCTCACTGTTCTTTACGTGGGCATCGAGCCATTGACCACAACTCTTTGAATGTGACCATCCATCCAATTCCTTATCCACCAAGTGGTCCGTCCATCAAATCCATGTCTCTCCAATTTAGAGACAAGAATGTCATGTGGGACAGTGTCAAATGCTTTGCACAACTCCAGGTAGATGATGTCAGCTGCTCTTCCCTTATCCACCGACACTGTAACCCCATCATAGAAGGCCACCAGACTTGTCAGGCACGATTTGCCCTTAGTGAAGCTGTGTTGGCTGTCACCAATCACCTCCTTATTTTCCATGCACCTGAGCATAGTTTCCAGGAGGATCTATTCCATGGTCTTGCCAGGCACAGAGGTGTTTTTGCCTGACTTCTCTTTATTGGGGTGCATTGCTCCTGAGCTTCGAGGAGGTGATCCTTGAATACTAACCAGCTTTCTTGGGTGCCTGCCTCTTCCTTCCAGGGCTTTGTCCCATGGTACTGTACCACCTGAAAAGGCCAAAGTCTGCTTTCCTGAAGTCCAGGGTACTGAGCTTGCTGTGTGCCCTCCTTTCTGCCCTGAGGATCTTGAACTCTACCATTTCATGGTCACTGCAGCCAAGCCTGCCCTTGAGCTTCACATTCCTCACTAGCTCCTTGTTGGTGAGAGCAAGGTCCAGTAAGGCACCTGTTCTTGATAGCTTCCTTCTCCAAGTGATAGAGGAGTCAACATCAATGCGTTCCAGGAACCTCCTGGATTGCTTACGCCCTGCTGTGCTGTCCCTCCAACAGTTATCGGGGCGGTTGAAGTTCCCCATGAAGACCAGGGCTTATGAACATGAGGCTGCTCCTATCTGTCTATAGAGGGCCTCATCTGCTCAGTCTTCCTGGTTGGGTGGCCTGTAGCAGACCCCCACTATAGTATCCCCTGTCCCTGCCCTCCCTTTAATCCTGACCCATAAACTCTCAGTTGGCTCCTCATGCAGGCGGAGCTCCATGCCCTCCAGCTGGTCATTGACATAGAGAGTGACACCCCCTCCTTGTCTCCCCTGCCTGTCCTTCCTACAGAGCCTGTATCCTTCCATCCGAATACTCCAGTCATAGGAGCCATCCCACCATGTCTCTGTAATGCCAATAAGATAATTTCTTTACTTGGTTATAGATAATATAATATATAGGTCATAGGTAACATCAAAAGCATGTTGACCAGATGAAGTTCAGAGATGTGGAGTAATGTGGACAAAAATAATTCTAAATTTTTCTTTAAAGAAGAGTAAGTTTTGAATTTGATTATCAAGTAAGAACACTGAAGTAATTAGAGCTTTGTGCAATGCTGTTTTTTCTGGAGAAGAGTTGTTATAAGCAAATAGAAGAAGAAATAATAAGGGAGAATTTAACTACTATACTTGGAACAAAGGTCTGAATAAGTTTTAATTTGAAATAAGCAAATAATTCTGGCTAGATAATATTTACGGTTTTACGTATTCAAGAGTTTAACAGCTACACTGGTTTTCTAAAACTGTTTCAGAACCGGTCAGATTTTCAATGCCAGCATCGATGGCAGAAGGTACTAAACCCAGAATTGATTAAAGGTCCCTGGACTAAGGAAGAAGATCAGAGGGTAATAAAAACTAATCGATACTGTACTCTTCTACTGTAATAAAATTGGCATATGACTGCTAAGATTGTGTACTTTTTTGTAGGTTTTATCCCCACAAAAATGATGTCTGATGCATCTTGTGACATACTTACATTACATTATGTTGTGTGAGAAGAAAAAAGGAACTGCTCTTAAGTAGATGGAATGTCTGGTCTGCTCAAGCGTTTCATTTCCCTTTGCTGAGGTTGCTAGCTGAACTACTCTAGCTTACCAAGTAGAGGAGATCTCTTTACAGCACAAAAGATTAAAGGTCTCATTTCCATCTTTTGTTCCTCAAACCCACCTTAAGAAGGTTGGGAAAAAGGGAGATTATTTCATAGTCTGCTGGTAAAGAAGCTAGCAATAGTGTTTTAGACTCCTTTTCTCCATCTCTGTTAATCCATGCTGCAGCTTTTTGCCTGCAAAACCCGGACTGCCTTGTAGGGAGGTGAACATATAGCTTTCATATACGATATTTCAAATCAATTCCTTATTCCCACTCTTTAAAACTGTTTTAAGATTTTTAAAACTAGTATTTGTCAACTTGTGAATATGGTCTTCCATAACTCTGTTTATTTTACAGTCATCAGTCTTTTAAGCTTCCAATTTGTAACACCATGTAGAAATGGGATGAAGGTGGGAGTAGGGGTGCGGGTTTTTCCTCATATGTATGTTGTTGAAAAAAGTCAAACCGAGCATCTTTACCAGCTTCTTTTTTGGTCTTTCCTAATGTCAGCTTATGCAATGGGTGACAGAAAGGAAACTTCCAAATGAATGTTTTCATCAGTATATACTTATATTCTAAATACAGTGAATTTGGAGTTAGTAAGCAATTTTTTGATTTCTTGAAAAACAATTGTTAAAACCCCAAGATACTGTCTGCCTCCTTAGGCCTAGTATCTTGTCAAGCTGACTATTATAATCCTATTCTAAAATGTGAGTTTACCAGTGTTCTCAATCTTTGATTAGGAAAATTAGTATTTGGAATTATAACATATTTCATTTGTGTTCCAGGTTATTGAGTTAGTTCAGAAGTATGGTCCAAAGCGCTGGTCTCTAATTGCAAAACACCTGAAAGGAAGAATAGGCAAGCAATGCAGAGAGAGATGGCATAACCATCTCAACCCTGAGGTAAAAAAGTCTTCATGGACAGAAGAGGAGGACAGAATAATCTATGAAGCTCACAAGCGTTTGGGAAACCGATGGGCTGAAATAGCGAAACTTCTTCCTGGAAGGTGCTTCTCAAATCTATTTATGTTAGATATTGGAATACGGAAAGCAGTCATTGCACAACTCTTTCCAATGTAATTTGTTAGTCAGCATCTGTTGAAACTTACGTCACAACATCTTTATTTTGATAGATACTGCAATTTTAAGATCTTTTTCATTTGATTATGTATTCTTAAAAAGCCATAAAAACAATAAAAAAGACCTCTAACACTCTGCAGGTTCCTTCAAAAATCCTCCTGTTCACTTAAAAAAACCTCTGTAGTAGAACTGAAGAGTAACTGCAAGTAATAGTGGAAGAATGCCTTAAAATCCTATGACTTGATATCAAAGTGCCTTCATTACTATGCATTTGGGGGTGACTTACTTTTTGGTTTAAGATCAGAAATTCTTTTTTAAATTTATTTTTTGTGGAACACTTCTTGTTAAACAGGGCACTTGAAAAAGAGTCTTAATAACCTTCAAATTCCAGGCTTAGGAGTCATGCATTGCAAAGCTAGTTGGTTATCATGTAGTCTCCAAGTTAAGAATGAATCGTATGCATTGTTCTCCTTATCTTTGTTTCAAGTGTGATTACCAACTTCTATGCTTGTGGAAAACAAAATTTTAGTGTATAAAGAGTTTAATGAAATAAACTTTTTACCTTGTACTGTTAACTGAAATTCAATGTTCAGCTATCCCTCTCTGAATTCATTCTGTGTGTTCAGGAGGTGACTGTCTAGCTGGTCCTAAGGAATGTCAGTACTTGTTATGCTGGAAGAATGAGTCCTTAGAGATGTGTGTTTAAAAATTTGACATTTTGATTAAGTACACAATCCATGCATCATAGGACATCCTTTGGAGGAATGGGAAGGGAATGGATTGCACCTTAATAGAATTTCAGAGAGGGAAGATGAGTTTGTAAGGACAGAGGTATTCCTAATTCACTTATTTGTTGAAAATAAATCTAAGATGAGACTCTTAGCTAAAGATTGGATCCTAGGCTTAGAAGCTTTTTAAAGAGTCTGACACTAGTGGGATGAAAAAGGGGAATACTTCTGGGAATTGAGCTTAAATGAAGGATGAGGCTTAATGCAATTTTTATTTCTGTGTACATCTCTAAGGCTAGTAATAATACTGCTAGTATTTTAGACTGTAATACGCTCTCTACTCTTGCCTTAATGCTTATCTAGTGTTAAAAGTGATGTCAGACTGCAGGCATTTTCTTCCCAAGAGGAGTTACAATGGGTACTGGTCTTCTGCCATGCCTGCTTTCCCCATACAAGGTCAAGGGTACCAAAGCTGTACATAAAACTCAAAGCTGGGAGTGCAGGCTGTCTTTTTTAGAAAAGATGTCTTCCAGTGGTGGACACTAGTCACAGTGCCCTTATGCTGTGGGACAGTGGGATGATTGCCTTAGCTTCATGCTCTGCAAATTTGTGGCAGAGGGTAAATAATGTAGTGATAGAGAACACATAGTTGTTCCAAGTATCCAAGAAAAAGGTTCTCACCCATGATAATAGCCAGAACCAAAGCTTTCTCTTTTGCTACTTTTAATTTCCTGCAGACTTGAAGTTGAAGGAAGTTTTGAAAAGAGTAGCTTTCTAATTGTTATGCCAAAACCCCACTGATAATAGAACTTTCAGTCCAAGCTGTGGGAGCTTTCTGGGTTTGTGGCTTTGGATTAACCTACAGTACAAACCCTGTAAATTATGCCATATATTAAACTTTGAAATATGGAAACCAGTCACTGTTGTACACTTTCCTTTTAGGACTGATAATTCAATTAAAAATCACTGGAATTCAACAATGCGAAGAAAAGTGGAACAGGAAGGATATTTACAAGATGGTATAAAGTCTGAAAGAGCTAGTTCATCCAAACTTCAGCCCCAACCTTGTTTGACTATGGAACACTTGCACACTCAGAATCAATTTTACATACCTGTTCAGACACATGTAAGTTCAAAATCCAGAATAATTAGTATTTCCCAGTTTCAAATAATTTATTGGGTTTGGAATGAGAAACTAATCTGAAAGAATGAAGGTCTGTTGAGTATTTTTGTGATATTATGGTAACTTAGGGTTTGTAAACCGTAATAAATAGTTTATGTACAATAAACTAGAGATAAATTTATAGCCTTCTTTAGGGTTTGTAAAATGATTTATGTCTTTTTAGATTCCAGCATACCAGTATGCCTCACCAGAAGGCAGCTGTCTAGAACATGTTTCAGCTTCTTCCAACTTAGTTCAGGTAAATTGTTAACGGGCTTTGTAAATGAAGAGAATGTACAGTGTATTATGTTGTAAAATGAAGAGTTTAAAAACCTGTAACTTCAAAATGTCTTTAAGTCTTTATCATTCACCTAAATTTATGTAAATGTTCCTCTGTAAGTAGGCTTGCTAGCTTAATTGGTAGTTCTAGGTAGGAAAAAAGAAGCTGTCTTTATACATCCCAGAAACACAACGGTTGTGCTTATTTCTGACAGAAGTATGGCTTAAAACACTCTATTAGCTAAATATTTAGATTGAAATTATGACCTGTTAGCATTACATAGCTTCTGAGAGATTTAAAGACAAGATTTTACTACTTTATATATGTAATAAATATAACTGAAAGAGTTCAAATAACTTACTGTGACTTACGCTTGTGGCTGTGTTTTTTTGTTCTCAGTAAGTTTTAGTATTTTCTGACTGACAAACTTCTGTCAATCAGTTGAAGATGCTCTTTTGCAACATTCTAAATGCTGAAATATTGACAAACTTTAAAACAAAAAAAAAAATAATTTGATATATTTATTTCTTTTTTTCCATTGGTCTCACTTAGAATATATCTGAAATTCCTCCCGTGTGCAGACTGAATGTAGATCTTAGTTTGTAATATGGCTTCCTGGAAGAACTTTTGTGAATTTGAAATTAGTAAAAAAATTATTTCAACACAGAGAATAATACGTATTTTGTTTGTGCTAGATGTATTAGAGGCATTCTGCAGAACTGTGTACCTAACCGTATGTTTCCCTGTGCAGGTCATGTGTTTCATGTTGCATTTTCTTCCCTGATCTCAGGATAAGAACATGAATCATAACAAAGCCTAGTATGGCTTTTGACACTCTGGATTGCCCTATACAGAAATGTATAGGATGCTTTCTGCTCCTTGAAGTCTTCCCTAAACTGGGGAGTATTTTGAAACTCATGGCATATATCCTCACCTATATTTATAGCACTAATAGAAAGTTTTAAGGAGGTTAAAACCAACCCACCAACCAAAACCAATTAGTTAATTTTCTTTTCTGATAGTAGTGGTAGGATTGCTTGTGTATACACTCTGTCTGCAAATGCTAATTTGAAACACTTTCTTGCACCCTCGGTGAGTATAAATAACTGAAAATTCTAGAAAGCACATGAAAACATAAACGCATCTATCAAGGTGCCAACACTGTTGCTTCTATAAAGACAGAACTGAGTGACTTTTCGTTAAAAGGTTCTGTAGCATACTGAGCATTTACAGGCCATATTAGAAACCTGTTAAAATAGTAGCTTGTATATCACTTTAACATCGGATCCATCTCCTGGTAATTGCTGGAGTTGTTTTGCTTGTGAGTGACTACTGTATTACAAAATAATGATACAGCTTGAACAGCTCTCTTCCCACTGTATGTGGATTTCTGTTAAAAGTGTAGCTGTGTTATAATGGAGAATCTTTACTGTGGAGGGGTGGTGGAGGTGGAAAATAGTAATGGCTTCTTTCTTAAATTTTTCAGCAGTCATTTATTGATGATGATCCTGATAAAGAAAAGAAAATAAAGGAACTTGAATTGCTACTTATGTCAGCAGAGAATGAAATCAGAAGAAAACGAGTGTCTTCTGTAAGGACTGTAAATTTCTGTAAATATTTGAATATACTTTACTGAGATTAAGCCTCAGCACTTTAGTAATGGCTGGCTGGGTTTGTGTGGCGTTTTTTCACGCAACCTTCTAAAATCAAACCTATGGTTGTGGTGCTGTAAAACGAAGTCTATATATTAGAAGTGAGACAAATTATTTTTAGTGCTGTTTCCTAAACTGTGAAAACAGCAGAAATATGACTTGCAATTTGGCAGTTGTTCCTAAGACCCAGGATTTTAATTCTCTTCAAGAGGTAGCACGTTTGTTGACAGTGCTGCCATTCAGTTTTATAGATCCGCAAAGTCGATCATCTGTTCAACAGAGAAAGGTGAAAAATACATAGGTTGCTCTATTTGATTTCAGAGAGTCCTGTAGACTTTATCAAACTTCTGTGTGAGTGCTTGCAATGCTTAATATCCACATTTGGACATGACAAACTATAGATTTGCACTGTACAAAATTTACATGTACTTCAGTGGAACGAGGGAAACTTGCAGATGACAGTCACTTTTTTGTGTATACATTCTGTCCGCAAATGCTAATTTGAAACACTTTCTTGCACCCTTAGTGAGTATAAATAACTGAAAATTCTAGAAAGCACATGAAAACACAAACGCATCTACCAAGGTGCCAACATTGTTGCTTCTATTAAAGACAGAACTGAATGACTCAGGAACAGAGGGCTGTCAACAACATCAGACACCTAACCAATCCAACCATATTGATCACTAATTTAGATTACAGGTGAACTTCCATTTTTTGTGGTGGAGCTATTCCTGGCATTCTCTTGAAACAGTGCAACATTCTGCTTATCTAGTGGAATCTGCTTTGCTTCTAGGTTTCCAGTGAAAATTAAAATACGTTTCTTGAGTACTAAGCAGTGTACTAAAATGGGATAACCATTTAAAAGTAAATAATCAATGCAGAATCTGCGTTAAAAAAAATTGGATCAAACAAAGTATTTCACTTTCTAGAAACAGTTTCTAATCTTAAAATGTACCTGTGTTCTGTAGTGAAGATGACTTCATAATATACTGATGTTCAGGAATACAGGAAACTTGCATCACAGATGGCTTCCAATACAACCTATAATTATCTAAGTTATAAGCATGTGTAAGATATGAATGAGAGGTAAGATAAAAATCTTACACAACTTGAGAATGTTGAGTATGTTAATGTAAGGAGAAGACTAACTGCATTAATGCAAACATAATTAGTGTTTGAAAAAGCAAAAATAAATAAATAGTCTTGCTACATACAACTTTTTTTTTTTCTTTCCCGCGGTCACATAATTGACTCTTTTGAACTTCTAAGTTGAAGAAGATTAACATGTTTCTTCATACTTTTTAGCAAGCTGGAAACTTACCTTGTTGGTCTGGAAGTTTTGTCACAGAAGATTGTGTGTCTAATACACTAAATAGCCTTGGGGAACAAACAAGTGAGTTCTACAGCATGGATGAGACCCACGGCACATCTGTTCAGCAGAATTCACCACCAAAGTATCTGGCTGTGGAAGCAAATACAATGTTATCATCGCTGCAAACCATTCCAGAATTTGCAGAGACGCTAGAGCTTATTGAATCTGTAAGTCTGTATTTATTCTAAAAAAAAAATATGCTTTTTTAGGAACATCAACTTACACAATATGTGTAAAATACTCTTAAAATTACCTTACGCTATACTTGTCTGTAGTTTCACCCTTATTAAGTGATTTTTTTTTTTAGTTTTTTATTGCCCATTTTAAAAGAATTTTGTTTTAAAATATTCAATCTTTTAGGATTGTGTGAAAGATACAGGGAGAGTAAATCTGTATATGACTTTTGGAGGTAGAGAGCTGTTAGATTGGCTCAGATGTTGTGAAATAATCTTGGATAAGCCTGCTAGCGTTGGTGTGTTTTGCATCTTGCCTCATAGGATCCTGTAGCGTGGAGTGATGTCACCAGTTTTGAGCTTTCAGAGCCTGTTGCATCTCCTGTCAAGCCAGCTCCAGTAAAACTAATGCGGATTCAACACAATGAAGGGGCTGCTGAGTGCCAGTATAATGTCAGTGTTGTGCTTGATGGCAAAAAACACAGTAGCATCAGCGGCGAGGAAGAAGCCATTTTTCCAACAACCCCAAACGTAACTAAATTCAGCACTCCACCTACTATCCTAAGAAAGAAAAAGAGATTGCGTGTTGGGCAATCACCAGTTAATGAACTGAATGATGGCTTGTGTAATGATGCCATCAATGTTGCACTAAAGCATACACCAGTGAAAACACTACCATTTTCTCCATCACAGGTGAGTTTATTTTTATATATGGCTAAACTATGAAGACTGCAGTGGGTGGGTTATAAATTACAAGTACTTTCTTCCCTAGTCATACGTTGTAGCCTAAACAAATATGTCTAAAAACTTCTTAAAACATCTTTATAAGGGTAGGTATATTAAAAAGAAATCGTTAAATAACTTATTTCCTCTGTTTTGAAGACTGACTTGGGGGATGAAGGGGGAAGTGACTTATGTCTCAGCTCACACTTTCTCATGCAAATAATTGTTGATAGACACCTATTGTCTCTGTGACCTAATTAAGCAGTAAGGATTTCAAGGAGAAAATCAAGGTTTCAGTGATAAATATTACAAATGTCTTGGAGTATAAGTCAAGAATAGTTTATTGGAATTTGTCAGTAAAAGCCCTTCAGATATATAATTTTTTGTACCGCTCAGTGCAGCGGTGAAGTTTTGTTCTTTAAGGTTGCTTAGGGGTTTTTTTTTTTCTCTCTTGTGCTTAGTTTTTCAACACTTGCTCTGGAAATGAACAATTTAACCTTGAAAATCCTGCATTTACATCGACTCCAATCTGTGGGCAGAAAGTTCTTATTACGACTCCTCTACACAAGGAAATGACACCAAAAGATCAAAAAGAAAATGTGGGGTAGGGTTATTACATTAAACATCTGGTGGTGTTGCTCAAATAAAAACAAGTTTTTCTAAACATTGAGAAATTAGTCTACCTGTAGGCATACTGTGAATGAATTTTAAAATCCATAACACTTAAATACTTGTACAAATGAACTGGCTTCCTGTTTTTAACTTAACACAAAGTTACTTGCACTCCGTTAAAATTTTTCCTTTTTTTAGAATACTGAATAAAATCCTAAAGTTTAATATACCTGGGGTAATGCTATGGTCACCTTAATACTTTCAGATTCATGGTGGTGATATCTGTTGTGTAAAGTAAGGTATTTTAAAATGTTTCTTAGATTCATTTTATTACGTTACTGTTGATAAAGTAAAATATTTAAATGCATGTATGAACGCTTTTCTATGCTTGAATAGTTTTAGAACGCCCACAATTAGAAGATCTCTTTTGGGTTCAACACCAAGGACGCCAACTCCTTTTAAAAATGCTTTGGCTGCTCAGGAAAAAAAGTATGGCCCACTCAAACTTACGGTATGTGATAACATTGTTTATTTTCTTCTTGAAGTCTAAATGCCCTCTTGTTTTTGAGATATTGTAAGCCTCAGCATGATCTTAGAAAGCATTTTCTAGTGATGCTGTTGTTTCAGTGACATTCTATATTATCCTAGAGAACAGTTAGAATGTGAATCAAAAACATTTCAGATTTTGTATGTTAGACTAGTATCCTTCAGTGCAGCATGGAGGATGGTATTTTTGAATGGCATTCGGTACATATAATAATTTGATCCATAGTAATGTTAAATGCATTGGTTCGCATTTGTGAGTTGTTTTAAATTTGTGTAGCCTTGCTAACACTGGATCTTTTACGAGGTGGTAACATTGTTGTCTGAGATTTTAGTTATAATACTTTAGCATTCTGGTTTTTCAAAAGAAAAGTTGTAAGTGAGAGAGTAAATGGGTGCGGGTCCTCCAACTGGATAATCTATTCAGGGCAAACTGGTGCAGATCAATGTGACTGACTTCGTTATTTTAAGCAACTTTCACATTTGACTTGAAAAACTGCATTATCTTTGAATCCTATATAAGGACTACGTAAGAGCTGAGTTGTTTTCTGGCTTTGGTTCTTCTACAGTGCTAGGACTGAAACTAGATGTTTACCACAGCATGCTAGTATTCTGAGAATTTTTTGATGGGAAGATGTTTGGAAGTGTTTTATCCTTCCTAGGGGCTTACTTGAGTGACGTCTGCAATTTTTTTCATCCTAAAAACTGAAATGTCAATATAGCAATTCACGATTCCTCTGATTCTTCTGACTGTCACAGAAGACTTTTTTTTGGTTGACTATGGATAATGTTGCTTGCTTGTTTGTTTGTTCTAAATGAATTCAATTTTTACTCTCTTCCTAGCCATCTAACGTATGTTAATGCATAATAACTTTTGGAATTCAGTAGACATATGTTTTTCAAGTTCTGAAAAAATTCCGGCCAATATACATTACTACTTCTTTTCTGCAAACACAGAACGTAGCTCAGACTTTGCCACAGGGCTTGGCACCATCTGTGTTACCCTATAGATTCACAGTCTCTCACTATGCAAATGGAGTGGTTTGGCATTCCTGTTTCTGTCCACTATTAACCTCCTGTTCAAAATCAAATTTTGAGGGCTTAAGGGAATTCTTCTCCTGTTGGTACACAAAGGAGCCATCTGTATGGCTTCTGTGAAATTCTGTACTGTACTTAGGACTATCAATGCCTTATTCAAGGATTTGTGTTAAGATTGATATAAATTCCTTTCCCAACAACAGTCATACTTCTAGAGCACAGTTTTTTAGTATGTTTATATACATATATGTTTATGTATGTGTTTAGTATATATAAAGTATTTTTACCCCTTTTGTCAGTGGATAGCCATTGCTAATAAATGTAAGCAAGTAGTTGCATGTCTTCTTCAATGCTACCTTGCATTTTTGAGGCCCTGCGTGCATGTATATGTTTTATCTGCCTAGAAATAATATGGAGTAAAATGAATTAATAAATCTGCATAGCCTTGAAATGTTGATATGTAGTTGTTAACTACAATAACTTAAGTCCTTTTATCTGTTGCTCTATTTTGCAAGATCTCTTTTCAGGCCTAGAAAGTAGAATATGGTAAAAACTAGCAACTAATAGACTTCTTGTATTTTCCTGTAATTTCTTCTCCGATTTTAATTAACGTAGTCACAACCACTTGCCTTCTTGGAGGAAGACATTAGGGAAGTTTTGAAAGAGGAAACTGGAACAGATATATTTCTGAAGGAGGAAGATGACACTGTGTATAAAAGCTGCAAGCAGGAGGTAACATTACAATAATAATTTCAAATAGGAAGTAACTGCTTTTAAATAATATTTTACAATTTTTCTCTGCAAAATGTTTATTGCAGCACAACTCTTCTAAAAAAGTCAGAAAATCACTGGTCCTAGATCCATGGGAAAAAGAAGAGATTGGTGCCCAGCTCTTCACAGAAGATAATAGTTTAGATGTACAAGTAAGTATTAAACTACTGAAGAGCATCACTGGCAGCAGTATTAATATAGAACTGAGTCTCTTTCATTGTATCAACTAAAAGAAAGTGTTTGGATTGAGGCTAGATTCATAAATCTAGAAAGTGAAGATCATTTTCAATATGAAATACTACTTTAAGTACTTAAACAATACTTGAACATTGGGCTTGAATTCATGCATGAATTCTTTCTTTCAGACCTTCAGAGCAGGACTGGTAAAATAACGTAGATGCTTTGGAGATTTGCTTGTTTGCAAAGCTGCTTCCGTGCTGGTTACCTGTAGACTTTAGCATATATAGCATACTGAAGCTCTCTGTAATACACCAGGAAGAAGATGGCATTTACCCCTGCATTTTGCATGCTTGGCAGTCTGGCAGACATGTTCTGAAGATATCTAATTGCATATTAGGCAGCATGTTTTTCCTTTTCCCGGTTCACATAGTAGGGGAATACTTTAAGAAACATCAAGCATGTAGAAGATGAGGTTTGTGGGCTTCCTTTGCCTGAAGGGATTTGAATACTTCTGCCTCAGCAACCAAGACATCAAGAGTTCAGAGATCGGGCTGGTTTGGTTCCTCATGCCTTTAAAAAGTAGCCCAATATTTTTCTAGTTGAGTGATTGTATAGACTAGTCTTGTAGTTCATAGGAAAACTTTATTATAATCTAGTTCTTTAATGTATATATGTATGTGTTTAAGTCTGAAAGAGCAAATGTCTGTGACTCTTGATCAGGAATAAAGCTATATTCAAGAGGTAGGAGCCAAAGTCCCTAAAAAGAACAGCTGCTTAAGTCAAACCCCTTTCTGATTATTGTAGCTGGTTTTCCAAATTCCCTTCTGGAATGCTTGGCAGACACCACACCGAGGCCGGGTGTTAGGTGCTCTGCCACCTAGTGGAAACTCCCTGCTTCCCCAAGAGCATCTCTGTCTTCTGAGGGGCAGCATTGCTGCAGCCATTCAGAACAGAAACAAAATGCCCCGTGTTCTCTTAGTAATCTCTAGTTATGACATGGTATATTGGGCATCACTGATGTTCAGGCTATTAAGCTAAACCCAAGATACACAATGATATTAAAGGCAGTGGACTGGGAAAAAATGGCTTTTCCTCCATTTTAATGAGGGATGCTGGTGCAACAGGAACATTTGCTCTTAGCAAAAGAGATATTGGTAGTATCTGTTTTAAAAATGAAAAATGTACCAATCCTTAAGTAGAAATTGTGTGTCCGTGTGGCGGTAAGGTAGGAGTAAGGTCCGAGGTAGCATAAATACGTAAAGTAGTTTAACGCAGTTTAATGGAGTGTTTTTGTAAGCTAACAAGTACATATGCCACTGTTACTCTCATCTAATTTCACTCTCTAAAATTGCCATATACTTTTCTTCTGCTTTGCTAAAGTGAAGCTGGGTTAATTTCTTTTTATTTCCATAAACATTATCAGCATATAAAACTTTTCTGGAATGATCAATCCAGTGCTTATTTCAGTTCTTAAAGCAATTCTTCCTGCTGATACTGATGTGATCTTAATTTTTTTTATACTCCAGCCTCCTTGTGCTTGCTTTCACAAGGGTTGTACTAGAAGTGAATTACAAGCTTTTTTTCTTTAACACTGTTCTGTAGTGACCACTTTATCAAATCTTGTTCTTAACAAAATGTAATCAGCTGTAGTGTGCCTTTATATGAAAGAAACTGTCTACTCAGTGATGCCCAAATCATGCTAGCAGCTACTTGTTTTACTGTGCTCAGTATTGACTATGAATCCCAGTATAGACCAGGCTAGTTCTTCACATATTATTCATTACTTTTTCTTTTCAGATTCTTTCTTTGGGTCTTTCTGATAGTATTTGCTTTGTTTACCTTTTGGCTTCTTTGATCACAGCAGTTGAAGAATTTTTTTTTTTTCCCCCCCCATCAAATACTAATTATTATTCCTGTTCCCTACCCTTTTTTTTGTCAATAGTCAGAAAATGCATATACCACATCTTTATTAACGATACCATTGTTGGAAATACATGACAACAGATGTAACCTGACATCAGAAAAACAGGATACAAATCCAGCAAACAAAGCAAATGCAGTAATTAAGAAGAAACTGAATGCATGTGCTTCAAAAAATGGCAAAATGGAAAAAGCTCTTCAGGTTGGGATGCAAAGAATTCTGTTAGTGTTGTTAGCAGGCTAACAAAGAATTTCTTTTTTTCTGTTTCTGTCTTGTACTAATGTCTAGAATTGTTCAATTCAGTGATCTAGTTTTGGTCAGCGTTTCCATGATCCTTATTTCTTGTAAGTTGGTCATTTGTCCACGAAGTGTTTATTTGTAGCTAAGTTCTTTAAATACAACCCTGATGTTTCATTGAGTGGTCTCTAAGATTTAAATGAGGGGAAAAAATCAGGATAGGGCAAACCTACAAAACAGTTTTGGGTACCCAAGTCTAGCAGTAAGAAAATTTGACTTGGTGCAAACTAAACCTCTATAGCACCTAAGTTTCTCAAATTTGGCTGGTGCTTACTTCAGAATAAGCCCAGTGGGATTCATTAAGCAGAGTTCATCCACAGGTTCTGTTTCGTAATTGTTCTTGTGACATGCCTAGTCTCATACATCTGTATATTTTCTGTACTGTTAAAACTGGGAAACCTAGTTTTTCCTCTCTGTGTGTCTTGACCACCAGGTTTAGGGAGAGATTCTCTTTGACCTGCCTTGCTACCTGTTCTGGTTTGCCCCATAGGGAGTTAATGTATAAAGTTTTTGTGTTTTCTCAGAATATCTACAGCTCTGTATTAATTAAAGAAAAAAAAAGGCAGGGCACCTGGAGCCTGATCTTCCCTGTCCCACTTAATTGTTTTAACGATGATGTGCTTTTAAGTACAGAGATAACAGTATTACTTTCTGATCCTTTCTTTCAGAAGAAAGAACAAACCTCATTTACTTGTGATATTAAAAAAAAAAAAAAGAATTAACTGTTGTGAATTCCAGCAAAGGTGAATACATCTATCTGGCCCAGAACTATGCTTTTAAGAATACTTAAAAGGGGAGCTTAGTCGTACTATACTCACAAATATTCCCATTGAACCGTCTTTCTCTTTTTGCTCTTTCCCCTGAGAAACTCCCTCTCAGTTTACTGGCCTCTCTAACCACAAGTCCCTTCCATGAATCAAGTCCTGCTAAATTTATAGAGAAATTCAAATGGCTAATTTTCTCTGTGCATCTATATGTGGAACTGATCCTTTGGATCAGTTACTAGCTCAATGTGGGAGGGAGAAAATCTTGCATTCTTCATTACGCTACAATCTGCTAGTGTCAGGTCCAGTTTAGAGCTGCTACAAATCAGCTTGAGATTCAATAAATCATGTAAATGTGCAGGGTTTGCTTCATGGAAGAAGCAGGACTAGTGGCTCAATTACTCTTCCATTTATTATTTTTCTTCCTAATTCCTTCGCCGTTTCTAATATATTCCCAAAACATCTGACCGTGCTTCCACAGCTGCCACTTTGGTTCAGCGAGGTCCTCCACAGTATTCTTTCTCAGCTGCCAAACTGTTTTGCCTTCCTTGGTGTCTCCAGACAGCTGTCAATAATGTATTTTTCTGCCTGTTGAACTTAGCACGTATGAAGGGGAAGATACCCAAAGAGAAGATGACTTAATTAACTTCCCTTTTATGTATCAATCGTTGAACTAATCTCTTTTTAAGCATATTTTTCATTTTGTGTGTTAGAACTTTAGGCGTAACACAGATGCATTGCTAGGGAGTTGGATTAAGGGGTGGAGAGGGAGCTTTGTCACAGGTTTTAGGTATTGTACTGTAGAACTGAATCCTTCTCAGTAAAATGTGCTATTGCTAGACTTTGATAATTTATTATTACTCTGAAAGGTTGACAAGAATTGCTCAAGTATTTTAGTTCGTTAAAAGAATCTTTGAAATGGAATTTTATTTTACGCAGTCAAATTGTGAATGGGAAGCAGTTGTTTACGGAAAAACAGAAGACCAGCTTATCATGACTGAACAAGCAAGAAGATATCTGAGCACATACACAGCTACCAACAGCACTTCAAGGGCTCTGATACTGTGATGGTCACTGCAACTGACAACCATCTCTTTCCATTGAAACGGACACAATGTTGAAGGCGATTCCAGCACAGTACTTGTGAATTAAGTCTTTACTTTGAGACAGTCTGCCAAGGGAAACCTTAAAGCTACCTTAAAGCGTCCTTTCTTCTTTCGACTGACAAAGAACAGGCATGAAGCTCTCATATTCTTTATGAAGGGATAGTACAAACAGTTCTGCAATGAATTTCTTAAATATTAAAAAAGTAACACCCTAAAATGTGATAAAGAATGGTAAAATACATTGCAGTACTGACAACATACAGTTTTTAGGTCTATTTTTCATATTTATTCTTTTGACTTGCATTGCTTTTTTCAGTTAGTGCATTTTCAATATAGAGTAGGTTTATAGGTTGTTACTGGTTTCCAAATGAGCAACATACATGACTGAATGTGCTTTTGCTTATGTAGCATTTTTCTAGTATATAAAGAAACACAATGGAAAGGAATATAAAGGAAGGATAGAAAGTTGCACTACTAATTTTTTTGGTATGCTGCAAAACAAATTAACTACAGTGTTAAATATATTTATTTGCAAATGGTACTAGAAGTAGGCAGAGGGGGGTGAATTAGGTTTTAGTGTAAAGCATCAGTATTTTCTTCATAAATCTCAAAATGAGATGATTGTTGAATGTATTGTACAGTATGTAGGAACAGGGAAAATTTTGTAAATTGGAAAGGAGTCTGTTTTTATAATTTATTTTCATTTTAAAGCTTAAATGTAGATATTTATATGTATGCAGGTTGTCTAGAAGCCAACGTTGTTTCCTGTTAAAACAGCTAAAATGAAAAAAGGACAAGTTTAAAGTATGGAATAGCAGAAGAATTACAGTGCTGAAGTGTACAAATCTTTACTGTATGTTCCATCTACATAAAAATTGCACTATAACCCTTAAATCATGTTGGTCTACAAAATAATTACAAGGTATACCTGTATTATACAGCAGCTGTTCCTGTACCTTGTTTAAATATATTTAGAAAGGAATGGTGGGGTCCTATATGTGACCCAGGAGTACTTTGTCCTGCATAGGAACTAAAAACTAATGCATTTTAAATACTTTTTTTTAAAAAAAAAAAAAAAAGAAACTTGGCACCTTGGATCTCAAAACAATTGTATCTGCACTTAAGTTTGACCATTATATACTTACTAAATGTTTGAAGAGCAAAGAGAACATTCTTTTATTTATGAAAAATCTTTGTCCTTATTTAAAGGTATACAGGTCACAACAGTTGCTTTAGTTGCCTATTTTAGGTATTTGCACTTATTTTATGTCTCTCTTTTTTTAAGAAATGTTTTGGTTTGCTTTTGTTGTAGAGATTTTTATGTAGTTGATTTCGAGCAAGTTATAATGGTGTGCTATCAACAAATACTGACAGGTAAATAGAATTGTACACTGTAGTGTTAGTTATTTATAATTCAAACACTCTTCCTCTCCACTCCCGGGTGTGCTGCTACAGATAGTGGCAGAATCGGCTTGCTGCTATGAGAGATGGAAAGAGCGAGCATCATATGCACTGTATGTAAAATTACAAAAATGATGTCAGGTTCTCTAGTTAACTTTATGAGATCAACCAGTACTATGCAGGGTGTGGAAAGTATTCCTATCACTTTAATATCAAAGATGGTAGAGAATAATTTATTAATGGAGAATTTTAAGACATGATGAGTGGCACAAGGAAGGTAATGGGTTATTAAACTTTTTTAAACATCTTAAAGCTTGTAAAAATCCTTATTTTTAGGAGCTTTTTGATATTAAATATTTGCCTGGCTATGATAGTAGTAGGCATAAGCATTTTTAGCAGTTTTTAATTCACATCAAAATGTTAAGGGGGGGAATCCTATATAAGCAAGGGGATCAGAAAATACCCATCATGCCAAGATTACTCTTCACCTACGAAAATCGAGAGGAGGCAATTGGAATTCTTGGCAGTACTAGATTTATGTGTGCATTTCCAGAATGGATTTAACAGCAACATTTAACACTGGAGACAGCATTTAATTCACAATAAATGAAATAAGACATTGAGAATGAATATCTAGAATCTGGATGATATATTTCAGTAGAAGAGGTATCACCAAAACTGCCTATACCAAGTTTAAGGATAGATTTATGGTAAGTAGTATTAATTTGTGTTGGTATTGGTTGGATCGTTTAGTTAACTCCTACTTTGTTGCTTTAGCAGGAAGGTTTTAATCTTTCATATGTCAGGCATCTTTTACTACTTTTTGAATGTTGCGTGCATTTGCATTTCTTTCAGTTTATAAGTAGATTGTACATGCAGCAGCCAAACTTGCATGAAACCTACCTACATACATATTACTCCATATTTTTGTTTTAAGGTTTGACATAATGTGCAACAAATGCCTTGTTTATCTTAGTTTTTGTTGTACTACAAACTTTTCTTTTATGTAAGAGAATCTCACATACAATACAGACCATATTAATGTCAGAAATAAAGCATCTATGTACCAGGTTACTGTACGTGCCTTTTATTTGAGACCTTAACACTCTGTGCTCGTTAATGCAACATGTATGTACGTGTACATGTGAAACTGTAGGAAACCTATATTTTTTTCTGGGCTGTCATCGTTTGTGGGTTACACAGCAGGATGGACAATACATGCTTCAACCCAACCTACTTGTAAGCCTGCTTGTATTTGGTTAACAGTTTGTATTTGTCTCTCAAAGCTTTTACACAAATATTGATGTATAGGAGATTATTTGAGGGATGAAGGATGTTGCTAGTGTAAAGCTTTTTTACATTGCTTTCATTTGTATGGTAGAAGCGATATTTTAGTATGTGTACCGGGGTCTTGGGAGGTAAATGCAAGTGTAAGCTGTGCGGTGTGGGTTTTTTTCCCTAACTAGTATTCACAAACATGTATTAATCTGAATTACTGTTAGACTTTGACTCTCTTATTTTGCTAGAAACATGGGCATTCAATAGATAATATCTATTGCCTTTCCCAGTTTTGTGAAAAAATATAAATGGCAAACAATTAAAATAAGATAGTCTGTTGTAGGAAGAGGACAAGAGGGACTAACACAAGCCAGTTCTTCAGAAATACGTTCTGGTAGTTGGTGTCACCTAGCTTTAAGGTGCCTGTTCCTGGGGCCTTGCTGGGGTTCTGGCTGTTGTAGCCAGACTGCTCCATGAGTATCCTCCAGACCTGCTCGTGTTTGTATGCGTGAGGTTTTCCATCGCTTGGGACAAGCGAGGTGGGCTGGCTGCAGAGCATTTGTTCTTGTGGCTAGCTGTTGACGTCTGAAATCTGGGAGGAAGTGTAGGTAGATGAAAGTGAAGTCTCTGATGATGTCACTAGTTCATTTTTCTATGTCAACTTTGCTCAGTGAAAAAGTAGAGGAGATGGACAGCCAGTATACCTAACTTGGAAGGAACTAGAACCCCAAGTTTGATTATATGAAGACTGGAAGCTTTACTCATGGGCCTGGCTTTTACTGGGAAGAAATGGTCTGTAAGGAATTGACTGGTGAGAATAAGCCCAGTTCCTACTCGTATCTTTCTGATTTTGCATGAGAATAACTCTACTAGAGTTGCACCAAACTAAAACGGATGCAATGTTGTGAGTGAATCAAGCCTCATGAAATAAGGGTTTTTAACACTGTATATTACCTGACCACAGTTGCACCGTACCTGTGACTGAGGTCGAACACAATGCAAACAACAGAAATTCTGAAACTGGAATTGATTCTTGCATTTGGTTTTGTGATGTCTTCTAATGCTAGACCTAATTTAATTTTGTTTTTCATAAGTTTCCTTGACCTTGGATAAGCTGAAGCTTTACAGGCTTAAATGCTGACTTTCATGAGGAAGCTGTAGGTTACTGTTTCTGTGCCAGCCGAGCCAAGAGTGGTCCCTCCTGAAGCTGCAGTGTACTGGTCTGTGTGGCTTCCCCTGGAGACAGCCAGCTCATCCCTTGTGTGGGTTGGATTCTTGCCCTGAGCTGAAGGGAACAATAGGATCCTTGTAGTTCTGCCAGCATGATGTGTTGGGAGAACAGGTAAGCTTCGGACATCTGCACATAATCATACATTTTTATATAAAGTAAAACTCCGAATGCTCATACCTTATATTCCACCTTAATGATTATGAAGAAACCTCAATAGTGCAGCTTTTGCTTGCATCTGGAGTAAGAGATGTGCAATATGGCGTTCTTCAGTATCGACTTGTGTTGGTGGTTTGGTTTTCTTTTTCAGTTTCATTTTCTCTTCTGCTTCATTGCTTGCGGGTGTTTTTTGTGAGGCACTGAACGGACAGGAGTCCTCTGAGGGTGCCTGCTGTTGGCCTGCCTGACCCCAGTGATACAGCTGCTATTGCAAAGGGAATTCTGTCTACCTGCTACTACCTTGTACAGAAATTTGGGGTTCTCTGGGTTTATTTTTAGACTCTTCTGGATTATTTACCTGACTTCTGATTTCCTGTGTCATCATACCCTCTGATTACAGAGAAGATGAATGTTAATGGCCCTAGCAGATGCACGATGGGAATGAGCTGTGTATTGCCTAGCAGTGATGCACATCTGTGTCCTGTGTCATAGTCTGAGGGGAAAGGGTGCTTTTGCAGAGGGAGAAATCTGCTTATTCAGCACTTATTTTCTCTCCGACTGTTGGCCGACTGCTTGGTCTTAGTTACTCCTTGTAAAAGTGATGTTTGCACAACCAACAGAACTTCAGAGCATGCTGTAGCGTGTGTTGTGCACTCTGCTTTAAAATGGTCTGTTGCATAGGTTAAGAAATAGTTGCTCAGTTTTCTGAGGGTATCAAGTTCTTACACCAATAGGAATTAAATAAAAAATAATTAAAAAACCCCCAAACCATCAATATAACAAACCCATAAAACAGACAAAGAAAATCTAGAGAAAACTGCTTATTGAAAGACCATGCTCATAAGCCGTGACATAAAGTGCCTCAGAAGTCTTTGCAGGAGCTATATGAACAAAATGAGCTATGCATATACATTAGATGGAAAGGTAAAGTGGAATAGCAATCAGCTTTGTAAATCAGAGCAGCTGAGGATGTGCTTGCATGTACACATAGGCAGGAGTTGGCCTGATGTGCTCATCTTAAAGCTGAGTGGCGTACGAGAGGACAGGGTCCTTGTTTGCCTACTTCTCACACTGGCAAGCATGCATTTGCGGCAACTTGGTGCCGGCACGGTGTCTGCGGGTTGGAGCAGGCTGTCCCGGCACCGGGGCTTGGGCTGCGCCACGCAGCAAAGGGGAAGTGCGTTAGCTGCGCTGAGCAGCGGGCCCGAATAGCTGGATAAATCAGCCGCCGGCAATTTACAAATGAATGCCACGTTCTCCTCAGCCATACGGAAACGAGCGGCTCAGCAGTGTCTGGAGGGCCTGTGTCACCAGAAGTAGGCCAGTTTGTGCGTCGTCCTGCGCTGGCAAACGGCCAGGCTTTGTGTGCTCCAGACACCAGATGGGAAGCAATTATGAGTGTGACAAGCGGGTCATCTGGCAGACACCCTGTGGACCTGCTGCCGCATAATTTTTGGCGGGAAGAGGAGAGCTTTTTCTTTTCTTCCTTTTTTTTTTAAATTTTTTGTTGTTGTTGTTAATACAACCTCTCCTTTAGCGAACTCGCAGTGACTTGAGTCTGGAGCATCCTGTGTTTTCCTGAGTTTATGCTCCTTTTATGCCCTTGCTGGTGCTTACCAGAGTGCAAGCGTTTTCCCTTGGCCAGCAGTAAGCAATGGTTACGCTTATGTTTGCACATTGTGTAGGTTGCCAATACTGGCCTGCAGTGCTGGCACAGATGTTTTAACAACTTGCAAAGCCAGGGTGGGGCAGGAGACCTCCAGCCCAGGACAGGAGAACAAGGGAGCCTGGAAACTTCTCCAGCGTGGACCTGGTAGTCCGACAGGCAGCCTAAGGGAGAAAGAAACCCAGCCCTCTTCAAAACTTCCTATCTCCCTGCCGAGCTAGGCTGAGGGGCTGGACCTTTCAGCAGCTGGGGCCAAGATGGGACCTTGTCAGTTTGTCCTTTGACCGTAGTCACTGGCCTGTGAAAAGGGAGTTTTGCGAGCCCGGACAAATCAGCTTAGCTGGCTCCAGCTGAGTGTAACAATACAGCCTCTCCACTGACAGCCTGTTGCTAATTGCGTTGGGCAAATGTGTAAAATGTATTACATCTTCTATTGCTTTTGTCCAGCCGGCTGGGGAAAAATGGCAAACGTGGCCTGGGTCACCCGAGGTCATGCTTTCAGGGTGCAGCTGGAGATGGCGAAAGTCTGAGCGGGCGCGGGGGCTCTGCCTGTACTGACCCCGGAGAGCAGAGCCGGGGCTCGCTGTGCTGCAGGGCTGGCTGGCAACAGGTGCTTCTCCCCCTGCAGAGCTCCTCAGGAGCTCGGTGACGTTGGGTGGCATCTCACTCCCTGCAGCAGCCTGGAGCAAGCATGGGTATGAATAGAGGGTGGGGGGAATTTCCCTGTACCTGGGGTGTTCCCAAGCTCACGTGTATAGAGAACGGCCCTCAGCAACATGTCTGTAAATAGCTGCAGAGTTTGAATCCACCTCTGGAAATCATGTTCAAAAGAGTTTGTAGGTCCAAAGCCTCAGTTCGGCTCACGATAGATGCTGTCAGTAGTTTTGCATCTAATGTTTCCTGCTGGTAAAGGTTTGCCCAGAACTCATCGAGGTCTGTGTATATAATCCAGTCTGGCCCCTCATCATGGGTTAGCATCGCATTCCTCGCCCTTGGGGAAGGCAGGAGTAAGTACACATGTGTCTCCCATTTCTAGCTTTAAATGAGCAGGTTACAGCAAGGTAAGAAGTGAAATGTTGCCCTGAAGGATTTAGTGGTTGCAAGAACAACTTCAGGGGAGAAGCACCTGCAGCCTCTGATCCTGTTCAGCTTCCCATGGTTTGGTGCCAGGCTCTGTGACAACAGCAGCTTGAGCACCCCGAGCCACCCCCCTTCCAGCCCATCTCCCTGCCCCGTGGCAGCTCAGCTCTGCAGGTGGAAAAGCTGGCAGCAGGTCCAGCTGTCGGCAGCAGTCCTGGTCTACCTCATCCTCTACCTCCTTCAAACTCTATTGCTAGAGACTGTTGCATTCATAGCAAAGGCATGTTCTGCGAAGGTGCTTGGAGCCAGCCCTGCTTAAACAGTCAAAACTGCAAATATTTAAAAATGTTGGAAAAACTCACTCTGAGCATGCAAGTTCTGACTATGATAAAATGGGAGGAAAAGATAATATTAATTTAGTTAAAATCTCTGGAGCTAAGCGGGCAGGACCAGTGGCACCCTCAAGTGCCAATGTTTCTGTGTGCCTCCCAAGTGCAGATACCAGCCAGACTGCAGATCTGCCTGTTCAGGAGAGATGTCACCAGGTTTGAGGCTGAATCTACATGCACAGATCCCTGAAGTTCAGGTGGTGGCTGAACCAAAGTACTTGCCACTGTACCCTGGTGTATCTTCTTTTTTTTTTTTTTTTTTCTTCTGAGACTTTTTGTTTGTGTGTTTTGGGAACTCTGAGAGGGCGTTTGGGAGATGTGGGGGTGTTTTTTGGCCTAATGACTATGGACAGAATATTTTGCAGGCAGTGCTTGTTGCAGATTTTTCATTTGCAAAGCGTGTTACGGATGGGAGGATAGATTGCAGTAAGGATTACTGACCTTGGTTTTTCTTCTGTGAAAAATCTCAGAACAAAAAGCCTTTCTGACTCTTTACTGAACATGAATAAAGCTATCAGCTATTGATTTACTTAAGCAATATGACAGCTGCAAAGCAGGTGGAACATAGATCTTGGAAAAAATGACCTTCAGCCACCTCAAAAGCTTTACTCTATAGCATTGACTTTCATTCGGCGGGTTAGTTCTCAGACTTGTTCCGAGCTCGGGATGCCTTGCTGTGAAAATGCCCCCTCTGTGCCCTTCCCTTCATACCCAGTAGTAGTCAGGCGGTGATGCTAAAAACTCTGCTTGGGTTTGACGCAAGTGAAAAAGAAGGGTTTGAGTCCAGAAAGGCTGGTGAGGGGTTGAAATGAATGGGGGACCTGAGGAGTGCGGGCACTTGGCTCATCCAAACGGTGCTTAGGGGCACTGCCAGCTGTGGCCCGGAGCCTGTGCAGGTGGAAACTCAGAAATGTGTAGTTTTTACTTGTTAGAGCAGTTTAAATCCACAACTGCATGCCTTATGGAGCTGGAAGATGTGAAAGCATTTGGAGGGAAGAGGGACGTTTTCATCGTCACACCTTACCACGTGAAACGGCTTTTCCCATGGGGAGCTTGCATGTCCAGACCATGCACCGAGAACCAGCCGAGGTTTGTGTCACCTAAATATAAGGTAGCCAGAGCCTTAGAGCTGGCTGTTCACATGGGCTGTTTTTGGCATGACCCTGGTGTCCTGAGGTGCCACACTGACACAGTCAATCTGTGGCGGTGGTGGTGAGGGGCACACTCTTACTCAGCCGTGTGCGGTGTAAGATGACATGTGTCCAGCTGTCCTGTCAGGATATTTATGAAACAACAACAGCGTAAGTTCACCTAAGACTATTTCCAACATAGGAGGGAAGTCCTTTCATTTCCCGATGTGTGGCATCTGCTGGGTCTCCGTGTCTGCGCTGGTTATCAAGATGCAGTAAAACTTGGTAATAGCTGTGTGCATTTGCCCTGGTAAGATGGCCTTCATGCTGTTTTCTCATGGTAAATGAAGGAAATAAAGCAAGTTCTTTTGCAGTGGGCAATGGCGGTTTGGTGGTGGGGTTGCTGGCTGGGAGAGGGTGAAGCCAGGCACCCCCTGGCTTGGTGCCCCCAGGAGATCCCGCTGACCTGCCTGCACCATCTTTTGGGAGTGGGTGTTGAGAACAGGGCAAAAATATGCATGTCAGTGGGTGGTTTTTGTACAACACATACCCCCTACGTAGCAAGTGTGAGGCAAGAAGGTTTCCTTGATGGTGTGAAGTGTTTCTCTTCGGTGCCACCTGCATCCATCTATAAGGCAGTTGTTTTGTCCTGTGCTGCAGAGGGCTGTCGCAGGGTTCACGCACGCGCTTTCTCTCCGAAACGTTCTGCTTAAACTAACAACCCTCCAGCTGGGAGCACAACTGGATGTGAAGGAGATGACTTGGGACTTTTCCTTCTGTTATGGGTTGTGTGGGACAACTACCAAAGGGAATTCGTTGTTGACCTCGTGATTTCTAGGGACAAAAGTGACCGCTGTAACTGGGTGACCTGACTCTTGCATAAAACTGGCTCCATAACCTCATTTATCTCCAGCTTCACCCTAAACGTCTGTTAAATAGTTTATCCTGGTGCATCAAAAAGGAGATTGGAGACAGAAGGTTTGACTCTTTTGCATTTGTCAGATCCTGGAGGAAGGAAGCATTCAAGTTGCCTTGAGGTTCTTCCAAAAATATTAATCCTCATGGAAAGTACCAGAAGTACCAGTTCCAAAACGGTGAGCAACTAAATGCAGACTGTGCCAAGGTTTGCACTGCTGACCCTCTTTTTGTGCAGGCAAGGCTTCTGCTTTGGCAGGACAGCGAGCCCCCTCCCCTGGAGCCTGTGGAGGAGGCTTTCGCGATGGCAGGGCACGATCCCAGACGTCTGGACTGGCCAGAGCCTCCTTCAGCATTTCGATGACTGAATCACATGCAGGCTTTGCATTTCAGGTGAACTACTGAAAACTGAGCAGTCAGTGGCTCATCAGGAGCTGTGTGTAACTTCTATACCTGCTCCGTCTGAATTTTGAATCTTACTTCTCCCCATTTTCTATTAATAATCATTGTTGAAGGTTTCAGCTTGGTGGTTGTGGTGCAATTCGTACCCATGACTTTATAAAGGCAAGCAGGTTTATCGCAGCAGAGCAATTTTTCTACCCTATTTTTAGTCACTTGGATTAGCTGGAGTAAAAGTCTGCTTTTGTTGAGCCTTTAAATGTCTTACAGAACAGCAGTTTGCAAGCCTGCTAATACCAACAGTCTCCTAATAAAATGCAGCCACCTATTAGGCAGAAGGTGATGGTGCCAGCCAGGTTACCCAGTGACGTAGGGAGAGATGTGAAGATGGACCCCGTGTCTAGGTAAAGCAGCATTTACCTCCACGTGCCTGGGTGGTTGCCTGCCTCTCTTCTCCGTTAGAGAATACCCAGGAAGGGCGGGGATTGCCCAGCCTCTGGGCAGAGCATCCAGCACCCTCCCGCAGCCCCGCAGGGTTTCTGGGGGTGACGCATCCCCAAAAGCTGAGTATGAACCTGGACAGACCAGTGGGGTGACCTGAAGGCCCCTATGTGTGTCAGCAGCTATAGGTGGAGACCTCTTCTCCTTGCTGAAATGCGGTGTTACATTGTGGAGCTGAGCAAATCTGTGTGATGCTGACCTTGTCTCAGAGCCGTGCTCTGTGTCAGTACGATGCTGGCGTGCGATGGTTGCACTGGTAATTCATACAATACTTTGGACACTTGATGGAGGTTGTTGTGTCGTGGTGAGGGTGATGTAAGCCAGCCGATCACGCCAAAAAGCAAGAATTGCGTGAGTAAGCTGTTTCTCTTGCTTTTGCAGAAAGGTTATTATCAGCCTGACTGTGCAGTCTTCCTCCTTACCGTGCTTATCTGCACGGAGCCGCTGGCTCCTCCTTTAGTGGCTGGACCAGGTGAGGAAGGGTTTTATTGACCCTCTGTGGGGCTGCTGACCCCCCATTATTTTTGGATTCAGAGGGTTTCTGGTTTCCATCTCTGCTGATCACCCTGGCTGAGCTTTCATTACACACGTGTCTCCAGCCCGGCAGTGATCACACGCAGTAAGAAAGTATTTTTAACCCTGGGAGCTGAAGCTGAGGCAATGGTCTGCAGAGAGGTCCTTGGTGTGTCCAGCTGCCGCAGCTGCCATGCAAATCAGGCCAGGCCCTGTTCTGCATGCTTGCACCGACGGACGTGTGAGCCCTGCACATACATGTCCTCCCCGGCACGAGGAGGCATGTGGGGATGGCTGTGGCATGCCCGGGAATGCCGTTGGCTGGGGAGGAAGGCAACCGGACCTGAGCCCTCCTGTTCCTCAGGGTCCCTGGCCAAGGATCACATGGCTGGTTCCTGCTGCTTGCCCGCAGGAAGGATTGACATGGGGCAAAACAGGTGCCAGAGTGGTGGCAACCAGACCGTAGCTGTTTTGCACATGTGGGGTGACTCCGCTGTCACGCTGGTGGAGTTTGTCTTGTTTCTTTAGGTGGCAGTGGTCAGGGAATAAAGGGCATCACCTGAGGCACCACATAGTTACTGAGCATCTCTGCTTTCCACCTGGAGACCTGATGTCAGGTGAGAGCCTTGTGGCTGGCTGCAAAAGGAACAACTACCTTAGTGTGCTGAGGTGGGTGCAATGGTCACGAGATAAAGGCTCCCTTGCAAAAACGCAGGCTGAATGATGGCACCATGTGCTCACATCCCTGCCTACCCCATGGCGGCTTTTCACAGACCTTTGCCTTTGCTGCCTGTGGCTGGTGCACTAAGGCATGGGAGCGGGTGCTGGTGGTTTCTCTGTCAAAGGGTCCTTCCATGGAGGAAAATTTCATATTCTGTTTCTTTTCCTAAAATATTTGCATCTTTTCCATTAATGGGTTAACCCACCTTGAGCATATGGTGGTCAGCTAAATAATATTTCTATTCATAATGTAAAGGATTAAAAAAATGATTACCCAAACTTGAATTTTAGATGTTACCATTGTGACTAAAAGAATAAACATTGCAAGAGTCTGAGTGTTGATGAACCCCACTTATAGGGGTTCGTTGTAGATAAATCTTTATCCAACTCATTTCAAATCTGATTGAAAAATCTGCTTGCATCTTAAGTTGCAAGGACAAATGTCAGATACCCAGTATTAGGAGGGCTCTGGGACAGAATTATAAAGAAGTTAAAGGGTTGCAGTTTTCACGGGAAAAGTTAATGTCATTATTAGAAAAAAACATTTGCAGGACTCTCTGTGCAGTCTGTCTTGCCAGGCTTGGCACTACGCTCCCAGGCTGAAGCAGCCTGTAACTTCTGACGCTTTTGCTGCGTGTTTAGTGGTGCTTGTTACTCGGACGACTGCTTTGACGGGGATGCTGTTGCTTCCTGAACCCCACCTTTGCTTTTGCTGGCACAGCGCAGGAGAGGACAACGCCTCGGCAGAGCGGCTGGTTTCGCAGCGTCAGCTCCCGGCACGGCTGCGCCAAGGACTCGCTTCACTAAAAAATGCCTCGTCAGTGGTGGTGGGGAAGGACCGCGGGGCCCTTTGCATGTCTCTTCTGCTTTATGGTCCAGTGCACCCCTCCCCCCAAAAAAAAGGGAGCATCAAACAAATAGATGGTGTGTTGCTGCTTGCTATTTCACTGCTATGCAAACTGTGACGGCACAGTAGGAAAATGTTGGTCTAAAATAAAGCAGAGTAAACTGTTAGGGCAGGTGAATCTGTGGGGTGGGAGGTCCGATGGGGTGAAACACCTGGGACCGGGGGCTGCCAGCCGGTGTGGGTGCTGATCTCCTGCCCTGGGGTCAGTTGTGGGGCCCTGGGCTGCTCCATGGGGATTATTAAGTTGTCTGTTAAAAATTATGCTCTTTTTTTTGGTAGTGAATCCAGCCTGACGGCTGAGAAGGGGGGCTTCATTTACATGTGCTTCCATCTCATGTTCTCCTTTGAGTTCAGCTGCTTGTTTTATCTGGACCTTCATCTAACTTTATTAAATATTCAACTCTCTTTTGTCCTTCTAAATGCTTCACTTTTTATTTTAGTAATCTGTGTGCCCATTAATTTAAATATTAGTTCTGTTACTTAAAAAAAAGGTTTTCAATACCACATAGAGTCGAGCTGCTCACTTGTGAATAATCTATGGAGTTAACACTGAGATTTTAAAAATCTCTCATAAAATATTTATGGCTATTTGACATCTGCATTGTTTGCAGACTTCATATACAGGGTTTCATCTGAGAAATCTGACTTGTTTCGGTTTTCTTTGTGTATGCAAGTCCTGATATTGCAACTTTTCTGGCTGGGTAACTCTCAGATGTGAAATTATTCTGCAAATGCCAATGTTTGAGTTAAAAATGTTTTCTGTAAAAAGCGTGTGGTATTCCCCCAAGCAGCGCTGTGTCTGTGATCATCTCTTCTGGCAAACCTCTTTGCTACAGGATCTGTAAAGTGAGTGCAAAAGGGGAAGAAAGGTGGACAAAGCATATCTGAGTTTTTTTTTTTTTTCCATGCATCGGTAAGAATTATTTTATATAGTAGCTTAGCTTTTAATTCACTACAGTTCATTTAAATAAAGTGGTATGCAAAGTAATGATGGATATTTTAATGAGTAGCTCTATCACAAAGACGGTTTTGAAATAGAAGAAATTAGAAACCTTTTTTTGGAAATGAAATATAAATTACTGTTAAGTGTGATGGGCTGTCATCATGCAGTCTATTTCAGTCAGGTCGATGCCCCAGTTAGTCTTCAGTTCCAGGGAACCCAAAATTGTAAAATGACATGAAACGTGTCTGAAAAATGCATCCTCTTATAGATGTTATAAAGTATGACAACATGCATGGGTCAGGCAGAGCCAGTCAGAAGCACAATTAACAACTTTTCTGTCTTTGATGGAAAAATGGCACAGTTCACTTATTTTTTTTAATCACTATTTCACATTTTTCTGATGGTATGCTGGAGTCGACCCAACGTTGCTTTCTGTACATTTTCATCTGGAAAATGTATATCCACATCCTGTTACATACTCATGCCGATATTTTTAACAGATGACTAAGGGTCAGGTATTCGCAGAGGAGTTCCCAGCAGAGGCCAGATTGTTACCCTGCATCCCAGAAAAAATCCGTGCCAAGTCCTGTGGTGTGGACACTCATCGAGAGGACACTCCCTGGCTGCTCATTTTAAACATAGACACTGTTTGTAATGGGAGGACCAGAAATGTGGCACATTTTCACCAGAGCTGCCCAGAGTACAGGCAGGAGGACAAGCCATCCTCTAATGGACAGGCTTTCCAAAGTTGGGGTTGGTGAAGGGTGCCGACACCGTACATTTTCTTTCCTTGTTGTATCTTAAAGTCTTTCCCCTTGCAGTCCTGAGTCAGCTCCCCTAGCCCAGGGCTCCTGCGTCCCTGTGCGTCCCACCTCGTGTTGGGCCATCGTTGAGCATACGGTCTCCGAAGACCATGTTGTGTTTGAGGTACGTTAAGTGACTTTGTTGTCAACTGGGAGGACTGAAGATGAGGAGCACTTGGTTTTCTTCTCTACCAGGGCCTTAGCTGCCCTTGCGGAATCTCTGTCTTGGTGCTTTTATTTGATGGGAGGGAGGCGACACTGCTTACCTCCCAGGAGTGCAGTGAGACTAAAAGTCGTGTGCGTAATGCATTTCCACTAAATGCTTCCCAAAAGCTTTTAAGTCACTGAGACCCATATGTTACCACATGCTACTTGTTTATTTTTTTTTTTATGAATAGAACATCTTTACTTGAATCAATAAAATACGTATCTACTACAATACAAGAAATCTCCACAGTGGTTCCTGGAATACAGAGAAATGAAATAGGCTTCTTGTAAATCTCTCCTTCTCTCGTAGATCCAAATTATAAATTAAATAAATACACATTTCAACATACAGCAATTATTAGGTAGAAACATTAATCATCTTTTTGCCTCCATTCTTATACTGCTTAAAGCTATTAATTAACAAGCGAAACACTATGATATAGCTTTCTCAACAGACAAAACTCTTGTTGCCCTGGACTGCGTGTTGGGTGCTCTATGGGTCACGTTAGCTACAAGGGCAGGTACCACAAATGCTCACTGTCTTAATTACCCCAAATGCAGCAAATGGACTTTTCCCAGTGTCTGTCCATCTTTATTTTTACTTTGCTTAAAGAATGAGACCAAAAAAGGGAACTGGTGGTTACTTATCTCCCTACTCCTTGAATGTAGGCATTGCTGTGTGGGAGAGTAGTCCCACTGAATTTACTAGGTTTACCTCCTGGCAGGATCTCTGTGGGCTGGGGAGTGGGGTGTAATGTGGTTGGTGATATTTGTAAAAGATGTTTCAGGAAAGTCTTGGCCATGGCTCCAGCTTGGTTCAGTCATGGAGGACCCGATGTTGACTATTACATAGAGTCAATGTGTCAGGGTCTAACTGAAAGGTGGGGTGGACCCCTGTGAGAAAACTGCTCTGGTGCTGTTTGGGTGTGCAGCCTTCAGTGGCCATTGGCATCGTTCTCACACACCATGACACATGGTCAATACCAGGCCACCGTTGCCTCTTCTCCTTGCCTTGCCAGCAGCTGGGGCCTTTCGGTGTGTGGTTAAGGAGGAGCTGTGTTCTGCTTCTTTCCCAAGAGGAAGAAAGAAAAGCAGGAGAGCAAATCACCCCTCTGTCAGGCTGCCGGGCCAGAGAAGGACTTTTGCCTTTGGTAAGGAGAAGGGGAGCGTCTGTGTGATTTCTAGCTGCAAGGCTGTCCTCTGTCAGTTGTTGAGCACTTCTGAAGAAGCCTGAGACTGAAGAAGGGATGAACAGCTGAACGTGAGGGCTGACAGAAAGAGATATTTTATGAAGGGCTCGTGCCTCTCCCTTCCTTGGCAGGCTGAGTTGGCTCTGGCCGTATGAAAAGCCATAGTACCTTTATAAATGAGAACTTCCTTCCCTATCCTACTGCCTTCTCCAGCACATCCAGCCCCCCACCGATGTCCCTTGCTGCCCTCTTTGGAGCCACTGGGGACATTTGCTCTGTAAAGCTACCAGGCTGCTCCAGTTGCTTTCCCGTCCTATGGACTTTGGTTGCTCAGGTTGTCAAGCTGAGAACCTTTCCTGTGTGGTGCTCCACCCCACTCACCCCAGAGCCAGAGGACCTTTAGCAGCCTTTCCGTCCCATCCAGGCGGTACCCTGGTACCTCTGAGCTGGTGAGCCCTCACAGGGGATACCTGCCCGAGCCTGCAGCTCTGACGGCTGTAATCCAAGGCTCCCTCAGTCCTGCGCTTTAAGAGGAATTCAGAATATGCTTTTTTTCTAAGTCCAGGCTGAAGAGGATCTTAACAGAAGCAGTGGGTGAAGTCAGCAGGTACGCCAAGTACAGAAGTTGCCCAGGTGGTTGTGGGGGGAGGGAAAGGAGCTGTAACTGCCGTTAACGCTGCCAACATATGGTTCAGACCTTTGGTGGGTTCGTGGCTCTGGAGCCTCCTCACCTCGGTACCGTGGCACTGTGTATGATGGCATCTCACTGTGTTTTACTACGCTGGCTGCAGGCAAGCAAGTTTCAGATGGGAGCTTCTTTCCTCTGGTTCTGCCATGGAGTAAGACCTTTATTTTTCATTTATGCTTTGGAGCACTGGCCGTTAGTTTAGAGAAGATTGTCATGGCTATGAGCAACAGGAGATACACTTCCTCCAATTTTATATTTAAAGTTCTGTATTTAGGCAAACCAAAGTCTTTTATAATAACCAGGAGAGCACTCATACGAGGCAAGTGCTGCTCAGGACTAATATAATAGTGTCTGTGGACACTGGTGAAACCTGTTTTGTAAAACTTTTTTTTTTTTAAGAGGAAAACCCAAGGGGCCATGACTAGCAATTTCTAAATTGAAAAAAAAATTGAGAAAATTTTTTGAGCAAATTCCATTAAATCCATCTATTCATAAGCACAGGTCTCCTGGATGCAAATACCTCATGTTTAGTCGCCTAGTTGCATCCTTTACGTATTTTCTTTCCTCCTGGTATTTTGTGCACTTAGTGAACTATCCTCTACCACATATGTAGAGAGTAAGTTGCTGACTATCAGTTAATGTATAAGCAAGTTCTATGGAAGAAAGTATCTCTTGAGGTTATCCAGTTGCTCATAGTTTGATCTGGCAGGACACTTTGAAATACCAATCACTTGTCACATAGCAAAGTTTGCTAAATGTGTGTTTGCAAACTTGCTCAGTTCTGACTCACCCGTTCTTTTAAAATTTTTGCATCTGTTACTCCTGTCTTAAAACACCAAAAACTGAAGAAAAAAAAAAAAAGATGTTTAGCCTTATGTCATTCAACCAAGCATATCGTAAGATGTGTTTTTTTTATCTCATGATATGTGAGGGGGAAGAGGACAAGCAGTGGTACACAACGAGCAGACCCCTGGGATTTAATGGCCCACTGTAATCAATCTGTTGCCTTGAAGGGATACACAAACCTCTTGGTAGGCTTTTTGTGTTGTGAGTCCGAGCTGATTCAGACAGGACATGTAAAATGCTGAATGGGCCAGCAGTAATTTCAACGTCATTGAGTCAAGACATAATTCTAGTGGGATACTTGGGGTTTTAGTATATCACAACAAAGACCAACCAGTGAGTTGCAGCACATTCACCGTTTTTACCTTAGTTAGCCTTTCTCCCACCATTCTGAGGCAATGGCATCAAGTAATAAAAAGGATAATGTTTTCCCTCATTGATCCTAGAGCACCTTGTCCTGGCTAAAGGACCTTCTGTCTTTCCAGGTGCTGCTGAGCCTTATCAGTCTGCCTCAAAGGCACTGTTTGTTGCCCCCAGGTACTCTGACTTCTTCTTGTGCTTCATCCACATCTTCCTCAGGAGGCTGGGTGTCCCGCACAGGTTGCCTCCCGTCAACGGTAGGGAAGCTTCTGCTCCCGGTGGCAGGGTCAGGTCGTACTCCGCCGTCTTCCTCCAGCGCTGCCTGTGGCTAGCAAATAAAGCACAGATGTGTAAAGCATTCATCCCTGTGACCCTTCTTCCCTGATTATGGTGACTGGCCACTGAAAACCAAGGGCTGTCTGATTGCAAAGGGTCGCCCGTCCCTGGGAGTGGCAAGTCTGGGATGAGCAGGGGCCGTGCAGGGCAGTGGGCTTGGGTGCTGCAGCCGCCCCCACTCCGCTTGGTGCCCCGTTCCCTATCAGAGTGAACACTCACACCAGGGGATGGGCTACAAGTGGGACCACTACTGTGTCCTCTGTGGCGTTTGCCACTGGACAAGAAGCTGGTAGGTGGCCTGGGGACAGAGATGAGCCCTTCCACCAAATCCCAGGGGACCACGCAGCAGTGCCCAGGTGGGGTGAGCTCCACCTGGCCGAGGGGCCTGAGCTGGCTTACGCCGGGTGATGGGGATTTATGTCTCTGCACATGGAGTGCGAGGACACTGTGACAATGAGCTTGTTACAGTCCCTCAGGTGGCAATACTGGCACCTCAAATATCACCCAGATCCGTGCCTGGGTTAACTGCCTACTGATGGGTGCATTTATGCTATGGCCATGCTGTTCCTGAATTACACTTAAATACAATAAAGCTTAATTACATTTTTCTAAGCTGTCAGAGGGCAAATATTATAAACTTCTTAGGGGGAAAATACTTAAATTTTGAATTTAAATGTTTTTTTTCTAGTGATAAAACAGCTGTAACTGGCACTGGGACAGCTGTATAAACAGCCATGGCTGATGGTATAATCAGCATGTCCTTCAGCCACTCTCTGCCTCTGGGAAGAAAGGGCATGGCTTTACTGTAAATCACAGAGGTTCTACAGTTCCAATTCAGAGATCTGCAGCTGAGCACTTCTTCATGTTTCTGGAGAGAGGGTGACCTGCGGCAGAGATGCCCCATCCCATCCCCTTCCCTGCCCAGCAGCGCCCCGCGCGTTTGGCTGGAGGGGTGGGAAGGGACTTACTCGTCTGTAGGAGAGTCTGTGGCAGCCGCTGCTTTCGCTGTGATATGGGCAACCGGTGATGGTGGGAACTGTGGGAGGAAAAAACATGTCATTAGGAAATGCCACAGATGAGTAGGGACTCCAGCTTTGTCTGAGGAAAGAGGCTGTTTTAGGAAAATGAATAAATACTCTCTTAACAAGAGAAAGCGGGCTGGCTAAGGACTTGACTGCCCAACTCTTACCCACACAAATACTGATTGCTCACGTGAAATGGTCTCACTGAGCTCAGCACAGGTCTTGCATGAGCAAGAATTACACCTCCTATTGAAGGAAGGAGGCTTGCAGACCTTTTTATTCCCTATTTTTCATGCCTGGCTTCCCGTGGAGGTGAGGCGTTGTTCAGGCTGAGCGGCCTGCCTCTTGCAACTCTTCACAGCCACCTCTGTTGCTGTCTGGGGAGCAGCTGTTCCACCCATTGCCGTTTTTTGAGCGTTCAGAAATGTTTGCCCATATTTCTGGGTGCTGCTGTGTGGCATGGGGGGCCCTGGGTCATGCCCCAGTTCTGCCACAGCCCCACAAGCACCTAACCGTCCTCTTCCTCCTTGTCTTATTTGATCATGAATTACCCACTGGAACTGAGTCACATTTTCTCATAAACAGGCCACTGAGACAGGTACATCCTCCAAGATGGTAAACTAAAGTGTGAGTTGCCCAGAAATAGAAAAAGAATGTCAAAAATTGTGATGTGCCGTCATCATTTCAGGCAATAAACACATTACTGATTTTACAGACAATACTGAAAAATTTCTTCATATTATTGTCACTACTCAACTGGTCTTAAGCTGTCTAGGGTTATTTCTTCTGGGATTAATCTGAGACAGGATGTGTTTAGGTGTGCTCTGCAAGTATCCCAAGACTTAAAGATGTTTGAAATGACTTTTGCAAGCATCCTTTGAAATTTAACTTGGTTAATTATTGGTAGGTGCAATTAGTTTCTTTACACTGAATACCGTCAATTTTGACCATCCTTCAATATTGTACAGTCATTTTTCTCGAGTGTAGCTAGCAAGTATATTGCAGCTGTCCAAAAGAGCATTTGAAGCCATAATGTTTCTATAGCATGGTCTGCAGTTGGTCAGAAACTTTTCAAAGGACTATTTTCTGTTTGAAAATCTAGTTTTTATAAAATGTAGGGACTTTGAAAATTGTTTTTTGGTAAGAAAAAGAAGGGAGGGAAAATGTTTTAATAAAGCTCAGTCATTTTTAATCAAAGCATTTTGTCTGTCCATTACAGAATGAATTTTTGGATTTTGTATGATGATTTTCCCATCAACTCTTTATTGACATTTTTGATTGATCTGATTATCATGTCAGGTTGGAATATGAATTATTTGATGCTTGTTCCACTTTAGAAATTATTTTTTTCCCAATTTGTGAAATTCCCTGAGAAACAAGAGGCTAATTGCTCCCAGCTCTTGCAAGTGATTGAGCATCCAGAACGGGAGCCTGCCTGTTCCCATCCCGCAACCCTTCCTGGTTCCCTGTGGGACAGCCATCCTATGCCGGTCTCTCCTCCCAGCTAAGGATGCTCTGGCATAAATCATGTCTCAAAACCTTAATGAAGACTGTGAAATCTGCACATACTGTGACAGACTGACATGCTGTTAATGTGGGACATGCTGACAGCTCCTAGGTTTTAAGATGCATCAGAGAGTGGTAGTTGGTCTTGCTGTATTTACTTACTGAAGATTTTCCATCCAACAGGTGATTACAGGACTTGGATGACTCCCGTTCAGTGATTCCTGCTGCAAAGCATAAGAAACACGGCATTATCGGTAATTATCCCATTGGCACAGCTTGTATTAAAAGCCTCCTTCCATGCAGTTCAACCCAGATATGAACAGAGCCCAGATTCAGGTTATAGTCCCACTATATTTGATTATAGCCAAAAGTGCAGAAGTTTCTTTATTATGATCATCTACAGTGATATCAAAATAAGTGAATTTGGAATTGCTTAAGTTATTCTGGAAAGTCACTCAACTGCTTGCTCCTAGACTTCTCAAAAGAGATGATGAACTGTCCTTAGCAGCCCAAGCTAAGCAGGAACCCTTTTCCCCTCTGAGAACACTCCTGTGTATGTATGTACAAAGAGCGGTCCCATCTGCTACTCCTCACCAGAGGTTGGGTAATGCAGTTTTTGTGGGTCTTGGAGCCCCACTGCCAGGTTTGTCCTGCCTAGGAGATCATTCTCCTTTCTGGATTGTCCTGGGGAGTTATTCTTACCTGGGCAGAGATGTGGCCTACATCCACCCCATCACAGGGAGGGATTTCAACCTCTCTGTCTGCCTGTGGCTGAGTGGCACCGCTCTCTGCTGTCCTCAAACCTGGAGGTTACCTTTCAGTTATAAGTGGGCGCTCAGCTGATAACTTATCCATGGATAAACACTCACTGACATTCCTGCTAGTAGTGGTGAGGAAATAAATGAGTGAGGGATGTCAGATTTTTTTTCATGGAGCCAAATCCTCCCATTTGGCTGTGGGAATGTGGACATCTTCCCTCCTCCCCCCCTTTCTTTCTGTTCCTGGCCATTTTCAGTTTTCTGCTGTTTTTTAAAGGATATTCAGGTAAGTGAAGAGCAAGGATCTACAGAAACACCAAGATTTACCAAGATAGAGGATAGTATATGATTCACAACTGCTGTGACCAATGGACTATAAATAATGACAGCAAACATCAGAAATAGCCAAGGTGCTCCTATAGTGCTATCTCCAGCATGAGTTAGCAATCAGAACTGTCTTCTTCTGGGGACAATATTTGACCATGATAAATATCTCAACCAGCCTCTCCCTTCCCGCTCACCCCCCCACCAGTAATTCCATTAGGTACCTAACTGTATCCCTCACGTCAAAGTTTAATTCAATTACCTCCTCTCATCTTGCATATTAGGTACTAACAATATTCAGCAAGTGGCTCCAGGCATCAGTGCTTCAGCTAATGTCCACATTTTTTCTTTTTTTTTTTTCTTTTTTTGTTTGCTTTTATATTGTCTGGTTCTTCCCTTCAGCCTGTCTCTCTTCTTATTAGATACAGAAAATGTTCTGGTGAAATTTTAGCAACATATGTAAGCAAAAGTAAGTCCTTGTGGCTTCAGGTTCATAAGCGCTTTTCAGGACAGTGGTGGGTGGGTGCGGTGTAAATTCCACTTCCAGAAGGTGCTACGGATGTCCAGGCCTGGGACAACGGTTGCTCCACATCTGTTATTCTGACTTGCCCTGTGTTTCCAAGATGAGTACTCATACAAAAGCTTGGTACAAAACCGACGACTTCTTTTCTGGAGAATAAGTGCAGATTTTTTTAATCCATCCATCCTGTGAAGCAAATCACGGCTTTGAGTGCAGTCAGGGGTTTCTTGTTCTGGCCTTCCACTACACTTACATGCCTTCCTGCATGCTGGAATGCACTGTCATGCTTTGATATTTGTGTAGGGTTTCCGATGCTAGCAACAAGTGTGTGCTTGTTTACATATTTTTCACTTCCTCTGGAAGTTGAACTGTTCACTCGGTGACCCAGATGTCAAGATGTGCTTTACCAAATCTGAAGTCTTTTCAATGTTCAACAGTACTTGTCTATGGAGCAAGCATTGCAAACTGTACAGACACAACTATTTCCAGTAAGAAAGTTGAAGAATGTTTTTGAAGGGTGAAATTTATGTGGAAGTCACATTTGTACAGAGATTAATGAAAATAGATGATACATATCCATACATATAATTCACTTCATATCACATTATGCTGAGAAACAGCTGGAGAAACCTTTCTGGACTCTCTCATGGCACCCTATTCTCTGTGCAGGTATTATTAGTACTGTGCAAACTGAAACTGGACACTGCAGCACATCATAGCAAAGAGTTATTTTTATTTTCATACAAATATTTGCAAACAGTTCTACTTTCCTCCCCTTAAAATGCTAAATCTGTAAAGTCAGGCACTCAAAAGTTATGAAATACCAGAATTGGACCAAAGTTCTTACATCCCCCGAGGGATCTAGACATTGACATTCAGTCTCTAATTTGTGACCCAAAGCCATTTTCCCACAGACTTTCTGCTTCAGTCATATAGACAGCATTCACTCAGAAAGCAGTTGTTCATCCCTAGCTTTTATTTCTCAGTGCACAGTCCTATACTTACTTTCTCCGCCAGTGAACCCTCTGAGGACAGAACTATTAATATTTTCACCGGCTTTTCTGTATTGCTGATCACTGTGATCATCATCTGCACAAATGTTTTAAAAAACCACCTTTGTCACCTCCTGGAGGAGAAGGACTTATGCCAGGGAAACAGAAGTACGTACTGAGTTTAAGATCAGAAGTTTCTGGGGTCCATTTCATAGGCTTGAGGAGGATGCAGCACTGTTCACAGTCGAAGGACAGTTTTCAGTGCAGCAGGAACCGAGCGCTCCCGGGTGTTGCAGTCGGAGGTGTGAAGCAGGCACCCAGAAAAGGGGGATATATCAGCTGTGTGAGGTGACGAACATCACTGATGATTCCGGTGGCAGTGATGGACGGACCTTGGGGAGCTATTGCAAGAGATGCCCTGCGCGGTCCCTGAGCACCTGTGCTGGGGGGAATGGGGATCTGACAGACCGCCTTGCTGTGCTGCACGAGCTTAGGCAGCCCTGCAGTAGCTGTCTTGTCTTGGCCAGATGCTCCTGGTGAGTTTGTCCTGTCCTGTTCTCCTCGCTCCCTCCTCCCACTCCTCAGGCAGTCCTTTTTGTCTTAATTTTTGTTCTAATTTAAACTTAGTTTCTCCCTCTTTCCCATTCAGCATCCCAGTTTCTTTGGCCAATGACTTCCCTTTCTACCCCTATGAAAACTGTTTCCTCCTTTTCTGCTCTTCTTTTCGGATTCCTGCATCTTTCCTCCTGTTCGCACCTCTTTATCATCCTTTACCTCTCGTTGCTCCTAACAGCAGAGACCAGCAGTCCCTCCTTTTTCCCTCGCTGGCTCTCGGCCACCCACTACGCCACAGCTGGTCCCAGCCACTCCTCCTCTTCTCCCCTCTCCAGACCTGAAGACCCAGCTCTTTGTTCTGCCATTTCTTGGCTCTGGTCCCAGTTTGAGATCTTTCCCTATGGTCCCAAGCTCAGTTTGTTCCTTCCCAGTATCCCAAGCCCCGCTCTTGCCTGGTCTGTGTTCAAATGGGATGGCTTATGAGCAGTGCAGTTGCAGACCGGTGGTGTGAAGAACTTTTACACCTTCATGGTAGTATCTGCTTTACAAATTTAGCACCTTTTAAAGGCTAAATGTCCAATGTCTCTACCAAACATGTGCCATATGGGATTTTTTTCAAAGGCTCATGACTTGACTGCATCTGGGTGGTTTTTCAAAGGAGAGCAAAAGATGCATTTTTGATTAAAACGCCACCCCTTGCCAAACTGCGTGGCCCTGCTCCAGCTTCGACCTTCCAAACATAACACACTAGTGCTGAAGGAGCTGAATGACCAGTCTATTTATATTTACGCATTTCCTTGGTTTTGCATTGGCAAACTCTATTTTTCCTTCACAGGTTCTCACAAATATGCTGAACAAGTTTTGATGATTGTAAAACAAAATCAGATCTGTGATTGACATCCAGAATCTAAAATTTCATCCCAAATATAATTATGTTCTGGCAAGTTCCAAGCAACTGAACAGGGATCTTATATAATAAGCTGACTCAGGCAAACTCAGTAATTCGCAATTTATCATCTCTAAAATACTGTCAGCCTTTGGAAAGGGAGCATTTATGACTCTGAATAAAGTGAGAGCTCTGCAATGCCATGGTCATTGTCTCATTAATTCCACTGGACATTTTAAGCATGGAAGCATCCTTCAGGTACAAAACAAAGTGCCTGCTTCGCTGCAAACTGGAAGACTGCAATATCTAAAACCGTTCTGAAGCCACAAAGGAATAAAGCCACTTCTGCGGACTTACCGTGCTGGGCAGTGCCCTTGGTGGGACAGGGTCCCCGCTGCCCGCTCTGCAAGCAGCCCAAGCCCCGCACCTCTTCTTCGCTGTACAGCACCTGGAGGAAGTCGCCTTGGTGGGGCTGCAGCTTCTCTGTCCCGTGGGGCCGATGATCGGCTATGGCTACCACCTACAGGGAAGAGGCAAAACCATCCTGTTACACCCGGCCTTGGAGATGAGGTGGTCTGTTGAGGTCATGGGGGAGCAGCATGGACCTTGCTCTTCCCACTGCTTTACTGTCATCCGAAGGGGATTTTTGTCGGGTGGAGACTGTGGGATTTGTGAGGTTTGTTTTCTTTGGCTCCTGCCTCTGTGCATGAGATGAGATGTATAAAAGTGTGGGAAAATCAAGTGGGGTCTTTCTGGGACCCAGCTACTTCATTGTGCCTTTCTGTATTCTCCTCAGGAGACTGAAATGTGGTCCTTTTCAAGATATACTGAATGGGATATGCCTTTGAGACAGCTCAAATTTAATTTCTTATTGCGTCATATCTTGGACAATCAGTTAAACTTATGCAATGTGAATTACAAATGTTATTTCTTCTGGCCTCTCCTGTCTTCTGGACTTATTTACATTTCATACCTGGTAAATGACTATAGAGGGTACAAGGTGGTGAATAATTGTGCTCCTAGAGACTAATTTTCACAAACATTAGCTCGCACAAACAAAACTCACTGAGAGCTGCATCTTTGAACATTAGGCCCTCTTATCTCTAACAGAGTCCCTGAAAATGAGCGTGAACAAAATCAAGTTCTTTTCTACATGGATCATGGCCAAGCCACGGCACTCACTGTGCTGCCACAGGCAACCGGGGAGGCCAGAGCCAATGTGAGCTTAAAAAAACAGGGATAAGCTCCAAGCAGGTGGATCTGTCCAGTCTGTTATCCAGGATGGTCCAGAAACAATTTTCTCGAGAAGATTAAAGTCCCAACAGCAGGGAAGGAATGGTGGGGTTTTTTTATTCTTCCCTGAAGACTTGCTACAGAGAACCAGTTAAACAGGGCGAGGATCCAAACCAGTAAGGAAACAAGACATGCGGCAACTATTCAGACTGTTTCCTATTAGACTTTACTTATGTTGATCTTATGTTGGAAGACCAGGAGAAAAGTGGTTACTTGCATCTAACTGATGACTGATAGTTGCCATCTACGTGTTTCATATATAAATACAGTTATTTTGTCTCAAGACTGAGACCAGCAGCTGACCAGCCCGCTATTGGCATAGAAAAAGGTCTTAATTCCATCTATTGCTCTGCCTTCTAACATACACTCAAGATAAAAACAAGAATGCATTCAAGCATGTTCCCTCACCCAACATTGTCCATTTTCTTTAAGTAAGTTTTAATTGTTTGCCATTAATCTGCAATATTCTGTGTACGTGAATTTTTACAGATATAAAACCACATACAAACCAATGTTTTCAAAAACTGGAAAAAAGAAAACCCCCAATCTGACCACTTTTTACTCTTTTGACTCCATGTACCCTCAGTAGTTTGGAGAAGGCTACATGACCTAGATCCTACTGACCAGCAGGACAAGGAGCAGGAAGTGCCCAATGGCAGCAAAAATACTGCTGGAAGGGGCTCGTGAGGCAACCAAAGCCTAATCCAAGACCTAAGAGGGGTTTTCTCTCAGTTCTGTGGATTTTGGCACACAGCTTAACACCATCCCTGCTCCATAAGCTACTTAGGGACATACCCAGTATTAAGTTAAAGGGTCTACTGGTGTCCTTGAAGACAATCATGTGCTAAAGAAGGCTGCAGCTGGGGCCCAGCTCTGCTGACCACGAATCTGGCGCTGCTGGACAGAGCCGAGCCTCAGCATCGCTCTGATAATTCAGAAACGAGGGTGATGCTGGTGGTGAGAGACCTCCTGTTGCTGTTTAAGCGTTGGCGTTGGCTCTCTCCCAGCTGCCCCTGGACCAGTTCCAGGACCTCCCCATCCCTCTGCAGCAGCTCCTCGCAGGCTGCAGGCTCCTGTGTCCCCGCACACCCTGACCACCCGAACCTTGCAGGCTGCTTACCAGAGGCATTACCCCCCGTCACCACAGTGACATAGGTGGAGTCACCTGTCTTCATTACAAATACGATGAGGCTGTGGCTGGCAAGGGTCTCTCATGACAGCCCTTGGAGTCTGCCTCGCATGAATGGAGCTCCTCCAGCTTTCAAGGAACACCACAAAGCTCAGCTTTTCCTACCAGCTCTGGAAATATGCTCAGTGCTCTTGGTCACACTCAGTCTTCTCTGGTGTGTGACAGAAAATGTCATCAACCCTCTGCTACTGAGACATCTGAGGTCGTTTCTTTTGCATGGTCATGGAAAGAGCATTTTTGGTAAGTAGGATGCTGGCTGCAGTCATCTCTAATCCTGAAAGTGGCTTATTTGATCAGTGTAAACCACCACGAACTTGAAACTTAACAATCTGCCTCTGTGTTGCAAAGGATAAAATTTAGTTTGGGGAAAGGAAGCAGGATTTTTGACTTCATTAATAGCAGGGATTATTTAGGCACATTGCTTGTTTTTGAGATTCCTTGTTACATGTTGGATCAGTAATGCCCAAATGCCTTCAAGCAGAAGAATTTGTATAAATAAGTTACAATGCCATTTTCCATTACAGCAGGAGACAACAGTGCAACCTCTATAGCACATCTTCAGTTAACATCTTCGTTTGCAGCATTCGGCTGTAGCACACTTTTGGAGTTTCTTATCGCCTAATTCAAGATTTCACTGTGACTTTGGCTACCTCACCCATTACTGTAATATGCAAAGACTTATCTAGGTCAGGCAACTAAACCTGCTGTAGTGCAGTTTTGATCTAAACCGGAGCTGACATTTCTCTAGGGTACCTAGGGTAAGGCAGAAGGATCAGCTGGAAGTCACTTTTCTTTTCTAGACATACCAGGAAATTTAAATCTGTGTGAATGGCAGTGTCAGCCAAACTATGCACAATTAGTAAACTGCTCTCTAAAAAACTACCTGTAAGTCCCTTGACTGGCTCAGTCTGTTGGCAAGATGCTGACTCGGAATTCAGAGCTCAGCAAATTCTCTTTTTTTGTGGACTTTACCACCTGGCATACCTGCTGTTGGAATTAGCTGTGTTAAGCAGGGGACATGGAGGATGCAGGAGGGTTGCTGAGCAGCGCAGAGGCTGTTCCAGCAACCCTGCTCCTAGATCCAAAATCCCATCCTCGAACCAACAACCAACCAGAAAAGGTGACAATTAAACATCTGGCTTTGGATAAAACATTGAAGCTTAGAGGCTGAACAACAAAGTGCTTGTTAGTGGAGTTTAAATGCCAGATTTGCAGAGTTAAGCTCTTTTTGATGGTCTAATGCTGATCTAATTTTTAATGCGGCAGTACCAGCATGCACAGAGGGATTTACCAATTTTCTGCAAAGTAGCCAGGTACTGGTGTCCAGACGGTTCTACCCAAAGGATTTCAGAGCTAGAAGAGCAAAGGAAGAGAAGGGAAGGATCTAACATCACTGGAAATAAGTCCTAATAGGGCAATAGGAACTACAAACACTCAATTAAAAAAAAGAGTTTCCCCCTTTCTCTCACCCTTCCACGGTCATGATCATGCTTTTGGGGTGGGTTCTTGAATGAGACGGAAGTCACCCCCCAGGTCAGTCATATGAATGTTAAATCACTTAATGCTACACTGCTTGAGTATTTCTGCCACGAAAAAAGGTCTGGCAGATGTCCACGTTGCTTGCTATTTTTGCCCTTGCCGAGGATTAAAGTTGTGCATCCACTGCAATCACCAGAGCAGAAGATTTCATGTTAGCTGAGGCGTTTCCATAGCACTGACTGCAGGTGCAGAGGTAAAAGTGAAAAAGAAATAATCATTCTGCTACTTCTCTGTGGGTCTAGAAATTGGCAACCACAACTTCCTCACAGGCACGTATCTTCCAGTACGCGCTATTTATTTGAATGCTTGCGCACGAGCTGCACGCAGCTGCATCGCGCTGAAGAAGGGGAATGCACAAGTCTAAGAGCTGCCTGTGCCAATGGCTTTGGTTTGAGAGCCTGGCTTCCGTTCTTAGCTGGAGCTGCAGGCCATTCCTCAGGCTCGATGCTCCCACTGCCAATGTGATGCTGCCTGCATCATGACTAAGGGCCAATCAAAGGACATCTTTAATTGGTGTCAGGAAAGTCCCAAAAGAAAAAAAACCACCCAACTATAAAAATACAGCAATCAAACAGGGACTTTCTTATTTTCTTAGACTTTTCTGAGTATAGTGCTGCTAAAGCTGATCCAATCCAAATTAAATATTAGAGGCTCCCACTCAGCTGAAACAACAACCATCTATCATCTGCTGAGATTCGGAACATGATAACAGACGTACAGTTGCCCTAGATTTCCATGAGAGTTAGCTGAAAATTTTCCAGCTGAATAGTTTTATGAGAAAATTCCGGTTAGAAGAAGTCTGAAGATTTTGTTGGAAAAGTATTTTGTCAACAAATGGAGAAATTATCTGAGCATTCTGTTTTATTAAGTCAGAATAGTTCACTTTTAGTTTGGAATTCTCTTCTATTTTTATATTATGTGACAAACAAAATATACCAAAGACATAACAAATAAAAAAGGAGTATCTCAAAAAGTGGCTTATTTTGAGTAACACCCTGACACTCTGACTTTCATCCTCATTTGGAATGAAGAGTCATTTTGAAACCTCAGCCTGAGTTACGGGATGAAAATAAGATTTTCACAATTTGAGAAAATACACGGATATATAGTTTTTACTCAGACACCACAGGCGTGTTATTGACCCTTCCTGGGGGCCACTTCAGGCATCCTGTGAAGTATTGGCATCCTGTGATCTGCTTTAATAAACAAGAGATGGGATGGGAGAGAATGTGGTGAGGTTTTTTCCAGTGCACGGGTAAGTGTGGAAAGCAGCGGGAACCTCTGGTGCTGTGGGGAGATAAGGGAATCAGGAGTATGAAGAGGAGGCTATGTACAGATGAGGATGGGGCTGGGAAGCAGGATAGGGCATGGGCAAAGGAAAGGCCACGGTACAAAATATTTCAACAAAGTCAAAGCCAGAGAAGAGACAGGTCCATAGTGAGAATAAATGCTTTGGCAGAAGAGTCTCAAAGCTTGTAAAAAGTGCTTTGACATGCACACGAGAAAGGGGCCGTCATTCCTGCAAGTCAGAACTGCAATAAAAGGATCATGGAAGGGGTTGTGAATTGGTTGGTGGATTTAAGAAGGGAAAACTGGCTCTGAAGACAAGAAGCCAATCTGTCAGAGTGTCCAAACTTGGAAAACATTTTCTCAGAGCATGAAAAATGTTCAGTTCTTTTACCATTGCTGTTATTATTATTTATTTAATCGTAATAATCTGGGGCAAAAATATTTACGGATGTATTGAAGAGGGCTGCAGGGAACGGGAGTCCCTCATATAGTGAAGGGAAAATGAGGAAGGATGAGAAAAAAGCTGAGACTGAGCAGCACTGCGCTGCAGGAGAGGGGGCTGTGCTGGGTGGTGGGGCTGGGCATGGCTGGGTGGGATGGAAAGGACCATGCCCATGCCTGTGCGGAGCTGCAAGCCACCACCCTGCTCTTTAGCTGCAGGTTGACCCTGTGCTATTCGGTTGGGCTCCTTCGTGCAAGAGCCATGAAAATGGCTCATGCCCCAGCAGCAGCTATGGAGAGCAAAGGGGGAACCAGTTCTTCTCCGGGGCTGTGCACACCTCGCCTTCAGGACTAAAAACATACTGAGAACTGAGTTGTGAGTTTTTCTCTGTGTTTGTGAATGGCAGGCAGAGTAGAAAATGGAGTCAGGAATGGTTCCAGTCGGCAGCTTGGCTTATTGAATTTGGGGGGGCACCTCACCTGCAGGGAGTGGATAAAGCTCCGGCTGTGCCCTCTGTGCCAGTGCACTGGGGTGAGTTGAGGACAGGCAAGCGCTGCAGAGATCAAGGTACAAGCATCTCTCAGAGCCATCTTTCTGAGTTGAGGTTACAGTCCATTGCTCAATGGTTTTCTCACAAATTCCCCAGGGAATGGGATATTGGCTCCTTGATTAACATGTGTATGTATTGATATGATTTGTTTGCTTTTCCTTTCTGCCTGTCCCTCTGTCACTGTTATTAGAGCTTTATGGATAAGAACTAAGTCTGTGATTCCCTCAGATGACCCATGTTGATAAGCTGTGATGTTCATTTTGACTGGCTCTGCACAGACAGACTGTAATTTTTGAGGTTTCAAAGCACTTCGGTAAATAAACTGTAGCTTCACAGAAACTCCCATTTCTGTTTCCTCCCCCAGTCTCTGCCTCAGGCATTGATGCGTTTCTTTGCCCTGAAAGATCTGCTTCCCATTTATCCACAGCATTTTTAAGAATGTTTAGCCAACTAGAATTTTTAAAAAAAAAAAAAGAAAAAAAAAGAAAAGGGGAGAGAAAGGGAGATATTTCTTACACTCTTTGTTAGGATGTGCTGCGTACTTTTGGCTCGTCTTCGGGCAGGACTACATGCTGCGAAAAGAAGAACAGGAACATGGTCAGGGCGCAGTGGAAGCAGACAAGCCTAAGCACCACTCTCAATAGCAGTGCCCACTGAAAATGCTGGTCAGGATGAAACTTTTAGGGGACCATAAGCAGACCCTCACATGGGCGGCAAGGCAGGAGGACCTTAGTGATGGCCTTTTTAATGTCATCTCAGAGAACATGTCCCAGCTACACACTGCAGATACCCATGGTGGCAGGACAACAGCCTTCCCCAAGTTTCCGCACCTCTCCCATAAGCTTCCAGGAGGAACCATCCTTCTTCCTGAGTTTTGATCTGGCCTCCCACCTGCCAGTGCTTCAGAAGGAAACGAGCTTCTCTTTTCATCCAGTCACCTTCAAACATGAGTTGTGTATACAGTAACTTTGAAGAGGAATAACATTTTATCTAGATAGATGGGTTTTTTCAATAAGCTCAGACTGCTTCATGACATCATTTCAGTTTTATTGCATGATGTCCAAAGTACATTTGCTCTAAGTCTGGTCTTTTTTTTTTTTTTTTTCAATCCTTTGCTTAAAGTCTGTTTCTCATTTTTATTTCTTAGACACATGTAGACACCAAAATCATAGGCAAAGCAGAATCGCTAGCCACTAGACACACAAGATGCCAGGACCATAAGCCAAGCTTTTGACTGGACTGAAGTGACTGGTTTTGGGTAAAGTTTCTTTTGGACAAAGAGAAAATTTTTAAAACACTCATCATTTCAGTTTGACTTGAAACTGGCCTGAAAAACTCAGTGACACTCCCAGCTCTCCCTCTCATCGTATCTTATTACCCTCCCCTGTGTTCAGGATACAGGAGTCACGACTACAGGATTTGGCAGCCAGTTACGGAAACAAGCCTGCAAAAAACTGCCAAATTCAGTGAATTAACCCCAATTCTAAAGGCTGACCCTGAGGGCAAGGCATGTGAATGGGGGCTTCCTACTCAGGCTCCACTTATAGTCCAAAGGCTTTGACGAGCCAGGAAGGTTTGTTATGGGACCACAGGTGACTCTTAGTCTCCAGGTGAGATTTCCTTTACATTTTTGGCATACACTCAACTCCAGGAGTTGCAGTGCTCGACGTTGCTATGTATTAATATTTGCAGAGAGTTTTGAGGCTGTGGAAGCAGCTGGAGGGTCACTCGAGGCTGCTCATTTCTGCAGCCAAACTCCTCTCCTCTGATGGCAGGAATAACAAGTGACCGGGCTTTCCAGGGCTCTGGTACAAGCAGAGCTGGCACCGGGACCAAAATCCCTCTTCCTGGACAGCTTGTCTTTGTCTAAAAGCCACCCCTCGATGCCCCAGTGAGGATATAAGGGCTGAGCATTAGGACCCCACTGGATAAACATCAAGTTGTGGCCTGTGCTCTGCCCACAGCGAAACAGGGCAGTAAGACAGGAGGTGATAAATCTGAACTCATCACAAGTAAGTTCTCTGCGTGTACAGAGCTTGAGAGTGTGCTAAGCTGTCAGTTCGATTATGGTCTGTTTTGCACTGCGTGATGTCCTCGGGGATCCCTACTGCCTTCTCCTGCAGGACACATTTTATATTTTAAACCGTGGTGAGTGTGGGATGAAAACCAGACCAACATAACGAAGGTGGGGTTTTCCCTAGGAATACGTTGTAACTTGTTTTGGAAACTGCTGCAATCACCTTTTCTTCTGGAATTTTATCATGTGAGGACTAAGCCATTTGCTCACAAGCAAAAACACTCAAGCACAGAAAAGTGTAGTGAAGCGAGGAATCATCTTCTTGTCTCTCCGGTATTTTATGTATTTTTACCGGACAGTGTGAGGAGCACAGTTTATATAGATATCTACCAGAAGCAAGTACTGTTGTGCTGTTATTGTTACGCAGGCTGGTGCACAAGGAACAACACATCACTGTGCCTAACGGTAATAAATTTGTGTATTTTCAGAGTCCGTGTGATCCACAGTCCAACGCATTGCCTGTCGTCTGCCAGCACCAGTGGCAAATGGCTTACGGGGCTGAAGAAAGGCAAGGCACGAAAGGGAAGTCACAGCACCAGCAAACATGATTACTTGAATAGCCATTGAAAGAAGTGGGAATCACGGAGGGAGCCAGAAGTGACCCACTTGCGCAGGAACACAATGGCAGCAATGCAAACAGCGGGGCTGTAGGGCTCTCCCTGCAAACATGATTTTCTGCAGGGAGTGGGAACAGGAAAGGAAGAATGAATCCTTGCAGATGATGTTTCTGGATTTGCCTGCAAAAGGATGTTTGTGTGTACAGCCCAGCTTTCGGGCAACAAAACCAATTACAGTGATGGTTCACTTTTTGTCATTTCCACTTATATTCTGAAATTAAGCAGCTGAAAGCTCATGCTCGCAGCTTGCAAATAAAGATCTGATCTGGCCCCACAATTTGTTTTCCCTGCATTTACCTGCTTTCTTTTTCTTGTTGCTGAAATATGCAGCTATTGAGTTTAAACTAATTTGTTCAATCGAATGCAGACTGGGCTTTGTCCGGTTCTTACTCTTCATTACAAGCAATTAATGTTAATCATGCATTCATTTCCAGGGCATGGCTTTGGAAATGTTCCACTTACTGAGCCAGCAGACTTAAACTCCACATTCATGCAGTTCACCCAGTTCATCTGAGCTGCTAACTGCTTGCAGAACTTCATTTTCTTTTCTATTACACAGAATAGCCACGCAGTTGCAAGCTGTCACTTTAGCAATTACCTCATAGGTATATCAACACCGATTCCAGATCTCCCAATTTTGCTGGCGCAAAGATTTTACACAGCCACAATGTCGAAGCACCTGCATGGATTAGCTCCAGAAACAAGCAGCGAGCGCTGGACTGCAAGCAGAGCACGGCACGGCACGGCACAGCAGAACAGATGAGCTGCTCACTTCAAAGATTTCCCCGATGCTAAACACCCCATCCATCTAAGAGACAACACCGTAGCGGTTGTTACAGTTCTGATGTACTCACATTTGGATGAAATCACAGTGGTGAAAACTTCTAAATTTTCGTCGCTGCAGCTGTAAATCTGGTGCATTTTCCACCTCTCCCTCCTGACTGCGTTTCAGCTTCATGCAACCGCTCTGAACTTCTGGTAAATAGGTTTCACTAATCCAATCTGGCTCTGTGATCATTGTCCAGATCTACAAAGGACAGACTGATGCTGTGATCTCATCTCATTCCATATTCTTCACTGCAACATTTTCTGCTCCCATCTGCCTTTCTATGAATACTATTAATGAAAAGATTTAATTTAGCTGTTACTTAAGCCTCTGCCCTGATAGGAGCATTTTATTTTACGTCTCCTTTTACTAGTTTGGAGAATTCTCTACAATAAATGGCTAATAATTAAAGTCCATTCTGTGCTGCAAATGTATAGGCAAATAAATGTTTAGTACTGCAAGGATTTTTAAAATAAGTTGGGTCAAGACTTTGTGTACTTTAACACATTTATCATAAAAATTTGCTCCTCTTATACAATGAGGAGCTGATTCTAGGTGTATTAAGAACAGCACTTTGTGCTTTACCTTTTAAGTAAGTTCATAAACTGGTACCTGAAGCCTGGGCACCTCAGTGAAAAATTTCAAATGCAGATGACTAAGGAAGGGCACGTCAGGCAGACGTACATAGGTCTATATGCCCCTACACTTCAGTGGCTGCGGAGGGAGGGCAGGTGGCTCAGCCATACATGAGTTCCTATATGACTTGATGGTTCTGGGGCCTAATTCCATATTTATGCACTTCAATAAAGGGTCTTCTTGCCAAAGCTTTTCATTCCTTAGTGCTCCCATCAGAAATTGTTCCTTTTCACATCTACAAAAATCAGCCCCCTCAACTTCTGGTGACTTACTGCTGCCATGGACACCTGAGATGAGAAAAAATTTTGGCTTGCAGGCTCCAGCAACTGATGTAGCAGAAACACTTTCAAGTGTGAATAATGATATTAAATTATGTCAGTCTAATGAATAGCCTTCATTACTAGCACGTGTGTGCAATTAACACAAAAACCAGTGCTGTCTTCTCCTATAGACGTCTGCCACCAACAGTCCCAGATGGAAAGTGCCAGCAAACATGGGCTGTCACTGTCATATTCATGTAACATTTCTTCTTTCAAATAATAAATATTGGTCAAATACACATCCTGAGCCTGGAAGCATTTTGGCTGAGTGGAAGGTGTCATTGTTTCAAGAAAGAAACGAGTGAAGAGAAGCTGGTATCACTTGTCACCTCCCAGGGCAGCCTCCTGCTGTCCAGGGGCAGCAAAGCCATTACGGGGCCGGAGGCATTGTCCCAGGAAACCGTGCTGTGTTTGAAACGGGCGGTGGGACGGCAATATAATCAAGCAAAAGTTCAATTAGTTTTTGATTTATTGCGCCACATGTTCTGCTTGTATGACTGATGTCATTAACATCAGGCTCGGCTGGCGTGTTCATCTGTCCCTGCTCGGCTCCCTCTGAAGGCGCACGCACTCAACAGATGGGGAGCTGCACGGGCGCGAATGCAATTGTTTATCCCCCTATTGTTCCTCTGTCAAGCAATCAAACCAAATCCATTACCCACCGAGAAAAAGATCAGCGCACCATCCATTCAGCAGTGAATGGAGCAGAGGCGGTTATGCAGGGAGGCTTTACAGCTTCCAAAAGGATAAAAAAAATAATGAAGAGCAACACTGAATAGTTGACCAAAAAAAAAAAAAAAAAGAGAAGCTATAACAAATCTAACCCACCCTTTATTTCACCTTTGGATATTCAGAGTCCTATGAGAAGAAGCACCTTTGGATCGGAGTCATTATTTTCCTAATTATAAGTATGACCTAAAGATATTTTTAAATCATAGTTGGGGTTTAACAGGACAAATATTTGGTGTTACATCATGTTGAGGGGTGGTGGGGATGTGGAAATTAAAGTGAGACTCAAGAGCTGGTTACCAGCTGGCATTCACTGCATCAAAGGTTAGGTGTGGAGCAGGTAGGCTTTGAACACCTATCCTTACAAGCGACATGATGCTCTGGGGATGAGTCACTCTGCGCAGAGAGCTGATAAAAGGTTCTCACATCACTTCCAGACAGTAAAAAAGGGCTCAGGAGGGCCAGTATAATACGTCCCATCTGGGATCCTCATCTGGGAATGAATTTTCCCCTGTTCATGAAAGAGAATTTGCTGCTTCATTCTGCCCAGATCTTATAGGGTAGTTGACCACTATGAATGCCCAGGGTTTTGCAGGAAATCTTCATGTGGCTTCAAGAGAAGGACTGCACATATTGGGCTACATTTTTCTAGTTGTCCATCAGTTATTTTGGACAAATGTCTTGGTTTATCTATCTACAAAACAAGTGTTATAATACCTGCCAAGGAAGTGTACTATAAGGTTCAACTGCATGCAACTTGCTGAAGACTATCAGGACAGTAATTTTAGACTTGAGGAAGACTCCACAATGTTCAACCAAGGGTCTCCTTGCAAAGCCACATCAGATGATTTCACATAGTATCTCCCTCCAGCTCCCCACTGACTGAACAAGAGTATAGTTTGTGGTGGGAGCAGGAAACCAAACATTTATTGATTCTATGAATCATTTTTTGCCCCCCAAATTACATAAAATGTCTAGAAACTAGGCTCAATTTTTTCCTCACTGCTAATCACAGTTAATAAGCTATTAATTTAGTTCATGTGGTGCCACTGCAGCTATGAGAAGATCCAAAAAAAGGCTTTGCACTGGGGTATATCTTTGACTAAGACTCCCAAGCTGATGTGTGGAATCCAAATTCCTTGCTGCAGGCTGTGATATATCTCTGTTTACGAAACACCTGAACTCCCAGTGTTGTCAGTAAATAATCAAAACATTTTCTGGTGGAAGAACTTGGTGACCAAAGGTGAATGGGGACAAGTGAGGAGGAGGAGAACTCAGCACACAGAACAGACATATGATATCTGACAAAACATCCATCTACCTGATCTGCAGGTCTGGGACAGGGAAGGTATTTGATGTTTTGGAATGTGGGCAGAAAGGAGGGAGAGGTGGAGAAGTGGAAGAAACGTGTGCTGAGGCTGAGGCAAAAAAAACTCCTCATGAAAACAGCATACGGATCAGTGAACCTTGTCAACATGGCAGAAAATCCCCTACGTTGGCAAAAGGTTCCTCTAGGGAGGCGGTGAGGGTGCTTTTCCCACGGGCTGGATCTGTTCAGCCATATTTGGAAGAAATGAGTGTAGATGCTTGTCCTGTTTACCAAGTATGCCAGAGCTGGCAAGCTTAAAAGGAATCAAATAAAACCAAACTTTAATTATGATTACAAAAAATGTAATTAAAACTTTGAATGATTTAAGAGAAGTATTAGAAACCTCTAGACCTTATTCATCCTGGCCTTTGTAAACAAATGAATGCCTTTCCAGCACAGCATTCTTCCAGTGAAGTCAGTGGGAAGCATCCTGGCACTCTCAGCGTATGGAAGGGACATTGCCAAGGGATTCCCTGGCCTGCAGAGGACAGAGCTCTTCCCAAGGCAGGTCTCTGGCTTCTCCCTGGATCTTACACTCTGTTGCGTAAGAGGCGAATCTAATCCGTACTGAGCCACTCGAGCCTCTTTCTTACTGTTAGCTGGGCAATATGATAAGGATAAACCCCAGGTATTTTTGGAATAGGATTGTGAACCAGAGGTATGCACAGTTAACTATTTAAAAATAAGATGGGCTAAAACTGCACGTGCATGCTGCAGACGTTTACTCTAATGCACTTCTGCATGATGCAAGTGGCATTTTTTGTGTAAGGAAAATCACTTTGTTTCATTTTAGGGCCACAGAATTGCAATTGCCAGTGACTGAAAAGGAAAATGAACAGAACCAGCAAAATATAAAGTGAGCTTCTCATACGTAATCTCTAAATGAAAGGAAGAGAGAGACAGATATGCTATTAACAACTTCACCTCATAGCAATCAGCAAAACTAGTTCAAAATTAAAGTAGCACTGCACGGCTGAAAGGTCTGTGAATAAGTGAAGAATTCTCAGAAGTAACATTTTAATTTGCATCTGGCTGGAAGCTGCTGTAACAGGTTTTACCCAAATAGGAATAAGAGGCATTTAAAAAACGTTCTGAACTTTAAATTCGCTATAGGGGACCAGGAGAGATGAATGCAAGTGGTGTGCAGTTTGAAAGAGCTAGTGCACAGACTTCTCTGCTAATCGGGAAAGGAAATACCAGCCAGACCTGGAAGCCAGGCTGACAGCATCCGCCCACTCCTTACAGAAAGATACTGCGGGATCCTGAGAAAAAAAAAACCCCAAGCCTGGTTGGGTCCTCTTAAAAAAGTTACATATAGATAATTGGACATTCACAAATTTGCCCTAAGCTTGTAAAACACACTTGAGTAAGTCCGTACAATGACTGGCGAGAAGCACAATGCCCAGCACCGCAAGGTTCAAGTCCTGCGGAGCTCGTGCCAGCAGCAGGGATTGCACTGAGCCAGCATTAAAGCTAGGGCCCGGCTGAGCACGTGGAGGCTTAACAAGCTTTCGTGCACTGGTCATGTACCGGTAATCCACAGAAAGCATTAAAAATGTCAACAAAAGAGTGATATGTCCAAATTGGGCTGTGACAACAACAGCGTATTGAGATGTTGAACTTTAATTACATTTGTCCTTGATTTATTAATTTTTCAAGCTAAATGATCAGTGAGGTCTTTGTTCCCCTGATGAAGCAGAATAATTTTTGGATTTGGCTTTTTCACTCTCAATTTTTTTCCTTTAAAACATTTTAAGATTATTTTGACTGTTGGCTCTGGATACAAACATAACCATTTTTGCACAAGCAAGCACGTTAATTAAAGCTTGTCCCAGTGTTCCTGGATTTGTGCAGTGGTAGCCCTCTTGCTGCAACTGCATACTATGTCTCACACCATATGGAGGAAAATCCACTGCTTGGGTAACGAGGCACAAACTACTTAGGATTTCTCCCATGGATAAGTCTAACGAATGAGGCAACCTGAACTGTCACCTTACTTCTCTCTAGGGTGTCCTCACGCAGCCATCAAGCTCCTTTTGCCACGTGCTACACACGTGCTCTGCGGGATGAAGGTCTTTGGAGGGTATCAGATGGCATTGCCTCCTCTGGCTTAAGTTCTGTGTGAACATGAGATTAAATGTAAAACAAGGCCCATCATTATTGGCATTCAGAGACCCCAGTGTTAGAAACTTGGAAAATAGGATGTAGGAGAAACTGCACTAAAGGCACAGAAGCAGGACCAAATTTATGAGTCCGCTTTTGATCCAGATTTAGGTTATGGTGCCTGCATGAAGCAAGATAGCACAGGAGATGGCACTGCGACAGTGGGGGGTTTAGAAGAGAGTGGGAGCAACAGTGTGGAATTGCTGTGTCTTTGAAACGTGAGACTTCCGAAGTAGCTTTTGTGCAACAAGTACGTTAAATGACCACAGAGCGTACAGCTATCAGTCTGGAGGGGGAAACTGGGGGACTCTCTCTGATGCCCATTATCCTAAAAAGGTTTTTGGAGAGATGAAACGGGTTATCTGATCTCCCTGCTGGTTTGGTCTTTGGCCTCTCTACTGACGCTGCCAGCAGGGGTGTCAAAGATCTTCTGCTGTAAGTACCTGACTTGTTTGTAGGAATCTGATTAAAGTAGATCACCTCAGATAACAAGAGGAATTAATGCTGCAAATACATAGGAGAGGATTTTCAAGCTCATAAGCTACATAGAGGTCAGTCCTTTTCAAGTCACGCAGCCTCTGAGATCTTTGATTTTCGCAGAACCGATGATCTTTACTTGTCCTTTTCCTCTGCCCTGTTAGCCATTACACTTAAACACTTACCTTTATTAATTCAGTTCTAGTTGTAATCTGTTCAGTGGTTCTGTCCACTACAAGGAAAGTACTGTACAGAGGTAAGCCTGGGAGAGAGAAACCCAAAAGGGAAGAGGAAAGCATTTTTGGGGGCTTTGCAATAGACACGGCACATTTTTCTTAATAACTACATAGTTTTAGATTCTACATCCTTCAGGTTTTTACAATGTTTTGTAAAATGTGTATTCTCATCTTAGATGTTCCCCTGAAGTCTGACGTTTCTATATCCTCTCTACTTGGTCAGCCAAAAAGAGGTACAGTCCTAGATCCTACCTCTTCAACTTTTTATACCCTCTGACATGTAACCATGTTATATATTCAGGCTTGGTGCCTCAGCTACAAGCAAGCGTATGCGTATGTCTGCACACACATCGGGCTTTTTACCCATGCCTTGTTTGCTATGCAGTGAAGGACATGCTTAGACCTTTAGCACCCATCAGCCAACCCATGGTGCCTTTGCTCAGCGGGTTGGCGTTTTTAGCTTGGCTCTGTTGGGTAGGTCCCTGAACTGCGCTTTGCAGTTGGCGACATTATCATTTCTGACATGAGTAGTCACAAACGGTTACTTTACTATCAAAGTCTTCCCCCTAGCTCTGTGCTCAGTTTTACTGAGTAGTCCTAATCTGAGGACTTCCATTTAAAACACAAATACAGTAGGTATGAAATACATCAGTTTGACCACACCAGGAACTAAACTTGGGAGACGGGTACATGAAGGGTGTGGGACGTGTTCTTCTAGGAGGTCCTAACTGCCAGAAATGTGAGTGGCACCACTGCGAGTGTGTCTGAACAGGACCCGCCTGCTCCAGAAGTGGGAGCAGAGGCTGCACCCTCCAGGAGGGAACACTGACATGCCACCACTCACAGCACAGCACGGACACAGCTCCAACCCTTCCTGGCTTGGAAAGACAACTCTGGAGAAGGACTGATGCGCTGAAACAAGTGTTACAGAGGCTCTGAGGTTTTAGTAGCGCAAGGCAAATGCAATTCAGGCTCTGTTCATGTTAATTCCCATTTCTCACGGCTCAGATAAGCACGCAGCGACAGCATTCACGAGGCAGGGACCTGTCCATTGGAAAATGGATTACGACCACCAACTCTTACACGTAAACTACTGAGCAACCATCTAATGGTCACTAGAGAGACACCACAAGTCTGTGCTGGTGACCTAGAGGTGAAAAGACTTTCTTTGTCCATCTGAATCCCCGAAGCTTTCAGACCCCTGATCGGGGGGAAGTTCTGATCTAAATGACCATTAATCTTCCTTAAGGTGAAAAGGTCAGAAGAGCAAGTTATTTAATGCTAACTGGTTTTTATGCCAGCAAAAAAGCATCTTTATTTCCAATGCTGTCATAAAATATACAGCAACACTTAAACATCCAACCACAGTGATTTTTCAAAAGTGATGTCAGTTGTTAGATAGATGACAAAGTCCACACACAGCGTCAGCCTCCCACAGCTGTGTCCATAGCCGTACCAACAATGCCACACAATAGCGTCCTTAAATCCCATAAAGGCAAGGGACAATGCCACAGAATGAAGCGATAACGTATTGGAGCCTCTGACAATCAGTCTTTAACTGTGTTACCCATTTGACTGCAGGTGTAAATCAGCATTTCAATGTCAAGTTGCTAATTTAAGGCTGTATGGTCAAACATCCAAATAGCATACCCCAGGAAAAGCACAAGTGCATTGTTCAAGTAGGTGAAAGTCACTGCAAGTCACGGAACACAGAGGAAAAGTTCCACATCAATAAACCAGTGTTTGTGCTATGATATATATATATTTCATGATACAGTAGTATTAGATTAAATTAAACATTTACTGGAGCTCAGACGACAGCGTGGGCACAGCCATCATTCTGGTGCTGTTCAGTTGACTTGGTGGCGTATGCGCTGCTAGGGTACATGGCAGCAGAACCAAGCTCTGTGGCTCTACAGCGTGATGTGAATTAACATGGCTCTCCAAAGAATACATGTCACATTTCCTCTGCCTTCACTTAACTGTGCCACCTCACAGATGTGCATTAACTTCCCCCCTTTAATTCCCACGTTCAGAGAAATAAGGAAAATACCTGCTGCCATTTGTTGTATGTAAAGTTCTCTGAAAACCAAGTACAACAAATTAAACCAAAGACTGAAAGTATTTTTTCATCCCCTCTCCTGTTACTAGGAAAGTAGTTAACTCAAGACCCTGATTAACATTCCATTGAGCTGTGTCAAATGGTTCTTCCCCTTATTGTTATTATTTGGCTGTAAAACATTTTCTACCAACTCACTCATGGCAGCTGTTTCAGTACAATGGGGAAAAAAAGAAAATGAATGGCATTTTGGTGGGTTATTTAATGGGAGTCTAGAACTGGCAAAATATAAAACTGCATTCAGAAATGCTGCATCTAGGGGAAGTGCAGCCTTCCTAATGGTAGCCCAGGTTTTGGGGTTTTCTTGTCTGTTTCACTGAGAAATTCAGAGCAAGAGTAGAAGCTTCTGCTTATTCATGGACAAGTAAACATAAAAAATACGCACTAAACATTTTGTAACAAACTGAGCCTGTGTGATTTCTCATATGTACACTGCAGGTAAGTACAAAGGTAACTGCCCAGGGAAAAAAAATTCATGAGCAACGAGAGCTGAGACCTCTGCAAATTCAGTCACTGTCAGTCCCACCACACCAATGCTCAAAGAGGAACCTCTTCTGCAGGTGGCCTGCACAGGTGTGGGAGACCCTCTTCTCACTGGCCAGGGCTGACGCTGCGGCCTACAAGCAGTCTGTGTACGGCTGTGAGAGCTACAGCTCCTGGAGATCAGGAAAACAGTCACGTCACTTTCTGTATTCACTACCTCGTGTTTGAAATTAAATTAAGTTCCTTTTTATCTAGGAAGCACACAGGGATGGTCTGAGGAAAAACGAAGACCATACCTTTAGGCCTCCTGCTGCATTGCATCAGGTTGCCCTTGTCCCTTCTGCACAGAGACGCTTAATGCAGAGAGGGATTTATTAGGTTGGAGCTGTTGAAGCCAAGGCATACTGCACGTGTCCTGGAGCACTGTGGTGCTTAAGGAGATTTACTCGGGGGTTATGGAAAGCACCTAGACATAGCTTGGCTGTGTCTCTTAACCATCACTCTCACGCATGTTTCAGGTCTCGAGGGGATGGAAAGCCACCCATGACACAGAAGAGGACAGCCCTGGCACATTGCCTTAAAGTGAAGATGGAGCATACGCATCAACCTAGCTGTGGTTTCTTCCAAGTTTATTCACACAGGATGATGGTGAGAGTTCCTGCAGATTTAGGCACGTTGGTTCCATATTTTTCACTTCATTCTCTTTTTAACTGCTGGGAAAATCAGCACTGGAATATGAAGAGGCAAGGGAAAAGAGAGGCCAGACAAACAATTGTAGCAGCTGCCCTCATTTCTATTGATGCCAAGCAGCAACCCTGCGAGCTTGCAGTACCTTGTGAGCGGAGTGGGCTTTCCATTTTGTACTCCAGGTAAACTATTTTCACCAGCACTATATGTGCACTTGTTCATACTTGCTCCCCAAAGCTAACCTTATCACTGCAGAGGGATTGAGGGAGTAACCAGATGGGCCAGGGAGTGGTTTGTGTTTGCCTGCACACAACTCAGAGAATACAGGACTAGGGGAGAGAAGTAGCAGGTCAACATTGTGAATGTCATAACTCCTACTGTAACAGAAGTCCCTAAAGCCTCTTCAAACCATTCTTCTCTCGTGACTGAATAGCTGCCATTTATGCTTACTTAAAACCTATTTAAAACCTATGGTCTAGATAAACCGGGCATTTGTTCCTTTTTATATAAAGACTGACAAATCCTTTTAGATAGTTACAGATGTTTAAGGCAGAAAGTAAGTCTCTGACTCCACAAGGAACAAGAGGGACTCAGTCAAGTCCTACTCCTAACAAGTAGGACATACAAGGATTGATAAGTATTATTACATATTTCATGACAATGCTGTAACTATGCACTGATTACATAGAGCGAGGCGTGCAGAAATCAGCTTAAATGTTCACAGAAATACTGTGCAGCAGTTCGGATGCTTTTATTTCTGGAAAGTCTCTACCATTGCTCTTGGTTGTCACCCACAATACAATGGTTTTGTCTGCACAGCACCAACCTCACCAGGCAGGAGGAATCATTATGGTCTGTGAAGCTAGTGAAAGCCCACTGTCTCTGAATGGTTTTGCTTCACAGTTACTTTACAGGATTGAAGTTAACATGACAGTTAAACTCCGCTCTTTCAAACAAGCTTGTGTTTACAGCAAGTACAATATTATTTGTTATTTGAATTTCAGTATCATCTAAAGGCAATAACAGATCAATCACGGAGGGCTTGAGTAACAGAGCAGTAACAGGAACCACAAGAACAAGCTGCCCAGATTTCACACAGGTGCCCAACCACTGTTGGGCACTCACAATTACAGTGTCACCCCAGCTCCCCATACAAATGCCAGGCTGATGTGCACAAAATAGGCATTTTCAAAGATACGGATATATTTGACCAACCAGGTTGTCTCAGTACAGAGTAATTTTGTAAGACAATACATGAAAAAACCCTGTTAACTCTTCAGTTGTGAATAAAACTACCATTGCCTGGGAGCCAGGGGGTGACCCCCTGTCACACCATCGCTGTTTGAAAGACAGCACAGTGGGGCCACTTGAGCTCCCTTGATTTTTCCTCAGAAAATTTCCAACAGTAACTAATAATTGGTGGAGGGAGAACACTTGCGTAGCTGATGTCCATGAGTGAGATTTCACAACTGGTTTAAGCCAGTCAAAGACCCTGATGCTGCCAAAGGAGTGTGGGAAACAGAAATGGCCCTCCTTACAGCACCATCTGCTTATGTTGGGTTAGGTATTACATCAAACCCTTTGTCTCATCTACAAAATATGGGTAAAATCTACTATATCAGAGGGGGGCTGTGAGGCTTAATTTAAAAACTAGCAAGAGTTCTGGGTTACCTGGTATGGGAAGTTAAGTGCGAGGTTCTGTCAGTTGAAAATGCAGCCTGCTAATAACTGCCATATTGGCACAAATGGCAATAAAAAGTGTGCTGGAAGGAAATACCATACATTCCTAACTAGCCCATCAAAGTGCTCTGCTGCAGTGATGAAACCCACGTACTCTTCAGTTCCCCACAAAGTATATTCTCCCCAAACACAGCATGGCTGCCATGAATTAGGCTCCTGGAAAAAAGATTCTCTCTTCAGGACTCTGTACTGCTCCCACAGCCTGCAGAAAGATGGGAGTAGAAAGATGAAACAGGCCAAAAGATTATATACAAAAGGGTTTGACAAAAAGGTGTGGGGTTTTTTTTTTTCAGACATGGCAGTTTTGCACAATACAATAAAGTGAATCCCTTGCCTCTTGCTATTACAACATCAGCCTTTGTGACAGAGGTTCTTGTGGGCAATTTCAGCAGAGGACAAGTTTCAGAAGGACATGGAAATCAAATGTGTCCCCCAACACAGGCTGAGGCAGTACAGTCCCTATGGCCACTAAACCCATTCTGTAGTTAAAAAGAAAGTTTCCAGTGTTCAACCAGTATCCATCCACCTATTTTAACGGAGCATTAAAACAGATCCAATGTCAATATCCAGTACACATCTGTCCTCAGATTCTAGTGTGGCACTAACTGTATCAGACAAACACAAGAATGCAAAGGTGTAAGTATAGAGCCTTCTACTTCAAGAGCGTGACTGAAAAGTGCTCCCTCCCTCCCAGAAAGAAATAAGCACAACAGAGGTTTTGTGGTGGTTCTTGCATTTGTCTGGTGCTGTGGTAGCTGCATGAATCAGATGCTGAAAGGGTTTTGTGAAGCAGAATCTGATTTAAATGAACTGTACACACAACCATGTGCACTTTTTAAAAAAAGAATAATAGTATTAAAATTTTAGTTTCATTTCTCCCTTTCCCACTTCCCTTTCTCAGTTGACAGTCAACCAGCTGGTTAACTGCTCTGAGCGTGCACACTCATTCCCACGTTTAACCAGCGCTCCCAGCGGGGCACTGTGCAGCCATATGCTACACCACCACTTTTCAATATTGAACCACAGCACACTGCCACTTCCTTAAGGTGGTGGCTGTGCTCGGAGTGACAGCACCTGCAGGAGCTCAGCAGAAGCAATGGCTTCACGGAGAAGCAAGATACAATTGATAGTTTCTTTCCACAGAATGCAGCAGGAAAAGGGAGCCGTTGCCTCCACAGGGACAAAGTGACCATAATGGATGATGTCTTGCTGTTACGTGGTTCCTGTTCAGTGTGTGACCATACTTTACTCTGGTTTTGCTCCTCCTATAAACACTTCATATAGATCTTAAAAGGAAAGATAAATACCTGACAATACTTGTCAAAATTTTAACCCAAAGCAAACTTCCAGGAAGCCTTTTCCAAACATGTATGAAGTGTGTAGGTTTTTTCCTAATCAAGCAACAAAAAGTACCCCAGTTCAATAGCCTTCTCAGTGAAGCCAGATGGTAAAAAACCAAAATACATCAAGCTGACATTTTCCTCAAGGTAACTCCCCTTCCCTATTTAAAAATTCCCCCAGTTATTTCTTAAATGGCATGACTTTTTAAAAACAAAATCACAATTTTAATAAAAACCATAATTTGTAAAACATTTTTGAATATCCCTTAAAACATTTTTCCACCTTTGACCACCTCTAAAGCACAAGAAAGCCTTCAGTAACGCGAGAAGTCTGCTCCAACATTTACGCAAGTTAATACCACTGACTACTGAGCAAGAAAAAAACCCACAGTCAAGCCTTCACTTCAGAGCACTATTTAGTTAAAGATTAATTACTTGACCTTTTGGCAGTGTACAATGGCACCGAAGTCAAAGACACGCAAGTTCTTCCATTCTCTAAACAAATTCAGCCCCATATCTGTAAGAAATTACCTTTGTGTTAGAATAAAGCACACTTTTCCAAACAAAATGTTGAACCTAATAAAGCTTCAAGGAAGCCTCAAAGAGAGTGGATAAGTCTTCTTCTGTATGGGGACGTGGTGATAGTTTAGTCACTCTCTCCTGCAAGATTTAAGAAAAAATGGATTACAGAAGGTTCCCAATAAAATTAAATCAAACAGTAGCTGAACTATGTGCCTTTGTATTAATGTCCTTCACAGAGAATAACAAGGTTTTGCAAATAAGTAATCGAATAATTAAGGTTGAAGCATCATCAACTGTACAGTACTTTCAAGAATATATTAGTTTAAATTGCCTATAATTAAATACACAGAACCAAGATTAAAATGCAGTTCAGTTGCAAAGTCAAGTACTTCAAACACAGGTCTTGTCAGTCACAGATGTCAGTACAGCAGTGGGTAGTATCCTGGGAACACAGTCCATTTTAAAATTCATTTGCCAGCACTGGAACTAGGAGGTCAATTTTTAAGGACCAAGATTTTCAAAATACAACATCTCTCAAAGCCTAAGAACAGCCACAGATGGGGAAAGTAAATAGTGCTTGCAACTCAGGCTACAAAAAAGAGACACAGCAAGGGACAGTAGTAAAACTGCTTAGTAAATAGCCTGACACTTTGGAATCAGAACACAAAATAGTTGTGGTTGGTCTTCATTTGGACGGTGATTCAACAGAATTTTCGGGTGCTGAAGTCCCACCGACTGAAACTCAGCTACACGCTTCACTGCTCTGCTTGACAAAATAACCACAAAGGCAGGAATGGCAATTCAGAAAGTCCCACGCTACTGAGGATGAGGAGCTGTATTAGTGCAGGTATTCTGTTACTGCAGAAACTCAGATGAAAGGGCCTAACATTAATGTACTTGTACTGGTTATGATAATACTTTTATGCTTTCAACAATCAACCACTTTAACATTTATTGAAAGATTGGGGAAGAGTTACAAACATCTGCAAAGACAGAGCCTACACTAGGAACGCGTTATCTTTAGATTAACATGGTGTACTTTGGCAAGATGGAGCTGCTTCTGCTACAACCTGTTTCAACACCTCTCTTGTGCAAGAAGCTGTCCCAGTAAAAGCTCTAAATTCCCCCCCCCCCCTTTTTCACATGAGACAGTGTATGTCATTTGCTAGGGCCCTTGCCTCACACACCAAGAGGGATGCTCTGCAAGGGGCTCCTCCAGCCCCCTGCCTCTGGGGGGTGTGGGGGGGGGGGTAGGGGGGAGGTGAGGCTCAGCTCAGACACCCTCCAGAACGGAGCACACGCCCCTGCCCAGCACAATGCTGCAGTGCAACGCTGCTGCCCTCACAACCCACAGGGCTGCGATTTGCGGATAGGCTGGATGTGGTTACACAGCAAGAGATGCCACCGTGCTGTGAACTTAACACGTGAAATATTGGTCTAGCATGGTGAGGAAGTCAGCTGTGAGATATTCACAGTTTATCATCATGCTCAGCATGTTAGCATGGCTTGTGATGAGTCTGAAAAGTGCAGCTTTGTGTGCATAACTTCACCTACATGAGAAGCTTTGCTGGTGCAGCAGCAGCGATCAAATGGTACCTCTTTCCTCATCCCTGACCAGCGCTGCTATGCACACATACCCAGCCAAAGAAAAGGCTAAGATTCTTCTGTGCATTTTGAAACCAAATGGAAAATTCAAACAGCACTAGGGTAAAAGTATGTTGGTTTTTTCAGACTCACAATATGCAAAATATAACAACTCAGTACTCAAGCACTCAGTAAATTCATCAGGCTTACATTAGGACACTTTGGGCCAAATCACAGTTTTGTAGCCCTGTGCACTGAGATGCACAGAGTTATCTGTAGAGTTGCATGGGGTGACAGGAGATGATCACCCTGACAGACTGTAGCATTTCCCAGCTATATTGACAGAAGGTTGCAAACAGATGCTCCTCCTGCCTGCCTTGACAGAGGCACCAGCACTGCCTCTGCACAAGCCTGCTGATATTTGCTGGTGCCCAGACAGCAAGGCCCCAGCACACCCAGTCTGACTCAGTCCATTCTGGTATAGTGCCAAAAATGAGCAACTCCTAGCTCACCAGCGGCTCAGCCCCACTGTAGCTGCCTCTGGGATGTCTCCAGGGGGTGGGTGGGCTAGAGAACAGCCCTTCCACCATCTCACATTTTCAGTCCTCCCCATCTCCTCCCAAACACCATCACAGGGCTGGCCACCTTAGACCTTGGGACAGCATCTTTGCTAGACTCACTGCTGTCTGTAAACAGGATCGATTTCAATAGACTCACTTAGAAAGGAAAATAAAATTCTGTTTTAACTTCAAGTATAAATGTTTGTCCCAGTAGAGTTCCCACCCCAAATCCCGGCAGATAGAGTAGATAACTTTTGTTTTCCTGCAGCCTGCACTTCACAGTGTGGAATTCAGCCCACACAGTTATTAGTGCTGTCACCACTGCACCACACTGCCTTGCCGACGTGAATGGGTCAGTGCTGTATTCCAAAGAAAATTGACTGCAATATGAAAAGAAAAAATATACCAAAGATTAAACTGCATGGATTACCTCTGTGGGTAACAATGGACTATTAGGGAACGCTAATACATTTTCATTGTGCTACATCTCATATACAAAAATGAGGTTTGAGAAACTATTAGGTCATCTCATTTTACACAGTACAATTAATCATCAATGCCGTGAGATGACAGTAAATGAATTAAAAGTCAATTTGAGCTAAGCTAACAAATAAACAAACCAACCCTTCAACATCTTTTGGTGAAGAACATTCCCCAGCTATGCAAAACATGCTTTCAGTGAGATGATGTGCTTGTGATGACCTAAACCCAATTGTTTTAAAGGAACATATTTATCAAAACAAACCTCCAAAATGCCCCATAACAATTTACATGCATAACCTATTCGATAGGCGCTCAGAGACCTTAGTTTTCTTCCTGGCTTTCCCACTGCTCCATGGTGTGTGATCCTAAATAGTTGTACCTTTGTGCCATTTTCTCAGGTATAAAATAGGAATGTTAATATTTATGTTCTGTTTTAAGTTGCTCTAAGATTTATGAGTGAGAAGAACTAAACGTGGTAAGAGGTACTGCTATAAAAAGCGAATAACCTTTCAGCCTACAAAATTTTCATTTTCTCCGTAGTGTTTATTTCCCTTGCTACTTGGTGGAAATAAATCCTAAGTAGACAGAACAGTCCATAGCATATGAATCAAACTGACACTAGATTTTTCTTTTGGAATGGTGTGTTGCTTTTTGCAGTGTCTTTGTGAGAACTGAAACAACAAAGGGTATTACAAGTTTAATCTATATCATCCCAGGGGACCTTATTTCAAATTCTGATGGGGGTCAATAGAACAAAAAAGCCATCTGGGAAGAAAAGTGCTACTTCTCAATATGGAAAAGTTTAATGCAAAGTGAGCTGAATCATTCTTACCAGATAGCACTTGGTATTAAGGCTTTAATCTATAACCCATCCTGCATACATAATTAACAGAGATAGTCATGAAAAAGCAGTACCTTCTACAAAGATCAAAGGTCTATGAAAAACATCCTCTTTTTTAAAAATGTGACGTTTAAAAAAACCACAACCAAACACTTAGCCATTCTTTCTGAATCCATGCAAAGAACAGACTGCAGCATGTGCTCCAACTCACTGAAAAGAAAAACGTAAACTGTGCAGAGAAACAAAATACAGTTGACTATCCATAATTTTCTCCATTTTAATTGCTTTCATGTAGGATGAGAAATAATATTTGCTTGAAAAGAAGCAGTTCTGTTTTTTCAAAAATCTGTTCTATTTTATTTGACAAGAAAACCTGTTTTGCTTTCTGTCTTACCTGAGGCAGAGTGCCTTTGACTAATGCAGGGATGTCTGCTTTAGAATAACCAATTGCAGCTAAGCCATCATCAACATTCAGATCAAATAGGAATTTCCGGAGCGTGTCTGCCAAAATAAACCCTGCATCTTTGATTCTGGCAGTGCGGATGTCAGCTCCTAAAATAAGACATAATGCCTTGACTGTAGGGTGGAGAGAGCGGAGGAAGCCTGTTCTGGACTTAATTTAATCATAATATCAGCTGAATACATATCCATACAGAACAGTCACTGCCCTAAAAGCAACACAAAGTAAAAAGAGGAATCAGTCTTCATTTTACAGTTGGTATAGTTTGTAAAAGGTGAAATAAAACAAGATCAGGAGAAGCAGGTAACTGCTGCCAGAAAGACTAACTGCCACATGAGGTTAACTTCCTTTCCCTCTGTGCTTACAGCGAGAAGCACTTTTCAGTCTGACTAACTGCTGGGAGGAAAGAAGCTAACGCATGAACGTCAATGGTATTTATTTTTGTGGACAGTGTGCCAAATGCTAACTTTATTTTAAGGCCTTGAGTTTGCTGACATCTAGAGGACATGGAAACCACTACCTATTCTGTTCAACTACACATTCAAAGAGCGGACTAGAGCATTCAGGCTGAGAAAGACAGGAGTTGGCAGGGCAGTGTTCAAGGGGTTAAGTAAATCCTAAACTTAATGCTATTTGAATATGTGCTGACTTGTGTAGGATAATGTAGAACTGAAGAGGAAGAACCGGTATCTTTGAAACATCTACTGAGCAGTAATAAAAGCAGCAATAAAAAAGGAAAGATTACCAATGTTTCTTACAGAATAGCTTGCTTTCCCTTCTTCAATGAATGGTCAGGACTTATTTAAAAGTAATAATAAAAACGTGTCCAGATAGATGACACAGGTTCCTTCATATGATTTTTTTCAAAGTAAGCTGAGCTATATTTGTTCTCTGTGTAACCTCAATGATGTTACACCAGAACTATGCTAGGTCTAAGTGCCATACTGAGAGATGAATAAGAGCACAACATAGCTAAAGGAAAAATATTTTCTGTGATCCTCACACAGTTCAGTGTGACATTCAAAGGGGGTTAAGTGAACAGGAGACCAACAAGCTCATTTGAGGAGCTCAGATATTTGGGTAGTAAGACTGGCAGTACTGTAGTAGATAACGTCTGGGAGAAATTGATAAATAAGGTATGACAGAGTCTTGTACGAAGTCTTATGCTACTGGGATTATGCCATGTAGTCCGAGTTACTCCTCTACAGCAATACCCAGGATAAACTGGGACATAAATCCAGTGTCTTCAGATAGTAAAGTAAAAGGGAAAGGGAGGAGGGGAAAAAATGGGTCAGTAAATGTGAAGGCCAGTTTTAAAATATTGCTATAGATCTAGTAGTTCTTTTTGCTCAACCTAAAGGATACATCAGTCTTTGATTGCACTTAGAAAACTTCTGGCCACACGCACACCTATTTCAACTGTTTAAGAATCCACCTAGGGAGGTATTAAGCTTTTTCTGGCTGTACTCAAATTCACAGCTGTACATACACACAACATAACTATTTAGTAATCTGCTTCATGTCATAAAATACCTTCCCAGTCATTGCATTTGGCAACATGACAGATTTGAATCAACTACTGTAGTCAGTTGGACTCTGGCCTGGAATCAGAAGTAAACACCCCAGGTAGGAATTTACAAATTCAATTCCACGTGACATGTTTTCGGCAGAGTCCCTTTATAGCAAGGCAGACAATATCATAGTTTAAATTTCTATTGAGAAAATTAACAGAGCTTTTAGAGACAGAATTTATGTCAGCAGCTCATACCACAAAACCTAAAGGAACTGCTTTTCAACCACTTGTTTTAAAATCAAGGAGCCAGCATTCAAATTCTCTGATATGCTGTGCTAGCCAGTTATCCAGAAACATTTTCTTAGTCCACTTTGAGTTGTGTGTTACTGCTATAGGAACACAGACATTTTGTAGCTTACTATATGATTCCAACTATGTTTGTGTTCTGGTTTTGACCACAGGCAGGACCACATACTTCGGAAGAAGGCTGAACAAACCTCAGAGCCAACATTTATAAAATAAATGGAATTTCCCCCCAATGTAGTTTTTCCAGCCATGTTGTTTTACATCCTCTTTAAAATACTGTGATATTTTCATTGTCTATATAAACTCCCACTCTTTCTTGAAACTCACAATGCTTTCAGATGTACGACTTTCTTGTATAAGTAATGTGACCGGATTGCTGTGACTTGCATACAGAAGGCTGACCATACAAGGAACTGAACACGAATTTTCCAAATGCCAGGAGAGTTGCCCTAACCACTTTCTCTCTACTCTCTACACTGCTGTGCTCGTAACTGTGATTGCTTATTAGCGAGCATGGATATGAGCAGCAGTTTAGCTACAACACAGTCCAGCGCAGACAAAAAACCTGACCTTAGATATAAATAAATTAACCCACCGCAGAGCCATGCAGTCACAGCTGGTCTGCTAACAGCTCCAAGATTACACACAGTCATGCTGGGGGTGCAATGAAGAGGTATTCTTTCTATAGGACACCTTCCAGTGATGTGTTGCACAGATAACAAAGCACTGTATGAAAAGGTAATCTCTAAATGAGCTCTCAGCTTGCAGCATTTACTTTTATTCTACTAAGAAGCAGAAAAGGCCACTTTGTTCATTAACACACTTCTCAGCCATCACAGATGTGTCCACAGAATAGCTACTTCGTGGTTTCCCTTGACATTGCCCACTGAGAAGTTCCAACACCTACAAACAAGCTTAGGCCTACATTAGAAAGACCAAAACCCACAGTTGTGTGCCGTGGAAAAAGAGCAGGAGTGATTCAGAACACCACTCTGTCCTAATTCATTGCCCCAGCAGGGAATTTGTTAGGCAAAATGCTTCCTTTTAGCTAACAGATGCACCTCAGTACTGGTTTATGGTATCTACTCTAAAGTAACTACTCTCTATAAAGCACCAAGAGAGATGCCAGTCACAGCTACTCTCTCCTGATTCATAACGTATCTACAGTTTTCAGCTGTCCAGTTTTCTAGTCAAGAAGCAGATTTCTCCAGGTTGCTTCTCTAACTACATCATCCAATACAAAAATTTAGCATTCTTCTACCTAAGTTTGCATTATATGTAACTCAGACTCCAGAATCTTGCTTTTTAAACTTAAACCCCCCGCAACAACCAACTACAATTGCTTGCACAATTTTTTTTCCTGCCAAAAAGACATTTTGGAGAGAATTCCATTTGTATGAGTAATCCGTATCCATAGAGATTCCTACCTAGTATCTCTGCAGCTTCCAAGTGCCGCTCAGGATGTATCTGTGCCGTGAAAGCAAACACTGCTGGGGATGTCAGCACCACAGAAAGGCCATGTGGCTGGGGAAAACAAAAAAACAAAAACCAAAAAAGAATAAAATCCTATCAACAGGACATGTACTTTCAATTTCAATGTGCTTTAATGCTCATTCATGTGAGATAACAGAGAACTGAAATGTATAATACAAAAAGAAAGATAAATCGAGTTTTACCACTAAAGAGTGATCCACGTTATAATCCTTTGGTTTATAAGTTTTCACCAAACCAGAAATAGGGTAAGACATTCCATGGCTGGAACAGAGAGTAGAGAGAGTGGTTAGGGCAGCTCTCCCAGTATTTGGAAAATTTGTGTTCAGTCCCTTGTGCAGTCAGTCTTGTGTGTGCAAGTCTCTTAGGTAAATGTATTGAAAAGGTATTTAGGTGTATGGTATGGATATTAGGTAGAGACAACCCTCATTCCTCCGCACCCTAAAGACCTAGCTGTAAAAATCAGCAGCTCCTTACTTTGCGAGTGTGAAGTTATATTACACCACTGACTGGACTGAAAGATTACTAAAGTAATACAGTTGCTAAAGTAATACAGGTATGCCAAAAATAGCATATTCTGCATCCCTACTTGATCACACTGCCTGAGAAAAATAAACATTAAAGTATAATTAATAAGTGAATTTGCTTAAACAAAAGGAACAAAAGGATGGTCTTTGAAGAGAATGACTGCTAGTAACTTCTCCACACATTTCAGGCTTAGGCTTTGCTTCTCTGAGATTTTTGCCCAGGTGAAACTCCATTACCTTGCAATATTAATTACAGCTCATTTCAACCTGCTGAATGCCTGCCCCACAGACAAACTTGCAGACAATTGCATCAGTTCAGGAATGGCACAAGATTACCTCATTGCTGTCTTACTGCAGAACAGCTGGCATGAAATTCAACATTTTAAATAGCGTTGATGTTGGGTTTTGTTTGTTTGTTTGTTTTTTCTAACTATGGTTTTTACTATCAAGGAAGGTAAAGAAGGCCACATTTTGGAATGTTCACATGATTGGATTTGAGTATCACAAGCCAGAATACACAATCCTCATACACATAAACACCAGGAGCCCATCAATTTCTCACAACACACAGCTCCCCCTGCATCACAGGCCAGGCTACGACGTTTATTATATATTCAGCAACAAAGGCAGCAAGGTTTTTGACAATCTGAAACAAACACTAGCTAGAAGCTGACCTCAGATGGGGTTAACATTTTTCTGTACTCACCAAAGATGAACGCCAGCATTGCCAAAGCCAATACCAGCAAAAGCACTTGCCAGGTGCATGTTGGCTCTTGCTTCACGGTCTTCAGGGTTTCTGATGGCTCTGTGCACCATGGAGACAATGGTACCAGTGAATTCACAAACAGATTGGTAATTCAGGATGGAGAAGGGAGAGAGGGCTTCTTTATGGACAGATAGACAAAAACCTCTAAGATAAGCCGAGATAAACATATGGGAAATAGCATCAAGTCATACTTCAGCCAGAGAACAATCCTGCTTCTGGAGCAGTAAGTACATCAAACTGGTTCAGTGAAGGGCAAGTTTCCTTTCACTTTTCCAAAAACTAAGTAAATAGAGCGAATTTAGCCATATTCCCCCCAGTGGTGGTTTAAACAATTCTCCTTAGGAGCTCTGGCAACCCTATGTACAGCTCCACGATCACTCCAGCTTTCTCACCATCTCATTAGGTGGTGGTCTGTGTGGGAATAGGATGGGTTCCTTGCTTTCCTACACAGAAGCACTCTGATGACATGGAAAAAAACTCTCATGAATAGATTCCACAGGTACAATAAACAACTACTTTGAGTAGCTAGGTACTGTAAAAAGCCTTTTACAAAAAACCCCCACATTGGTCTTTAATAGAAGTGCACATGGTATACAAAAGCCGTATACAGACTAAAACTTCATTAGTAGGGATCAAAATCAACTCCCAGTTAAGTCAAAACTTAATCTGTTGAAGGTCTTCTAAGTATGAACTAGTTTTCAGTAAATGCATAATTTTGAACATTTGTAAGTGCACGTGGTTACTTTCTTGATGGATGTGTAGTATCTTAATTTACACTGAAGGCCACAGAAACTACACCAGCAGTATTTCCTTTAGTTTGTTACATATTCCTCTTACACTGTCATGGAAAGAGGATTCTTGAAAAAAATACGTGAACGCTGCTCCCATATTAAATGAGCAGCTTGAAATACCTTCAACTGAGGACTTGCAGATTCACAGAGGCATTAAAAAGCCACTTCCTCAAGATGATCTAGTAACCCTAATTTTACTTTAAATTTTATTTGAAAAACTTTTTTATTTATTTAAGAGAAATCCACGGTAGAAAATGAAAGTTTAATATAGTAGTTTGCCTTATTCTAGCTTAAAATTCGAGTTCTTCTAAGAGTTCCTTTTTGGGCACTGAAGACCGAGCATCCTGCAAACAGAGTGGCTGTTAAACATACTACCTTTTCAAATATTTAGCCACAATGCGCAGAGCATGAAGAGCCCAGACGTCACTGATGGGGTTGCTGCCTTGGTAAGCTGGTCGGTTGATTGGATTTGAAGGGCAGGGACTGCGCATGTTGTAAGGAAGAGCTGTGTATGATTCTAGAGCATGGCTAAAAGAAAGATTAAAACCTGAATTATTTAAGTGGAAGAGCTCCATTTTACTGCCCTGTTGCCCTTTGAATGCAGGTTCTACTTATTTACTTCTGGTGTTTAACAGTTGCCATAAACAGAAATACAATCGCATAGGCAACTGGGAGAATGCTGGTCAGGCACCTCCAGAGGGCTTTGCTCCCTAACAGACAAACAAGGCAAACAGTCACTATCTATCAGCTCACACCATGCTTAAAGTTATGCTGGATGAAGGGGCACTGTCTGCATTGCTACATTTAGATGTACAAAACTACAGACAAGCTATTTTCATTTATGAACAAATGCCTCAATTCCATTACAGACGCTGTAGTGCAGGATACTTCACCAAGCTTGAGAAATCACACAGTTTCATTATACATCTATTACTTTAATATAAACAGCACCAAGAAGCAAAGTAAGCTCTGGCCCTTCGAATAGAAACTTCCGTGCATTTTATGCAGGTTTAAGATGAAGAAAATTTTGTGCCAAGTGAAAAGCACATTATGCGAGAGGTTCTGAAGATGGTCATAATTGGGCTAAGACCTGCCAGCATCCCACAAGCCTTCACAAATTTTTGTTGACACATTGTGGCTTTCATTAGCAAATCCTTGTTCTCTATTCCCTGCCATGTCTGTGAGACATGCTAAATGCTGGTTCAATTGTGATTAATCATCTACTTGATCTCTTAAAAAGGGACACCTGGACTCTCTTCCCTGACAGTAACCATCCTGGAAGCAAATGATGTCTCCAGTGCACTGCAAAAACATCACAATTTCTGCAAATGAGTAATTTGTTTCCATACATTCTGAGGGAGTGTGTTGGGTTTGCATGGCAAGGTTTTGGTAGCGGGGAGGGGGGTGGCTACAGGGGTGGCTTCTGTGAGAAGCTGCTAGAAACTTCCCCTGTGTCTGATAGAGCCAATGCCAGCCGGCTCCAAGACAGACCTGCTACTGGCCAAGGCCAAGCCAATCAGCACCTCTGTGATAACATATTTAAGAAGGGAAAAAACCAGTTAGAGGGAGCTTTTGCAGCCAGAGAGAGGAGTGAGAAGGTGTTAAGAAACTCTGCAGACACCAAGGTCAGTGCAGATGGAGGGGGAGGAGGTGCTCCAGATGCCAGAGCAAAGATTCCCCTGCAGCCCGTGGAGAAGACCATGGTGAGGCAGGTTGTCCCCCTGCAGCCCATGGAGGAAGGATGAGGGGGTGTAGAGATTCCACCTGCAGCCTGTGGAGGACCCCATGCCGGAGCAGGTGGAGGCACCTGAAGGAGGCTGTGGCCCCATGGGAAGCCCATGCTGGAGCAAGCTCCTGGCAAGACCTGTGGACCCGTGCAGAGAGGGGCCTATGCCAGAGCAGCTTTGCTGGCAGGACTTGTGACCTTGTGGGGGACCCACACTGGAGCAGTCTGCTCCTGAAGGTCTGCACCCCATGGGAGAGACTCACATTGGAGAAGTTCATGAAGGACTGTCTCCCGTGAGAGGGACTCCATGCTGGAGCAGGGGAATGATGAGTGGAGTCCTTCCCCTGAGGACAAAAAAGTGGCAGAGACAATGTGTGATGAACTGACCGTAACCCCCATTCCCTGTCCCCCTGTGCTGCTGAGGGGGGAGGAGGTTGAAGCTGGGAGTGAAGTTGAGCCTGGGAAGATGGGAGGGGTGGGGGGAGGTGTTTTAAGAATTGATTGTATTTTCTCATTCCTCTACTCTGTTTTGCTTGGTAATAAATTAGATTAATTTCCTCTCTAAGTTCAGTCTGTTTTGCTTGTGATGACAATTAGAGAGTGATCTTTCCCTGTCCTTATCTCGACCCATAAGCTTTTTGTTACACCTTTTCTCCTCTGTCTAGTGAATGAGGGGAGTGATAGAGTGGCTCTGGTGGGTACCTGGCCCCCAGCCAGGTTCAACCCACCACAGGGAGGCAGTGAAATTAAGTAAGAGGAAAGTGTAATGGAGACTACCTTAACAAGAACAGGAAAGGGAGAAAAAAGATCACCCTTTTCTGCTCCTAAAATATTTTTTTTTTTCTACAATCATCTTAGTCAAAATACAAAACTGTAATAAATTCAAGCAGCAGCCTACACAGAAAACTCACCAAAGCACGTCAAACCCACAGTTGGCTACTATTCGCTCAGGCATAGACAGTGTGTGTAAAGGATCAATGATGCCTAATGTTGGTTTAATGGCTCTTGAAGCAATACCTGCAATATGTAAGTGAGGAAAATGAGTTAATGATTATTTGCAACAAAATAGGACATGACAAGCTTAAGGTTCAAAACATAACAATAATGAGGGGAAATGATTTGAAACTATGAAGATAAAAGCAAAGAGAAAGAAGGGAGAGTAAGAAGTATTTATGAGTATGTCTTACTGATGATTAAGTCCCTGTAAGACTTATCATTTGAGACTGTTGCCTGAAATGAATTATACGAGACAATGTTCTCTCTCCATTTGTAATCCTCCCCAAGCAGCCTAAACTTTCAAAATGTCTGGCTGAATGGCATCTACAACATTATTCTTAGATTTGTATCTTCTGTGAACAATCAGAGGGCAAGATTGGTTTGGGTCTACAATCAATTGCTATTGCTAATTGCTGTCTTCAGCATCTGTAATAATCATGCCTTCATATTATGGTTAAGGAGGCACAGATGTAGCTTTGAGAGAGATATACAAACAGACTGATTGACTACATATAGACTAGAAAACTCTAAGCTATGGTCAGAGCTCCTTAGCACACCCATTTGGGTCTCAAGTACTGTAGACTGTATAGCATATAAAATCCACACATTTAGAACTAAAACCTTGAAACAGCTGTAAAGCTTAAGATGATGTTTTAGCCCTAATCTTTATTTGCCAGGGATGAAAAGGCCAAAGGAAGACAGTGCTCCTCAGTTGCACAGCATCTCAGGCCTGAGGTTTCAAAAGTCAGGAAAAGGAACATTTGGTTGCAATTACACAACAAAGAAACAGAAGTCTTAAAAGCAGAAAGCAAAATACAGAGGAAATAAGGAACAGTTGGTTGACCTTGAATGTAAGTAGAAGTTTCCTTTGCAATTAACATTTTCTGCCATTTAAGAACTTGAAAGATTTTAGTTTCCTGTTTTGCCTTCAAACTATAATCCACTGTATTACAAACATATTTCATTATGTTAATATGCTATAAATTTAATTCAAGGAGGAAGCCTTTAAGCTCTTCAAATTTGCCTGCAGCAATTGAATCAAATAAAATGACACCTGAAATGACATGCAGTATCCCTTTCTTTCAAGGCAAGGAAGTAATGAAGGCATTGGAAAGGCAATTGTCTTGAATAGCAGACACAAAAAAAATATCTTACCGGTTTTTACTTTTAGTTCTTTGAAGTCAAAAATGGCAACACCAGTGGTTTCACTTCCAGTTCCAGATGTCGTAGGAACTTAAAAGGAAGAATGGGGATAACAACAAATAATAATACGTTATATTTCAACATAAATAAAAACACACTAGTAACACCACCAAAATACAGAATCCAGGAAATCTCAGAGGTATCTCTGATCCGAAGCCAACAGGTCAAAGAGAAACTGCTACTATGCTGTCTTTTCTCAGTAAAAGGAGTCAAACTCAGCTAAACAAGACAAACTAATGACAAAAACCTGTGATTTTACTTCCACTGAAGTAAACAGCAAAATTGCTGCTGAATACAACTAGAGGAAAATAAGACCACAGGAACATGTAACAGTCGTGGTAAACTGATTTAAGTAGAAATATCATACAGAGTGTAGAGTGACTCTCCTTCTCCTAGCCCTCATTCTCCACACCCCCCTGCCCCCCGCTTTACCTGCGATGAGTGGCTTGAGGGGCACAGTGACAGGCTTCCCTTTCCCAATAGGAGCATTGACATAATCCAAGAAGTCTGATGTAGGGCTGGACGCATACAGGTTGGCAGCTTTGCAGGTATCTATTACAGACCCGCCTCCAACAGCAACATAGGCATCAAACTCTCCCTTTTTAGCAAATTTAATGGCATCCAGGAAACTTGGAAAACAAGAAAAACTTTCCAATTAGGAGAAAAACGGCACATAAAGAAATTACCTATTAAGACCAGCGTACAGGTCACAAGGAGGTGTTTAAACAGCTGCAAGGTATGCTGTAAGAGCCTAGGCGCTACTTTGAGAAGCGCACTGTCAGAAGTACCTTTGGTCTGTTGGTTCCACCCGGACATTATCATATACCTCAAAGTTTATACCATATTTTGCCAAGGAATTCAATACTGCATTTACAGGAGGGAGTTGGGAGAGGTTTTTATCTGTCATCAAACAAACTCTTCTAGCACCAAGATTCTGCAGGTCCTACAATAACAATGACATTAAAACACAAACAAGTGGTATAAAATCACGCACTGAACTATTTAAATACTAATCCAAATCAACTGAATCATTTAATTATACTAAGAAAACCAACCTAAAAATAGTTGGTTATTGTAAAATTTTTGAAACAGTATCAACTTAGGATGATTAACCACAAACATAGGATGCAGAAAGCAGCATAAAGCTGCCAAAATTACATAGTTGAAGTCCTATGATAGAAGAAAACTAATGATAAACATGATGAACAAGTGAAAACCACATGGAACCACATAAGACTACAGTAAAATGTAAAATATTTTTTAAAAATATTTTTTTCCTGCACAATTCCTGTGACATAGAAAGGCTTTTCCACAGGGTAGGTCTCCCCTAACTGCTTACCAAAGCATGGCATTAAAATCTTGAAAATTTAATATTGAATATTAATTTATTGATGAAAAATCAAAATAAGGGGGCAAAAAAGAAAAATAATACTACATCCTAACCTTTGCTAAATTGTCACAATAGCTATACAATACATGCAATTCTAAATAATCCTAATGTGGTTTGAAGACAGAAGTTCTAACTTCATTTACTATCTGACTACTAGTTTACTTTACAAATGTGCAAATAAAAAAAAGTGAACTGTTAATGCCATAAATGCCAAAAAGAGAGGAAAAATGATAAATGAAAAAAACTTCAATGATATTGGCAAACTGGAACAACGTACAATATTCAGGTACAATGTACAATGAACAATATTCAGGAGAATCATCTCACACTGCTGAAAGAAAAATCCTACACTGTCACAGTACAAACTCAGAGCTGAATCAATATCCACCTAATTTAATGGAAAGTCTCTGATTCATTTTAATGAGCACTAGAAGAGACAAAAATGATCTTGAGGAAAATCCTGATGAGTCACCAGGATTCAAAACTTTTTGAATTAAATTCCCTGTCAGAAAAAAATATTGTTGCATAATCCTAGCAAATCATTGACAATCTAATTATCCACTGATTATTCACGTGTACCACAGGAACACTGATGTAACATGCTTCTGTTCTTTACCCAACGGTATTTTCTGATCTTTTTACACTGGTGTATATGACTACACATACTGCAAAGCAGTGGAGATTCAGACACACCATATATAAGCTTTCCCTTATAAAATGGATTGATAGCACCATCAGCCCTTTAGAAAATAACTTTTCACCAGTGATGGACTTACACTATGGAAGCTTACCATGCCAATCTCTTTAGTAACTCCTTCTCCATAGCGGATGTTGGAAATGGCCATCTGCAAAAAAAAAAAAAAAAACCCCACGACATTTTTTTCTGGAAAAATGGAATCTAGTACCAAGCAGTCAAAGTGAAATATAAATATTTACTAATGCAAATATCTGTTAAATGCCATATTTGGAAGTATACAAAATACTACTTTAAAATCAAATATATTTTATTATTAAATCTACCTCAAATGCATAGTCTGTATTTCCCAGGGTAGGCCATTCAGGAACTGGAATCAAAATGAAACGGTAAAATTAGGGAACAAAAAGTGACTTCAATCTGTATCTCAATGCTAGAGTTGACAGATTCCTTTACTTTTAAAATCACTAATACATTTGCACAGGTCATCTTAGCTTGTCTGGGTAACAGTCACCCATTTCATCCCTTGTTGTTTGTGAGATTAAATGATCCAAGTACTTAATTTGATTCATATAATTCAGCAAAACAAGTATGTTTTCCTTCTTTCAAGAATTAATTCTTTCTTATAAAAACTGTGTAAGTTAGCAGGAAGTTTGCATGAGAATTTGTGTACAGTCTGCAAAAACCAGAACAGCACATAGTAAGTAGAACTGAGTATCTGCAGAGCATACAGGCTGCTACATCCAGGTTGAGAGGTGTTACAAATACATAGGAGCTACATGACAACCTTCAGAACAGCTTTTAAGACAAATCCATGAGACATCCTCCATATGCACCCGGATAGAGAACATCTTTTGTACGTGTGAGAGTAATACTGACAGGTGTTTACACTTCTTTTTACTTCTGTCTAGTCCTGAATTTGCAGGTGAAACTGAATTGCTTGCTTGAAAATTAAGAAACTGCATGCATTGCTAATAATGAACAGAGTTTTAATAAGAATTGGTGTGTCACTATCAACTTCATTTGGTAGAAGAGAGAAGATACTTATAAGGACAGTATTTCAGTCACAGCCTCTCTCTGCCCTGTCATCCTTGCATGAATTTCCACAAAACTCTCCATTTCTTGCATATCCTGATTTTGCCACAAAGTGAAGCAAACTGCACATCAACTGAAACAGCCCATTCTTCTCCAAGAAAAGATAGGATGAGGCATTCTGCTCTTCCTGCTGAAGTCATGCCTTCTGTCTGCTATATTGATTGAAAATATGCGATGTGGATTCAGATCCAATGACTGAAGCCATGATAATGAGTCTTACAGACACTCTGGGGTGCACTGAAGCACTGATCCACAACAGTAACAGATAGATGTATTAAACTCCTTTATGCACTTTCCATTCAAGCCCAGGCCAGCTGCTATCAGGTCTTTCATTGCCATCTCTTGCCAGGCTGTACATGTTTGACCTTTCCTGGAGTTTGAGTCTGCTGTACTCTCAGTCATTAATTTGACAGGCTAAGAACATGTCCAAGCCATTTACTCTCTTGCCTTCTGATGGTATAATAGGTGCCCTGCTGTTATATTCTTGAGCTAAACTTTTCAGAAGAATTTTATTGAGTTCAAAAATTGCATTATTTACTAGAACACTGTCAAGAAACACAATGCACATTTTTCTTCTGCTACTTTTACATCAGTTACCACTATTTCGAGACTTACTGAACTGATACAATCTTGCTACATTATAGACCCAATTGCTGCTTAAAACTTACAGAGATGGTTCTTAACTAAGACTTCTATGTAACAAGGGTATAGTTTGAATTGACCGAGTAGGTCATCAAGCAGACAAGCAGAAGAATGAGATTCTATTTCTTAGCTGCGCTACTGTCTTGCTGTATGATGGTCTCGGGCAAAATAAATATCTGAACATATATTAGCTTTTCCGTATGTAAAATGGTAGTTCTTTAAAAAGTGTCTTAAGTAAAGCACATGAAACCAAGCCACTCAGAATTACACATTGTTGAAATTATGGCCAAAATTACTCATTTTTATAGAAAATATATCTATTGTATCTTCTAGGTACCTTCAAAGTACTAAACATGGAACACGTGAGATGTATTAAAAGATAAGAACATCTGACCAGCACCCAGATAGCTATTCCCATAGACTCCCTACAGTCAATGCAAGCAGAAATTCCTCCCAGAGCGACTCAGCACAGCTCTCCTGCTCTTACTCCACAGTCCTGGCATAAGTTAGCTGCGTTCTCAGGACTGACTGTATAAAAAGCCTATGGAGATTACATTCCCTAAGCCAAAGCAGACCTTTGTGAATGGCTCCTTTTTGTTCGTATTGTGTTCTGTTTCATTTCTAATGTAACAGATGCATACTTTTCCCCTTGAAAGCAGACCTAAAGTTGAGATGGCTCAGGTGATGACAGCAGTAGTAGCAGCCATAGCAAATTTCTGATCAACTTGCCTCACAGCAAGGAGAAGGAGAGACAGGATGCATTAGTTGTGGCTTACATGGAAACAGTGAATCTCCCCAACAATAACCACTATCACTGTACAGTTGCAAAATAACAGACTGCTTACCTTATCCTTTCAAATGTTCTCTTTCCTACCTCTTACCTGCATCCTCTGCCCAGGTTACACCAATATGTACGGCACTACAGGGCCGCGGTCTCCTACAGAATTATTTTGGAGACACAAATTAAGTCTTACCTTGGGAATAAGTGTGGCAATGGCTCGGGCACCGACATCTAGTTAAAAGTGTTAAAAAAAAAAGAAAAAAAAAGGCATAGTTAAAATGAAAAACTAAAGCAGAAAAACGTATCTGTCCTGACCTAAAAGTCTCCCGTATGCACCCATTCCTCCTACCCCGACGAGGCCTGGCAGCAGGGCCTGGGGGTGTGAGGAGGCCTGGCCCACCAGGGGAGCGGCAGCTGGGGTCCCACCGACGTAAGAACACGGGCGGGTCGCGATAGGCGGCCCGTGGGGTGCCCGTGTGAGGCGGGAGGTCAGCGCTAGGGAGGGGGCCGTGGGACTCTCCCACGGCCCCCAGAGAGGGAGCGGTCGCTCCTTTCCACTTTTAAAACGCGGCGGCCGCCCGGCCTCGCCTCTCGCCCCGCTGCCGGCATCTGCCGATAAAGGGAGGAAGAACAGCGGGGCGGGGAGGCCAGCACCCGCCGCGGTCCCCTCGCTGAGGCGGCAGCTCCTTTCAGCCGCCCCGGCCCGCCCGCACTCACGCAGCCCATTGCAGCTGCCGCAGGAGGCCGGCGACCCGCTCCCGCCCGGCCGCCATCGCCGCAGCTCTGCGGGGCCGGCCGGGCCGGGGGCCGAGCCAGCGCCTCCTCCTGGGTGGGGCAGCGGGGGCTCCCACCCGCTGCCCGACCCCCCCTTTCAGTCACAAGAGTTGACCAAAACCAAGGGCCTGAAATAAGAACTGTGCCGATCGAGCTCCTCACGCCTGCCGGGCCCCGCCTGAAGCCGGGAGGCCTGGAAAGTGGCAGCACCCCGGAGCACCCACACCTCTGCTCGGATTGGCTCATGGCTGCTAGAAATGCACAAACTGCACAGGGTTTTTGTGGAGAAAGTTCACCAATAACGTTGTCAGCAGCAAAAAATACTTATTGGGTGTGCGCGTGGAAAAAATGTATGCTTTCTGGCTGAGTGGGTACAAGATGTGCCCTATGGAAACAGCAGGAAAGTCAAAGGTCTGGAACATATCTCAAAGCAACATTGTCTCCACATTTCCGAGGGCTTTTTGCCCCTGCTTTGCCTAGCCACTTCCACTAAAGGCTCAGTATCAATAGGTTGTGCCCATGAGACAGTTCCTGCCACTGGCAGGCCCTGAGCAGCCCACGGCGGTGCAGGCTGCTCAGCACAGAGGCGAGAAGCATTTAAGAGGCAAAGAGCATATCTTACGCAAAGCGCATAGGTCAAGCACTATAGCCTGTCCACCAATGCCACTCAAATCCCTTCAGCTCCAAGCCGTACATACCTCTTCTGCCCTCAGCAGCCACCTTCCAAACAGAGGTTTTGCTTTTTAATTGTGCTCAAGCTGCCATCCTACTCAACTGTTACAGAATGAGAACTGCTATAACGTCACCTAGCTTTTTCAAAAACTCATTTGCAACAAAATATTACATTATCATTAACCACTCACAAGTTTACCACTTGAGAGTTTGAGACCTTAATTTACTTGAGATTGCTGGAACTTGTTTTACTACACCTCTTACCAGGAATGGTCCCAGAGGAACAGCATCCTTCCTGTAGCTAAGCTACACACTGGGATGGCAAACTGTATTTTTTTTTTTTATTTCAAGTGTACAGGAGACACTACAAAGTTCAGAAGAATAACAGGCTGAAGTCTGAGATCATTCCCAATACCTGCTCTCAAACAGCTCACTAAAGAAAAACACTGTCAAATTATTTCTATGAAATGATGGATTGCTGTTAATACAAGGAGAAATTTAGGTTTTAACCTGCTGTCCATCACAAACATTTTTCTGTTGAATTCAGCGGCTGATCACCAGCTTTGACTTCTTTATTTAATCAGCATAACTCTCTAGGAAATCTGTACACTTTCGCAGGCCCTGCAATAAATCTTACAGCAAGTTTTCACGTTCCTTTTGTAACTGAGCCCCAATACCACAGAGTTGAGCAGCAGCTGACTTACAGAGCAAGAGCTCCACCATCAGGCCACTTGCCCAGAGCAGAAGCCACGTCCTTCGACTGTATCTGTGTCTGAGCAGGCTGTTACTTGATCAAAACAGAGGTTACAGCTGCAGTCCAGCCCCAGTTCCAGCCATCCGAGCAAGGGAAAACTTTCCTGCCCAGAAACACTGCAGCCGCAGCCAGCTGTGAAGCAATGTTACCTGGCTGTCCCTGCGAAACCCCCAGCCTGGGGGCAACTGGGGCTCCCGACCACCTCAATACACCACTAGCTCCCCCTGGACAGAGAGCCAGCTAAGAGCCAAACGCAGACATTTTAGAAAGACTGGAGCGTATTTATTGACAAATAGGTGTGGGAATAGAGCACCAGGCAGGAGGCTGGCAGTGACAGTCCCTTCCTGTGCCTTGGGGGGCATCCACAGCCCTGTGCTGCACAAAGTCCCTCTGTCCCTCACGCCTTCTTTCTCCTGCCACTGACTGTGCTGCTGCCCGCAGGCCGCTGTTGCTGCTGCTGCCGCCGGGCTCCGCTCTTCTTGCTGCTGCGACCAGTCCGCTGCTGCCGGCGGCCACGCTTCCCCCGCTGCGACTGCTTCTTGCCCTTGGCGGCAGCCGCCTCGGCTTCCTCCTGCCGCAGCTGCTTGTTGACGGCACGGGTGATATCGAGGACCGGCTTCTTGCTGCCCATGTCCCGTAGCAGCTCCAGCTGCCGGCTGCGCTCGGCCGCCAGGTTGCCCAGCAGCGGCTCGAAGCGTCGCTTCTTGCCGCCGCTGCGGGATGGCGGCTCCGCCGACTCCTTGGGCAGCCGGGGCTGGAAGCGGCCGAGCGAGGCGGTGGAGACGCGGGCGATGCGGGCAACGTGGCTCAGCTCCTCCCGGCTCTGGTGGCCAGTGGGGTGGAGAGGTGCGGCAGGGACGGCAGTCCCGGCCCGGTGGGCACGGGCCAGGTTGCGCAGGCGGTTGAGCTCGTTGCGTGCCACCCGCTCCCGCTTCTCCCGCCGCAGCCTGGCGAACTGGTCCTCCTCCGGGTCGGCGCCCTCCGGCACCTCCGCCAGCCAGGCGCGGGCCGGGTCGCCGCCCGCCCGCCGGTAGCCCCAGCGCCGCCGCCACTCCTTGGCCTGCTCGTCCCACACCAGCGAGGTCCGCTTGCGCCGGCGGATGCCCTTCAGCCGCGCGAACTGCTCCCAGCGGGTCGGCGGCCGCGGTCTCGGCGGCGGCTTCTCCCGCGGCAGGCGGAAGGCCGGCTCGGGCAGCCGCGCCACCAGCGGCCCCCCGGCCCCCCCAGCGCGCTCGGCCGGCAGCTCCCAGAGCCGGGACACCAGCAGCTGCGTGTTGTCGCGGGCGAGAGCCCGCAGCAGCGCCTCCCGCCGCGGGCCGGCCCCCCGCAGCCCCGCCGCCGGCGGCGGGTTGCGGTCCAGCGCTAGCAGGTTGCCCAGGTCGAACTCCAGTTCCAGCTCCTTCTCCACCGTGACGCTTCGCCGCTTCTCCGCCTCCTGCTCCTCGGCGGCCGCCAGCACCTCCTCCACCCGCACGGCCGCCATGGCGGTGGGCACACCGGGCCGGGCCGCTCTCCACACGTGGGGAAGCAACGCCCGCCGCCCGTTCCTGGAAGTGCGGCAGAACTCTTCCGGTTCAGAGCGCCGGAAGCGCATCTCCGCGCCCGGAACAGCAGTGCCCGGGAGGCCTTGCCCTATGGAGGGCGGCCCGGCGCGCTGCCTGCCGGGAGCTGTAGTGCTGCCTGCGCCGTCCCGGGGCCATCTCTGGGCGACCGGCGTGTCGCTGCGCCCTAAGGCCTCTCGGGGCCTGTCGGGGGACGCCTGCGGCCGCGACTCAGGGGCAGGCGCTTCCAATGAACCCGCAGAAATCCCCAGGCACCCTCAGGCTGGGGCTGTGTGTGGGCTGGGCAGCCCCAGACCCGTGTCCCGCCACCGCCACGAGTGGTGCCGAGGAGGAAAATGCGTGGGAAGAGCCTGCGTGCGAGGGGAGGCAAGCGGCAGAGAGATGTGGCAACCGTGGAGCCGGCGGGGCCTTGCAGCTTTCCCGCCGTTGCCTGCGTACGGGGTGTGCCATGACATTCACACGTCGAGCAGGTTTAAGACTGAGAAACGCTAAACTACTTTTTCCATGGGTTTTGGGGTTTTTTTGGTAGCATATCATTATATCAGACAGTCGTTGCTGTAGAACAATGCCAGTAAGTGCTCGTCACAGGACCAGAATTCAAGTACTGTATCGCAGCTCCACAGAGACAGACCCAGGTTTTGTGGGCAAGTCCCCCCCGCCAGAGAAGAGAGGGGAGGAACAGCCCTGGGAAGCGGTTATCGCCTGCAGATGTCTCATCAGGCGAAATGATAAATGAGGTGATTGGGTGAGACTGCGCACACCCTAAGGTCAGCTGGGTCAAAGATACCGCTGTGCTATTTTTAAACAAATGAGCTATGGAATAATCTTTTTATAGCTATACAGTGATTCGGCTTGTATAGCCGTGACATTTTGAGCTGATCCCTGGTGCCCTAAAAACAGGCTCATGATAGCACTTAACTGTAGCCAAGGAAAATGAAGGGAGTTTTTATACTAGGTACAATTTTCTGCTAAGTTCTATCACGTCTCTGCCTTTACGTTACGTTTAGACTGATGGAAATGATTCTGAGTATAATGCCACAGTAGTATTGTTGGAATAAAAATAAAATGCCAGTCTTGTAAAATGAAGACGAATAACTCATTCTTAAGTTCTAATGCCTAGCATATCACAATTTATAGTTTGTAAGTCTAACTGTGACAAAGTTTGGTGTGTGTGTGTGTTTGTGGGTTTTTTTTGTTGTTGTTGTTTTGGCTTTTTTTGGGGGGAGGGGGGGGGTGCGTTTCCAAGCCAGCAGTTCTGGGAATGATTTGTATACTATGGACCAGCAGAGTCTCTATGCATTTAAACCCAGGCTGGATGGCATAGACAGTTTTCCTGTTTACCACAAGATGGCATTGCATTGGATATTTTGTTCCCTGTCTTGGACAGCTCATACTTTCACCTGGAATTACAGATAAAATTAACTTTAAAAACAGTTCTTTGCAGAGTTTCATATGCACTGTTTAGATTTGGGCATAAATTTATGCTTTTGAACTGCAAGGTCCACTTTTTCGGCAGTCTGGTCAATACCTTTACGCTGATCCCTCTACCCTCCTGTTTTATCCTTCTGCAGCTAACTCTTTGAGTTCTTTTGGTTTATATTTGTACAAAGCCCAGAAGCCTTCAGGTAAATGTCTGGGACTGAGAGGACATAATTGGTAATATCGATTGCACTTCCGAAGTTGCTTTAAGCGTTAATGATTACTCTGTATTACTGGAATAGCAGAAGCCAAGAATTGGTCTTGTTTTTCCTGATAGCATGAACCTGCTAAAGAAGGGAAAAAAGAATCTCAGAAGGTAAAATTTACTTTCTGGCAACTGCTGTCTAGAACTGAATTCCAGCCTTTTTATGTATTCCAGAAATTGTCATTTACTGTATGAGTGGTCCCAATGCAATAAACGGGAGTGTTCATTACTCCATTGCTTCAGTGCTACTTTGCAATAATAGTCTAATAGGAGCACCCTTGTGATTACGGGTTAGTGACAAGAAATTCTATACTTGGTCTCAGATGGAGTTCAAAGGTGAATTATTTTAATGGCCTTTTTTCTCCTTTTACTGCTCTTTGTTGTGCTGCTGGAGGCAATGAATTGATCCTGTGTTTTTAGTCTCTACATACATGACTGAACGGTAACAATTATAACCAACAGAGGAAATCTGTAAATGCTTTCACATCGGTGTTTGGTTTTGGGTTTTTTTTTTTGCTGTTTATGAAAATCCCACTTTCAGCAAATTAGCTAAGTCTTTGAAACATGTCACAAGTAGATGTTGCAAAACATTCTTAAAGCTGTTTCAAAGAGTGCTTACAAATAAATAACCTAAATACCATTTTAGAGAATAATTCTGAAAAATCTTCTTGCATCTTTTCAAGGATTCAGGCTTCTGAAGAACATGGGAGAAACCCTGTCTGTACTTATTACAAGCCTCATGCTACTGTGCTTCCAGTGCCCTCAGCACAATATTGCCTGTTAGTGACACCTGACTACAAGATCGTTACTGCTGTACAGAGTGATGGTGTATTATTCAAACAGGAGATTTCTGAGTTTGTGATTTCACAGTGTGGTTAGGAAGGTGGTAGTTGGAAGAATAGTTGAATGGATTTGTAAACCAAGCAAGATTTGTAAAGAGTGATGGATATTTTTGGAAACTATCCCATTGTGAGAAGTGGCTTCTGACATGCCGACTGTAGTAATCATAGCCATGCTTCGAGCTGGTAACTCCCAGTTTAGAGCTGAGAATTACAAGCAGGCACACAGCTTCTGTTAAGTGAATAGGTGTGTGTGTACTGCTGAAAATTTGGGCTTTTGAAAAGATCAAAGGGTGATATCAGTGTTGAATTATAGAAATAGCTGTTAGGAAATGAATGGTTTTATTATCTCATATTTGCCTCAGCTTTCTTAATAGACTTTTCCAGCAATTTTTTGAAGGATGAATTTTAGAAATGTTTATTCATTTTGGTCATCTCTGCTTTGGGGTTCCTAGTTTTAGAATCTCAAATATGGCATTTCTCCAACTGCCTGTGGCTGGATTGGTGAGTGCTCAGCCATGGGACTTGACGGCAGTTATCCCTAACTGTGAGCACTCACAATCCGTAGATACTTAAACGATTTCATCCTTACTCTGTCTTTGCATGAGGTTCTCTATCGCTTCAGTATGAGCGATAGTAATACATAAATGGGGGTGTGTGTGTGTGCATAATTCCTTAGTGTTTGCTTTCTTTACTGTGAGATGATCAGACAGAAATCGGATGCTGTGGCAAAGTGCAGGCTTTCTATGAGGGGAAGAAGGCTGTAGGGGTTGGGGTTGTTTTTTTTAACCACAGTTGAGGTCTGCTTAAAAACTATCAGATGGCAGACTGTAATTTGCAGAAACACTTGTCCAAAAGATTAATAGAAAGCATAGTGCAGAATATATGTGATGCACCAAAAGAGCTACAACATCAATGTGATATTGGTTTTGTTTTTCTGTTGGAAAAGAATAAAGAATTTTCCTGCCTAACTTTTATTTTTGTAGTTTTTGTTCAGCTGGGCTACAGCTTTAAGTTTGTGTTTGATAGGAACTGTTCTAATGTACAGGATTCGTGTCTCACTGTTGGTGATACCATTAACTTAGATTTACTCTTTAAACTTTTGCCAATTACCTCTGGATGGCAGTAGATGTAGTTACAAGATGATTCAACCAATTCATAAGCCTGCTGTGAGGATCATTATGAAGAACACTTTTATCAGGAAAACCCAAAGTGCTGGTAATTTTGGCAAATAGTAGAAAGTGCCCTTAAAATACCCACACTGTCTCCAAATCATTCCTTTCCACTGACTTTGTTCAGTACACTTTGAAATAAAAATCTATGTTGCAGGATTTCTTCCTGTGAGGGAGAAGTTGTTTGCTCACTGATGCTAAATTAAATACAAGTTTGTAGACCAAATTCTACTTCCCAATACATTTTTTACCCCTGTAAAATGTATTTCAACATGTATCTTATTTCCTGGGATATATAAGTGCTTTTGCAGTCCAAATAATGAAGCATAGGAATGAAAATTTGGCTAAACAAAGACTCTTTCCTATTCACTAGTCCATATAATGGACAAAACTGTCTGTAAGGAATAAAACAATTGCAAAGATGCGAGCCACCATCTTTTAACAAGTACCAGGACTGACTTCAGCACCATAACAAAAATATGCCTGGTGGCCTCAGTTTTTACTATTTAAAAAAGAGTTGAGTTACTCATTGCAGATAATGGGTTTCACCAATGTAAGGCCTTACTAGAAATACGTTAAGGGGCGTGCTTAATTCTAAGCAAGTTCTCTTGATGTTGATGATACTATCTGTGCTCACATGCTTAGAAACATTTCTGGTTGGTTTATAAATGAGCAGGATTAGATTTTGTGTCCAAAGATTTAAGGTGATTTTTAACGGAATGCCGTATTTGTGAAAAACCACGAAGATGAAACTCAGGAGGCTGTGGATCTAGTTCCAAAACCTAAGACTGGGTGGGAATGCAGTTACAAGTGGATACTAAGTAGAGCCTGGTTTTTGGTTCAGAAGCCAGAACATAGATAGCTGGCGAGACAGCAGGGAGATTTGGATGACTGCAGGCATTGTGGAAAGCGATTGGTAGACCATAATCTATTCTGATCAGTCGACCAGCTGTGACTGTGTGGTTTCATTGAACTGATTTTGGGTAAACAAAACAAAGCTAAGCTAATTTGAGGCCTTCCCAAGTGCTTGATGCCTATCTGGCTATGCATTGGGGAATCAGGCTGAAAACAGATTATGATGTGGTTTGCTTTTTTTATGAGCTTTACAGTGACCTGATTTTTTTTGAGAAAGTTTTCTTGCAGCGTGGTCTTAATATTAGAAATACCAGCAATGGTGTGGCTTGGTTTTGTTAGAATTTAAAGAACAGAGTGAGAACTTTATCAGACAGTGATGGGAAGAACGGCAACATAGTAACATGTTCTTTTTCCAGGGTCAGTCCTTCTTATCACCTGTCTAGAGTAGACCTACTTTTTGGCATAAAATTACTTCTACAAGTTTAAAAAAAAGTCAGTGAACACATTTCCTTCTTTTAGAAGAAATCTGTCATGCACAGAGATTTACAATTAAGTCTACGCTTCCAAACAGAAGCACAAAAACAGTTCCTCTGTTCTTGGGTTGGAAATGTCTCCGATATTGGGAGCAAGATGGAACATGTAAGTCTTCATCTGTGACACAAAGTATGTGCCGTAGTCACTACAGATTTTTTTTTGACAGAAGGACATAAGACAAACCAAATGGAGCAAGAGGTTCAATACACTGAATCTGAGAGTAGGGTAAATCTCTGTATGTCTGCTGACAATGACCGTGCCAGCTCCTATATTCTAATGCTTTTCTGAGTCAGAAATGATCCATTTTCTGGCAGTGGCCTTAGAAAAGGCTTCTTGGGACATGTTTTCAGTAGGAAATCTCAGCCAATTACGTGCATGTACAAATACTGCATGCATGTGATTTTTGCTAAAGCAAAAAGGATGAGACTTGATCTCAAAGCAAGAGAGTACAATGCATTTAGGACCATGATTCTTCAATGAGTTATTGGGGAACTTTCAACTTGAGGCTAGGCATAGATCCAAGCATCATTTCCTACATACATCACAACTGCCTGAATCTTCTCCCAGTGCCTGAATCTTCATACACACACTTCAACCGCCTGAATCTTCTCCCAACACTTGCTGAAGTGCTGCTTGCCAAAGGTGTCTTCAAAGCCTCATCACTCCTTGACTGTCAGCAAGGAAAAGGCTCCCCAAGCCCCGTTTGTACCCTTTTATCCTCCACTTTTCCATTCATCAGTAAGGGTGGAACTTTGTCCTCAATGTTTTCAGACTATTTTGTTCTTAAAGCTACCTTTGACACCAGCGTGATGAAATATATGTTGAAGGTGGTGTGATGAGGAGTGGAGAATGTACATGCAGGTCCTGCCACGAAGCAGTGAAAGCGTTTGTGTGTGCAACTATGCCTCCCACAAGCTACTTTGATAATGTATGCTGTAGGTGTCCAAGTAAAAGATACTAAGTGCTGCTCTTCAAATTTGATGTTTCAATTACACCGGTTACAGTCACTTCAAGGTCTTGCTAATACATTTTCAGCTGACACTTATCAAGGAAAGGGGAAAAAAGTCTTGGTTTAGATCTTTTTGTACACAGGAATATGGCACTTTATAGGTTCAATCCAAGATATTAGGGAGGTTTTCAACCACACGTAACCACAGGTGACTCACGTAAGACAAGAATCATCTGTAAGCTTGTACGAGCTTGTACCTAGGATGTATGTTGTGGTTCAGAGTAAATTAGGGGAATTTCTGTTAAACAAATATTTTTCATTGTGAATGTCATACAGCCTAAGGCTGTGACTTTACGTCATTACCCAGTGACAACAGATTTGGTTAAAATAGTTCTTCCACCGAAAAAGAAGTCCTAGAGATTAACACAGTCAATTCACAGGTTTTAGACCATGCTCACAAGGTAGCTGAATCAGCATAGCTGAGGGAGGTAGCTTCTGGGGTGGGGTGGGAGCATGAATGTGTGGCTAGGTGCTTGAGAGGGAACAGCAATCTCTCGGACTGGCTTTGTACCTGAGGAAATTAGCCACAGCTTGACTCATAAGCAGGGATGGCTTCCCTTGGAGGAGCAATTGTGGTTTGGCAGCCTACCAAACCTCTTCTTGAAGAAGTCTGTCTTGTCAAGGTGGCATAAGTGCTCATAGAGCAGCAGAGATCTCCCATAACTGCTCCTGCAGCAACCAGAGCTCACAGCCTGGTGCACTAAGGGAAACTTGGTGTTACCGTATTGTAATATACTATAAAGTAAACCAGTTGCTACATAGGCCTCTCAGTCATTCCTGCGAAGGGTTTGGAAGCATCTCAGAGGGGTGGTGGTCGGGGATAACTGGCAGCAGGAACGACATCGGCCGTCACAAGGTAACCTCCCTGCCGCTGCTGAATCAGAGCCCTCAGAGCTGGGGCAGGAAATTCCCTGTCCTAATCTGCAATCAGAGCTCTTGGGTCCTTGGAGGGGATGAGAGGCTCTGAGCTGTTCAGAGCCTCCATTGTGCCGACAGAAAACCAAACCAGCTGTTCTGCACAGTGCATCCTTACTCTTTTAGTTTTCTGCAGTGTGCCTCTGTTCATCAGCTGCTGCACTACAGGAAAAAGGGTAAACCTGTAAGATGGGATAGAATCTCAGTTTCCAGAATCCTTCTACAGGCACTGTGGGAACTGCTCAGCCTGTAATTTTCCTCAGTTACTGAGATAATTTTAAGGCAGGGGCAGGGCAATTCTCTGTGTAGCAGTACTTAGAAGCAATAAAATGTATTTACTTACTTGCTTCTGTATCTGAAACTGTTCTTCGTAGTCTCTGCTCTACCCTGATCATGTCCGTTAGTATTTCTGGTTATTTCTGTGATGCACTGAGCTTGAATTCCCCTGATCTGCGGGGCAACCGTGGTCCAGTCCACAGCCTGTCTCTGGACTAGTTTGTCAGCGGACAGAAGAGCTGTGTGCTGTGCCGAGCTGTGTCAGAGCATGCGTTTCTCGTGCAGGTTTACAGAGCACTCCTGTGGACCTGGAAAAAGTACCTACTAAATTGTGTGAGTAAGCCAGGCTTAATGTTCCTATAATGTACTGATATAAATGGCGTGATAAGTTTGAATGGTGTGGTAAGTGGGTGAAACAGGTGGTGGTAAGTTTGAGAAGGAGTTGATGGTAAATTTGAGAAATAGTTGAGTTGTGAATTAAGCCTGTGACTCAACCCTTATTGATGTTACCAGTCAATTAGAGGATCATGGAAAATCCCAGCTGTACATTTGGTGTGGGCAGTGTTACGTATTGGGAAGCAATTGCTTTTCACTCACTTGGTGAGGCCTTTCCTGGGCTTTGTGTCCTACATCAATGAAAATACAGATGTCTACAACTGGAGAGAGTAGAGGAAAGAAGAGCAAAGCTAAGTGGAAAAATACTTCGTAAATGGTTTTAGAGGATCAGTAGGGAAGAAGGACGAAAGCAACATCTCTTTAAATGAATGGTTTGAATGATTGCAGCTTTTCCTTCACTCCAATTTACTCAAGCTGTGCAAAACAGCTCTAGATAAAGCATATTCTCATTATGTTTTCGCTGATTAGAGAGAAAAAAAAAACCCTGTACATGGTTTAGGACCGGACTGAGGATATTCACAGATCTTGGGAGATGCTCTTGTTCAGGCTATGAGTTATTATGATGGAAACATCTGACACTAAGCCTGTGTCTTCTAAATAAACCCTCTAAACTCAAACACTTTGAACAAAAAGAAAAGTAGATGGATTATGTCAAATATCTTAGTTGCTAAAAAGACTGGGTTTGGATTGGAAATGCAAAGATTTGTGTTCATCATCTCAATGGGTTCAGCAACAGTCTTCAAGGTGGCGTGAGATCTTTGTTTTACATATAGGAGAAATGCACTTTGACTGCAATATTGATTGCTGTTCTTTGGAAAAAAAAATCTTACTTTTAAACCTTCACATTTGAGTTTGCATTTTCTATGTAAATTACACTATTTTAACATTACATACATATAGAAATAAAATATGCTTGTAAACCTGCCTTCCTACCTGCCTTCAGCTACCTTCAGTTTGTTTTGCAAGGTGTCTGCATTTTCCTTTATTTCGATCTTGAAGTTTAAACCCAGGCAGATAAAATTAAGCATGAATTTAAGAACCTTATGAACTAGAGCTTTGATCCCTTCCTTTTAGAAACCCACCTTTTTTTTTTTTTTTATAGAGCTTTGCTGAGATGCGATCAAACAGGACACAGGCTGTGATTCTGAGTTGGTTTCATTATAATTTTGGAAAATTCAACAGATTGTTGCAAACTTGCTCTTTGCAAAATGCCCAAATGTACAAGTCCCTGAAATCACTTGAAGTACTTCTTTGTTCTGCTGTCTTTCAGGGTGGTAGCATGACAATTTTTAAGGAAAAGTTGCTTTCAGATTATGCTTCTGTCTAAAAACGAATGGGATGATAGAGCTTTCAGAGTTGGGAAGTCACATTTTAACTATAAATCCTTAGCAAACTTTTGCTGTAGCACTAAAATCCTGCCATTATATTACTGTTTATGTTAGGATATGGAAGAGCCAAATTTAGCCAGGTTTTCCATGTGTTGTGAGCGGGGCCTGCTGAAGCAATGAGAGCTAGTGCTAGATGAAAGCTGACCAGACAAACCAAACTATGTTGGCTGCTACCTTGCTTCCTCTCTCAGCTTCATTTTTAGCTAAACTAGGTGGGAAATCTGTTGTTTGCAGCCTGATTCAGGAAGATATTCAGGCATGTGAAGAGTCCTGCTGATTTCAGGGTTTGAAGTGAAGTATATATTTAGCTGCAGGTTTTTGAATGCAAGACCCTCCAGTAGTGTATCACACTGAGCAAAATATCGGAAGGCTCTGCATTTTCACTGTGGTATCAAGGAGTGTCTGTGCCAATAGAACACAGATTGTTGGATGTATGTTTTGTTTAAATGTACATGTCTTATGGCAAGTGCCCCACAAAGAAACTCTGTATTCCTTATCAGCATGAACCTCAAAGCAAAAGAGTGGAAGTGTTGAAATACCTTCTGTGTTACTTAATAACCCCTCCATGCAACTTTTAGAGCTTCTTGATGAATTTGTTTCTCTGCTAACGTTAATACAACCAGGTTCTTGTGTAACTGCTGGCCGTGTACATCACTTTATAAGAACTGACAAATGAAAGGCCAAATAATCTGTTAATTACCTCTTGTTGAAATGTAAGTGCCGTTGTGACCTTTTTCTGTACAGTACAAACTACTTTTTCGCAGTGTCTAAGAGAAGTTATTTAAATGCATTATGAAAGGTATGAAGGGCCTGATCCTGAAAGCTTTTACGAACCAAATTCTCTCATTTCTGCAGTACAGGTCTAAAGCCTGGTCCTTGACAGGTGTGACTTGGCATTGCCTGGGCTTCCATCAGCTTTGCCAGCAATCCGAGCCTGTTTTTGTGCACAGACTGCCAGTGGGACTAACTAGAGGGCCACAGCTTTACAGCATCAGGCCAAAGAGTTGCTCTGTGTGGTTTGTTTCTGAGGGTACAGTTAGGGCACAGTTAGTTAGGAACACGGATGTTAATAATTGTCTGAGTATCTATAAGATACAGTTAGGTACTCTCTGAGCATGCAGTTAGGCTAAGCTGTTGAAAAGGGTATGTAAGGGGAAAAAAATTTTGCAGATACTCAGACGATTATTAACATCCTTGTAACTTGCGTTACTTACCCACATGGGCACTGTGGAGAAGCCCTCAGCAAGGCAGCTTTTCCCACCTATTCCTTACAGTTCTCTGGGATCTTTAAAAGTTTCCTCAAGAGAACACGTCGGTGTTTGAGGGCTGGAAGGATTGAGTCAAGCATTCAAAAATCACACACTTGCAGCACTGCAAATGGGAAGGACCTCCAGAAATTGCACTGATGATAATTGTGCCTCTAACCCATCCTTGTATGTTGTTGGTTCTCCAGACTTTTTATTCTTGTTGCTGTCCCCTAAAAGCTTTCAAATATGCCTACATCTTTCTTATGCTTTGATACTCTAAATGAAAATCAGTAACATACTTCCCAGGTTTTGCAAATGGCCTTCCTGTCAATACCCCAAAGAATAAGACTATTTTTTTTCCAGCATCACACACTGTTGATTCATATTCAGCTCATGAGCCAGTGTAACATAATTTTGTGCAAAACTGCTGCCTAATGAGAGGTTCCCCCTTATAGAATACAATACAGTACACAATATAATATAGTACAGTACACAGCCAGTCCATATTAAATTACACTGAGAACAGTAAGCTAAGCATCTCAATAACATATTATCTCTTTGCAGTCCTGACCTATATGAGGTGACTAAGGCCTCATGACCAACGTTAATTTTTCTGATGTCATACTTGCATGTAATGTCAGAAGAATATTGAACATGTAGAGCAAGTGAAGAGCAAAATAGCAAACAGAGCAAGTGAAGCCATCTGAATCCTTCACTCAGAAGTGAAACTGGCAGGGAATTGGGAGAAGTGGTTGCAAAGCTTCAGAATTTTCTAGGGTTGCTGCCTAGGAATAGCAGGGTGAGCGATCCCTCCCGCTGCCACGAACAGCAAGTCCCATTGTACTGGTGGTGATCAACAACACTTTCTTGTGGAAACACAAAGTAGACCACAAACTTCTCAACAAAGACATTTAGAAATGTCAAGAATGCTGCAATTGACAACAGAATGTCACTTGGGAAAAAGCACATCTTGACACCAAAGCAGATGGCAGATGAGACAATTGAGCATTATGTCACGTAGCTGTACGATAAAACAAAGTCATGTGAATTTGAACAGCTACCAGCCTAATTAGTGACTTAATAATTTGTTTTCTAACATATCACCAGGTGAAAACAGTGCACAGGAAACTGATCTACCATGAATAGTTGGGGCTGGTAGGACCTAATGAAAAAATCTTCTCTGTTCCTTTTTATAAATTCAGAACTGATACTGGAACTGTCTTTCAAGAAGAAGACCTAAGCTGTCAGAGTTTCAAAAAGGGTGCGTGAACAAAATCCTATATATTCTAACTCTACAAAGCGTGCAGCCATTTAGATATGGAACGCTGCTGCTCATCTCCTCTAATTAACATCTTCCTGACTCTGTTTTCCCATTTGTACAGTCCGGTGAATTTAAATGGATTTACTTGTGATTCACTTTGGTGTAAATTAAATGGGAATTGGGATCCTGAAACAGGAGTGAAAATTTATGTGCGATGGCCTGATTCTCATTTAGTCAGACATCGCTTTGCACTTCTCTAACTGTGTAACAGAATTGTGAAGTGAATGTGAAAGTAATCTATATAGCCATGAAATGCAAAATAGATTTTGTATCAGAAAGCATCAAGGCTGAAAGTGGCTTTGCTCCTTAGGACCTGAGCATAGATGAATTCATTTCTTCTCACATATGCACTGTTATAATGAGCCAGAATTTAACTGGAGGCTGTTAGAATTAGAAATGAGTGTATTTACATATTTGGAAACTTAGCGTGAAAAGAAAATGAGATCCACCTAGTTCCTCATTCATTTCCAGGTGTCTTCTTATTAGTTACCTTTATTTTAGCAAGTACTTTGTAAAACATTATTAGTCTTTACAGAATACTGAAATATCTCTGATTTTATTAAAAACTTGAGTTTCATTTGCACAATAATTCATGTATTGTGAAGCATTATTGAGAAGCATTTGACAATGAAGATGTCTAAATATTTTAAAATTCAAGTGCTGAAGGGGGTCTCATCACATTAGAAAGCAATCAACCATCTTGAGACAGGTTAATAAAAGCATCTTAAACTCATCATCAAAAGGTACTCTTGACCTCCATTATCAGGCACAGGACTCCTAATGACTCATTGATCACATTTTCTCCGTTCAACAAAAATATCTTGAGCCTAAAGGTTTCGAGATATCTAACATGAGAGATTTTTTTTCCTGCCTCACAACTACATTTGACAGATGACCTTTAGTCTTTTTTTCACATTAGTGAGATATTTAACAAAGGTAAAGCAGATACATTTTTCACAATTATGTGATGCACATGCTCACAGAATCCTCTATTCAGTACCACACAGTAAACAGATAAAAGAGTCTTGCTTCTGTAAATGCCTTCATTATAAATAAGTGCCCTGCTTTCAGCTTTACTCTTCCAGTAAGATCACAAGGTTTAAAAGCCTCTGAATAATTCTGTGATTCTACGAATGCAGGTAGTTAACCTGATGCTGTTTCACAGGGAGATTGGTGCATGTGTAGATACACAGGAGGTTGTCAGGATGGATGTGTAGTCTGTTTACCCCCCTTCCATCCAGCGTGCCAACAACTGCACTTGCGTTTCCAAAGTACCAAGAGGTCCCATGTACTCAGCATCGTGGATTACACCTTCACTGTCGTGCAGCCCAAGGGGCAGACTGTGGCTTGTCTTCCCATCCTGAGCTCACCTGAAATTTCCTGGCTCGGGTACAGATAACAAGGGAGCAGTGATGTTGAGGGCATCCGCAGCCAAGTGCTCACCCAGGGTTCTGCACAGTCTGGGCAGAAATGCTTGCTGTCAGCACCAGAGCTGGCAGCTGAAGGTGACTCCAATGTGCCCAGAAGAGCTGCAGTCACATGTCTGGATCATGGCAACGTTCCTGTTTTCACTGCTTCTTTGGACCTGGCAAGCGTCTCCTGCTGAAACTGCAGGTCAGAGGTGTTGTGGAGGGCATGAGATTGCACAGAAGTGTTAAAAGAGCTATGTCACCCCGGAGCTTCCCACTTCCCACTAGTACATCACTGGTCCTGACTGCACATCTCCACTCTGTCTGTTTTGCAGGTAAAACATGAAGTTATTCCACTGAAGTCAACAAGTTTGAGAAATGCGGCTTTGTCCATCTGAAGACTGTTCTCTGCTGAGAAGGTGGCAAGGGGAGTTGTCCTGTCAGGGTGAGCTGACACCCTGGTGCTCTACAGGTGAGAACAGGGAGGAAGGTGAGGAGCAGGCAGACAGCATGACGGAGCAGCTGGCAGAACATGATAAGCTCAAGGTCACTTGGCTGTTGGCCAAAATCCATCAAAAAATACTGAAAACCAGAAATTAGTCAGGCCAGCAGCCCAAAAATAAGGAAATAGCTGAGCCATAGCATTGTTCAGCGAGGGTGTGCAGATTCTGCCAGCACCCTTTGGAAGGCCACCATGGACCTAAACTGGGACCGTCACCGTTTGTGGCCTAGCTCATCCATGTCAATTGAACTCAGTGTCATTTTACTTGAGTACTTGCCTGAAAACAGATTCAAAAGTACATTCTTGAATGGATCAGGAATTCCTGGTAACTTTTCAACTTCTCTTGGGATGAAGCGGTGGATGGCTGAAGGCAGCAATGCTTTGATGCAAGATGACTGTTAGAGCGGCAAATACAAGCTCTGGACAGAAGCGTTTCCCGGCACTGAGGTTTTTACAAGGTTCCATCAATTTTGAGACAGTTAAATCTGTATTCCTCCCTCTATTAATAAACATAAATGTGTGGAAAATTACCCTAATCTTCTTACAAAGAGGATGTGCCTCCAGAATCACTTCCAGTACCAGGGACCTCAGAATTCTGCTGCCATATTTAGAGGCGATAAAAACAGTCCTTGAATCTCTGACCAAATTCCAAATATAGTCTACTTCTTTCTGCCAGCTGAAAATGTACCTTTTTATTTCATTCAGTTTTGTTTAAATCAAACTTTGTTCCAAACTTTTCATTCTATAAATGTCTCTTTCACTATAATTATTTAAATAAAGTGGGAAAGTGCCCAATTTAGTGAACTGAATTAGTATGTTACTGAAAATGCCTGCTATTGTCATTCTACTAGGACTTGTGCTCTGTTCCTGTTACCACTTGTCCGTGACTTCAGCGGATTTACACAAGAGCTGAACCCAGCCTGTGAAGGACAGATTACCACAGGCAGCTGTATTTGACAAATTTGAAGTGGACATAATTGCTGTTTCTACATGATTTATCACAGTGGGAGGAAGACACTGGTTGCTACTTGGCCAGGCATTGGCTTTATGGCTAGAAACTTGCAGTGCATGTCAGTGATACCCTGAGACATCTCAGCCTACTTGTCTTGTAGGTCCTGGTTTCCCAAGCATTTAGCTTATCTCCAGCTTGACAGTGTGACAGCTTTTGTCTGTGATGGGCACCTCTCTCTGAGGAGTGGGAAACGTGGAGCTCGAGTCCCAGAGAACATCAAGAAGCAGAAAACTGCAGGGGGACATTACTGTAGTATTAACCTCAACTAGCTTTAGGTGTCTACACCATAGGTGTCCACATAGAGCTGGTGGTTTAGGCTACTTTGAGAGCCAGTGAAGAGAAACAAGAAATACTGAGATATTCTGGATAACTTCTTTGAGAGAAGAGAAAACCTGCCCTAGAAGTGCTTGTTTCTCGTCAGTAAGCTTAGTGGCAATTTGGGTAACCCCAGTATAGCTCTCATTATGTAGGTGTCACAGGTAGGTGAGATGATCCTATCTTTCTTGTGTGGGACCTTGACAAGTAGAGACCATTCAAGGTACTATGTATATATTCCCTATCCAGAGTCTTTTCTTCTTGTTGTTTCCTTCTTCTTACCTCCTCTGAAGAAGCTAGTTTTTCTCCTCCACTCTCTGTTCCTGTTTCTTTTCTTCCCTTGCTTACATTTTTATTCATAGTCTATTTTTCTTCTACACTTTGGTGCTTTGAGATGATGACGATTCTATATAAATTGGTTTAGCAATCAAACTACTTAAGGAATTCCTTGAAAATCTTTATTCATCTCTCGAGGGCTTAAGGTGGAAAGCAGGCCAGTCAACAGTACAGACTCATTTGACTGCCCTTGCCGAACGCTCCCTTCTTGCCCCACCTCTGTCTCACCCACTTTCGGTCCTTGACCTGAGGTACCAGATGCATCTGGCCATCGGACCTGTAATCTGGAGAAGGGCTTGTGCATGGCAGTGAGACTGGCATTATCCAGTGGTCCCTGGGCTCACAGAGGCCACTCCAAGCAATCTTCGGTCCTACCTGGAGCCTCTCATGGCAGCTTCATGTATTTCATCCAATGCACTGGGACACTCGGGGTGCAGTGATGATACAGCTAACTGATTTAGGGGCTGCGTGCTGCTGAAGGTGGGTGGTGGTGCCATCTTCTGCCCCTGCCTCCCTGGCCATAGAACCCTGCCGCTTCCCATGCGCCGCTAGCGCTCGCCTGACCTCCGAGTGAGTCAGCTCAGGAGATGGACTGGCAGAAAATCACATTAAAAATAAATGAGTTTTTGTTGCGAGGGAAAGAGGAGAGGTTGAGATTACTGTTCTTTGTTCTCTTTGAAACTGCAGGCTTTCAGGTACAGCAGTGCTGTGCTCTGGGGTACAGTATACAAGCAGTATGTACGTCTTTAAAATGTCTGTGAAGATGTAGTACACAATGATTCAGTTCAGCTCCCTCAGAAATTTCCTGTTGGCTTCAGTGGCTCAGGATTTAACTCTGTTTACTCACTGCTGTGTTTCTGTAGTGCTGTCAATATTCTCCTGCTTATTCTGCATGGTCAAAGACAAAGATACTGTAAATATTTCAGTACGACAGGGGCTCCCTGCACTGGAAAGCATTTTTACAGCTATGCTTTATGTATCGTTATTACACCAGGCTGCACTCTGCTCCTGCTAATGCTACTGAAATTCAGGAGTGATTCCCAAAACATCTGTAGGTCAGTTCTGTGGATCCAGCCATGAAGGGAAAAAAAAAAAAAAAAGGTCTGCAATATCTTTTGCTTCCTCCTCTTGCAACCTTTGACGCAGAAATTCAGTATGGCCTCCCTGAGCGCTGTTGTGCTGCTGAGGTGTAAGGACAAGCTCTGTCCCAACCTGCATGAAGGGGGAAGCCAGATTGTGTCATTGTCGTCACGGCCATAGCCAGGTCCTGTTATGTGAGAAGGGGTGACCAATATTAAGGCGGTTGGCCAAAGCTCCTTCACTTCTCCCTGGCAGACCTGAGCCTGCCCCACGCTCAAAGCACAGCGCTCCCTGCTCACGGTTGTGGTTGCTTCTCATTAGAGAATTCACCGTATTACTTGTCGGAGATGAGCTAGGAGTGTAATCCCAGTGAATTTGTTCAAAAATGCAAATCAATACTCATAGCAGGTTTTTTTTGGTGGGGTGGGTAGTAACATTTGTTCAACTGTATTCCTTACACTTGAGCTATAAAAAGCAGCAAATTAAGGCTCAACATGAAGCCACATAACATAAAATCAAAAAGTGACAGCAGAAATGTCCACCCACCACTTGCACAAGGGAATGAGGAATGAGGAATAGTGTCTTGCTTGTTCCAGAAAGACTATCACAGTGATCCAGCCTAACAAGCTGTAAAGTCCAGTCCTCCTTAGAGTCCTGTCCAGTTTTGCAAGTCAAAATGCTTGTGTTTTCCTACAGTTGTAAAGGAGGATGCAAGGTGGTGCCAGTCCAGTTTGAAGGGAAAACACTGTGGTTCCCGCCTCCCTTTGACTCTAAAGAAAGGCTTTTGGCATGGTGGATTGGGCACAAAAACTTTGCAGAAGTGGACTATCACAAACATGTGGGAAAATGATCTTATTCTTGTCTGCTTAAACTGTAAATTTCTTATACATTATAAAACCTGCATGCACATTCAATCAACCAGTTTGCAGATATGGATGAACATAGACACTGCATTGAGCACATCCTGTCTTTCATTGCAAACCCCCTTTCTGTCTGCCCAGTTTCTGACATGATCTGGGTGCACACGTTTAGGGATGAAGATCCAGGGACCACTTTCTTTTAGTCTGCAAGATCTTCCATCACACATGGCCGGGTCATGCGGCTGTAAGCCAATCTGCCATTCAGCCAATGTCAGAGCTGGACACGTGGGGCATTCAGCATCCATCACCCGGGCAGTCTGTCCTGGACTCCATTCCCTTTCTGGAGAATTGCATACATCTGGGATTTTTCATTCCATACTATTATAAAATCAATTTCCATATGATCAGTATGTTTTGTGAATCAGTTGTTTTTCCATAACCCTAACTGTGTCTCAGAAGAGACATGAAACTGAGATGCCAATCTAGTTGCCAAAGCTAGTCTCGTTTCATTAGCGTAGGGATACGCACCTATCCGAAAGCCTTTGGAAGTAATTCCATTCTTCACGCATACATCCTCCTGAAGTGTCAATTGCAAAAACCTTTTGTCTTCATTTCCTGTACCAAAACCGGAGGACAATGTTACTGTGTACCAGTTACTGCCTTGTACTGCTCTCTACCTCTCAGGTGGGTTTCAAGCCAACCTTATAACTCCGTTCCAGTTTAGAAAGAGTCCCAGCAGTAGTTATACATTCTAGCTGACAAATTGTAATCTGCCCTTGCTGCTCCTTCAGAGCCAACCTAATGGACGCTGAAGGCAGCTGGAAGTCACTGCAGTGTGCTTTACATTAGGTTAAGGCCTTGGCTACACCAGAGCTCCTGCAGCTATAGCTTGCTGGCATGACCTCCCGGCACAGGAGGAACTCACACCTTTAGAAGCTGTATGGAAAAACATAAGTGAAGCAAAGATTGTCCTTCTGCAGGCAATGTAGTGATGAACCAAATGGTGAGAATTTGCCCCCTGAGCAAATACTGCTCTTCTGGAAATGTTTGTGGCAGAGATTTGGTCCAGTCAGGAGCAACCTGGAATGCATAGTGCTGCTTTGCCTTTGCAGCTGACTGTTCAAGCACGTCTCATGGCTGCTGGGGAAGTTCTGCAGCTTCTTGCCACACTGTGCACAAAACTGGCCAAAAAAGCAGAGCCAAGTTGGACTTCTTGAATGAATAGATTGCTAGGACAAAAGTTAATGAAGTTCATAACAATTTGAATCCCTCATTTTTTGAGTATACTTACTTTCATATTTGGGATATCCTGGTTTGAGAGCCCCTTCTGTCAGTACGGGGCTTTAGAAACAAAAGATCTGTATAAATATATATTATTTTCATAATATTCAAATAAATAAGCTATTTTTGCTAATTATTATAATTTTTCATTAGATTATTTTCTCTTTTTTTTTCACAGTCATGAGAAAAATAATCTTGGAATCTATTTCTAGGAAAACAATCAAAAGTTAGAAAGTCAAATGCTCTGTTACTGCACCAAAGAAAGGGAAGTAGTAGAAGGAGAAACCATTCATTAAAAGATAATAAACTCAAATGCTCACAACATAGCAAATTAAGTATTCGGTAGATCTGATTTGACGATTATATCTGTACTGTGGTCTGGACAAAAAAGCCCAAAGCCCTGGTTGTGCTCCTGTGATTACTTCTGAAGCACTTCAGTACTGTCACATCCCCCTGGCTTTGCTGTTTTCATTACTCCTGACAGAACATTTGGGTAAATGCAAGAAGAGAGAGGGGATAGTATAGCAGTTTGACAGCTCTAATTATGAATATTTAAGAGCTGCTTAAATGTGCTCTCTTTTATCACCTAATTTCCTATCAATGACAGCATTGGAAGCACTTGTCTCATTTTTCAAATCAAAGCTTCCTCAAGCAAAATGCTTGGAGACTGAATAGCTTATGCATTCTATTAATCACAGAGGGTGGGAAAAGATCCATCAAGTGCTTCAGATAGTTTGAGAGTGCTCCATCCTTGTAGAGCTTTCACTTCCCATTTCTCACAGATGAGTGCATTTGTCTCCCGTGAATGATCTTTGTGATTCTTCCTCATCCAGAAATGGTTTCAGATTTATCTTCCTCCAACAGTGCGTCAAATGATGCCTGAGTATTTATAAAAAGAGTAAATTCTAATTGGGGTTAGTCATAGATAGGAGGAAAGAGTAGTCATATGTTGTTTTCTTAAAGGAGGATAGCTGTTATTCTGCTTCCAGTGGGTCAAGTTTCATCAAAGAAGTGTTACAGTTTAGGTGGAAAAGAGTAACCACTCCAACTTTGAAATGAACTTTCTTGATTTGAGCCAGAAACAATATTGTTGCTTGACGTTTATTCTGCGATTACCGTTACTTTCTGCACTTAAGGTTGACTTTGGCCATGATGGTAAATGATCCCAATTAATTTTATTGGAGTTTTGTTCTTTATGCATATACTGAAGAGAAGTGTCTTCTTACTAGATAACATTAACCAGACTCTCCCCGATAATGACATTTTAAGTTCTGCAGGATGTGCTTAACTGCTGCAGCTGGAGAAGGGGAGTATGTTCAAAGATGTGCAGACCATACCTGGGAATAGCTAGGCTGGCCCTTCGCCTCCGGTGGGGCTTGTGATGGCAGAGCAGTGAGATAACTTCCCCAACCTTTTGAAGGAGTCTGTGCCTGCAGTGCTTGTTCCCTCCTCTTTTGTCATTACAACTTGTGAATTTACATTCCACATGTTACTGAAAGATGACATGACATGAAAAAAGTCAATACTTCACCGAGCAACATCTTGTGGTATTTCCTACTATTACTAGAAGGGAATATCATTCTTCCTGATCTCATCAAAGTTAGGAAGTTTAATGGTTTAGCAAGGAGAACCAGTCTCCAGACTGGAGATGTGTGGCATTCAACAGAGGGATGTCTTTGTTAGATAAGAGCGTGGGGAAAAAAGGGTTTAGGTAGGGAAGCAGAGCGTAGAAGGAAGCTTGAAAGAAATGGTTTGGAAAAATGAAGAGCAGGTTCAAAACTCCTTCATGTACATTGACACAGCTGGATAAAAGTGTCCTTGAGCTCAGAAATGCCTAGACCCACAACTCCCACTGAAATGAGTAAGATCTGCATCCAGTCACCTAAGAGTGAACCTCTTACCAAAGACACCCACAGCTGAAAATTTTGGATTTTTGTTTTCATAAAGTGTTGTTTTATATCCTATATTTAGTCTGTGTCTTCGTGGGTCTAAACTTAGAAATATTTTGATCCAGCTACCAAGCTAGAGGGAGCTACAGAAAAATAAGGCTGTAAACCTTTTAAATAGAGTTCTGCTATTAACTGTTTCTAACACTTATGCCATTGATTATAGTTCTCATTTTCCAGAAAAATCACATTTTACCCTCTGAATGATTGTTTTAATTTGCTTCTGATGCATAGTCAGTTTTCATGGCACAACAGTTTGTTTCTCACCATTTCTCACTGTTTAAGGGAGAATCTGTGTACGATTTTATACTCACATTGCTACGTGCATTGCTGTTAACACATTTCTTCAGACTGTCTGTGAAAACACCTTAAAACGGACCTACAGTTTTAATTATGCAAGGCTTTTGTTGTTGTTGTTTTTGTTGAGGAAAGGAAGACCAGCTAACAAAGAAAAACAGGATGCCCTTTGTTGGAAGGACTAACTATGTCCTGAAACAACTACCAGGATTGTGGATTTCCCACTGAGTGACAGGTGAGTCTTTGTAAGAGGGCAGGTTGCAGCCAAATATTGAATTTGGCCTCAAAGAGAGGAGACAATCCTAACTGCGCTTTATGGATTGACAGAAATTCATAGAGACCCTGCACATTTGGCTGTGAGGAAGAATATGAGTCTGCTTACATTTTTCAGTCAAAATTATTAGGTTTTGTTAATTGAAATGATTAACACCCAAGGCATATTGACTGTGCTGTTCAGCCCAGTGTAAATGAGCTCACCGAATCATGTCCTTTATACAAAGTTTAAAGTGGGTCAAAAATAAATTGAATCAGTGACCTTTTCCAGTAGTTTTCCCTTGGGCTAAGCAGAATGTGTCATGTGTCTGAGTAATCTATTTTCTTTTTACAAGGTTCTCTCTTCTGGGGGGGTTTTCAGCAGTCTCCAAACTTTGGTACCTGAGTTCTGCTGGTCATAGCTCGTGAGACAGCCTTGAAGCACTTAGGTAACTTACTGACACAAAGCAACTGGTGTTCCACCAGACTCAGTGAGTGAAATAAGCACAGGCTCACAAAACGGCTGAGGTGGGAAGGCACCTCTGGAGGGCATCTGGTCCAACCCTCTGCTCAAGCAGGGCCACCTAGAGCTCATTGCCTAGGACCACATCTGGGTGGCTTTTGAATACCAGCAAGCATGGAGACTCCACAACCTCCCTGGGAAACCTGTGCCAGTGCTTGGTCGCCCTCACGGGAAAAAGTGTTTCCTGATGGTCAGAGGGAACCTCCTGTGCTTCAGTGTGTGCCCACTGCCTCTGGTCCTGTCACGGGCACTACTGAAAAGAGCCTGGCTCCATCCTCGTTACGCTCTCCACCTTTACATCACTCCGTGCCAAAAGACTGTGTTGCTGTATTAATCACCTTAACAAACTTCCAGGCCTGATTACTGGGGGTGTGCGATGCAGGGAGCAGGAAGAAATATTTCAATAGGCTTTTGATGAGTTGATGTATAAAGAGGCAAATGAATTATGTAATTTTTATTCATTTTTCACTGGAATCTGTAGTTACTTGGGGTATAAGAACAAGAACAAAGAACTTTGATACCACAACTCTCTGTGCCAATTAATGTTTGTGGTTTATATCAGGCAGCCATTTGATGAAACAAATAATAGCTGATGCAGAAACTGAAGTGCTGATTTCTCCTCTCTCAGATGAGTGCTCTACACATCTGATTAGATGCTCTCATGTATTCTTTCTGTCTATGGTTTCTTCTCTCTGCCTTCAGAAAGGGCTCTGGAGAAGTGGTATGGAGGGCTGAGAGCAGGTCACTGAGCCCAGGTCTCCCACCTGCTGACTGAGTGTTGCTTCAACTAAATTACTGGATTAAAATGAGGAAATTACCCCTCCCTGCTGTTTCTGTGTGCTTCTTGATGTATTAGGGCACACACAGCTTTGCTTCTTCAGTGATTCAAGTGCTGCAGACAAAACAGAGAGCTTTCCATTTGTAGATCCTGAGAGGATACGGACAGGAGCCAAGGAGCTAGGAGTTAATGTTGCCAGGACTGGGGTACTTCTGAGAAGATCCAGGTGCAGGATTTTACAGTGTAGGTGTATGTGCAGTGTAGCTGCCCTCAGTGTTAGTGAGTCCTTGCAGTAGGATCATGGGCTGTAGTCTTCAATCAGTATCTCTTGCACAGCTACATCTCTAAAAACAAAGGGTGGGACACATCTCATTCCACTTCAGCTGGTTATTAGATAGCTATCTCATTTAATCAATCGTCTAGGTTCATCTACACAAAGAGAGGAAGGCACCTCTAGAGAGAGATTTATCCAACTTACCTATAATGAGCTGAACTTCCTCTGGAGCTGCTTCTCTCTCACCGCTGCTGGCAGAGGGAGTGCAGGCAGTTAGCTGAGGCAGGGCACCTGGAGTGGGATTTAGCTGCAGATTACAACTGGATGTCTACAAGTAAGACTCTCCATGGTGTGGACTGGTGTGTAAGCTCCTGTATATAGCCACTTGAGATTCCTCAGAGAATCTAATGCACTTAGGGCTGACAGATATGCCATAAGACCTACAGGAGACACCAGCCCTCCTGAAGCAGCAGCTGGAGGTCAGGAGGGGTACACTAGGACACGCCAAAGGCACAAGATGCCTATCCTTGGACAGAGGAATCAAACCCCTTTTCAGTGAAGACAATGAGCTTATCGTCAGGGACCTGTGCAAATCCTTCTGAATCCTGGGGGTTTGGCAGCCTGGGCTCAAGACGAGCTTAGATGTGGTGCAGCTGTCTGGCCTTTAGGATCCTCAGTACGGTCCTGCTCTTCCTTCCCTTGGGAGCTCTTTCCCTCGGTCTCTAACAGAGCTGCAGTGCGGGGGTGCCCCTGCCTGGTCTCGCAGCTCCCTGAGCCTGACCCTGGCTCCCTGACTTGCCTTTCTGGCCTGGCCTCAGGTCTGCCCTGCCCCTACAGACTTGCTGGTGGATCACAGGGCTCTTGGCTAACGCTGGTTCCCATCGCCGTGTCTGCTCAGCTCTTCTTGCCCGGATGCTCCAGGAAAGTGCCCAGTGTCAGCGAGGCCACCGTCCTGCCTGTGCTGCTGCCACCCTCGGCTCCCAGCTCCCCTCCCAAAGCAGACCCACTCTTTCTGCTCCCTGACACTCAAGGTAGTGATTTAGCCCACCAAAAAGTAAACAACTTCTGGCTGGGCAGCCCTTTACCTCCTCTGACTGTATTGATTAGAGCTCCACTGACGATGATGGGAGCTTAGACACTTGTCTCCCATGGCAACATCTGTCATAGCTAAATTTAGGTGTCTTAAACCGAAGAGGAATTTCACTTTTACCATATAAACAGTCAGGGCTCAGTTCAGTTTCCCTGGCACAGGCGTTCAGAGATGCCCCACCCCATGGCAAGCCTGGAGGATATACTGCAGGGGTGGTGGGAAATCCATGTCTTGCTGGAGCAGAGCCTAAGGGACCTCATGTGGCACCAGGTTCTCACACTCAGGCAGCCAGATTCTGCACTTAAAATCAGTTGAGGTGAATCTCTTATAAAGGGCCTGATCTTCTTTTGCCTTGAACCTGTATGTTTTTCTATGCAAACTGACTGTAAAATGCCATTGTACACCCTGCTGCGGGTCAAAGTCAGAATGACTGTGTGGGGTGAAGTGATGGGGAACCAGGCAGGGACCCACTGGCCCAGCCAGGAGCCAGGCAGCCGTGGGGCACTGGGGCAGCCCTGGGCGTCAGCCACATCCTTGGAGATGGGTTGAGGCAGGGATGGGATGTCAGCCCACGGGTGGGGGTCAGGATCAGGTCTGGTGAGGGTGAGACACGGCCCAGGATGGCCAGGTTTGGTTCTGGCCATGTCCTACAGGCACGGGGATGGGGGATGCCCTCAGCTGCGCCGCCACTGAGCTGCCCTGAGCCTGACGGCCAGTGCCCGGAGCAGGCGATGCGCTCGGGGCCCTGACACTGTCACTGTGGCTCCTTGTAGCTCTACAGCTCCTTTCCCAACCACCACTGTGTGCCCCTTTAAAACATTCGAGGAGCAAATTTCTGCCTCTGAAATGCACCTGCTGCTCCTTTTGAATTCAGTAAAGATCAGAGCAAATTCATAGAATCTGCTTTCTCAAATGATAAACTTTCTTCAGTTACATTTTGTTGTTATTGACATAAATGACAATACGTTATAAGGGCATGTACTTTATGCTCTGTGTGTGTGTAAAGCTGTGCATAAAATCAGAATTCTGCTGCATGATGATTTTTGGTTTTATATGCAAAAGGAGTGCAAAACCCACCATCAGACTGCATAATTTCCTATTGTACGTTTCTGCATCATTAGTGAGGTTTTGCAACAGTTCTCTGTATGAAGATGTTCCTAAAATAACTATGGATCCTGCATCTTATCCACAGCTGTATCAGGGGATGTGTAGGAGGTGTCAACAAAGCCATTAGGTGCATTTGAATATCTAATTAGTGTAGTGGGAACTCTGTTAATTATTTGCAAGAATGTAGCTATTCTTAAATGTGTTTAAGATACAGCTTCCATGTTTAATTTTTGTTATGTTCTTATATTATAGACAAGATAATGGCATTGAGGAAATTATCAGGACCCCCACCAAAGGCACTTGCTTGCCCATGAGTGGATCATTTTCTCATTCTTGTACGTGCAACAAAATGTTTCTTTTACTTTTTTGTTAAATCATTTTCTCTACCCCAGGATCCTGCTATCCTTCTGCTTCTTGGAAAGAAAGATAAAGGAATTCTTCAAGATAATTCAAGAAATAAGACAAACAAATCAAAATATTTGGGTATTTGGACATTTCAATATTTTATGTAGGTGTATAAACCTTAAGCTGTATTTGCAATGTAGTGTCTCTCAGCTTTCCTTCAAGATGTAGATTCTGAAAGGTAACCTGACCTTTCGCTCTTCTGCAGAATAGGGCAGTTATGGTAACAGCCAGTTTTGTAAGAAGGATAAGGTCATTTTTGTGTTTTTAGGTTGGCGGAGAAAGTGATAAAAGCTTTCATAGCTAACTTTCCTAATAAATGGATTTTTCCTGTTTTAAATTTCCTATTTTAAATAGGACTTTTCCAAGTTGATGCTCCCTCCAGTTTGGGTGTGAGTCTGCATTTAGACTTGATTGGCTCCACATTTTCAATAGGGTCTTGCACCAGGTTATAAGAAAGGATTTGTGAGACAGCAGTAAGTGAAATGCAGTCAAGGAAAAGAAGGGGAAGGCTCAATTTTTGGGATGATGGCCACGTGGAGGAAGTAAGAGCAGAGGAAATCAGAACATGGGTTACTTAGCCAGCCTCTGGCCAGTGTTTCCCTGCACCCCAGGAGGGCCACAAGCGAGGAATGGCCTCAACCGATGCTGTGACCTCAGTTCCACCTCCCACTTTGGGAGGATGTGGCAGACAGCGGGAACTCACAGTTTTGAAATTTTGAAAGACCAATTGGTGCCAAAAAGTCTGGAGAGACTTGAGATTGCTACCTGCAATTTCAGGTAAATGAGAATTGATTACTTCTTAAGTGTAGTGTTTCCTCTTTGTTGGTATAGGCTACATTTTTAAAAAGTTGATTTTTGTGGTGTGCTTGGCACTGATATGTAACAGTCGTGTTCAGTCATGCTATCTGGGTTTAATTCAAATTGAATTTTCTCTAACTAGCCTTAAGTATAGTTTTACGTGTTTGCTCTTCCTATTGCCTAGGTTAAAGTAATTTTTTTTCCACATCTCTAGAGCAAAGGGAATCAGATCCATGCCACATCTTTTCAATAAAACAGCAATCTATATCCAGTTCTCTATTACACTTCACATGTAATTACTTTGCCTAGGGTGGGAGAGTGTGGAAGGACAGTATTACTCATGGGTAAACCTCTAAAATGAGTTTTTCTAGCCTTTTCATTTCCTGATTTCCAGTTTTCTTCTGCAGTTTGAGCACAACCTTTGAGGCACTACTGACAGTGAGGCCATTCTTTGCTCTGACAGCTCCTTTGCCTCCTGATTCCTTCTCTGCATTCTCTGCAGGTGGAAAAATCCTTCTTTTCCTGTGCTTGTCTTGCTGTGTTTGACTAGAATTTGATCAATAAACAAAAAGACATTTATTCCTAACCCAAGCTTTAACTATTCAAACTGTCAAGAAGTCCCCCCCCCCTCCCCACCCCTGCTAAAAACCCCCAAACCCTAAAACCCCCAAACCCAAAGCAGGAAACGTATTTAAACAATCACATGGGCTAGGGGAAGGTTAGGAGAGAGTAGGGGCTGGGTGAAATACATGCTGGCTTTGAACAGAGGTGCTGTGTGGAAGGTCTTGTGGGCTCTATGCAGCGGCCGTTTCTCTGCCACATAACCCAACATACTCTGTCACATGAACAAAATTGACAAGAGCGTGTATGTGCAACAGGTCATGAGAGCAGATGTAACAGGAAGGGGCTGCGGTACTTTGGGAAAAGGAGGCAGCAGGTAACAGACTGCTAGAACAACTTCTCTGGCTCCCAGCCTGCCCCTGCCAACGTTTCTGGCTCTTTTGCAGAAGATGGATTAGTCTTCAGGCTGGCTGGCTCTAACCCAAAGACTCTAGGTCAAGTGCCCCTGCTATACATCATCTGCAGAGATGCTCAGAAGGTCAATGAGGCAGGCAGTTTGATAACCTGTATTCACAGCCTCTGGTCCCTGATTACAGCCTCTCGTGTTGAGACTCCCAAGGAAACTTGTTCTGATGTCACATCAGGGTAGAAAAAGCATAGATATCGGGTGCTAGGGAATCACCTTTGCAGATAGATGGTTAGAGTTAGCAGAACTGTGCTGATTTACAGTACTTGATAATCTGGTGCTCTGTAAGCTAGAAAGAGGTATGCATGGTGACAGGACAAGACACAATCGACACAAGTTACTTCAGGGGAAATTCTGTCTGGATGTAAGAAAAAAAAAAATTTCACCATGAGAACAGTTAAACATTAGAAGAGGCTGCCCAGAGAAGTGGTGGCATTTCCCTCGGTACAACTGAGGCACTCAAGCCTTGGCTTGGCAGAGCTGTTGAATACCTAATCTGAGGCCCTGCTTTCAAAGGGCAGTTGGACCAGGTGATCTCCAGAGGTCCCTTCCCACCTTGGCTTCTGTGTGCTTTGCAGTTGTACTACAATCTTTTTGAAGGAGGGACAGAACTGTCTGAGTGGAAGGAACAGACCAGGAAAAAATTAGACCGGTGAAATGAAAGGGACAATATTGCTGTGTGACTACAAGCGCGGAATGAACTCTAGGGAGAAGGGAGATGTAGCTGTGCACAGAGCAGGGTTTGGATTTAAATATGACATTTCACTGGCTGTGATAAAAAATATTACCTGAAATTAAAGTCAAGTCTGCTTGATAGGACTGAGCCTCCTGCACCACCTAATTAGTCTCTATACTATCCTGCTCTTTAGATGCTAACTCTGTCATGGCTTGTGCTTGTAGTTGTGGCAAGACCAGATGAAAAATTAGAGAATGAAGGGAATGCACAGAGAAATACTGCAATCTTCCCATGGAGAGTATATATCGTGGAAGCCACTTTTGATTATATTGTCCTATTGCTCATGTTGAGACCAATATCTAAAAATAGAAATCCCATTAATAAAGATAAATAAGTGGCATGTTTAACACAATCAAATTAAATGTATAAGTCTTAAGCAAAGATCCTTGTAACAATGTTAATTCATTAAACTACAGGTGGTCTCACTAGGAGGGCATTATATCATAGTGTCACTCATTAATAATCTTTTCCTGTCACTTCTGAATTAAATAATTTATAGAAATCCTGTGCATTTCCTCTGCCGATTAACCAACTTGCTGTTACGTACTACTGCAGGAGGTAAAAGTCCTGAATATTATCAAGCCTGAAGTGACTTCTGATTTACCTGAATCGCATCCTGTTCTTCCTTTTCATGTGTCCTATTGCCTTGCTAGTAAACTACAGCTGGTAATAGGCTTAATAATACGTAGATTTAGACTACAAAGACATTTTCATTTCACAATAGAAAAGATTTCAGAATTAGCTCTTTCTTCATCTAACTGTCAAATTCCAAGAGTAGGATCTCAGGCAAGTATAAATGTAAGCAACTGCTATTTAAGCCAGTAGATCAACGACAGCTTATTTCTGCTGAGTGGCTGTCCATGCTTAGCTTACAGCTTCAGGCACAAGCGCAGCATGAGAAGAGAGTGGGAAGTGAAGTATTAGTGGGGGCCAGGGGGGATTTTTTATTTGAAAGTTCAAATGCATTTGTAACAGCCCTAAAATTACACCCTGCTTGTGCTGATGGACCTAAAGCAGTTTGGAGGTGTAGGATGAAGTCAATGGCAAAACTTCTGTGGGTTTCTCCCATGACCTATTAATTGAATTATGGTTTGGATGCTGCCAGCCTTTGTTCTGCTGCTCTCCTCCCAGCTATATCTTCCATTCCCACTTCCATATGCAGCTGGCTCCAGTATCTCCTCCTGTAGCTTCCTCATCCCAGTTTGGGACTTATTGTCTGTAGGTCTAAATAACTTCATAGCACCTACTAAAAAAACCCCCATTTTTATTTATATCCAAATAGGTTCCTTACACCTTCATTTCTCCTGGTCTGGTCCTTGTCCTCTGCATCTCAGGCAGGAAATTCCTACTCCCTTACACTACAGAGAAGCTATGTCTGCATTAGCAAATACTGTGGCCCGATGGGAGCAGACCTTTGGAGTGAAATGGTATGTGTCCACTCCATAAGCATTTCAGGGGATTTCACTCTAGACAACCTTTCATGTGCAGGACCCTCCTTTATATTAGAACCGTATCTCCCCTTAATAATTTCACTTTGCAGGAGTGCGACCCTTGCACTGTGAGACCACTCCACAAAATGAAGCAAAGCATGCTGAGTGGTGGACAGAGAGGGGGTTTGCTGCAAGAATGCGCTCCTCATCCAAATGCTAGTAGATGAACCTATGGTGGGTGATTCAGGGAAGGAAGGTGCCTCCGAGAGTGACAACGCATTGGTCCCTGACAGTCCAGGAAACCAACTGCAGGAAAAACTGTGCTTAGCCTCTGTAGCCCGAGCTGGAGGTACCTGGTGCCACATCTTTAGAGAATTTAGGTACCAAATACTAACAAATGTTTAGTGGGCACATGTGAATAAAGATTCTTCAGAATTTGTAAATGCATGAGAAACATCTCTGATATGAGGACAAAATTTCTGCTCCAAGCCAGGGCCCTTGAGTTTCTCAGTGTGAGATTTCTTTCAACTTGAAATGTTATTTCAAGACAATTACTTTTTCCTAAGATTATTCTCATAAACACCCAAAACATATCCACTGAATTTAGGAAAAATTGTCAGTGTAAAGCAGATACTGTGCAAAATATGAGTCAAAAAGTGGTAAGCATTTATAAGGTCTTAAAAGAGATTTCTGGGAAACATTCTCTGGAAATCACCCCATCAGATGTCTCTGGGAGTCTGAACTTCATGTTGGTGTTCACAGTATAACATGACACTCCACAATCAAAAAGTACGTTACTACCTACTCTTCTAACTTACCTTTCAGCTCCCTCGTATGTATTTTAAAGCTTGTAATATTGGTATGTCCAAAAGTTCACACATGAAGACTTGGCTTGATGCATGCAATTTTTTGAAAGCTCATGAGAAATACCCTCCCATCAAAGAAACCAAAGAAGTCAAATCAGACTGCATCAGGTGGTCCAGTCATCCAAAATGGCCCTTCTTTGCTGGTAGGCAAAGGAAAAGCAGTTATGGAGCATGCAGTTTCATATTTTAAAAACCAGAAATAACATAAAATGGTGGTGGTTGTAGTTAGCCTCGAAATAATCAATGATAATAAACATCAACTAAGACTGTGGAAGTCCCACCAGGTTATTTTAAATGCTGTGTTGCCTAATGAATTGTGTAGTCTTGTTGTGGTGGATGGAGAGCTGTGGAAGGGGCTGTGTCCCAGCAGCTTGCCTGCTTTCTCCAGCTCTCATGAACTCATCTCATAAGAGTTTTAGTTTTCCTGCCTGTCAGGGCCTGGAGCGCATCCCCTGCTCTGGGCGCCGGCTGCCAGGCTCAGTGCCGGTGCAGCTGATGGTGGCCCCTGGCCCCATGGTCACGGGCATGGTGTGGCCAGAACCAAGCCTGACCATCCTGGGTTTGTCTGACCCCGGTTACCCTCACCAGGCCTGATCCTGACCCCCACCCGTGGGCTGACGTCCCATCCCAGCCTCGGCCCATCCCCAGGGAGGTGCTCGATGCCCAGGGCTGGGGCTGCCCCGGTGCCCCCCTGGCTACCCTGCTCCTGGCTGGGGTGGGACGGGAGGGGCTGCTGGGGCCTGCCCTGCTGCCCGGGGGGCCCCCACGGCTCCCCAGGCAGCCCCCCATGCCCACAGTGCCCTCCTCATATGAGCTACGTCAGAGATACGCAGGAGTGGGGACCACATCCATGAGACTCCTGGCCCACTTGTGTTGTTAGGAGGAGGCCAAATACAAGCAACACCCTATTTATTATTAGGCATCCTGGGCATCCTGGGCCTCCCTCTTCCCCCGCCAACCCTGCTCAGCTTTGCAGAGAGACCCTGGACTTCCACTGTCAAACTCACGAGGCCACTTGTGACCGAAAGGAGATGGGGAAAGATCATCCCTGTCACCTCTTTATCAACAGTGATGACACATTTGAGGAAACCGCCGCCCGTCTCCAGCGAGGTAGCAAGAAAGCCATGAATTATTTATTAGTTCAATTAGTTGACATGGGTGAAGAGTGGTGAGGGCTGTAAAATAATTACTTATTGATTTGCCTTTTCTTCCTCGAACCGCCTCACGATTTTGGTGCGAGACAGCAAAAGTGCAAGGGCTCGGGAGCCCGCTTGCTATCCCTTCTGGTTACAGTGGAGCTGGCATTACAAGTAATGAGGCTTCTGCTCTGGACATGTCCAAATATTGGTGCTGGCACAACAGATGGAATAACTTTATTTGCTACAGCACAGAGGCTGTTACCCCATTATTTTCCACAGGCATGTTAAGCAGCAATCAATAACTCTCTGTCTGCTTATGGCATTTGGAAATCTCTGGGGACTACTTATGACACTCATTTGTTTTTCACTCTTGCCATTAAATCATATTCAAAATGCCCCAGACCTTCAAAAGGTGGCTACTTCTTGGGTATTTTTTATGCATATTAAAAGAGGGCTAATTTTTGTGCATGTTACTAGTACTAAAAAAAAAAATCTACCCAACATCAGAAAATGACAGACTATGACACTCTTACAAAGAAGAAAGCAGGGCTAGTAGCATATTTTTCGATCATTCAGAATTCTGCACGGCTTCAGTAAATTTCTACAGTTACTTCATTTTTGTTGCTACCTCGGTAATTAGCAATGTTGGTAACAGTTTGTATCAATGCCTATATCATGAAGTCATCAGATAGAAGACAATCTGAGAGTGATGCCTGCTACATGCTTGTTGTGGTGTAGATGTCACAAACACTCTGTTGTTGTATTGTCACCATAGGCCACTGTGCTTGGCTATGGGAGCTCTTCACAGAATTAACTGTTTTGAAATCTGAAGTAAATCACAAAACAAATACAGACCAAGTGATGAGCTATTTCAAGTAAATCAGAAGCTTTAATAACATTATTGGAAACAAACAAATCGAATCACCTTCTAATCCTGGTGGAAACTCATATCCTAGGGTAATGGTGTGACTAAGAATTTGTATCATGGCTCAGGACTTCTTGCATTTTGAAGAACAACAGTTCTTGAATTTTTTGACTGTTGTCAAACTGCAGGTTAGAACATGGCATATATACTGTCGTTAGTCATCACAGTCTGTGGTCAGGAAAATGTCAGGTACACTCATAATCATTTCTTTGCACAGAAGGATATGAAGACATTTCTATCGTAGGACTAGCCTGCAGTGGACAAAAGCGGATGTGACAAGCACTGACATTTAAACCTTGAATCAAAGTTACAGGTTTGAAGAGAGGAGCAAGATTTTCTTTAGCTGGTGACTACCATCTATTCTACCACATATCTGCTGCTTACTCAAACTCCTAGATTTGGGTAGCATGGGGCCGCTTCTTCTTCTGTACTGGCCAGAGGAGTGTCCTGATCAGATTCAGCAACTTCTTTGAGTAAAAGCCAGCAAGGTGGATTCTCCCCGCTGGGTCTACATCACCAACAGTGTAATTTTTCTCTGTGTTATCATTTTTTTGTTGCACCTGATGAATGACCTGCTTGTATCCAGCACTGGCACACACTAACCACTGCCAACAACAGTAAAATCAAGCTTAGGATCTTCTTTGGTGAGTTGATCCTGGCTAGCAACTTAGCCCCCACCCAGCCACTCACTCCCTCCTTCCCCTCAGCGGGATCAAGGTGAGAATCAGAAGAGCAAAAGTGAGGAAACTGCTAGGTTGAGATAAATACAGTTTAGTAAGTGAAGGGAAGAGAGAGAGAAAAAAAAGGTGATGCAAAGGCAATCATTCCCTCGATGCCCAGCCAGTCTCCAAGCGATGGCTAGGTTGGAAAGCAGCCATTTGAAAACTGGTCTTCCTAGGTTTTATTGCTGAGTGTGATGTTATATGGTGTGGAATATCCCTTTGGGTAATTTGAGTCAGCTGTCCCAGCTGTGTCCCCTCCCAGCATCTTGCCCACCCCCAGCCTGCTCCCCCGGGGGGGCAGAGTGAGGAACAGAGAAAGCCTTGACGCTGTGCAAGCACTGTTCCACAATAGCTAAAAGATTGGTGGGTTACCAACACTGTTGTAGTCACAAATCCAAACCACAGCACCATATGAGCTGCTATGCAGAAAGTTGACTCCATCCCTGCCAGACCCAGCACAATTTCATACCAGTGCTTGCTTGTGGAATACTTGGACTGAGATTCTGGTGCACCTTCAGCTCTCCCACTCTCCTGTTGCAAGGCCAAATCGCAGCTTGACCAGAAGCTGCAGGTAAGGTGGGTCTGGAGATGAGGTTTCTGGAAATCAATGTTTGTTCCTGTCTTGTCTGGTGATTCTGTAGTGGCTGTGTTCTTGCTGATGGTGAGTGTCACTGTGAAACAACACTAGAGCATTTCCATTTGCTTAATAACAAAAAAAAAAAGTACAGCTAGGAAATTACACAGAAAACAACTGAGAAGAATACTGTGGTTGAAAGCTTCAAGCACTGAAAGTTACAAAATGACATGATTATGTTGCCTGTACAATCCCTGTACAGGAGATTATCACACCCCCCTCGTCTGCCCTATGACTGTCTTCAGTTCCACAGTCATACACCACTTTCTCCACAGGCAACTTTAATTCAAGCATTTTCTTAAGTGCTTGCCTTTGCACCATTAATGTTCTCAGCAGTTTGTCTTTAATACGATGTGGGTGACCTACAGATATTTGCAAGAGGTTTTTACACTTTTTGTTTTCTCTCTCTCTTTTCAATAAAACATATTTTCAGGAAGAATTGAAGAGCATTGTGTTAAGCAGGGTCAGAATGAGAAATGTCAAGATCTTATTAAAAAGCATTCATAGTCTGGGCATTCAGCTCAGCCAGTGGGTCTCCTAATTTTGTTCTTGCAATCTGCTTGGGAATTGAGCTTCTTCAGCAAGTAAATGTTAGCAGGAAATTAGGGGAAAGTTTCCAGCAGTTAAGGGTTCTTATGTTCAAGTGTTATTTTGAAAATATTTCTGGTTAAGTGCTAACACATTTTCAAGTGTCATTTAACAGGTATGATGGCATTTCATGTGGGAGGTGAGCGTACACCAACAACAGTACTACTCCTTCAGCATGACACATATGTTCATTTTGTGTGCTGGAACAGCGTGGTTTTACGGGCACCTTGTCAATACCTACATTGGCATCATTCACAGAATAATCCTATGGGGATTGTAAATTTAATTACTGTCAGAGTGCTTAGAGGCATTTTTGCACATCAAATCAAAATACATAAATAAATAAATAAGGCAAACTTCTCTCTTCGGTAAAGACACTTTCTACCAGCAGTGGCTCCAAGTTCTGCCGTTAGCTGCCCGTCAGCTACCCAGAACCCATCCGCGGATCTGGGTGCAGGGGTAGAGCCCAGCCACATCAGTAGCCACATCAGTTTCTGAATGCTCTGTGGACAGGGCAATTTTTGCCGAATTGCAGGAACAAGGTAAACATAGCTGCTAGTAAATATGTTTGGTCTGGAAGGGGAGTTCTGACTGGCTGAGGGAAAAGGTCAGGACCAGCCTTCAACAAGACCATCCATCCAGGTGGATGTTTGACAGACCTCAGTGTACTCCTGGGAGGGATGACGTGGCTTTTGGAGGAGAGCTTCCCTTGGGGTCCTTGCTTTGTTTTTCCTGCAGTAGCAAAGGACAGTCTTTACATCATTCTGCCCATTACTTTTTTCCTCAGTTACACTGAAAGTCCTTCTTATGTTGACACCATGACCTTTATCTTCTTGTCAATTTTTTCTTACGCAGTTTAGCAGCTGGTAGTAGCGAGGTGTCAAAGGTCAGAGTAAATACATGAATTTTACCTTCTTCTATTCTGACTGTAGGGTTTATCCTCTTAGCATTTGCCTGTGTGGACCACCAAAGAAGAAGTAAGTTTATCCATCGACTAGTGAGTTTATGCACTTTTTTCTATACCAGTATTCTGCTGCTGTTTAGTTAGTTACAAATCATGACCAGTTTTACTAAGTTAATATTAACACAGCATTTTGAACAAGCAAACCTTTGTAATAGTTAATGCTTCTAGCACATTGCATAAAGCAATATCAAAGGTGACACCTGATAAATATTTTTCCTCTTTTCTTGTTTCTAAATGTCTTTGTTATCTTCTGTGGACTCAGGGTTCTTGAATAAGGATACTCTAAAAATAGAGGCATTTGCTAATGTTCAAAATTAGGGCTGCGTGACTAATTGATGGCTGGCAAAATGGGGAACAAATTGTGTTCAGGTTGAACCATGTGTAATTGTCCTCCTTTTCACTGAACTGTAAATCCTGAACATCTTGGTGGCAGCAGCTCCTGTTTTGATCAGTAACTTGGGGGCAAGAGCACTCACTACCACAGTATGGGACATGCTGGGTCAGCTTTAACCCCTGCAAAGCGGTTTCGAAGCCCACATTTCTCAGTGTCTCAGAGAGTGTTTTACTCCATGGATTTTGTAAGGTGAAGGGGCAGGCAGGCACAAGGTGGGCAGAGAAAAGGTTCTCAGTCACTCCTGTTCCTGTTATCCTGCTGTGTACAAGCAGGAGCCAAACCCAGATGACCTGTCACCCTGTTGGGACAACCTGTCCCTGGACTGCCCACCACGGGAGTTTCTTGGCAATCAGGCTGCTATGCAGTCTCTGTCTCTTTAAACACTTACTGCAAAATAGACCAGCCTGAAAAGGAAAAACTTCATGAATAAGCCCCTCGCCTACTTTTTAGGACATTCAAGAGTGCAGTTGAAGGACGTTCATATCCACTGGTGGCCTTATTCAGGGTGGGGATTTCAAGCAAAGCTGCCCTATCTCCCAGTGGGCACTGCAGCTACCTCCAGTAGACTGCTCTCAGGTGGTACGATCCCAGCTGGGAGCTGTATAGGACACTGAGCAAACATATGCAGAAAGTGACTAATGTGCCTCATGTTTAGGCTCATTAGGGAGGTGAAAATTGTAGGACTTTTTTCCCCCCTCAAAAAATGTAAATACTAAGCATTTAAGTCATTAGGACTTTTCATGCCTTCCCCATCCTCTATTCTTTTCAAATGAAGCCTGATATTTAGGATACTCTCTGGATTCACCTCCTGTCAGACACAGGAGATAACTGCAGTCAGGTCTTCCATATCCAGAGAAAGAAGAATCTCCTTTAGAGATCCCAGTCTAATTGATTAAAGAGTAGGGTGCAAGCACTAGTAATAATTTTAATTTAAAAAATGTTGGCATCATTGACCTTTCCCTTCCCAGAAAAGCCAACCCTCACTGTATTGCCTTCTGTCTGAGATGTCGCATAAGCTTCTCCTGAAGACCTAGAAGGAAGCACCACACCATAGTATGAGAGGGGAGAAATCCAATAGACTTTGAGATCAAGAGAGTCTTTCCATCTGTTTCGATGGATTTTGGATCAAGCTTCATGATCAGTAATGTTCATTTGTCACATTTATGAACTTTTCACCACTTGCTTTAAGCCTGAAAGAAATATGCTTAAACCCTGGTTGTTATACAGCATGAAAAGTATACGGAATTTAATGGGCCTGATTTTCTTCTCTGTTAGCATAAATTCTTGCTGGCTATAAGCCTAGTGATATCACTGGTACTGTACACATACCTCACTGATGCAAAAGAATGAAGAATGAGCCTTATGGACTGGTTTATATCAGCTGAGGACAAAGCTGGCATGCTTTATTTTAACAGTGGCACAGAATTCTACTCGTCTTTAATTAATTAAGTCACTTGCATTCAAACATTCATCAGAAGAAATGCCAGAGGAAAATTTGAATAAAACTTATAGCTTCTCTACCTTAGATGCATAAACATTTGATGATATAAACTCTTCTGGCAATTTAATACACATAACAATAGTATGATTTTTTAAAAAATAATAAAATTGCTGTTATCTTTTAAGGATAAATCAATTTGTTTTCCTTTTTCATCATATCCTAGTCTGATATTTTTTTTACCTTTTTTTCAGGTTAACTTTGTGTTTTACATTTCTACTATATATTCAGGAACATCAGAACAGACAATGCATAAACCATAACATTTTACTTACATTTGCTTAACTAAAAAATAAATTTTAAATATTTATCAGTATATTTCATTATCTTGCCAAACACAAATGCAGAAGTCCCTCTTTTAAAGGGCAAAGTAGTGAAACGCTTGTAAAACAGTCATGGTGCTGCTGGCCTAAATCTACTTTTTATTACTTTGTTGTTGCTGTCTTTGTTTTCCTTCTCTTTGCTTTCCCTCCACGACTCAGTCTCTTTTCTCCATGGCGGTCCCCCAACACAGTGTTTTAGAGTGAGATTCCCAGAAGACGCAGGCATTTTAAGACTCGGCGTCTTAAGACTTGGCATCTTGGAACTGACAGGCAGCATCAGCAAAAGTCTGTATGCTCGGCCCGAGGGCAACAGGGGACTTGGTTTGACTTTTGTAGGCATTGCTGGAGTAACAGACTGTCAGGACAAATGTAAGGAGGGTAGTAGTGAAGAGTTAAGACGCATGCTAAGGGATCTGGGCAAACAGGATCGCAGGAAGCTTCAACTTGAGGTGACTCAGAAATGCTAGCAGGATAAGTGAGAATTCCTGATGAGAGGTCAAGAAATATGATCTGAAGAGCTGTACATTGACTGCGGTTTCAAAATGGCAATCAAAGTCTCCGGACTGGCTTTCTTTCCAAAACCCAATTTCCTGTCATTTCTTTTGCAAGCTTTGAAAAATCCCGGTGTTTGGAGTAATTGTAATTCAGCGTTCTAATACCATTTCACATATGAAAGAAACTAGCCCCTGTGAGCAAAGGAGTTAAGCTCTGATGTTCAATGAGGCAAAAGTTTTTGAAAGATTTGCTTTTTTCCTCACAGACTTTGAAAAAGCTCGTGGGGCCTCTCCTATCCATTGCACATCTTTACACTGACCAGGGAGCAAAGAAACAATCTGAACAAGTTGCAGATTTATTTTTTGTAAAGCGCTGTGTGCTGGGAGTTTGTAAATAAAATACTGTTCTTCAAATATCAGGAAACATTCCTGAACATCATGATGATGTGTGAGAAATGTGAAACTGGATCTGAATAAGGAGTCAACTTGGGAGGGAGTCCTAGAGGATCTATTAACTTCTAGATACGCAGAGTCACCTGCTTGATTTACTCAGAATTTCTGTGGGTACAAGCGAGACCAAAGTCTCCCCAGTATCTTAAAAGGCAGATTAGTGCTGCATGTGCCCAATGAATCTGGGAAACTTGGTGTTTGGGTTGGGAGAAATACAGTAAGGACTTGCACAGACTGCAACAGATAGGTCAGTTCTTCACACCTCCAACCCTAGATGGGAAAGAGAAAACCATTAGATCACTGGAAGATGTTACAGATGTATTTAAAGTAAAGGTCACTGATTTGATTTATTTCTGTCGGGTACTAAGCACCTTCTCCTCCAGAAGTAGGTATTGCAAAAGTCAGCTAGAGCCTTTCAGGTATAGATATGGTGCATCATTCTGAGAAAGGTCAGAGCAAGCAGCAGCTCCTCTTCTTGAAAGGAGCCAAGACACACAAAGGTTTCTATTAAGACTCATTCTGCAAAGTTATGCCTAGACTTTGGGCAGACTATTCTCAGATGTAAACAGGTTTTTTTCTTACAGGAAAATTCTTAGTCTTTCAGGTGTTTTAAGATATGTTGAGCCAGTCTGTGAGACAAGAGCTGTCTGATGATAAACCAGCTCTATAAACCATTTTAAATTGGGAACATAATGGAATTACTTACTATGGTTACATTTATTTTTCCACCAGTAAATGATCATGAAACTTCTTAGATTTTTTTTTTTTTTTAAATTCAGATGGAGCCATGCAAATTAAGAATTAACAGTGCAGGATGTAATCAATCTGACGTAGTTGGAAGAGATTTTTTTACTTCTGCTGTCGACTAAATAAATATTTATTAGCACAATTCATGAAGTATGGAGTACTTTGTATGTCAATGGCTACTCTGATTATTTAAAGTCATAATTCCAGTACCGCCACTTTATAAACATTAAAAATAATGGGTGATATTCAAATGGTAAACTGGAAATGTACTCACAATTTTGTATATGCAGATACAAAATTTATGAGAATGTGATACAGAGATAGAAAAATCAGTTCAAGAGAAGCGTATCTGGAAACCGGTAAGTGCTTTTTCATGTACAGATTAAGAAATTTTGTACACAGCATACGAAACTGGGCGTTGGGAGCTTGTTACTGTTAACTAGATATCTATGTTAAATACATATGGTATTTAAGGCCAAATTTAAAATCTGTCAGGCATATAATTTATAGCCATGCCCCAGTAGGTTGTGAGCGTATCAGACCTCATTTTCTGGGTAACTGTGGAGTCTATCGCAAATCCAAGAATAATTTCAGGAATAGGGTGAAAGGTTCCAACTCTCACTTGTGCAGATATTTAGATCAGACAGAATATATATAAAATGCTAACGGATCAGAGTAGTAGGCACATATTGCCACTGATGTATACTACCAAAATTTTACTGTGTTCAAGGTTGTCTCTCACTTGGCTTCTCTTGGCTGGAGCCTCTGTGCTGGCCCCATGGTCTGCTGCCATAGCTGGCCATTAAGGAGTAAAATAGCGAACTGTTATTGCTGGCAGGATTGTGGAGACAGAGAATCCAGCTTTATTCTGTCTGTTTTGGGTTCAAATACACCATTTCTGGCAATACAGACCACAGAGACTCTACGGTTTGCTGATGATCAGGGTATGCCAAGACCAACCGAGAACTAGACTGGTTATGACTTTTAACTGGAAGAAGAGCAAAACAAGCTCATCTCTGCCTGCAGAAATCCATGCAGACATATTTGGCTTTTTGATGATCTGCCTCTTGTCTCAGTGGAGTTGATTTCATTAAAGCGAACTTCCTCTTTGTCACTTCATTCTTTTCCTTCAGACTAATACACTCTCTGAATGAATGATGCCCAGAGGTGCTATCAGAGTTCACTGAAAGGAAGTTCTGGTACAAGATTCATTCTGGTGAGAATTCGTCCACCTTAGAGAACTGTAGCTCTTGAGCCATCCCAGTAGAGTTACAGTGACAAGATTATCTTACTGTAGTTACAGTTGGGCTGATGAAGTGCAGATAGCTGGAGAGCTTGTTCTGAATCTGGAAGAGAAGTAGGTTGCACTTGGGCCAGGTATCTTGAGTATGGCCAACCTGCATCCATGTATGAGGATGAGCTGGTCATGAGCTCATCAAAAATCTAATGACTTGGGGTTTTGTATATATACAGGGTAGAGGAGCCCAAAGAACATTTTTACTGGCACTATTTTAGATTATTCTCATCCATTAAGCTGTGGCACAAAGCTCAATCTGTCAATCTGTCAAATGCAACCTGGCTGAGTCTTTAGTGGGTGCAAATCAATGCACCTCACAGAAGCTGATTGGTTCATGCTAATTTACATCACAACTCGCTGCTGACCTCTTCAATCTGCCCAAATCTTTGGCACCTTGTGCCTCCTATAATTACTTAAAGCTGTGCTGAGGGATTGGGTTAAGATAAAGTGCTTTCCATTTACTTGGCACTCAGTGGGCACAGGTTCTGAAAGATCTTTCAGATTCCTGAATCCTACTGAATTTCTTTAGAGGTTGGACATCTGCCTTCCATGGCTCTTTTGAATATCACTTCCATAACCTCTCAGTCAGATGTAAGGGTGGAGGGAGCAGGGCCCAGAATTGGCTAAGAACTGCGGTAATAACTTAAGTGACTTCAAGTGAGGTAAATACTAAATATACATTTCCAATTTGACATGGAATCCACTGACAGCACCATAATCTGAGATGCTTTCATCATGCATGATTATAAGCACTCATTGGCATGAGGAACCTATCTGTCACATTTATAGTTAGAAGCAGTGGAGGCAGCTGACATCTGACAGGGATGAGGCAGACCTGACAGGCACCCCCATCTTGGCTTGCTGCTCCTCTCCCTTTCGTTCCTGTCTTTCAGAGACTGGTACGACATCTCCTCTCTACAGCGCAGGCTCTGCCTGCCCCGGTCTCACCACCACTGGATGGAAACGTGTCTTTATGGGATGACTTCATGGTCTCGCTGCCATCCTGATGGTAGCCATCAAGGCGTGGGCCTTTGAAATAGGCAAGTAATTCCTCAGAGAGCAGGAACACTTTTCAGACAGGGCACATGCACATTCTGTTTCCTTGTGGTCAGAGATTCCTTCTCTATCTAGGTACCCTTTAAAAACTCAGTGGTGGTGGATCCTTCCTGAATATGGGCTTGGTAACATGAATTGCTGCAGCCATGTGTGTTTAGCAGCTCCAGAGTGCAACGATCCTTCCAGGCCAAGCTGGGTGCCAGATCTTTGCCATGAGGAACATGCAGTCTATGAGCTGGTTAGCCCTATAGAAGTCAGTTCTACATTATCAGAGAAGATGACAAATAACCAAATAGAGACTAAAGAAGTGTTTTAACCTCTGCTTCCTTTTCATTCCTTGGAGAGGATAATGTCTGCCTGCCCTTTTCCTGGCAAAGCTCACCTCTTTCCTCACACTTGTTTACTGCTGGAAGTCATCACCTTGGTGGAGTTCATTGTCCATCCACACCCACTGTATGCTGATTCACTCCTTTCCCATCAGCAAATGAGAAAAGAATCAGCTCCAAAGCTGGTGGTATCCTGTTCCCTGAACACAATTAATATGATTATAATAGTTCCTAACTTTGCTCGACATATGTATAAAATTGTCTACAAAACAAGGGAGCACAGTGAATACAGTTGATAGTGGATGAATGAATGCCCAGATCAACATTTGTCTTATTTCTAGGATGTCCCTTCAGTTTTGCTAAAACTTGCTATGAAGATATCCCAGTTTCAGCAGGGATAGAGTTAATTTTCTTTCTGACAGCTGGTATAGTGCTGTGTTTCGGATTTAGGATGAGAATAATGTTGATAACACACTCATGTTTTTAGTTGTTGCCTAGTAGTCAAGTACTTTTCAGCTTCTCATACTGCCCTGCTAACACGAAGGCGAGGGGATGCACAAGAAGTTGGGAGGGAACATGGCCAGGACAGCTGACCTAAACTGACCAAAGGGATATTCCATACCATATGATGTCATGTTCCATTTATAACTGGGGAGTGGGTTGAGAGGCATGGTAGCTGGGGGTCTTGCGTGGTGGCGTTTGGAGCGATGGCATTTTTCTTCCCAAGTAGCCATTACACGTGATGGAGCCCTGCTTTCCTGGAGATGGCTGAACACCTGCCTGCCAGTGGGAAGTGGTGAATGAATTCCTTGTCTTGTTTTGCTTGTGCATGTGGGCTAGGGGGCTGGGCAGCTGGGGGTGTGTAGCATTGACTTTAGGTGGTAAGAAATTGTGTTGTTCATCACTTGTTTTGTATATGTTGTTGTTGTTATATTATTATTATTATTATTATTATTATTATTATTATTATTATTATTATTATTATTATTATTATTATTATTCCCTTTTTGTGTTTGTCCTACTAAACTGTTTTTATCTCAACCCATGAGTTTTCTCACTTTCACTCTTCCAATTCTTTCCCCCATCCTGCCGGGGGGGGAGTGAGCAAGCAGCTGCGTGGTGCTTAGTTGCCAGCTGGGGCTAAACCACAACAGAAGAGGACTAGGAATCTCTAACAGTTTGTTTCCCTGTATTAGACTGATGCTCTCTAGAGCTGAGGCTTGTTAATAAAATTTTCTTTTGGTACCTAACAGGCAACTATTTTACTTATTCTTCTGAACTGCTGTGCCACAACCATGACACCTTTATGGTCTTCCCATTGCTAAAATAAGGAAACACAGTTTCCCCTTATTTTCGTTCACCAGCATAAATTGAAAGTAACACCACCATTGAAATCAGTGGCAGAATTTGGCCCACCAACATTTTGTGAGTTTTAAAGACAGCAAGGAATTGAGAAGTCCGTTGTCTCCAACTTTAGTAGAGGAACTTTATCTATCAGACAGCTGCTGTAGTCTACCTGCAGTTGATTGATGTTAGCTTAATAATGATGATCGATTAGATCATCAGTGTCATCCTTAGAAAGAATGTACTTTAGCTAATGACATCAGTTGACTAATAGATTCCTGTTTAAATGTCAAGGGGCCAGAGAAAGACACTCTGCTAAGTACTTACATTATACCTATTGAAAAAAATCACATCAAGCCTATCTTACAAAGGACTTTTGTGCCATAGTTATAAGCCCTCTATTTCCTCTACTACCGACAAGCAAATTTTGCTTTAAGTTACAACAATGTAGAGCTGAGAGTGACTCCATTTGTCTTTAAAGTTTGGCTCAGCCTTTCCAGAAATCTCCAGATATAAATCACTGAGCTGTTACTTGCATGTTCCCTTCCCTGCTGTCATTACAGACGTGTGCTGGTTTTGGCTGGGATAGAGTTAATTTTCTTCACAGTAGCTAGTATGAGGCTGTGGTTTGGATTTGTGCTGGAGACAGTGTTGGTAACACAGGGATGTTTTTGTTGCTGCTGAGCAGTGCTCACACAGAGCCAAGGCCTCTTCTGCTTCTCACCCCACCCCACCAGCAAGCAGGCTGGGGGTGCACAAGGAGTTGGGAGGGGACACAGCCGGGACAGCTGACCCCAACTGACCAAAGGGATATTCCATACCATATGACATCATGCTCACCATATAAGGGGTTTGAGGGAGAGGAAGGACGGGGTGGGGGGGGGGGAAGAGGGGGGGCGTCGTCGTTCAGAGTGATGGCGTTTGTCTTCCCAAGTCACCGTTATGCGTGATGGAGCCCTGCTTTCCTGGAGATGGCTGAACTCCTGCCTGCCCATGGGAAGTGGTGAATGAATTCCCTGTCTTGTTTTGCTTGCGCGTGCGGCTTTTGCTTTACCTGTTAAACTGTCTTTATCTCAACCCACGAGTTTTCTCACTTTTACCCTTCTCATTGTCTCCCCCATCCCACCAGGGGGGGAGTGAGCGAGTGGCTGCGTGGGGCTCAGCTGCTGGCTGGGGTTAAATCACGACAAGAGGGCACTTCCTCAGCCCTGAAACCTGAGGTGTGGAACATGGCTCCTTTGTCCACTGCTGTTTCAGAAAAAAATATTTTGGGTTGAATTTCCTCTTTCAGAGTGTTTGCTTTTCGAGAAACTCAAATTCCCTTCTTCTAAGTATATACACTTCCTATGAACGTCTTGAGAATGTCTTGCATCATTATTGCTGTACACGAACTGCATTTCCCCTTCCCCTCAAGCAGAAGATTCCAAATAAATTTTACATTAATGTTATGCACAAGTTAATGACTCCAGTCAGCTATATTATGCTATGAAATTTTCAAACGTAATATCCAATTGAATTGTAAAATTAGCATTCAAGGAAATGCTTGCTTAATGCAGACTTAGAGTAGGTAAATATGAATGGGAATGCCATTCTATTACTACCTTCTGTATGGATTCCTTATGGAGAGGTACAATTTATGACAAAGTATGACTAACATATTCATCTAATATAAGGAGGTGGGTGAATGAGGAGCTATTCTGTATGCAGATGCATAATTGCACAGTAGAAGATAATTTTGTACTTTGAACTTGAATCAAAATGTACAGAACCGTGAGCAGACCAGGTCACCTTATTTTAATAGTTTATCTAAAAGCTTTCTTACACTGAAGTTTAATTACCAGACAAATTTATTTTATTCCTTTTCAGAAAATCACTGCCAGTATAAAAATAAGTTGCAGAGCTGATAAAGCCAGAATTACAGGTACATATATACATTTCTTTGTTCACAAGCAAGTATTCATTTAAATCCAGCTGCCCACCCAGCAGGAGTTATATTTTTATAACTGGAATTCGAATGTGTTTAAGTGAGTGAATTATTTACATGGCTCTGGCTCACTCTTAAGTCAAAAAACTTCATGGAAAGCTGACCATAGATGCTGCCTGAGCAAAACAAACAAAACAAAATTACCGAGTGAGGATATTTGCTTAGAGACCATCACAAATTTGGTTGCTGCTGATATTCAGTTCACTTGAACACGTTCCTTCTGGAGCAGGCTGATTGGAGAGGAGTATTGCAGGCAGCAGCAAGGAAAAAGTGGATGAGCAGTGCTGATCCCCAGAGAGTCAGAGAAAGAGTCTCTACCTGAAGGATAATCTTTATCCACCACTGAGCTCTCAGGGAGGTGGAGCAGGGAGAGAGCTTTGCGGAGGAGAGACACTCTTCCTTGTTTATCACTGTCCAGAGGAGGGGAGGAAGTAAGCTGGGGAAATATGTATGCAGGACAATATTCCATCATCTCAGCAAAACTCAGGAGGATGAAACACAGAGGATGGTGTGAGTATTCGCAGCATTTAATTTTACATGTCCAGCTTAAGTGGCTAAGGTTATTCAGTGCAGGCTCACCCCCAAAAGATTTTTATTGGACTGAACCCTGACTGCTGATGGACAGAATCTGATGCGCCCTGAATTTATACCAAGGTTTTTCAACTGGCATCTTTGACCCTCAGCCATGCCACCTTGCTCCACCAGCATAGAGGGTTATTCACAATGTATGAGCATCACACACTGGCGCTAACTTTTCTTTCCTTTCCTTGCATCAAACTACCTCGCACTGCTGGGAAGTCAAAGACAAAGGCAATCCAGGGGCTAAAGCAGCCATGACCTTCCTGGATGTGAAGAAGGATTTTGTTTGTGGAGGTGTCTGCTCTTCACAGAGTGCTACGTAACCTGGAGAGACCTGAGGAAGTTTTAAATGAACTAGTTCTACTCCCAGAAAAGCCTAGGTACAGCAGTATGGCGCTCAGAGTAAAACAGGCTGTAGGCAATCTCTCCGGGATGTGTCTCTGCCAGTAGACGTATTGCCCCAACTTTGCTTTGCTACCTATTGCTACTCTGGTCTGCTCACCCAGCTACACTTGCAAGTGGTCCCAAACCCACCTCAGTGAAAATGAGCAAGATAAATGTGAACTTGCTGTTTAAAGTAGTCTGCTTAAATTGACCTGGCTCACCCAAGAGGCTCAGTGGGCAGCAGTAGAGAAGCCAGCTCTGTAAACTGGGATGTCATGGAAAGTGGGAGGCTGTAACCACGGCTGTGGGCTGCAAGTATGTTTGTGTGGCTCCAGCATGCCCCCACGCACACACACGCTGTGCTCCCTGTCAGAGAAGGGCTGCAGCTCTGTAAAGATACTTCATGGTAGGCTAGTCTTATTTTTAAGAGTATGATGTATCTTTCATATATCTCTGACTTCAGGGGACATTGAACTAGGACCAAAACCCAGCTCCTTGTGATTCGAAGATGCTGAGATGCTCCACAACACCCAGCTGCTAGATCAAACAGCTGTGTCCTCCATGCTGCTAAGGCTCTGCTGTGACCTCAGGAGGCCCAACAGAGTGCAGACAGAAGATAAAATCCTGCTGTGAAGGTAACATTTCAATGAGTGATATGAGTTTGAAATTCAACCAGGTATTGTCATGAAAGAGATAACAATATAGCTCAAAAGACCCAGCACAGGGCAATTTCAGGATAAGCAGAAGCATTCATTGTCTCATTGCATGTTGCACAGATTATTCATTTCACCTTTATCTTACCTAGAGAATAAAAACGTACTGAGGATGTCTTTTAGCAAGAAGAAAAGCAACTTGCAAAGAACATTCCTGTTGCTAGCTATTTGTTAATTTAACTCTTTAAAAGAGAATCATGTATTACAACCACCTATCCAGACCTAAACAATATATGAAGAAGAATTTGGCATTTTAGAAGTATTTTTTTATTTTTTAATATTTTTGTTTCCCAGGATGAAAAATTAACTCTTTTAATGGTGGATTTTGCAAAAGTGTCTTTTAAAATTTTCTGCCCAATACATCATGCTGTGACTCACAGTATGGAGTTGTATAGGTCACATCAGACTTCTTTCTTTAAGGAAAACATGATGTCACATACACGGCCCAGTGCGATGTGTCAGAGCACATGAGAGGTCATGCCTGAAATGTGACAGAAACAGTTCTCAAATTCACTTAAAATCTAAGGACAAACAGCAAAGTGCTAGATAAAGCTGTCTCATTATGTTAGTAGTATTAACTCTTATGCTTTTCTGTAGCACCTTTAATCCTGAAATGTGACCATCTCTGGAACAAAAAAACAATTTTCTATTTTAGGTATGGTTTAACAGGATCTTTTAAAATTATTTTCCTTAAGAAATAAAGACTGAAATTGAATCTCTTTATTTTAGTGACCTACCTAGATTTAGGTTAAAACATAAAATACTGAGACCCTTAGGTTTATAGTTTTGATTTCACTCGATGTGGTACTGTCATACCTAGAGTTTTCCTTCAGTGATAACATTAAAAGAAAGGTACCACCTATGAATCTCCCTCCTTGAAGATGTTCAAAAGCCGTCTGGACATGGTGCTGGGCAACCAGCTCTAGGTGGCCCTGCTTGAGTGGGAGGGTTGGACCAGATGCCTTCCAGAGGTGCCTTCCCACCTCCACGGTTCCATGAGTCTGTGATTCTGTGAAATCAGCAGCAGTACATTGACCTACAGCTGCAAACATAGCCTGAGTCCACAACTAAAGATGCTTTTGGGTTTTTTGTTTAGATTTAGACTCTCCAATGACCACCAGCCCTGTACAATGCTTGGGTCAGTTAAATACCTATTACTGTGGCTTCCCAAGTTCCTTGAGTAATGTGTTTGTCTGCTTTCAGATTGATTTTGTACAGAGTAGCACTGGTGACAAGAAGGAGGTTTTGGTTAAAATAAACTGAGAATTACAATGTTTAAATTATTCTCCGTCTAAAACCATGAACACATGTATAAACATGCATTTCATGAATTAATAAAAAATCAAGTTTTATTCTTCTGAACATAGACAGATAGTTCTTCATAATATATTTTATGAAAGTGGTCACAGTCATCATCTGAATGAGAGTTTACGCTTAATATTTAATCCCGAAGTCTCACACAAAAAAAGAGGAATCCATTTTACAATATCACATTCTGATAAATTTTTTACTAGATCTGCTCAAAAGTCTGGACAACATTTGTCTTTGCTTGACCCCAAGCCTGCCTTGATGCATGATACAGATTAGTTTTTATATGTGGTAATTAACTGTTTCTAATTACTCATCTATAAACTATTGCAGCTCTTTTTTCTCTCAGTTGTGTTGCATTGCTGCAATATTTTTTCCTCTTTACCTGCACTAGGTCAAAGAAAATTATATGCTGTGTCCATGCCATGAGTCTATCAATCAGATCTATATTGCATTACTGTATTTATATTTAAAAATTTAAGCCAGGATTTCTAAATATTCCTTAACACAGCAACTGTTAATTGGAATAGTTGTCAGATGAAAATTGTTATGTCTAAATTCTGTGCTTATTAACATTTAGCAACTTCTTTGGAGTAATTAATTGTCCTTTCCTATTGAAAATCTTCATTGTTTGGTAAAAGTGCCAGGTTTTTTGAAGTGTGGGAACAAAATTCATTTGATATCTTTGCCTAAAAAAAAAATCTTTAATTTCCTGACTTTTCTGTGAGAACAAGTGTGGTTAAAAAGGGTTGATTGCTCTTTTCTAGTACTGCCATTGGACTTACGTTCAGGGAGATGCAAGTCATCATTTCTTCTTCTCCTAAGCTCTTCTAAAATGTCACTCTTGACATATACTGTATATACACTGCAAAGTGTGCCCAGATCCCAGATCCAGGCTCAGATCCAAACCTCTGGTCTGGCCAAATTTTTGTTTTTTACTGCATACAATCTACGCACGTGTCTTTGCTTCTATTCTGGTGCATCGGTTCGGAGAGAGTTTTGTGCTAAGGAGTTACAGGAACATGTCCCAGAGTCCTTAATAGCCCCTTAAATAGAGCCACTTGAAGGACTAGCTCATGGGAGAACCTGGTGTGCCCCGGGCTGACCTTGGGCAGGCACACATTTCCCACAGGAGGTGACTGGCTTTGCTTAGCTCTCAGTTGCCTCCTGCTTGCTGAGATGAGGAGGTGTTTGCCTGTATTTCACTGTAATGACACCTGGGTTTGGTCCAGCTAGATCAGAAAAGGTGCATAGAGGGAAAGCCAGGACCTGCAGAGACACAGACTGATTGAGTGGGACACAGCTGGTAGGCAAGGCTGAGGATGAGAATGGGGTGACAGTGGGGACCGGTCTTCTCTGCTCACTGGGCATCGCAAAGCAAGCATGACATGCTAAATTAAAACTAATTAGGCACTAACAAATAGACATGTTCATATACCACAATCTTAGGGAGAAAGCCCTTGAGCCCATGCCCAGGGAGCAGCAGACAGAGCTGTACCCCATTTATAGGTGAGGAAGGACCTGTGCTGGCACACCTGGGCAGGAGGCAGGGAGCTCTTGGGCTACAGGCTGAGTCACCAACAGATTCCCATCTGACCAGTCCGGTTACCACAGGCTTTGCAATTTTATAAAGACAAGGTACAGATTCAAGAAAGGTTAAATCTCAAGAAAATTACATTCACTCTTCTTCAGAGGTGCATCAGGCTCCGTGAATAACACTCTATCCCAAACCCTTGTTTCAGTTTGTTCCCTGCTCCTATCTATATTCAGAAGAAAGTGGAAGCTAGCTCCTTAAAATATTTATAAAGCATTTTGTGCAACTAGTCTAAGTTCTAAATTTAACTTTCCCCCTAAAGCCACAAAACATTCTTGGTAATAATTTCTCTCTTTTTTCCTATTTGGGAAGGAAAAAAGAATTGTTTATTTTTAACAATTCGGTTCAGAGGAAAAATTATAGCATAGTGAATAGCAAGTAAATTAGCAATTCTCTCTATTACCCAAACCAGCAGGTCTTCTATTAACAAGGGCAGTTTGTGGCCCCTGGATTACAAGATCAATCAGGCAGTTCATTTTTCTTTAATTTCAGGGAATTAAATAATTGTAAATCAGTCAAAAGCTGAGTGTAGGACTTGTATTTACCTGTGCTGAGTTGATTTAGCTGATTTAATACCACAGTCTTAATGTTTCTGATTTATTTTCTGAAGCTGGGGTTGCTGATTGTATATAATTTATCCCAGATTAAGGACAGTTATTAAAGACTCTCTCCAGCAACCCTGATGCAGACAACACCTTCATCCTTATTTTAAGAAATGTGCTTAGACAGACTGACACTCAGCCAAAGGGACGTTCATGATACATAGGCTGGGAAAGGAGAGCTATTCTATCTACTCTGCTCTGTCTGAAAATTTAATGTCAGAATTTTTTTTTCTTTTTTTATGAGACATGTATATTGGCACATACAGCAGATGGTAGGTTAGCTGGACAAGGCAGGTCAAATGAAACTTAAATACAAGAGTTAAGTTTCATGTCCCCCTTCTGAGGCTGGATTTTATTCAATCGTAGTAGAAAGCTCTGAGTAGTACATAGCAGAGGCTACCATTGGACACAAGGTGGGATTGGGTGGGTGGGGGGGAATCCATCTCCATATTTTGTCCTTCTAAAAAAAGACAGATGAGACCTAATTGAGTTCTTCTTTACATGTAGCTTTTTATTGTCTGATGGCCATACCGATGAAGCAGAAACCTTGCATTTGGTTTCTTCCAGACTGCTTGACTATCCATAAACATTTGCTGCATGTCAGCCTCCAACGTTATGGTCCGAAGGCAGTAGCAACTACATGTGTACATGCACCTCAAGCTTTTGTTCTGAGCTGGTGTCATTAAGTGGAGTCAGATTCAAACCAGTTGATGCTGGGAAGCCTGGAGTCTGATCCAGGGAAAAGAGGAACATGGATAGATGGTACTACAGCCATTGGCCTCACCAGCTCCTGCAGCCCTAGAGGGACATGGAGCTCAGCAGAATTCAAGACTGGCTTGAAATATCCCATGGTCTAAATCAGCGTCTTGGAGCCAGAGGAGAACTGAAGAAGTGTGAAGCCATGCTGGCAAGCTCTAGGGTTATTGAAGGTCTGTTTTATGACTTAGGTGCAGGACCAGAGATCTTCCTCATAAATTCAAACAGCAGTCAACTGCACTGCTGGATTGCGGTGTTCTGCCTTTGAAGATTAAAAGAATTGGGTGGCTGAGATTAAAGTATACTTTTTACTGTGTGAAGGCATACAATCCACCTACTCAAAGAATTAGATGAGTCATTCAAAAAATTCAGTGCATCAATACATTATTTTTTAAACACAAACAAAATCTGAATTAACAATGGCAGCAGGTTTGAAAAGTCTGTGAATGGGCACATACTTGCTTATGGGCCTTTGCTAGAAAACATTTATGGTGAAAAGGATGTCAATTTAAAAAAATTAAGCAGTTCCTAGAAATGCTAACATCAGAAGAGAAATAATAGTTGTATTTCTCCAGGCAAGTCCCTGCTGCTGGTTCTGCACCATCAAGGACAAAATAGGTGTAAAGATGGGTGGTATTTAAGGCCAGAAAGCATCTTTAGATTATATAGCCTGACACCCTTTGTGCATCACATACATGCAGGTCATTGTCACATCTAAGCTGAATTCAGTAACACGTTTGATGAAAGACTTCCCAGAAAGGCATCGAGTCCTGTTTTGAAAACACTTGAGAACTGGAGAGCCTGGCTCTTGGCTAGGCAGTCTGTGGCAACGGTTACCCTGTTTCACCATACAAACAGCGTGTCTCTGCTCTGACTTGGAGCTGTGTGGCCCATGTTTACCTCCAGCACCCCCATCTTACGTGTTTCCCCCTGGATTAGAGAGCTCAGTGTATCGGAGCAGTAGACAATACTTTTCAGTGGATCATATGTCTTAAGTACAACACCACCTGGAATGGATCCATGAGAGGAGCTCTGCTGGAGCACCGAGGGCTGTGCTGTAGGCTAGGACTGCTCTCCTGCTCCCGGGAAGCTGCATTAACCTCCATAGCTGTAAAACTGAAATTGTGCAAAGGTGATTCAGCTTTTTAGCATCTGGTGGCTCAGGGAGAGCAGTGTGATCTTTACCCTGCCCGCGTTCTTCCACGGACTGCAGACTGTTCCTCCACCCTCACTGCCCTGTGACTAAGGGCAGGGTTCAGCCACAGCTTAACAGCAACTGTAAAATGCGTCTAGGTCTGGACAGTACAGTCAAATTGCCTCTTTTCAGTAACATAAATGTTCTTCAGTGCTGCTGTGGCAATGCAGAGGTACCTTACAGTGAATAACACTTTCTTTATCATTCGCTTAAAGGGATCTTTTTATTGTTAAAGGAGGCCATAATTGAGTTGCAAGTTGACATTTTTGGAGTATACATCTAAGCTATGCAAGGGAACAAAATGCAGAAATTCATGGGTCAAGTTCCCTGGTCTGACTAGTACCTCCACAATGTACGGGACAGTGCTGTGAGGCAGTACTAGCTTGTGTCCTCCATAGGAGCTCATAAGTCCCACGTCTCAGCAAGGTTAGCAGATGTGGGTGTAGCGTGTAGCCGATGCAGTCAGACTGCTGCCGTTTCCCGAACAAGCTCAGTAAAAACCATCCCAGGGGTCTACATACCCTCAATAAAGCATTTAAATCAGTATGTTCAAAACCCTGTGCTCAAGCTTTTGGATCTGTAAATGCTAGCAGCCTGTAGTTTCTGTGGTGAGATATTGATGTGTTGATTTGGAGGCCTTTACCACCCTCTTCTCTGTAAGACAGTGTATACATGGACTATACTGCCTGGGCCTCATCTGGAAAAGAAGAGATCCAGCTGTACATGTTCCAGTGCTCCTTCAGCTCCACTGCCTCCTCCTTGGGATGACACATGTCACAGGTGAAATAATGTTTTCTTCCAGAGCTCAGGAGCAGACTTGTTAGTCATTGGAGAACTCAGCACAACTCAATTAAATTTCTTCCACTACCTAATTGACATTTAGTCAGCTAGGAAGAAAACACCACCAACAGAAAACAGTCCTTGCTTTCAGTTAAGATGTTATAAAGTTTCATAACATCCCAACTGGCCAAATGTGAGGAAGAAATGAGGAAAATCTAATTAGACATGGCCTCTCCTCCAAGATTAAATGTAATATATTTGCAGTTACAGCTTCCCTTGAGGATCCTCCTACTCATGTCAGGCATACAAAAGCATTAAAACATCTGTGACAGCATGGTGCATAACATAATATGTAATCTGTGGTCACAAGATTGGGGTTAACTCATCCAGCCAAAGAAGGCGGTATGTCTGCTGAAGGACTGAGGCTCTCTGCATCTGCAATAAACTTAATCTGTGAAAGTGAGATGGACATAGACAGCCATTGCCATAGTAACGTGAAGCATGCCTCAGCTTTGGATGTTGTAGGAGATTGCCCTTGCGAGCGACGCAGGACAGTATGCCCATCTTTGGGAACAACACCTCCTTACAGTTTCCAGCATTTAGCAATCCCTAACACCGTTCTTCGAGCTATTGTGTTTTTACCTAACAATCCCTGAAATCATATAAACTTGAGAAAGTGTATAGTTGTCAGGATCCTACTGCCACTTAGCCAAAGTACTGTGATGTTGGGACACAATCTCCAGGCCCTGGGGAGGGGGTTAATCAAGAAGCAGCTGATGAAACTTGACTCCAATAGACTTCTGACACTGTCTCAGGTATTTGTCTTAAGCAGTATAGAGGGACCTGGTCTAGTTCAAGTTTCTTTCTGGTAGTCAGTGGACTGGCCTCTAGTCTTTTGTAAGAATCAGAGGTGAGTTGCACAATGATTACTAACAACAGTTAAAAGGATATGTGTGCACATTCCTATGCATGCTGGGAATGCAAAACAAGGAGGGAGGAGAAATAAGCTTTCATCTAGTTTTCACCACGCCTAAATCTCATGTGGTGTCATTGCACAAGATGGCCCATGGATTTTCATTTTATTTTTTTTTTCAAAAGAGTTGAGTGGTTTTTGTTGAATAAGGTTGAAGAAGATTGTTCTAGATGAAAATGCAACACAGCCAGTGCAAATCTGGTTTTAAAAACCTTGTTCAGAGAGTAGTTATGATTACCTTTCCGACTGAGGAGATGCATCCAAGGAGTTATAACCTAGGCTTGATGTTGAGTATTTCATTAATGGTTTGGATGATGGAACAGAGAATATATCTGTTAAACCTGTATATGACACCTACCTGGGAGGGGCAGCATGAATGGCAAAGGACTTAAGTATTCTTGGCAAACTGGAAAAAAACCCCAACCCACTGAGCTAAAAAGCTGCATCCCAATAAGCAAAATTCTACTATTAGGAAGAAAAACACAAAACCTTATAATTAGGGTCTTCAGTAGACACAGATATACTGAAAGGATTCTAGGAATTACAGCAGGTCACAACTCAGCTTACATCAACCATGTCACATTGTTTGGATATTCAAGCAAATATCACATGAGGACGTGTGACAAGGAGTGCCTTACTCGCTACTGGTAAGGCTTCCCTTTAGTCTTGTGTCCAGCCTTATGCCCACCATCCTGCAAGATAGATGAAGAGTCTAGAGGAGAGTAGTGTGGGTGATGCAGTCCTTAGAAACAAAGTGTATGTGGATAGATGAAAACAACTGAGAGGGGTTAATATAAAGACGACTGAGTGAAACACAGTCGCAGTCTCCAAATAATGTTTTAATAGGATGAAAACTCATGGGCTATGTTGTTAGTGCAGTTAGGACTTAGGAAACCTCGGCAATGTTAAGTAAAAATTGTTACAAGAGGATGTGGAGTCTCTGTGATCCTGTCTTGAGGCAAGACGATGGTCTGGTGTATCTCAGCCAGGACCATCAGACAGGTGAGGCCGTCTGGATGCACAGCTGCCAGCAGCATGGGTGCTGCAGCACCTTCTGCTCCGCCACAGTCAACAAGGAATAATTTGTGGTGTATTTCATATATTCTAGCTCCTATTTTCACTTGGATTGAGCTTCCTATATCCAAGGTGCTGGGTTTTCCATCTCACATTTTCACTAGTTGCCTCTATTTTAACTGTTGATTATCTGCTTGAGAACACTTTTTTGTACTAGTTCTTTACAGTTTTACACCAAATAGGAGATTTTAGCTCAGTTTCTGAGGCTGAATTGGTAGCAAAAAACCTAGTCTGTATTTCACCACGTGGTTCAGAAGCCACAGAAGCAGAAGGCCCCTACCATTCAGATATTAGAGAGTGTAGTAAGAATTACTGACAAAACTGAAGTTCGCAGTGTCTGTAAAGCAGGGAGGGCTCCTGAGTATGTAGGAAACAATAATGGAGCCAAGTTGCACTAAGCAGAAAGTAGCAGTTACGAGTAATCCCTTGAAGTTGGTACATTTATGGTGGTGTAAGCCAGGTCTGGCTGAGGGGAAAAACAGGCTCAAAGAAACTTGACTCACGTTACGTTATCATAAGATCAGCTTCAGCCCCAATAGACTTAAGCTTCTCACACTGATTTTGATTAAACTCTTGTCACATGTAATATTGATTTCAACTGAATTATTTCTGTTCACAGAATGTGAAGGAGGTGGTCTGTCCCTATGAGTGTAGAAGGTCCGTGCGTCCTTCAGAAAATATATAGAAAGTAGCCTGCCCTTCCAGCATTGATTATTGTTTCAATACATGCAGGAACAGGAAAGCATTATGCGTGTGCATTTCCCAATGGCTAGTTTCAGCACTAAAGGGAGAAGTAACATTTGCATTCCTTAAAGAACTGATTGAGATTCTAAAAACAGATTGGAAACTTAATGGTAAGAAAGGCACAGCTTGAAAGTCTTTACTTTTTGGCATGAAAGTGTGGACCAGATTGACACAATCTGTGACGTAGTTTCTAATGAAGCATTTGTAATGAGACATTTAAAGCAACTCAAGAGGCCTCTCTATCCTGTTGGGAAAGGAACACAAGGAGCACATATTTGAAATTCATTCAGCATTGAATACATAAGCTGATCTTGACATGAATTTAGAGTAGGATTCAATTGTAGATAGGTGCTTGGGGAAGAAGTTGCTTTTAGCAAAAAAAAAAAAAGGAAAAGAAAAGAAAAGAGAGAGAGACAGATAAATTAAGAACTAAAATAGTTGGAGAAAACTCTTGGGAAAATTACCAAGAAGAGAGAGAGGTTTCTGCTTATTGAACTGTTGAATCATGGAACTGATTTCAGTCGGAAAACTTTGTGCTGAAATTTCATGCAGAGACAAATTTGGTTTTCTCAGTAGGTAGGTGGGAAGGGTGGGACCTCCTGATTTCTGTTTCTCATTCACATCTTGCTTACCCCAGTCAGGGAGGCATCTTTGGTGCTCACTAACACACAATAACGAGCCCATTTTAAAGCTCTGCTGTAGCTGGGGTGAATGTGATCTAAACATATTTTTTTTCTTAGTGTTTAAATGTTTATGAATTAGGCAACTGAAAGCATCCCACTAGGCCTGACCTTGACCCACTAACATCTGTTAAAATCATAGTTTACCTTATTTCCCTGTTGAAAAACACCTGTTTCCCTGCAGAAAGCCACAACAAATGAATGACTGTGCTCTAACGATCTGACCTTGCTTCTGTAGCTCTGTTTTCTGAACCTAAAATATTATTTTTGCTTGCTTCCTTTGCTAATTAGTTAGGGATTAATTTTCTACCTAATCTGCTTGTGTAGCTCTTTGAATTTAAAGTGTTTTTAAGTGCCAAATATTGCTGTTACTGCTGATTAGGTTATTAGGTAATAACCAGTATCTGAAATAGGACTTCCCAGAATGAGAAACAAGCATGGCACTCTTCCATCCTCTTTCCCGTCTGTGGAACGGCTGACTCGCTCTGAAGCACCCGTACGGCATACTTGTAAACACCTCGCCGAGGCGTATATGGCTATATGGTATAGCCATATGCACAGATGCATTTTAACACCTGATCATGAAATTAACTTTTGGATGCAATGGCAGGTATGGCTTTCAATGACATGAGTAGCATGTGCCACTCTGCAGCTGTCCTTTAAGACTATAATTCAGAGATGTGAAAGCCCAAAAAGACTAATGCCTTGATTCCTGTGGTTTGACTTTTGCCCCAGTTTCTGTGCCAACATTTCCTCTTGGCTGGCTGTAGGAGGCCTTCAGAGGTGCTAATTGAAAACACTAGGTGTGAGGAATTAGGTGGAAGTTGGGCTGAGTGAGCCTGGGCACGAGCTGTCTCCTGTAGCACATGAACGTCAGAGAAGTGGCTGATTACAAAAGCTGTCATCTTCCTCAGTAGTGATGGGCTGAAGTCTAGCATGGGCACAAGGGAAATTCTTGTCCTAGGTACACTTTTTGATTGATTTCGTTGTCAGGATATAAGTCAGGAAGGGACTCCCAAATCGAGCCTCCAAGTCTAGGTCTGCAGCATCTTTTAGGCCTGGGCTGATGGTACTTCGCTGAACTGTGTCATGGAAGGAGCTGGCTTTATGTTGTCAAGTGTAATAAACCCAAATGTTAGTATAAATTTGCTAACAAATGAAGGTAATTGGGTTCTTTAGGAGGGAATGAGATGACAGCTTTTACTGTACTTCAAATATCAGTCCCAATTACTGTAAATACGATCATGATGCAAAACATTAATTAGGAAAATCTGAACTGTTTGAAATGTAGAGTCCCATATGAATGATTAACTACATGCAAAATATTGTGCCTGATTAGAGGCATTCTACTGAGACATCCATCTGTGAGCTCCAAAATAAACCTGGTAGGAGGGGAGGAGAGATCACAGCACTGAGAGACTGGCGCGGTTGAGATGACCTAGGAAGCTACTGGGCCATGCGTATCTCATGTAGGGTCATAGGGCTTCGAGGACAGTAATGTCTGTGTACTCTATATTCATATATACATCTTCACACACATATGAAGATGTAAGCGTCTTCAGAAGGAGTATCTCAGAGGTAAGGAATTCAGGCACTGAAACAGTACATGGCTTGCTCAAAGCCACCTAGGATGACAGTACCAGAGAACGGAAGTCAGCATTGGTCTTCCAAGTCTTAGTGTAACTCTAGTTCTTATTCTTTCCTCAAGGGTGGAAGTGGCTGTCCACAATAAGGTGAGAAATAAAACTTCTCAAAAGAGACAATAGTGAGCACACAATTATAGAAAGACCAGGCACTACAAAATTGCCTGTAGGTCACCCCAAGTGCCCTTTCTGATGGTGGTGATTCTTGTGATACTGCATTAGTAAGCGTTCATCAATTGCTAGTGAAAGAACCCACCTGGAAATGCTGGCTCCAGGTATTTTCTGTAGGAAAAACACATCCACTAATTGTCTCCACTGAGTCATGGGCAAACTCTAAATGGTGAAGGACATTCTACGGAAGTAAGTAATATCTGGATAAGGCCTTTAGGACATAGCTCAGTAACAGAATTGATTTAGGAAAAAAAAAGTAAAGAAATAATCTCCAATCTTGTGCCTTAGTTTTATTCATGTATTCTTTGGCAGAAAGAGGGACCATGAGAGCTCAAAACACTTTCTCTGCTGGTTTGTATCTGATTTGAAATGCATTGGTCTTCTCAGTTCATTAAAAATACTAAATAACTACGCTGTTGCTGTTTTATTATGAAACTTGGGTATATGTTGCCAAATGGGCTATTTTAAGCAAAATATTCTGTTGTAGTCTAAATGTACTATTGTTCCCCATTTGGACATGAGTCCATAGCCACTGAAACATAAAAGCTGACAAAATGGTGTTTCTTTGTCAAAACCTTGGTGAAAGAATCAAGTGACAAAGGATAATTGTTCATAGTTTGAACTCCTTTTTCAGTCAGTTCTTAGCCTGAAAGTCCCCTCTCTTTTTTTTGGTGGTGGTGCCACATTCATTGCTGGTAGAACTGCTCACCACCAGATCACCCACCGATCCAGCTGGAGCATGAATATACGCTCCCATTTCTGTCAAATTACTCGCATCACGTGCTGTGGTATTTATACTGCCTCCATCTTCTGTGCCAGCTTTAGGGGGAACAGATGATACCCAGAGCAGCACAAACCCCGCTGGTACAAAATTAACTTGCTTTTGAAGAATTTTGATCCAGCAGCACTTTGCACCAGGTGGCTGCAGCACTTTTGATCCAACGCTGGCAGGCGCCAGGTCGGATTTGCAGTACTGAGTACTCGGAGCTGCGTGCCCAGAGCTTGCTCTGATCGTGTCATGAGTTTTCTGCTTTTCTTTCTCAGCAGCTTTAGTATTCTCAGTCTCTTTCAGATGGATAGCCTTCCAAAAACAATGGCCGATAAACTTCCCCTGCTAGTTATGCTGACGTATGGCTTTATTGGTGACGTGTGCGCATTTTGGAGAGAGAGAAGAGTGTTGTTTTTTGTCTGATTCCCTAGAGTATTATAATTAATGCTTACATTTATCCCAAAATGGAAGGTGGCTGTTACATTCATTTGTTCCAAAGAAAATGGGTCTACTGCATAACAATACAATGTTATACAAATTATATAAGAATATAATAATGACAAATTATGTAATATCCTAGAATTTGAATTTGTTATCTCAGTGTACTCTTTTTATGATGAAATAAAACCAGGTTTATTCGCAAGCAGCCCACAAAAATTTCACTTCAAGTGCTCTATCAGCTAATTGTCTAGGAGCTCTTCAAGAAATTCCCTAACCGTTGATCATGGTGCTACAATTTATTAGCTATCTCTTGTTGATTCTGAAGTAACAGTCTTTAGTGGGCTGTTTTCATAGAATAAATGAAGTTGATGAAGGAGGCTTAATTGTCCAGATTTTAATGGAGATAAATATAGAAAACACACTGGAAGCTATAAAAGGAGAGTTCTTTTGGGGGCCTTTTAAAATCAGTTGCTAAAGGGTGGTGCAGGTAACAAGTGATAAGTACTGTTAGCTGATAATGAAAATGGTTATTCACTGCTCTCGTGATCTCTGCTCGGTTTGATCTGAAAAGGTCTGTGCTGCAAAACTGCCACTGAAACCTCGCTGTGTGGTTCTCAGCAGAGACATACCTGCTCTTCCTAACATTGCTCATATTTCCACTGGCAGCACGAGAATTTCCCTTTGAGGACGGCTGCGTGGAGAGAACAATTCCCACGGGGTTGACTTCCTGGTTCAGCTATATACCAGCAGGGCAAGAAAAGCCTCACCTATGGCAAATGCTCCTGTCAGTGATGCTGGAAGTATCTCTGGTGTTCTTGCTGTCTTACTGCAGGCCCCTGATCTGAAATGTAGTGCGATTCACTACCACTGAAAGAGCTTCTGGTAATTCATCCCCAAAGCAGGACATTTGTCACTGGTGAAAGGCCTGCTGTTTGTTTTAAGCATGATTTGACTCACGCATATTTGGTAGTGTGTTGCTCTAGTGCTCAATTTAGGGACAATGAGATGAGATTAACTCATGAATATTTGAATCTGAGGTAGTTGTTCTCATTATATTGATAATGAGTGCTTCTGGATGTAGCCGAGGAGTGAACAGTTTCAAGAACTCTAGGAAGTGAGCAGGAAGAATGGAGGATGATTGCTTTCCAGAACAGCTAGCCCCTAAAACTACAAAGCAGGTTATACTCTTTCTAAAAGCAGAGACAGCTGAGAGCCACTATACAATGTAGGTTAGAAATATTATAAAGCATAGTGAGCACAGCCATCTTTTACATCTTTTCACCTGAAAACCAGATGGAATAGATGTTTGCTGGGTACAAGATAGCTGAGTTCTAGCACCACCTCTTGGCTCCCACCTGTAGGTATGGGATGATTGAAGCTGAATAAATGAATGATGGGGAATGGGGAATCTTAGCCCTTTTGGATAAAGACAATTCAATTCTTCTTCTCTTCTTGGAGAGATGTTGTTTCCTCAGCTAGAGGCACAAAGCAAGCAATCTACCAGCCTTACAAAGCACTGCTGGTATTTCTGGTATTTCCACTGAAAATCTGAGCTGTGGTTGATCATCTGCATTGTTTATATTGTGGAAGAATCAGGACTTCTACCATGAACTAGAAAAGCAATTTCTTCCTTTTCCAGTGTAATGGCAGCAATGTCAGATGCAAAGATATCTTTCCTAGGAAAAGAAGCATCTCACTGGTTTTACGGGTGGGTTGTACAACTGCAGTTCTCTTTTTCCTATCAGTCACGTTACGTGTTATGCTCTGTTATAGGGCTTGGTTTTTTTAATGCAGCTGTCATTCACAGACAGCACACTTCACAATCAACCTTTGTTCCGACAGATTCACAAAAGAAAATTCTACGTTATTCTATTAAAATTCTATTCTATTAAACACAAAGCCTGTTGCTAGATCACAAAGTCCCTAAGCTGCAGACCTCTTCCCATCAGAGCCCCTGCGCCCAGAGCTGCGTGATCGGTCCCTAGCACGTGGAGCAGGGCACAGAGAGGCAAAGGAACGACAGACCCCTGAAGTATTTGTGAAGTATGGTAAGCACTGTAATAGTTGGTACTTCTTCAGCACTCAGAAGGATAGTACAGTTGAAGGCACAGCCAGTTTATGGCTAGGAAGTGAGACATCTGTTAATTCCCGAGGGAAACTGAACTCGGGGTGAATGCACTTGGGACATACAGTCTGTGACTGGTGTCCTGGATGGTGGCATGATACTGATGCTGTGCCTAGCAAAATGGAGAAGGCCAGGTTATTTAGAATATAAAATCTGTATGTGCCCCATCTGAAACCATGCTATCAAAATACTAAAATATTACTTTATTTCTCCAAACCAACCAGGAGTTATACATGCCGTGAGTTCAAAACAACTCCGTTCATTCACAGTAGGGAGAGAGAAGTCACTGGAAGATTTAGTTCAGTTCAGATTCTTGAAAACATCTTAGTCTGTCTCAAGCTACAGCCTAGCCATAAGTGAATGCTGAAGGATAAGAAGACTATTTGGTTTTGGTAATGAACAGAGACAGGTTATCAGTAAGTGTCAACGAGCATGAAGAGATTCACCAGACTGTTGTCTGTGACTCCTCTGCGGTTGGCATCATTCATGTCCAATTCTTAGAAAACAGAAGTCAAGCTGAATAGGACCTCTGTGATGCTGTGGTAGAAATACACGCAGATGGAAAACTTATTCCTTGTGTCTCCAGTCATAATGACTGATAGCGTGTAAAGATGCTTAAGCTATGGCATTTGTTCTTTGGAGCATGAGATGGCTCTGTCTCAAGTTCCATGTAGTATCTCAAGCAGAATCAGGCAAGTCGGTGCTTCAGGATGGTGTTCAAGATTTGAAATCTGGCCTTGGTCCCAAACTGGAACTTTGTTATCATTCTCTACAAAGGAAGAGTCAAATAACGCCTTGTTTTCCATCAGCAGATTTTGACTCTGCTTGGTGTTGACTTTAATGGATTTTTTAAGGGATTACCACGTAGCTCATTTTTTGAAATGAAGATCTGTTGTGAGGGGGAAAAACTGGGATATTTACCTCTTAGCTAGGTATCTAGGACATGTTCTTTTTTTAGAAGTTTGTCCTCACACGTTGGTAAGCAGCTGAAGGAGGGAGGATAGTCCTGTGCCTGTGGCAAGAGACATAGATCCCAGCTACAACAACAACAACAAAAGTGCCATGATTCCTTCACTCTCAGAGTGTATTAATACCTCTTTTCCTTGCTCCCTGAAGGATCTACTTGAGTGTTTCCTGGGCCTAGATAGAGCTATTCTGGAAATGTTGGTTGGTTGTGAAATGCACAATATTCCTTCTTGCTCCTTTCTTTAATTTGACGTTTGTTTGTTAATAGAAATAGCAAAAACATACAGAGAGAAATTACACCTTTTAGGCACAGTCACTGTAGTAGTGAAATTGGAGGGTATCTTGAGGCACACGTGTGTACCTACTGTCATTGTTCTTGTGGACATGATAAAGACATGACGGTGCAGTTCAATCACCTATAGCCGTGTAGAAGCCACTGCCCTTCTTTTCCACTTCACCAGTTTCCTGTTCTTGGCATCTCCTTTCCATTCCTGTTCTGCAACAGTCAGCCAGCCTCCATCACACGGCTCTGCCAAAAGCTCTGCCAAGACAAATAGGAGGAGAGCGTGTGCTTTTCAGTTTGGGGCCAAAACAAGTTTAATTACAGTCAGTGTCAAACCCCTAGATTTCAGGATGCACAATTTCATCCCCTCTGAGTGGAAACCAGCACCTTTTCCCCCTCAGGATCATTAATACAGGCAGGAGAAGTGAGGGACTGAGATGTACCCCCCACATTACACTCAGGGACCCTCTTCCTTCTCCTACTAGCAGAAGGAGAGACCTTTCTTACTCTCAAGCCTAAGAGCAATTCTGAATAAGCTCTAAGTGCTTTTTTGTCAACCCTTTTACTAGATGTGTTTCCAAGTTTCTCTGAATCCGTCTCTCATGGTAGAGGTGTTGCTGAGCAGACTTCCTGGGGTGGCATCCCTTGGAGGTTCAGATGAGCTGTCTGGTTGAGCCAAGGATTTTTAAAATCCTCCCTGAGCACAAGATACTCGTAGAAAACTGAAGAGAGACAACCTCAGGGAGTTTATTATTATTCACGCTGCTGTCTTACAGCAACACCCAAAGGTCAATGGCACTCACTGTTAACACCTTAAATTTGGCTGCTCTAAAATTATTTTTCACACAGCCTTCACTAAGGGAACTGAAAAAGCCTTATAGGGACATTCCCAACCTTTGTATGCCCATATATGTGGCTGCCTCAAAAGAGACACTATCAAGCATTGCTTAAAATTAGACTTTATTTACTGATTACAGTTCCAATGTTATTTTTTAAGTTTAACAAAAGCTTTGGCCCCTCTGGTAGCAGCTGTCTTCTCCCATTTGAAAGCATCCTAGGAGGATCTGTGAACTTGTAGCTCCTAATGTCTTTGAGGCCACCCTATGGCTGTCTGCTTTAGTTATTCTCTCCTAAAATCTCATCCTTCCTCTGCCATTTAGTAAAAATTTCATCCGGATGAGCCAGGTTACATCAGAGATGGGTGCTGAAGAGCTCTTGGCATTTACCCAGAGGGTTTTAGCCAAGTTTCAGTTTAATTGTCGATCCAAGGGCATGTACAGCAGAGCACGAGTGAGTGCTGAGCTACTGCTGCTCCAAACCCATATGCCTCTCTTGCAAAGCGAGGAGCCACCAGCCCTGAGCAAGACTCTTACATGAGATGTGGCATTGCATTGCCGAAGCAGTATGATGCAAGCTTGGTTAGTCCCAGCATCTTTACGCCCATTACATGAGGTAGGCTTGTCTGTAACACCCCCATCCTGCAGCCTTGCTTGGATACAGTATTCATACACATGTCCTGGTGCTAGTTTTAGCCCAGTCTGTGGGCTTTGATTCTGGGTGGTGTTGGACTATCTCAGTACAGAATGCTTTTCAATGCTAAAAAAAATTAGTTATATATGGCTATTCATTAACTTCATTAACGTCAGTGGTAATATTTGCAAAGCAGTTCGAGATCTCCTTCTTATCAAGTGGCCTGATGTCAGGCCACTGGCACTGCTGTTTCCTGATGAAGGAGAAATCCAACACTTAATGCCTAAGAATACTTGTAGTCCATCTTACTTGATTTTCATATCCACTAGCATGGAATAGAGGGTTTATTAATAACATCCTCAAGCTGAAGATATACCTGTTTCTAAGTTTACTGGAAGCTCCTGGTTGTTCAGAACCAGCTACGATACCTTCATTGCTACTTGCCTTTGCTCTCTCAGCATCAGGAGTTAAGAATAAAGCCAGTTCTTCCAGACTAAAATCTTCCTCTTTTGCTAAAAGAATAATTTATGATGATATATGTGTGGCAGCGCTATCCGTAGCCCCTGTCATTACATCCGTAATGATGACAGAGCAGAAGAGAGATGAAGGAAACCATCCAGTGAGGAAATTCATTAAGTATATGCTTTGCAATAACAGTAACCCACAGTGAGAAAGGGAATGGTTGAAAAATCTGGAGATTTTGTCTGGTGGAGACCGATCATTTCTTCCATTTATTGGCTGTCATGATTTGTTTTTTTATTCTGTACTTTGATTCCTTCACCCAGTCTTTCATCTTGGCTATATCAAAACCTACTCCAGTGCTTCCTGACACTGCAGCCCTGAATTAGAGGAACCAGACAAAAAGTCCTGCCAAATTCCTGAGAGTAAACTGTAGTTTTGTATTAGCATTGTCTTCTCCTCATAAAAATGAAGTGTTTTCAAATAAAACTCCATTGGCCTCTGGCTTAGAGAAATGTTTGTTGATCCTGTACCTCAGAGATGCTGATGAAAACCACCTTCATGTTCCCAGCTAATTTAATACTACTATTTACTATAATGTACTGCTTGAATTGCAGTAGCACTTAGGATTCCTAGTCACAGACTAGGGCGCCGCTGTGCTAGACACCAGGCAGGCATGGAACAAAAAAGAAAGTCCCTTCCCTAAAGAATTTAGAGTCTTTGGCATGAGTATGGTCATTATAAAGACATCAATCTTTTTTTCCAAGAAACGCCTCATCTTGTTCATTATCCCTTGCAATTAGTCTCATGGGGCTCCACTTCCAGCAAGACGCACCTGTTGATAAGTGCAGCCTAGTCGGAGCTTAGAGAGACTTTGATTCTTCCATTTTTTAATGAACAACAAATGGTGCATTAGAGATGTTTGCTCCTTCAAATATGCAGACATCTGAATTTCTAATTGTTTAGCATTAGTCATAACTTAAGTAGGACAGAGCAGATTCTATATATAGCCCGTTGCCCAGCCATTCAAGACACTGTGTTTGTATTTCTTCCCATATTTCCTTACTTGAAAGGAGTGAGAAGGCAGTTATAACATCTCTGGTCTCAAGTATTCCAAAATTGTGCTGCCCCCATCTCCTTGTCCCCCTGATATTTAGATTGTTTTCAGAATGATGAGATTTTAAAAGAAGATTACATTCTCAGCTCTTCTGGTGTTTTTTGGGGGGTTCTCAGCCCTGACAGTATAGCTGGGTGATGTCTTTAAGCTTGAAGGCTAACTTTTTTTTTTTGTTGGGTTTTTTGGGTTTTTTTGTTTTTAAGCAACAGTTGAGGTCGTAACAGGAATCCAGGAGCAGGAGTTGCCCTTGGTATCACAAACCTCCTTTAAATTGCACTGATCATTTTCCCTCTCTACTCAGTTTTCATTTCTCAGTCTCATTCTCACGTCGTATGTGCTCTTACATGTGAGTGTATCATGTGCCTTACATTCCGAAGGAAATCCTGGTTCATAACAAACACACACGGTGGATCTTTTGCAACTGAGCGAGGGTTTCGTTTTCTGCAAATTCAAACTCCAGCATTTTTCCTGTTATCTCCTCCTCCAGTAGGAGAGCAGTGGGTTAGCCACAGAAGAAACATAGCCCCAGAAGTTTGCTCAAATTACTTCTGCCTGGATGCTGGAAAATGCCACACCAGCCCGGCTGAAATGTTTCTCTTGATTTTCATACTGACGCTCAGATCCATCACTCCAGCAGCGTGTTTTCCCCATGCTTGTGACGTGGCTACAACTTTAGAGCTGAATGAACTAAATATTGAAGTTAATGGCTGATGGCAGGCCTGGTGCTGCACGTGATGAGAGCAAGGCAGGGTCCCTGATGTCAGCAGGGTGTTTGATGGCTGAAGCCGTCACTGGCTCAGTGGCCCTTTCCATCGGGATGTCCTAGCTGGACAGACAGGCTCTCATCTGCTCCTGGCCTTTGGTGGACGGTTCCTCACAGAATCCCTGCAAGCAGCCATCCACAATACAGTCACAGCCTTGAGGGGTCCCCTCTGAGCCCCTCTCTCGGTGCTGAGTAAAGGGGCAGCTCTGGGCTCTAACCTCCCAGGGGCAGGGACGTGCCTGGGGGGATGCAATGTGAGTAGTCCACCCGTCCTTCCCTGCAGGCCCACCTTGGTCTCCCCTGCCTCCCCTTGGCTGGTGGCTTGGCCCCTGTGCCAACGCCTGTCCGCCTCTGGTTCAGCATCCCCCCTCCCGCTCACCGGAGCCTGTTCCCTGCTGCCTGGACAGGCTGTGTGTGTCCTCATCGGGGTGAACCTGGCGGTTTCAGCAGGTTGTTCCAGGTGTGTGTGGGATGCAAACCCAAACCCTTGTCCTTGCCCCACTCTGTGCCAAAGACAGACAGACAGATCAGACACTCAGCTAAGCAACAAAATTTCTCTCATGGCCAAATGTACCCAGACACCAAAACAACCAGGAATACCGTTTTCTCGGCGGTCTCAGGGAGCTTGTTTGATGGATTTCCTTGTTGCTACCAATAATTATGAGATTAATACCTGCAGCATTATCATTAACAGCACAGAAGGCTTGCACATGTACCCATCCAGCCTTCCCCAGCCCTTATTCAAGAGCAAGAATAGCAACTGATAAGTCTTGTGAGGTAAATATAAAGGTCAGCTGTTGCCTCCCTGGATGAGGGCTGTCAGGAGGAGAGAGCCACAGCCCTCGCCGCCTGCACGCTTCTCCCAGCCCATGTCTGCAACTTCCCTTGGCTGCGCAGAAGGAGAGAGCAAGGCTGTGAGGCCTCCAAAAGTGCTTTTTGGTGATGTCCAAGAGGATACGGGTGCAGGTCCTCTCCATGTTACATGCGCTGGTGGGAATACCCCCCCAGGCGTGCGGGGCTTTGGGCACAGGGAAGGCTCTTGCTGGGGCAGAAGGTCCATGCCTGAGATTCCTGAGCAGCGTGCACTGGCCTCTGCTCAGCTGGGGGCCAGGCTTTGGGAGGAAAACCATCCCTGCAAATCCACCCGTGTGTGAGCCGCTGTGAGCGGCTGCGTTCTTCCCAGACACAGTGGAACCGAGAGGATATTCCTGAGGAATTTTTCATTCTGCTGGGACCCCCAGCCCATAAAATTGTGTCTTGTGGGCAGCCGTCTGGGATCAAGAGTGCAAACATTAAGTTGTGAATGAAAATAGTACTCCGGTTGAGCTTATGAACTTGGTCTTGGAAAATGCAAGATTCACTCCTGCCTTGTACACAAAGCCTTGAGGGATACTGAATAAATCTCTTCACCATCTGATGTTGTTTCTCCCCACTGGAAAGTCTGGGAAATTAAGGTGCTTTCCTCTCTCTCTCACAGGACTGTAGGAAAACCTGTTATAAGTTACTGGTGGAGCTCTGCTATGACAGTGAGATGTACAACAGAAAATTCCTGTGACAGAAGCATGTGACTCCCTTCCTGGAGTGAGGTCATTGAAAAATTGAAAGAGAAATTAAAACTGAATGAGAGAATTTTGAAGGCTTCTGGAGTCAGAAGAAAAGGCAGATAGCTGAGCTCCTTATCAGCGTTGTTCTTCATCCTGACCTAGAACATACTCTTTTGTATTTCATTGATTTATTTTTATTGATTTTTATAACTCACTTTAATTGAGGTTCTCTATGACTATTCTAGCAAATTCAGTCTACAGAGGAGTAATAGGCAAATGTATTTTGTTCTTAAAATGACTTATCACCTTCAGGCATAGTAAGATACCCTGTATTTTTTTTTCTTTTTCTCTAGATTGCCCTAGAATCCATAACATTTATGACTGTCAGATTTAGATTTCTTAGTATGAGCAGTACCAGCAGGTGAAATGGAAATGTAATGTATGTATGTGTCAGTGTATGATTGCTGGCACCTCGGAGTGGGCGAGATGCACTGAGTTCACCTGAAATAGTTACAGAACAGATCACATGTTGGAGAGCTGATCACAAGGATCAAGTAATGACGGTGATCGCATGAAGTGGTTGTGCGAGATGATGTGGAAATGTCTGCTGAATGCAACAATATCAGAAATCCTTACCGCCTTCTGACAAAGGCTGGAGTGATAATGAAATATTGCACCGTGGCAGAAAGCTGATCTACATCTAGTGTGTTTTCTTCCATGTTTGTAGTTGGACACCTTCAAAAATATCTGAGGTAAGAGCCATGCCCTCAGTTTAACATCATCCCTTCTGTATAGCTATTTTTAGAACTGTGATCTCTCTGCTATGGTCAATCAGTGAGGAGGGGATTCTTCTCGCCTCACATTAGCTATCTAAAAATTCAGTGGCTAGGCTAAGGTAGTTGTCTGCATTCCCTTTATAGACAAGGGAACGAGGTGAGCTTCTCCAGAAGCCTGAAGGTACTATTTTGCGATGGGATGTATCATGCTCTGGGCATGCTTTTGCTTTCCATTAGCTACCTCAGTGTAGCTGTAATTGCCTTCCAGTAGGTGCCTGAGTTTGAGATCACTAAGGCTAAAGGGCAGGTGCACCCAGCCCAGGTCAGCAGAGAGGAGATGGACCTCGCCAGCACTTTTTATTTCTAGACAATGTTGTTTTGTGATTCACTGCAAAAATTCTGTTTGCCACTGATGTTTGCAGAGTGGGTCAAATATGAATACTTTTCTTATGAAGAGTATGTTAATCTCAAACTATAGCACTAAACATAAAACTCTAATGCAGATATACCTGATATCTGCCTTGTATCTCTCTTTCACCCCTCCGGTGACAACCCAGGATTTCTTCTGTTGTGATCTCCTTCAGGAGTAACATCTGAGATTTCACTCAGAAATTGGTGACTGGAGAAAGGACTCGTATGTTTGTAGTCAGTCAGTTCTGCATTTGAAGTGCTGAGGGAAGTACCTTTTGCTTTGTGTATCATCTGTGATATGTATATTCCTGGTTATCAAGGCATCCAAATGTCTCACAGTCTTCCCTGCATTTAAGTTGTTGCGAGCCCTTTTGCACATCACTCAGGATCTCTGGGGAAAGTGGGGTAATACGACCGTGTTGGATCACAAACAAGCATGTGTGAGACACTGCAGATCCTGCTCAGAGCCACAGGCCAGGAAAAAAGGGAGAAGAACCTGGCAGGTTGAACAGTTCTTGTGAAAATTGCGGGAGCTCTCATAGCCCACTCCTATGCTGCATTTGCTATCCCTGGATTTCTTCAAGGGACAAAACTATCTGCCTAAAAGGGATCTAAATAATATTGTAAATAATGAAAAACATAAAATAATCTGAGCCAATTCCCACTGGTATCAATCTTTTGGAAAGATGCACCTCTATGTCTTATTCAGCTCTCACCCACAGCACTAAAAAAATGTATTTGGATCAAAACGCTTCCTTCTTTACATTTATGATCACATTATTTTAAGAGGTTTTGTGTCTTTAAAAGATATATTAAACCTAAAAATGGAGACAGTGGGATAAAACGTACCACAGAACACATCTGGAGGGTTTGAGTTTAGTAAGTGCCACTTATGTTTCCTGTCAACTGATTGAACTTAGCTCCTGTTTCTTTGAACCTCTTGTTGTTCTCACTGAAAGCCGTGCTGACATGCTTTAAAAGCATACAAATAGCTTCTGCTGCAACTATCTACACAATATATTCTGTTCTGTTTTTGTTGTAATACGCATTTCAGTTCATGAATGCCTGAGCTAACAGAGATAATGCAGAGATAAATCTCTGGTATTACTACTTGTTTTTCCATTTGTTTCTTTATGATGCACAAGATCTGATTGTTTGGCACTTCACCAACAGCATCCGAAGCTGGAGGTAGGTATAACAAAAATTAAAGTGTATAGCATCCCTAAGGAGATGCTCAGAATCGGGCTGTGGCCAACCTCATATATTAAGTTGTTTGAACTTTGTTATGTTATTAAGGAAATGGATTTCAGATTAATCACTGATTTAGCATCAATAGCATACGACCACCATCACTATGATGGGAGATGTGCAAGTGCATGACCCCAAGCATTTACAGTCTATAAGGATAAACCCAGTAGCTTTTCTGTACAATTTTCCAATTTAAAGGGAAGGACATGATTGATGTTGCAACCGAGGCAGTGAAGAAGCAGGACTGAGATGCAGTGGCAAAGCTGACGGGATGCAAAAAACTGAAGAACGCACATTAAGCATGGAATGGGTGTTGGGCAGAAGTTATTTCTATAGGCAGTGCTACCTCCTGGAAGAGGAGATCGGAGGGTAAGCAACCCATCTGGAGACATTGGTGACACGTGGTCTGGAGCCTACAGGCATAACAGAGACAGGAGAGCACTTCAAAGGGAGCTCAGCGTGGTTTTAGGACACCCTGGAGGGTAGGGCCTTAGCTGAGGAGGGCAAACAGGGAAGCACATGGCCATGGGGTTGAAGAGCTGGGGAAGATCAGCTGGTGGAGTCGAGGCGGGGGTGGGTGGGAAAGGAACAGAAAAAAGAGTAGTTGCTCCCTCCACGCAAGAAGTGGGAACACAATGGAGAGAAGCAAAGGCCAGAACGCGGGAGTGGAAGCTGGCAGCGCGAAGGCAGGGCCGGGAGGAGCAGGCAGCGGTGCCGGAGGTGGCAGGGGAGGAGGAGCGGGCGGAGCGGTGTCCAGGCTGCGGTCCTTGCTCCGGCAGATGCTCCCGGGGCGGCCCCGGCGGCGGCACCCTCGGCCCTCTCCGCCTCCCCCGGGGGCTTTCCGCCCCTTCTCCCGTTGGCGGGGTCCCGGGCAGCTCGTGCGACGTGACGGTGTCAGCGGTGCCGTGGGTCCCTCCCGGCACCGGCACCTGCCCCGCGGGGCTCGGCTGCGCTCCTGCCCGCTTTGCGGGGGGAAGCGCTGCCCCGGCCGCCGAGCAAAGACGGGATCGATGCAGAGCCCGCGCCCCGCGGAGCCTCCCGGGCCGGCCGTCCGCAGCTGCCCCGTGCGGAAGGGTCCGGAGGCGGCGGGGGGCCGGGGAGCACCGGGGATGGGGGAAGGACACCGCCCCGGATAGCAGCCCTGGTCCCGGGCGGGTCGGGTCCCTCCCCGCGGGCCGGCCCGCGAGTGGAAAGTTTCCCCGGAGTGACCTCTCATAGTACGCGCTCGCTAGGAAATCTCATTCAAGTATTTTTGTCAATGGGGTGGGAGGGGGGGGCACCCTGCTCCCCGGCCCCCGGCCCGGCTGACGTCACCGCAGAGGCGATAAATATCTGTTGATATAATTGGACGTGAGATTTGGGGTTGCGATAGCGAAACTCGGCCCATCGCCGCTCCGACGGGCCCCCATGATTTATTCAGCAGTGGATCGGGGCACGCAATCGGGCTGTCAGGAGAGCGTCAGCTTATTAGGCAAGTTCTGCGTGATTCCAGGAGAGGGTCTAAGCTATAAAAATCCCGCGCCCCGGCTCTGATTAGGACCAAATCTGATCCCAAGTTCGCCAGGAGCCGGCTCCGAGGGAGAGCGAGAGGGAAGGGACGCCGGGCACCGCCGAACCCTGCCGCTGCCTGCCCTGCCCTGCCGCCGCCGCCGCCGCCCCAGGTAGGTGCGGGGCCGCGCCCGGGCGCGGAGCGGGCTGCGCTGCGCTGCGCTGCGGGGGGCTGAGCGCGGCGTCCCGCGGGAGGCGGGAGCTCCCCCGGCCGGGCAGGGAGCGGGGAGGCGCGGGGGAGCCGGGCGCTCGCACCCCGCAGCTCTTGGGGACAGCCGCTCCGCCGCAGGCACCCCACGCTCCCTCTCCCCCGCCCCGGGTGGGTGAAAAGGCGTGGGTCCGCGCACACCCGTGGACTTTCTCCGCTGGGTCTCAGCCTAGCCTGGTCCCCGGGACCCGCTGCCGGCGCAGCCCGGAGCCGCCCCGTGGGGCTGTTCCGCGGGGGGGCGGCCGCCTCGACGGCGGGGGCCGGCCGGGACTGAGCGCGGCCGGACCGCGGTGTGCGGGGCACGGAGGGGCGCGGAAGGGCGCGGAGCGGCGCGTTTCAGCACCGGGACAGCGGCGGCGGCGCCCCCTCCTCGGCCCCGCACTGCCTTCCCCGCCGCCGTGGCTCGGCTGTGTAACACTCCCCCCCCCCCCCCCCCCCGCCCCTCCTCTGCCCCCGCAGGTTTGGGCCCCGACCATGAAGGTCCCGCTGCTGGTCTCCACGGGAATCCTGCTGGTCGCCCTCCTGCCCTGCCAGGAGTGCAGAGCTCTCAGCAAGAGCCCGGTAGCCACCCACGGGGCTCTGCACCAGCCAGATTTCTTCCAGCAGCAGCAGCAGCAAACTCTGCCCGTCCTGCTCCGCATGGGAGAAGAGTATTTCCTGCGCCTGGGCAACCTCAACAAGAGACCCGTTGGCTCTTTCTCCGCCTCTTCCAGCAGCACCAGCCACCTACAGCCCGAAGCCTCCGCCAGCAACTTTTTCCGGGCGGCGGTGCAACAGCTGCAGCAGCTGCCCGAGCGCTCGCTGGGGAGCCCCGAGGAGGGCGAAGCCGAGGGTGAGGCCGTGGAGAGGGAGAAGCGATCCGAGGAGCCCCCTATTTCTCTGGATCTGACTTTCCACCTCCTGCGAGAAGTCTTGGAGATGGCCCGAGCCGAGCAGTTAGCGCAGCAAGCTCACAGCAACAGGAAACTGATGGAGATAATCGGGAAATGAAACGGCCCCTCCCCGCCTTGCCAAAGAGATTCCGCAGTTAGCACAAGAGTAATTACACCGTCCGATGTACCATAGTGCTGCTCTGATGTCATCTCTTTATTTTTATATAGCTTTAAACCTAGAAGGGTGTACTCCGAACAGCCTCTGTCCCTTGACTAGCATGCACAACCGTGTACCAAGTGCAGAAACACGAGTGTCGTTTGTAACCTCCCCTACCTTTATTTATTTCTCCATTTCCCAGTTATTCTAGTGCCATTGCTACGTAGGGATGTGTGAGCATTGGAAGAAATGGTGCCAAGAAGACAGATAACTTTTCTGCTGGGGGGCAGGGAGGTGGGAGGGGGAATCTCTGTAAGCTACTTTAAATCCACTTTTTTCCTGTAAACATTTTCACAATAAAACATCTTTTCAGCGCTCGGTCGATTTTGTTGTGTAAGAGAATGTTTAATATTTATATTTTTAATAAAAGCTGCAAAGTAAAGATGGCTTGATAGACTTTCTTGCCTGGACGCCTGAGGGCTGCTCCGCCTCCCTCAGCGCTTACCGGGGCGGGGGTGTGTGTGTGTGGGGGCACCTACGGCCGCGGATACCCAGAGCCTCAGGGAGCCCTAAATAACCCCCGGGGATGTTTTTCGCCTCCCCGTCCCTGCGGGCTCTCCCAGAGGCTCGCCCCGACGTGCCGCCGGCCCCGGGCGCTCCGCAGGAGCTGCCCCACGCCGCTGCCCTCGGCACAGGCTGCTCCCGGGGACGGTGGGGGGGTGTCGGGGGCCGGTCGGTCGCCCCCAGCCCTGCTGACTCCCACCTCAGCAGCACCCCGAGGGGGCTCCTCGGCTCCTGCCGCTGCGGCCGGGGCCGGGCAGCCTCCTCCTGCCAGAGCGCAGCGATGGGAAACGGGTGAGGCACTCCCGCATCTCTTTTGTGTTTTCTTTCTAGCTCTGCTTATCCTCCCCGCACCCCAAAAGGGCAAGTTCCTCCCTGCTTCGGCTCCCTCTGTCCCGGTGATGGTGCCCAAGCCGAGTCCCTTCCAGGGGCGCTGGGGAGGTGGCGGTGCATGTGGAGAAACTTCCTGGGAGGAACTGGAGGAAATCCTCTAGGACAACGGGGAGAAAATAGGAAATCCCTCACCCCGAACCACATCCCAGGGAAAACCTGCTCCAGCAGCTGCAGAGCAATGCGGTGGCGGTGGTGGTGCGGAGCGGTGGTCACTCTGGGCTGTGCGCACCTCAAAGCTTGGCACGGAGCTCGCCTATGCAGCCCTCCAAAACTTCTCTCACAGTAGCATTTTCCAGGGGAAACAGACACAAATGAGGATTAATGTGACTCAGCCCTGGAGCATGGGATTGCCGGGACTGGGGTTGACCCCTCACAGCCTGCTAACCAGGCGCTGCCTTCCGGCGCTGCCAGCTCACCAGTCCTGCTGGGGTGCAGTGCAGCCCTACGGCCCGACACTGTCCCCTGCCAAAACGGTGTGTTGAGGGCCTGCCTCTGGGCTCTGGAGAGATCCACACTTAAGCCTAGCACAGAGCATGACACCTGGTCCCTTAGGCACCAAGCACTCCCTGCAACCTGATAGCCTCTCTTAAACACTACTGAGTGCTGACACCCTGTCCCCAGTGACAAAACTTGCAGAGTGTCACCTTCAGTACAACTTGTAGAGCTTCTTTTAAGACACAAATTTGGTTTCATTAGATGGCTCAACATCTTCCATGCACATGGAACACGACATTCGACATTTGCCTTTTCTACAGTGCACCTTGGGGCCTCCAAATTAAACCTTTCAACGAATACCTGTGACCACCTCACCCCGTTCTGGTTTCATGCAAGAACATGCCCCTTTTCCTGCACACACAGATGACCGAGAAGACATAGACACAGATTACGGCTGGACAGACATCTGTCCTGGTTTCAGCTGAGAGGGTTGATTTTCTTCATAGTAGCTAGTGTGGGAATATGTTTTGGATTTGTGCTGGAGACAGCATTGATAATATAGAGATGTTTTTGTTCTATGGACCTGTTGTTGAGCAGTGCTTACACAGAGCCAAGGCCTTTTCTGCTTCTTGCACTGCCCTGCCAGCGGGATGGCTGGGGGTACACAAGAAGTTGGGAGGAGACACAGACAGGACAGGTGACCCAAACTGACCAAAGGGATATTCCATACCATATGATGTCATGCTCAGTTTATAAGGAGCTTGGGGGAAGGGGGGGGGGGGGCAGCGACATTCAGAGTGATGGCGTTTGTCTTCCCAAGTAACCGTTACGTGTGATGGAGCCCTGCTTTCCTGGAGATGGCTGAACTCCTGCCTGCCCATGGGAAGTGGTGAATGAATTCCTTGTTTTGCTTTGCTTGTGTGCGTGGCTTTTGCTTTACCTATTAAACTGTCTGTATCTCAACCCACGAGTTTTCTCACTTTAACTTTTCCAATTCTCTCCCCCATCCCGATGGGGGGGATTGAGCGAGCGGCTGCGTGGTCCTCAGCTGCTGGCTGGGGTAAAACCACAACAACATGGGCAGCACTCTAGCGTCTGCCCCACATGGTCAGAGCTGTGTTCCGCATCCATTCATGGGGGCTCGGACAGTGCTTTTGGCGTGTGCATCTTCCCGGGCACCTTCCCTACAAATAACCTGTTTATGTGAGCATCTTCTGTTGTGGCTTAGCAGGAAAAGCAAGTACAAAACAAGAAATGGTAGCTTCCCTCTCCCCTCCTGTGTTCAGCCTCTGCAGCTGGGGAGGCACTGGTACCCTGGGGACCATGAGTGACTGCAGGGAGGTGCTTAGATACAGCCCTGACTTGGGGGTGCCGAGGGCACAATAGTGTTACTGAAGTCACCAGCACCAATGAGCAGGGATGCAGGAGGGTACTGAGGAGAAACACTGTGTTGGCAAAGGATGCTACTAGTGAATATCTTACCAGCATTTTAGCTAACAACATTGGTGAAGCATTTACACCTACACGGGGACATGCCAAAAAGTGAATAACAAAACATTAGCGGTGCTCAGCCTACAGCTGTAGTGATGCTATTTTCCCCTTCAAAACAAGAAATTGTTGGAAAACACTCTAACTACAATACAGTATAGCAATTTTTCCCCATGTCCCATCCCTCTTAGGACTCTGTCATGTCAAAGGCCGGGTCCGATGTGGAGGTCAACTGAGTTTCTGGGAACGAAACCTGCTCGGATGACCCTTTCCAGGCCAGTTTCTTTGTTGACTGCAGCCAGGCTGCCTGCCCTCACGGTCCCTCAGAGGAGAAGCACACCAGAAGCCAGCCGGAGTGAGTCATCATTCATTCAGTGAGTTCAACCAGGAGAAGGAGAAGACATGACGAGCCGGCTCGTCACCTCTCTCATTGCTCACAGGAGTTTCCTCCACTCGTCCTTTAGGGGATGGTTCAGAACCAGTCTGTAAAGGAAGGAAAGGTTGACAAATGGAAGAGGAAAAGATGAATTGCATTAAAATCCTTAAGATTTCACAACAGGCAGAAAACCAGAATGAAGCGGCAAAGAGGGGAAAAGGCAGGGAGCATGAACAGTTGGGGGAGGCCAGCCAGACTTCTAACGCCAGAGAAGTTGGAGGGACTTTTGCCACAGACAACGGCAGAGGAAGGATTACGCTGGGTGAGCGTGTTGCACCTGTGCAAAGGGCTTAGTCCTGATTTGGGCCTCTGGAATATTATGGCATCGAAGGTGATAACTGCCTGTTTAGAAGTGATCCCGAGCCAGCTTGGCTTGTGTAGCTGGGCCTCCAGATTGATGTGGACCAAAGCCAAAAGTTATTGTCAGTGCATTGCCACTCAAAATGATACTTGTTCTGCTGTCACGAAATCTGCCTTGGATGTGTTGTTTGGTTTTTGTTGGGGGTTTTTTTGTGTTGGTTTTTTTTTTTCTTCTTTAAAGTCTTTTAATATTTATTTCATTTCAATTTCACTAAGCCCAAGAGCAGGAAACAAATAATACAGAGATATAAGCTTCTGCTTATATCCCAGACCAAATTCTGCTTTTGTTTGCACAGGTATCCTACGCTTATGGTAAAAAAAGGAATCTGGACATGATATGCTGTAGCTGCTAATCACAGAAATTATTATTATTTTTTAATTAGCTGAATATTTAACAGGCCAGTATGATACACAGAAATATTTTTACTAGTTCCAGTGTTTTCAGATCCCTTTGGCAGAGAATGAAGACCGATTTTGTGGTAGTATCAGAAATCCTATTAAAGATAAAATATACAAAAATGGGTGATGTGGTAGCTAAGGGATGCCTTGTGTCTTCATCATTAAAATCACAGTTTAAAGTGCAATATACAGGATTTTTTCCCCCGTCTATATTCCTAGATATGCACATACATTATTTTACATTCTTAAAATTAAAATAGCCAATACTGCCAGCCTTCCCTATGCAAGGTTTCACCTAACTTTGGGAACTTTAGCATGATCTCAGGAGAACTATTTGATGTCAAGATACTACTTGATAGAGGGAAAATGAGAGAGCAGTGTCCTCTGAATTTTAACACATCTCAATCATTTATAATACTATCCTAAACCGGAAAGTTACCAAAGCAGTGATGCTAACAGACATATCCAGGAACAAACAGTGAAGCAGGGATGCTTGTGAGGAACTGAAGCATGAGATGGATGATTTTCCTAAGCATTTTTGTAAGCACTTAAAGTGTACCACAGAAATTAGTAAGAACTAATAGTATGTTAAGTATAAATTGGTTACTGGGCTTCATTCCAGTTACTACCTATTTGAGTGCCGTGACACCAACAGACAAGACAGCATGGAGGTATGAAAAAAGTAGCTCCTTATTTCTTTATTTATATCTAATGAAGAGTTCATAGCTCCTTT